>NW_022990947.1:3688750-4297888 GCF_902827175.1 Gymnodraco acuticeps
CATGACAAACAATATGCCAGATATCCTTCGGGTGCACCAGACTGTTTGTGTGTGTTTATGTGTGTAGTGGTTGTGTGGTTGCACTTGTGTTTGTCTTACATGGAGGTCAGTTTGGACAGACAGTCTGCCGTCCCAGATGTCATCAGAGTGACCAGTAGTCCCATTTTCTGACCTCTGACCTTTCCAGATGGTGACACCCTGGTACCCCCAGCAGTCTGTGTGTGTGTGTGTGTGTGTGTGTGTGTGTGTGTGTGTGTGTGGTGTGTGTGTGTGTGTGTGTGTGTGTGTGTGTGTGTGTGTGTGTGTGTGTGTGTGTGTGTGTGTGTGTGTGTGTGTGTGTTTGAGTGTGTTCTCAAGTGTGAAAGGTTTGACAGATTGACTAATAAGGTTTACATTAATTTAGGCTCTAATCTTATTGCAGAATTTTAGTTTTCTTAACAAAGGTTTGGGAAATTCTTGAAAACATGAAATATCCCATAACAGGATCCACAGGAGACAGTTTTACTCTACTCTGGTACTTCAAATTGGTAAAGCAAAGAATATAAGAGTTCAAAGAAAAAGCTTGCCTCAGAATATTTGGAGCTTTATTTTTTGATCATAATATTTTACAGCAAGAAGAATTTTGTACATACAGTACATTAATCAGGCTACGTAAATTAAACCTCTATTTTACAGTAAATTAAGCATAACATTTTCTTTATGTGAGGCACAACTTCATTCACGTTATGTGACTTCAAACAAAAAACACATGTAATTCCTTCATGGAGCATTTTCAAATGTCATATGAGACTGAATTGTTGGGTTTATGTGTTAGTGACAGAATATTGTGTTTTGCAAAAATGTGCACCATTTCTGGAAATGTTATGTTTTGTGTTGTATTTAGTTTGAATTACCAGATGCAAAACAGCAAAGAAAACCTGCTCTCCCTCTTCTACACTAATGTATTCATTACCATCATTAACCTTTCTGCTACACAGTCCCCTTATCTAATTATCCCCCTGTTACCACTGAACACACACACACACACACACACACACTTTTCTCAGCTGCTTCTCCCCATCCCCACCTCCACTACCCCACATGTTGTTTGACAAATGAGTGGTCTCGCCTCATCAAGCTCATGACAATGTAAACAGATGGGAGGTGGAGACAGGGACCCGTGCCAGCTCTAAACACTCTAAACACACTCACTCACACACGCACAACACACACACACACACACACACACAAACCACACACCAACAGACACACAAAATCCCTAACATATGTTGCCTTTATTAAAACAGCCATGCTCTGAGACACTTGCAGACGCTCTGGGAGTATGGATAACAGGAGGCTTTTTTGAAGCAGCAACCAAAAAGAAATTATCTGATTTATTGATTTGTCCCTGATTGTCATTTGTGCCTTTATAATGTGGGTGCAGATTGCTTGAGTATGAGACACAGACAGATAGTCACATAGATATTTATAGATAGTTATAAAGATTACATTATCATATCGTAGGACAGGTGGTTGATGACATGGTTTCGATGGTACTTTTCTAAGAACATTTACTCAACTATTTAAATTAATATTGTTATTGAAGTGTATGTTTTCATATTAATGGACAAGCCTGTTTTTTTAATAGCTTACATATCAGGTGACCCAGTGAGTGAGCATTGTATGGACACTGGACAAGTTGTACACACCTCTGTGTTGTTGTTTTGTACCCTCTTTTGTATCTGAAAGTATTCCCAACCCATTTCTTTTGAAACATACCATACATGTATACAGTTGTAAAATGACAAACCAGACCAGAAACATAATAAAGGGAGCAATAATACAGTTGCATCTCTTGAGACATTTATTCATAAAGAAGTTTTGTCCTTGTTGAAAAAAATAGCCAAGCAACAGGTTCAATGCTACATTCACATTTGCTGGTGTATGTACAGCACCATGAGTGAGGGAAGTCATTGTGTAAATAATTAAAGAAGTTCAAACAATGCTTACTTCTTAATTTCCCCACACCTGGTCAATCGCTGTAAAGTGGCCCTCAGATTGTCAGAGTAGAGAAGTTACATTATAGTTACAAAACTGTTGGCTCTAATCTGAGTAGTTGATTTTCTTGAATTGTTGTGTATACACTTTATAAGGTGTGGTATACATGTGTGTTCTTTATATTTGACATTCTCATTCTGAATTTCCTTTACGTAATCTGTTAAGCTTGAAATGGAAACTGTTATCTACTATTTGTTCAATCGAAATTCTACAAAATAAGTTTGGAAAACAAAGCTGTCAGCAGATACATCCCCTCAAATATAATGTAAGAAAGATTGGTGCTGTTTGAGCATTAGATTTAAGCCATATGCACGTATATACACGCTATTTAAGCACATTTGCATAACACATGGAGTTATTATTATAAAATAAGACGAATTATACAAGATCAGTAGTGAACATTTGCCAAGATAACATTTGATTTACAGTCATGTCCTGTATCCGATAGAAATAAGGTTATTATACCTGCCACATCTCTTATACACACCTTACTTTTGTTGTACCAGAAAATAAAATACAGAGGTTAATTAAAGCATTTGTGCAAATTGGAAATGATCTGCAAAACATTCAACTAAAAACACAATTTCTATAACAGTATGATATTCATCCCGATTTCAAAGTCAAAAATAAATGTAACACTGTAGGGTAATATAACAAAAACAGTGGGTCGAGCAAGTATAGTTAAGTCTCATACTAACACACATTGAACCAGAGCTCATCGTTCATGAGCAAGACGAGGTACTTGCTTTAAGTTCTCCCATACTTCTTAGTATCTTCATTTCATATTGATGTAGTTCATTTGCATAAAGTTTGACACTATGTGTGGCATAATCAAAAACAAACTGGCACTTACATGAGGTAACTCAATAAGTGCCACAGTTATCAATTAGATAAGAGTCTATTCTTAATTGTCTTATTCGCTCACAATTACGCTATGCTAAAATCGATCCTCCATCACCTGTATGTGTAATTGTAACATACTAATCTTACTAAAAACATGCTCAAATACTTTCAATTCCTTCTCACACCTTTGACTTCACTTTCACAGCTGTCTTTCTGTTTTCATGATTTGATTGGAGTTTCTTCATAGCATGGCAGTGTCTCTTTGGGCATACCAAATCATATATGTGGAAGGAACTTATGTAAATATATATATAATAGCAAAACAAAATTGAACAGAACTTTCACATGGCAAGAAGTTCCACTGAATAAAACATCCATATAATAAAGAACAGTAACGGCCCGTCCACACTACAGCTTCGACAGCTTCAAAAACGGTTTCCAACGCGTCTGCCCATTCACTTTGAATGGGGTGACGTCACTTTTCGCCGAACTGCATTGTGGGAAGCAGAGCGGAGCTTTCCTGGCGTTTCAGGCTGCAAAAGTTGAGCAATGTTCAACTTTTGAAGCTTCTGAAGCTTTCGGTGGAAGCGTCAGCCAATCAAATCATATGCCGGTACCAGCTCTAGCCAATCAAACCGCTGCTTGTGTGTCAGGGGCGGGAGATTCATGTGATTGGTTGTTGGTCGAGCTTCAGATATGCCCAGCTCCAAGCTTTTTTTGAAGCTGTAGTGTGGACGGGCCGTTAGACACAAAGCTGAAATAACAGCTCAATACATGTTACAAGTTAAATCTGAACTGTGAGAAGTTGCGGGTATTCTGCAGTTATCCCATGTTTGTTTGCTCACTTTATACACATGTTAGTTGTTTTAGTTATTCACACACTGTT
Organism: Gymnodraco acuticeps; assembly: GCF_902827175.1. NCBI lineage: Eukaryota > Metazoa > Chordata > Actinopteri > Perciformes > Bathydraconidae > Gymnodraco > Gymnodraco acuticeps. Next base: position 3,692,517 of record NW_022990947.1, read on the forward strand.
TTGGCAAGTTTCTGCATTTGTAGTCCTTTTTCCACCTGTGATGAGGTCCAGATGGATGTGATCAGGTGCAGCAGGAGAAGTTGGGTTTCTTCCTGGGAGCATCTAACTTGGGCAGCGACTGATACTGATCTTTGTCATCAAAAGCAGCCTGTTTTGTTACCTGCCTGTAGGGTGGAAAGAAAACAGGTGAAATAAGACATTTATGTAACAAAAAACATTTTTAAAAGTAATGTTCATTTATATTTGACAGTATTAGTTGTCAAAAAGTTCAACACAGGAGAAGCTACAGTATATAGATCTTAATAAAATATGACTAGAGCTGCAACGATGACGACTAATCGCTTTCTCTGATCAGAAATGATATGATGATTTATTCATCGTTAGTAATCTTTGTATGCAGAATATCAGAAAAGGCTGTTTTCAGCTTTTAAAGGAGCCTGTTTTATATTGTGCTAAATTAAATACCTTTGTTTTGAACTGACAAAACCAGACATTTAAAGACATCATCTTTGAGAAACTAAATAGACATTTGAAACTATTTTTGAGATATTATAGATCAAACAAGTAATTGATTAAGATCACTCAAATCAATGAAAACCAAGTCCGCAAAAAACAAGAATGTATGCAAGTAACATAGTTGTAGACAATGCAAGAGTTACAAAAATTCACAGGAAAACTGCACATTTTACCTTCATATTAGTTTTCCTTTGCAGTTCTACTTTACACACCAGAGGGCAGCAAATGACAAAATGACAGGGCATTGTCTGTTTTATAATGCACGCAGTACAAAGAGGTCCTTATTATTTTTTTGTATTATTATTGAACTTTAACCTTTAACAAATAATTGTTGTATCCCACTAAGCCATGTGGGCAGACCTGCATATACAACACATGTCCTCTGGAACAGCTAATAAATACAAGCAAGTCTATAAAATAACTACACCTATACTTAACATCTGAAATGTCTGCTGTAAAATACTTATAGACTAAGACAAACGTCCTGGTTGTGTGATGTGCATTCTTCAGAAACAGTGTCTCACCTGGCGAGGTGCAGCACGGCCTCCAGGATGTTAGAGCCGTCTTTGGCACTAGTTTCACAGAACAGAGTGTTGTAGGTCTGTTGGGTGAACACATTAAGATTAAGGTTTTGGATATTTGGATTAAAATAGGACAATGTGGGGAGTAAGGGGCTAGGTGGTGTACCAAATGTTTAAAGTTGGTTCATTAAAATAGACTTTAAGTTTAGTAAAGTGAGTGGGTGTTTATTTGATATTACCATGGCCAGTTTCTCTCCATAGCTTGTAGGGACACAGTTATTGCCATCTTGTCTAAGATCACATTTATTACCCACAAGCATGATGGGAATATCTTCCTGGGACACATCCTGCTATGCAAACAAAAATAATTGAACAAGGTTAAACAGCAATAAATACATTAGAAATCAAAATATTAATGACCTCAATAGTGTTAACTGATATATTGTTGTACTGACTTGGTGATTACACAGAATACATTAACTAATAACCATCAAAGACCGCACATGACATACATATACACATACAGCATGCAAAATAAAAAATCACAGAAATGTCAACATGCCCACAGTTTAACAGCAGGACACAATGTAAACAATGCACATCCAACACTTACATATCTGCTGCGTGTAACAAAGAGAGAAACCATCATGATCATTGTGTTTGAAATTCAAATGAACAGTAACTCACATCTTATAAAAACAGAAATGCTGCCGGTACGAATTGAGTGGATAGATTTCATTTTCACTCTATTCTGATCATTTCTGTGACTTATCTTTGCTAAATACAAACATTGTCAGTCAGCAACTCTTTATTAGAAGGCATTACCTCGATCATGTCCACCCACTCTCGAACATTGAGAAAGCTCTTCTCACAGGTGACGTCGTACAGCAGCAACACACCGTCTGCCCGGCGGAAATATGACTTTGCAATGCTGCGAAACCTGAGAGGAGGGAGGAAAGGGTTCAAAATACACACAAAAAAACTGTATAAATACATGAGGTCTGCTAATGTGTGTGTGTGTATATATTTTACATTAAAACATTGCAGCACATAATAATAATAATAGGCTCTTAAAAACACATCTGTAAATAAATAGATGAAATATATATTATAATGAATATTGGTGCAATGAAATTGTATCCAACACACACCTCTCTTGTCCCGCAGTGTCCCATAGTTGTAGTAAGACGGGCTCTCCATCAACGATTAGTGTCTTCATTTGGAAATCCACTCCTGAACACACAAAGGAGACACAGCATGTTAAGTCACACTTCCATGCTGGCACAAAACTGGAACACAGTTTAATAAGTAGTCACGCCCTTGCTCAGTGGCTGATTAGATTACTGAATATGTACTGTAGCTATGACTACATGTGCAGAAATTAATCATTAACCAGTCAGATGGCAATTCTTGGGTGACATTATTTGACAGGTCAATGAGGATTAAGTTAGAAAATAAAGCTATAAATAAAGTTATTTGAACACAAGATTTCCAAACGTTGGTTTTAGTCTCTCCAGCTCACCCAGTGTAGCGCTGGAGTTCAGTTTGTATTCGTTCTTGCAGAGACGAAGCAGGAAGCTGGACTTCCCCACAGCTGCGTCTCCTGCCAACACGATCCTGTAGGCCTTCTCTGACGTCATGTAGCCCAGGTCAGCGCTGTCCTCGTCCTCCTTCTGGAGAGACAGGCAGAGCGCAGGTAGAGAAGGGAGGCACTCATGCAACACTTGTATTCTGCAGATTTATGCCATGTTAAATTGAACAAAATATGATGTATGAATATATTTTGTCCTCAGCATTGACCACTTTTCAACTGCTGCTTTTCCTATTTGCATCTTGGCCTTGTCACTCTCTTCAGTGAAGGAAATGAGGGACTTATGTACCGTTGCAGGACAGGCTATGTTAAAAAATACATCAAATAAAATCTAAAGCCCGACTGACAGCAGGTAGAGTTTCTAATTTACATAAAACAACCGTTTTTCTGATTAATAGAGGACAAACTGATCAATTGCTAGACTTAATGGTGTGTGGGAGCTAAAAACTCTAAAGTTTTTCCTGAAAACAAATCCCAAAATCTAATTTGAGTGAAAGAAATCTATGATTATCAACATGAAATCTGGCCAGTAGCTGTCACATATTCTCACCTGAACACTGATGGCACTGAGGGCTTTCCTGGTGGTCGGGGGTTTGACCACACTAATGGATTCAAGGTTCCAGTCCAAAACTGAGCTGCTGTCTGACCCGAAAGCAGATTCACCGTCCAGAGTATCTGCTGGCTGTGATGTACATGCACAGAATCAGACATTAATACAAAAATATAATCGGACAGAATTTACGATATGGATAGATAGTAACTCTTGCAAAGCATTTTATTTTTGAAGTACTGCAAAAAGAAAAATCTCATTTACTTTCCATGTTCTGGGCATGAAAATGTCTGAATTGTTGAATGCATTTGCGGAAATGTTGTACAGATAGGTGTTGTTATTCCTTTTCATGTAGCACTGTCATCAAGTTTAATTTTCATTGTTAATTATTGTAGTTTAGGTTAGAAAACCTGCAAATTAGCCTCAGCTGTACTCTTTGTTATATCCAGAGGACTACACAGGACAAATGTTAGCATGCAAATGTATGGTAAACATGATACCTACATTAGCATTATCTTTTTGAGCATGTGAGAATGATGATATCCTCATAGAGAGCCATAACTAGAGTTGGAAACCTTTACTATCAAAAGAGCCAAACGTATTTACAACATTAAACATATTTCATCATTCAGCATGTCAAAGTGTCTTTGGTCAAGATAGTTAGCTCTTAATTGCTTTGATAGTGTTGAGATCTCCATAGTATGTTGAATACTTAAAACGAAAGTTAGTTAGCCCAGACCCACGGGCGTACCGCGACCAAAATACGTTTCCTGTCAGACTACCGTTTGGACAGAGAGCAACAAGCAGGTGGTATAATGTCTGAGACCCTACCTCCACCCTACAGGGATAAAAGCTCAAAAAATGCCATTTATGAGTATCCCATCTACTACTCCTAGAAGAAAACACATTGTTAGACATGATATTCAGGGAAAAGGAATGTTGGAAATAATAATGTCAAATATTGAAAATCTTAAACTGGATCAACAAACCATGTTAGTGAACCCTGCTAATAGGAAGCTAAAACATGCAGGAGAAATAGCAGTAGCTCTGGCAAAGAGAATAGGTCCTAGCATGAAAGCACAGAGTGATAATATGATAAGGACTATTAAACTGTCAGAAGGCAATGTGGTGATCAGATGACCCACAAATACCGGTTGTTTTGCATGTACTTTTAAGAAAAAACCTATGTGGGAACTATCAGCAGATATCAAGCCCCAAAAATATCTTCAAAACTAATCTGAGAAAGTTTTTTGCGAAGCTAAAGCTCAAATACTTTACCAAAATCAACTAAACTATTTGCTCTTGACCCCTTTTTGGAAATGGGATTTTCCGTTACACAACAGAAGACTCAATTCAGGCCTTAAAGAATGCTTTAAAGACAAGTCAGGGAGAGTTAAATGTGGTGCTATTTTGCTCATGAAGGAGAATACACTTTTGGACAAAATCTCCCCCTTTCTCTGCTCCTAAGGTGCTGCAGAAAAACGCAGCACACGGGGTCAGAGACAGGCGTGACCTCTGGAGGGGAAGAAAATCTGAGCAGACCACGGAGCGACCCATTAAAAGTTTTATGGCCTCAGCACAGAGAGGAAGATCTGGAGATTGTAAGGAACTCCCCCAGAGCAGGCTACACACCCCCACCCAGCACAGGGGAAATAGTGTTCCTCTCACCAATGAACAAATCAACTCTTAACCAAATCGGATCTAAAATAGACATAGCTCCAGTTGTTAAGAAAAGAGGGAGATTCAAAAAATTATCTTAACACCAGAACAAAAATATCAATATCAAAAAACAAAAGAGTAGGTTGTGACCCATTCTCAGAAACTAACAATGCGAGATATGGAGAAACCTCAGGAAGTAAGCCACAAAGGGAAACAAGGACACCTTTACAGGAAACCGCTGCTCCAAAGATAACACTGTTGACAGAGGGGAGTTTGCGAAAAGGTGACCAAGCAGCCACTTGGGCCTTTATAATGAAAACGAATTCAGGTGAAGTACTTTGCAAGCAAAAGGGTGCAATACCGGGTACAGTACAGACTGCTGAGGAAAAGGCCATTGTTGAGGGACTTCTTTTTGCTAAAAAAGGTAAAATAACACACATCTGTATTGTTACTGATAGTGATTATTGTTACAAAGCGGGTAAAGAAGAGCTTAATAATTGGGAACAAAGGCAGTTTACCAATGTGAAAGGTGAAGCGCTGACACATGCCCATCAAGTGAGGGTCTTATTGCAGAGTTAAAGGCAGGCATGTAGAGTGGAATCATGTCCGTAGCCATACAGATAAGATCGAATTTGACTATCAGGGTAATAGAGAAGTTTTACCTTGCTTAAAGCACGGGACGAGTTAACCACCTGACTGCCATATTCCCTAGAATATGGAAAAAGGGTGGAAGCATTCATGTACTACCTGAAGACGCTCCTCAGGTTGTACTTGAATTACACAGCAGTTTAGGCCATGTGGGCCTATTTCGGATGAGAAAATATTGTCTCCACAATAAAATCCTCTTACCGAAACTGCGATTGCACCTACAACAAACATGGTCAACATGTCTTCAATGTGTAGAGGTGGATGGGTTTAAGAAAGTTCATCCTGAGCATCTTAAAATAATAGAGGAAGAACCACTAACCACTTTTAGTGCTGACATAGCAGGTCCTTTTCTGACCTGCACTCCCAGTGGGAATAAGTATTTCCTTGTGACCTTTGAAAAATGGAGGGAGTCATAAACATGTTTATCCTCTGACCAGAGTAACTGGAACACAGTGTCTGCTAAAATGGCGGAACATATAAGTATTTTTTCCTAAAACTGAGAGAATAGGAATGGATAATGCCACTCACTTTAAAAATGAGAACGTTTTGTCACCCTTGCAGGATAAAGGGAATCACACCTATCTGGTCTTTACCATAGAAGTATCAGGCATTAGAGCAGCCAAAGAGTGGAGTATAAAAACTGTAAAACAAATTGGGACATTCCAATCAATTTGACAAGGCTGAATATATTCCTATGGAAAAGCTACCTAGGGCAAAGGTCAGGTCATATCTAACTATCACACCTTTTCCGTTTAAGTTCAGAAATCGTGTAAGGGTGACCAGAAAGGGGCGAAGTCCAGAGAAGGGTTATCTTAAAACTAAATCAGAAGGTTTGGATACAGTGAAGTCAATCTCTGGGAACTAGTTTCACTCCAGAAGAGAGAACCGGTTCACCCGAGCCAACTGAGTTTAGAATCCAGATAGGAATATGATTGCGGCCTACCCATCCACTATTGATGCTATCAGTCTCACATCACATGACATGTTTTGCACACACACGTGGCAGTTAATGTGCTTTCTTCCACAGGAGAGGATGGCTTTTTGTGGGATCTTCCCGCAAGAAGTTAGAATTTGTCTTGGTAAATTCTGTACCAAGGGATATTCGATAGAGCAAAAGAGGGAATTTAAATCTGAGTAACAAGCAATAGCTCAAATGCAAAGGATTTAGCAGTAGAACTGTTAGAATCTTTAGTGAATTATGCAAAGAAAGATGGCAAGACGAAACTCTGTCTATTAGCATATGGATCATTAGAGCTTGAATGGAGAATACCTCAGTATAAAAGAGAAAATGGGAAATAACCTTTATATTTTTCTCATTGGTTTTTAATTTTACACTATTAGTTTTCTTTTCAGTTATTTTTAATTGTTATATACCTACACCTTACAACAGTATTCATTTAAATTAGACTTTTTTTGAGCACATCTTCCTCCTTCTTTTTTGCTGATTTTCACACAGCATGGAGGTGTAGGGCTGTCAGATCGTTAAACTGATAAGAATCAATTATGGCCCAGTGCTTTCTACCGTTAGAGGCCAACTGAGTAAGAGGAGAATCAATCACCTTGCTGTCTATAGAAATTCCAGAGCAATATGGAATACATGACCCCCTTGAGAAAACCCTTGGGGAAGTTTTTTTTTTTTTAACTGAAACAACTTTTCATGAATCAGAGAAATGATTTATATTACATTACATTACATTGCATTTAGCTGACGCTTTTATCCAAAGCGACTTACAATAAGTGCGTTCGTCCAACAAAATACAACTTGAAGAAAACAGAATCATATAAGTACATCAGGTTTCATAGAGCAAAAACATTTCAAGTGCTACTCAACTGGCTTTAGAAAAGCCAGTCCTTTATTAGTATAAAAGTGCTTCGTTAATAGTTCTATCGCTCGAAGTGGAGTCGAAAGAGATGAGTTTTCAGTTTGTGCCAGAAGATGTGCAAGCTATCTGCCGTCCTGATGTCAATGGGGAGCTCATTCCACCATCCTGGAGCCAGGACAGCAAACCCACGTGTTTTCGCCGTTGGGAACTTGGGTCCCCCTCGCAGCGAGGGCGCAGCGAGTCATTTGGCTGATGCAGAGCGTAGTGCACGCGCTGGGGTGTACGGTTTAACCATGTCCTGGATGTACGAAGGGCCAGATCCATCCATTATACTTGATTTTAGCTATATTGTTGAGATTTATACCTCAGCAATCTACCAAGAGGATTTGAACCTGCCTAGCAGGACAACTTTAGTCACAGTGCCTCAAGTGAAGCCAAGTCCTGGACCCAGGAAACCTGTGCAGCATGGATCAGCGGCTGAGTCACCTGTACCCCTGCTAGTGGAGGATGATGTTTCTTCCAGCTCTGTGGGACAGGCGGCATCTCTACCCGCTGAGCCACTCAGATCGCAGTGGATTTCCCAAAAGGATGACGACTACCTGATAACTGCATGGTCAGATATCAGACGCCAGGTAGCAGCAGCCCTACCTATCCCCTGCCACTGGTCCACTTCACCATCTCCAACCCGGCGACTTCGTGCTGGTCAAGGACTTCCGGAGAAAGAGCTGGAAATCCAACCGTTGGCAAGGTCCCTACGAGGTGCTCTTCATCACCCAGAAAGGTCACCGAGAGAGTCACGTGGGTCCACGCCAGTCACGTGGGTCCACGCCAGTCACGTGGGTCCACGCCACCCACTGCAAGGTCGTAGTCACAGGCCAGGAGAGACGGTAGAAACAGACGACAACAAGTGACGTGCCAAGTCACCACCAGCACCACACTCACACCACATACACCTAATCTCACACTGCACACACAGGATGTCATGAGCGAGTGCCAGCTAAGCTGGTTCATATGCCTCTGGTTCCTCGTTTGTGCTATCATTGTGTGGGGCCTCATTGACCTTGTCACAAAGTCATGAGCGATTATTGACGAGGTCTAAAAAATCCATAACAACTGTCGACCGAGTTATCTGGCTTTCGTTTGGAGATGTCATCCAGGGAGGAACCTCAACCCCTCCATGGTCAGGGTCAAGGATTTACATCAGATAGCAACATGGATTTAGGAGTCTACACTGGAACAACAGATGGGCCTCGCTCCTGCAAGTGCCAGGCAGAGTGGGAGTGCGCACCCAAATCTATGATCATCATGACGGCTCTTGGTTTTGTTTTACTCTTGTGCCTGACCTATGTGATAACGAGAACATTCCAGTGAGGTACCATGTTTTCGGTGTTTTTCACACCAGGTTCATCAAAAGGTCGTCCTGATTACACATACTGAAGAACTTTTCATGATATTGATGCTTGAAGTTTTACGTATGTAATATGTATGTGTTTTTATGATTTTATCTGTTGCTGTTTGATAACTTTGCGTTTTAAAAAGAGGGTGTTGAGATCTCCATATGAAGTGAATACTTAAAACGAAAGTTAATTATAAATCATATATGATCAATCATATTCTTGTATGAACCCATAATGAGAATGCTTCTTGATGGTTTTTGAATATGTATGTATGCTTACAATTTTAGTTGTTGCTGTTTGATAACTTTGCGTTTTAAAAAGAGGGTGTTGAGATCTCCATAGTATGTTGAATACTTAAAATGAAAGTTAGTTATAATCAAATATAATCAATTATATTCTTGTATAACCCACAATGAAAATACTTCATATTTTAGGTTTTTCTATATTTACAGCATAAACAAAACACCAGTGGTTTGTTAAGTTGAGTGTAAGACCTATAAATGATTTATGCCTTACTCTCTGATAAGAGAGTAGGCAGTTTTTTCCCTCTCCTCTCACGAGGGTGCACAGGGAGGGGGGCTCCAGACTTAAGGAGAAACACATTGAGGCCTCAACAAGGAGGTTATGTCATAGCCATAGAAAATGTCTAGTCATGTTTTAGCTTTTTTTACACAAACATGGGAAGGTGTGTCTTAGGCCATAGCCAATAGAAGATGTTGGTTGGGAATAGAGGAGGTGTTTTTTGGGGTTTCGATACGGTTTTTTGAGCATAAAGAGACTGGTTTTTTGAGAGAGCGCGAGAGAGAGGGGGAAACCCCTGGTATACTCTCTCCCGGTAGGCTCTGGCCCTCAGAGCTGGGTAAATAGCTCTCGGTAAGGTTGCCTGGAATGCGTAATTATTACGTGCAGGATCTTAGAACTAATAACTCTAGTTAGACCTACCTGGAATGCGTGATTATTACGTACAGGACCTTAGGACTAATAGCTCTAGTTAGACCTACCTGGAATGCGTGATTATTACGTACAGGACCTTAGGACTAATAGCTCTAGTTAGACCTACCTGGAATGCGTGATTATTACGTACAGGACCTTAGGACTAATAGCTCTAGTTAGACCTACCTGGAATGCGTGATTATTACGTACAGGACCTTAGGACTAATAATTCTAGTTAGACCTACCTGGAATGCGTGATTATTACGTACAGGACCTTAGAACTAATAACTCGTTAGATATACCTGGAATGCGTTATTTATACGTACAGGACCTTAGGACTAATAACTCTAGTTAGATATACCTGGAATGCGTTATTTATACGTACAGGACCTTAGGACTAATAATTCTAGTTAGATATACCTGGAATGCGTTATTTATACGTACAGGACCTTAGGACTAATAACTCTAGTTAGATATACCTGGAATGCGTTATTTATACGTACAGGACCTTAGGACTAATAATTCTAGTTAGACCTTGGAAAGTTGAGAAATATGAATTAAGGTTTTAGATAAAAAATATAACCCCAGCATGATATGTTTCGTATGATTATAATGTGTTAAAGAGAGAAGGTAAAAACCCTGTATTAGTTTGGACCTATTTTTCTTCAAATAAACTGATCTTACTTGTTGGATTGGGACAACTAAAAGAAAATCTGTGCTCTCCTCTCCTGCTTCAAAGGTAAGACTGCACCCTGCCACACTCACACTTAGGTAGGAACACACTCCATTTACTGATATCAAAATCCTTTGGGATCCCTTAAACAGATTAAAAAAGAGTTGTCTGAATAGAAACAGCAGTTAATTGAACCTGGTTCTTCGGGGAGTTAATAGAGGTGAGATCTTGCTGACGTTGGTGGATCTGAGCCAAGCAGTAAACTTACATAGACTCAATAACTTCGGTCAGGTCAATTAGTAGGTCAGAGTAATTTACCGGAATAAATTATCAGGACCTCACCGACTCTAAACAATAGGCATATGGTATTGAAGTGTATGTAGGTCGTGGATTGATTTTGGTAGCAATTACTACAACTAGTATTAGTAGTAGTAGAAACTATTAACTAAAACAGTTAAGTTATTAGATATTTTTCCACTAGAAAATATCACAAACCCTTTATCTAGACTAAAACACATATTGCTGCAGTATTGATGGGCATGTTGTGTCTCTTATTGTCTTACATCAGTGTCAGAGTTGTGTTCATTCATGCTGTCATGGTTGTCCTTCTTCCCTGTCTTCTCCTCCCTCCTGTCCTCTTCTTCTAGACTTTTGACCTCCTGCTCTGAGTCGTAGCCTCCGTGTGATCCTCTGAGTGTGGACAGGCCGCTGTCCGTGTAGACTTCAGGCAGGCTGTCTTCCTCACACTCACTGCTGTCTCTGCGCCTCAGGCCCGGGTCACACATAGCCAATGCCAGAGTGTCACAGCTGGGCCGGCGGCTGTACACAGGAGGGAAATCCTCCATACGCTGGCTGAACCTGGGGAAGAGGTCAGGAGATTATGTGAATCCAAACATCTATTTCTGCCTTTTACAATTGCTGTGAGTTAAACATATTGGTCCAATCATCAATAGGTTGACTCTTTCTTCAATGCAACTTTTCTGTGTACACATTCATGTGTGCTAGGAGAAAATCATATTTTATTGATATTTGAAACTCTGTATTTGAGATATATCCATTCCTATAGATTAAAATATGTTAAGCTTGTTCTTAAAAAAATAACCCTGAAGCTGCTAATCATCCTTAATCTACTGTACTGTATAACATCTAAACTTCAATATGCAACCGAGTAAATGAAATGTAAAGTGTTCATCAACCAAACCTGTTTTCAAAAAGAAGAATATAATTTCATATATACTCAAAAAGAAGTACTCACACACAAGGTCAGAAGATTTGGTGATACTTAAAATGATATAAATTGAGACTGCTTAAAGAGGGCTTTCTAAATCTGGCAGAGTTAGTTATTTCACTCTAGTTCAAGCAAACATAAGCAATTCCCTCTGAGCCTATGAGGTACAAAATGAAAGCAGAGCAGGTGTTATTGCTGCCTGATTTGGCACCCCATGTGTAACTTTGGACCAGGATAGTCATCATCTCATCAAAATCACACTGGTGGTTGTTATTCCATTCTAGTTTAAGCAAACAAGAGCATTTTACTCAATCAGGTGAAATATTCTAAATGTGTAATCCTCCTCATTGTTTGCAGGTCTTACCGATCCATTAGTGCATAGGGTGATGTGAAGCAGATGCTTTTACTTCTTGCTCTGTCCTTCATTTCTCCTGGTGATCCAGCGTTACCAGACTGTAACACACAACAATTAAAAATAAGCTTTCCGTTGTGTCATAGCTTCCTGACATTGACAATGTCAAAACAACAATGTTTGGCTTGTTGTTCCAATTAATGCTCATTTTTAATGTATTCATTATATAATAGGGTTTAACCATCAGAATGCCACGGTTTCCTCTTTGTCTTTCAGTAAATACAAATTAGAAATGCATTACCAAATATATTACACTGCAATACAACTTCAATGTCTTGCAAAAAACCCTAACATTGTAAAGCAAAAATAGCCAAAGTGAATCACATTTATGGTTAAATTACCAAAAACTGAACTGAATATTTATATAGATAATCATCACAATATCCAACCCAATATGTTAAATAAGCTTTTGAATTTCTATTCTCTTTTCGATGAACTATGGAGTGTTACCCGGTTGCTCCTCTCCAGGGTGGATCTCAGGCCATCGTTGTTATCATGCAGCTTCCTGTTGGCTGACCTATCCACACAGAAAGAACAAAAATCATTATTGGATTAACTTTTATTCGCCAATACACCGTATTTTTCCTTTAGAATCTGTGTAAATTCTTGGTGCAGTTTCTGATTTACTGCAGAATCTCAATCTGGCTCTCCAGGATGTCCCGCTCGTCAGCGAAGTGTTTCATGAGCTCCTCATCGCTGCAACAAAACACAACAGGTGTTAATTATTATGAATCAAACAAAGGAGAACAATCAAAGTGATGACAACCTGAAATAGTGTCAGTCTAAGGCCCCGGCCACACGAGGACGAAACCGGCTAAACGCATAGGATTAACGCAAACGCAATCGCAAAAAAGCTTCCGTCCACACGCAATATTCACCGGATAGTGTCTGTCCACACGAGACCGCTCCGTTTAGCTCCAACCGCTGGAGAAGCTGCAGTACATATGCAAGAGCCTGTACGTGGCGCTGTAACTTCCTCCACAAAGGCAGCGAAGAAGCATGGTTGTCATGGTTGCCCTTCTGTTTATTCTCCGCGGTGGGGGCCGAGGGAACCGGGCAGAGTTTTTCGCCAGTCAACGTGTATTAAAGTTTAAATTTTCCGGACAAAATTATAAAAGTGCCGGTCAAAGGTCTTCTTTGTTATTTATTGAGCTTTAAAACAAATGAATAACGACTCTATATAATATAATAATAAAATACATGGAGCCTCTCTTTTTCCTCCCTCTCTTCAGACAGCGTCACTAGGCTTGTTTGAGACGCATTGCGGCTCGCCTCGAAAGTAGACGAGAGTAGCCGATCGCAGCCGGGGGAGGTCTCAAAAAGCTCGCCTGAAGTCGGACAGCTACGAGTCGGCTTCTTCTTCATCATCTTCTTCTTCACCTTCTTCTTCTTCTTCTCTCGGTTTTTTGGCGGATTGCAAACAACTTTAAGGTGCATACCGCCACCTCCGGAGTCGGCTTGACTCGGTTTGCATTTATAAAGAATGCACACATGTGTTTAATCGTTAATGTCAGATATGTACTAAGTAAATACATTTGTTCCTGCTCAAGATTAGATTCAACTTTATTGTTATTGCACATATTACAGGTACTGAGACAACGAAATGCAGTTTAGCTTCTAACCAGGAGCAACAAGCAGTAAAGTGAAAAGTAATGTACACAATCTACAGAATAAAATATAGAATTAATTGAATGATGAATAAACAGTGAGGGGTATGAATACACTAGATATCTGCCTGTGAGCAGTATGAACAGTGTGTATGAATATGCTAAGATATATAAAGTATGGAAACGGTAAGCAGTGCAAGTATAGTATAAAATATATGGATATTAATTTCATTATGATAAACATTGTGGAACAATGATGAAAAATGGGAATGGATGTGGCGACGTAAAACTGACACAAAACAACAACAAACTTTTGCCGAGCCAATTGGAGAGTTTCATCACCAGCACGTGGTAAAAACCACCAATGAGCGCTCAGCTCGAGATACCAGCGAGTCGTTTCCCATCAAGCATTTAGCTTCCGCAGCCCGTGGAGAGGAACTGCGCAGCCTCGCCGCGCCTCGCTCTCAAGGCTGCGGGCGTCTTTGTCCCGCAAGATTTCAACGTCTCATGTAGGCGGGCCTCCAGAGCAAGTCGGACAAAATGACTAACCATCATGCAACGCACTAGCAAGACGTTAATCGCAACTGCGCAGGTCTGCGCAGGTCTCGCTTGTCTCAAACAAGCCTAGTGTCTGTTTCATGCAGCAGCTGATCCAGTAATGAGTGACCCGGCCCGACAGTAAAAATAAACATATTTATAACTAGTTTAGGTAGTTTGAGAGGTGTCTCCGTCCTGTCAGATTAGACTTCACTCGCGTTTATGTCCATATCGAGAGAAAGATAAATAATCTGAATTCAGTGTGCAGTTTACTTTGACGCGGGGGTGAGCAGCAGAGGTGGGGAGAGGCGGGGCTATTGCCTCATCATTATCAGAAAATGACCGTATAGGGCGTACACACGGAGCCGTTTGACCCCCCAGAGCGTTGCGTATGCCGTTCTATCCACCTTGGGACCCGTTATCGTTTCCGCAGTCGTTTAGTGCTGTATTCGGTCGTCCTCGTGTGGCCGAATGGTCTATATGACACTAAACAGTAACGCAAACGACCGTTTTCGTCCTCGTGTGGCCGGGGCCTAAATGTATTTGTTCCTTTCTCAAAGGACACCATATGCAAAATCAATGACTATAACAACTGTTAATAAAAAGGAGATATATTTCCCTGCATCCCAATTAATATCAGTACACCCAGAGATTGTATTGACGTCAGATCAACTGATTCACTTTAAGACATCACAGCTATTTTATGATCATCAGGTCATGTTGTTTCTGTTGCTTAGTAACGCTGCTGAAGAAGTTACTGTGTGTGTGAAGTCACTCCAGGATATCCTGTTTCAGCTGTGACGAAATGAAAACACCCCCGGGAACCTGTCTGTCAGTCAGAGGGAGCGAGGCCTCTGTCTTTCTCTGTCTCTCTGCAGCAAATGGTCTCAATGGTGGGGTTGTTTGATTAGCAGACTGGGGCCGCATTGATTTACTTTATTCTTCCAAATCGAAGACATTTTTTAATTCAAAATAGGTTTGAAACGTACGTAAGTTTGAGTTGTTCTTTTGGTGGAGAACAGGTTGCAAATATAAAATATTCTTAAATTCAGATAAATCTACAAGTGAGGAAAGAAGAAAGTAGAAAAAACCTGTTCTGCAACTCAGTAATTATTGGTTTAGAGTTGACATAGTAGGAAAAGAGTGTCTATGTGTGAGGATTAATGCAGTATTATGTAACAATCCTTTTTCTTTCTCACTATGAGAAAGAAAAAAATGTGTCCCAAATGGGAACTAAAACAAAAAAACAAACTTGAAACTAAAATCAAAATGACTTAAGATAAATACAGTCAAATAACCCCAACATGTATTTACTGTTCAGAGCTGATGCTTTGGTCTGTGAGCTCCGTCTTCAGAGAGTCCATTTCACTGCGCAGACAGGCCACTTTGGTCTGAGACTTCAACAACTCTTGTTTTAAACACTGGTTCTCCTGAACACAAATGTAAGGGTGTTAGTGAAAAGTGGAAAGAGAAATGGCTCATACAGAAATCAGTGACATTAAAGACATTATTTTAAGTGCACTCAGTAGTCTCACCAGGGTCAGCTCATTGATCTTCTTCTTCAGCGCTGGACTCTCGTCCTTCACCGTGATGTTCTTGTATTTCTCCTCGATCTGATGGACAAGTTCACATATTTAGGATTGAGATTATCTAACTTTCAGATGTACCTAAATGTCGATGCCCTCACGCTGTTGCTGTTGTAACAGCATGTACTGTACACATTTATTCACACTATCATGGTCATTTTGAAGTTCCTATCAGTGGAGTACAGCTGACATTTAATGATGTTAGGATTTCTTGAAGTCAAAGGGAAGAAATTCGTCTTGGTGTTTAGTGAATGCAGTCACTGTTGTTCCTAAAATAACCTCTCTTAACCCGCTGTTAAGCAGAACAGTGTTTTTACCAAACATAAGATAACCTTTAATAAGCTGTTAGTTTGCATCTAAATGCAGTCCTTGTAACGAAGCCTGACTCATTTCATCGGGACACTTCAACAGTACACCTTTGTATTTCTAAAACGTTGTATAACTTGTTTTAAATGTTTCAGACTTCATCTGAAGTAATGTATAGTTTAATGGTTGCCCTACTTAGCTCTGATCCGATGCCTTATTCTTGTGCACTACAAAGTTAAAGGTTAATTAAGTTGGAAATAAATAATTGAATGCAAATCTTAATCATCTGCTGGACAGACACCTTATCCTTAGATGTAAAAAAACTCATCCACCTTTACTCACTTTAGTTAGAAAAAATTAAATAATAATTTAGGGGCTTCCCAAAGACTTTAAAACAAATATTGAACGTTAATTTACCATAGAGCATATTAAAGAGAAACTGCCAGCTGCTCCATTGCCCTGCTCGTATTTTTCTGAAAGCGTACTACTTTCTTAAACATCTTGTATTTTTCTTTTTTTATTAATGTGGTATTTTGTTTGTATGTTTTTTATTTATTTGTGTGTAGATAACTTATCACTGGATGTCATACGGTGTTGTTCAACTGTTGAAAAATCACAATAAAAAAGCTTAATTTATGTGAACAGTCAATTCATATTAATATGATGCTGGAGTCTCTATTGACCTGCATGTGGTGCGGTGCAGTACAAATGAAATGCAGTCAGAAAGCTGAGAGATTTACCATCTGCATCCTCTGGATCTTACACTGCAGCTCACACACTTCAGTTTCATAACTTCTGCGCAGCTCACTCAGTGCAGCCTCTGTTCGTTTTTTCTCCTACATAAAGACACATATAAACAAAAACACACATGAGATATTAACTGATTAACCAAAACAACAGTGTGTGTGTGTATGTATGTATGTATGTATGTATGTATGTATGTGTGTGTGTGTGTGTGTGTGTGTGTGTGTGTGTGTGTGTGTGTGTGTGTGTGTGTGTGTGTGTGTGTGTGTGTGTGTGTGTGTGCGTGCGTGCGTGTTTGCTTTCTCTCCAGTTATGTAATTCTTGTGACTATTTCAAGGCAGGTTTTGAACCATAACAGAGGCTGCTGGGGAATTGCATCAGCAATCAGCAACTTTCTACAGTATCTACAGTTTCCAAAAATATAAGTCTGTCAAGTGTTACAGCATGGCCCAAAACAAACAGCAGCTCCTGGGTTAGCTGAGTCAGTGAGGTACATTTACACAAGTTTAAACACACACACGGTGATAAGAGTTTATGAGTTTACAGAGTTTATGTTCACGCACAAGCTTTAAAGAAACATCAGGATCAAAGACAGGATGAAAGACTACAAACAAGTTAAATAAATAATTGTACTTTTCATATTATGTAGTGGAAAGCTAAATATTGTTATCAAATCTTATCATTTCACACGCCGCACGGTTTGATGTGTTTCACCAGATTCCAGGAAATGTCTAACGCTTTCATAACACTGACCATCCAGCATCATATCATTCCAGGAAAAAAGATTCGTGTTGACCATGGCCAGGAGCACTCAGAGACGTTCTCAAAGCGTCGCGGCCAGTCCTGAATTTGCAGACAATCTTTTTCGATGATAATTTGTATTTCCACACAACCAAGCCATATCGTCACAAGTATAAACAGCCTTATCATTGTAAACACTGGAGGCTAAAACATTCTCCAGCACCTCAATATATCCACTGTTTCATCTCTGGCATCCAAAGAGTTATTTATACTCCTGATTAGCAGGCAGGTCTTATAATGTAATGAGTAATCTGACAGCCGCGTACGTTTGTTTGACATGAGGGAAGAGCTGAGCAAACGCATCCGCCCTATGACTTTTACCTACCGAAACTACAAAGAAACAAACACATGAGCCAGATATTTATAAAGAACATCAAAATACATCTTTTTTTGACGTCTTATCTCCAGGTTTTTCCTACCTGCTCTTGCGTTTTTCTCTCAGCAGCATGAATGCGTTGGTCCATCTCATCCTCCATTTCACTGAGCTGCATTGAGGCTTGGTCCTGCGCTCTACAAAACAGTAACAGGATAATCTCATCATCGATTCAATATATACTGCACACTGACACTTCCTACATCCTAAAAACGTAATGAAAATATCTTGCTCCAATTAATATGTCATATACAGTATAGGTAGATCTACACATTTGTGAAAGCTGCAGCTCCAACAATACTCAAACTATACTGTTAAATGTAATTGTTTTTAAATCACTTTTTTATATTCTGTGTCACTGTGTGTGTCTGAAGATGGAGGGATGACGGGATAACGCATTCTGTGTGTATGTATGTGTGTGTGTGTGTGTGTGTGTGTGTGTGTGTGTGTGTGTGTGTGTGTGTGTGTGTGTGTGTGTGTGTGTGTGTGTGTGTGTGTGTGTGTGTGTGTGTGCGTGTGTGTTTCCCACCGTTTGATGGCAAGTGCCAGGCTCTCCATCTCTGAGTTCTGCTGTCTGATCTCTTTGGTAAAGTTTATGATGACTTTCTCAAACGGGTTTATGAGTCTGGGCTCATTCAGGCTGATGTTCTCGTACAACGTAGCGGCTTGTTCATTCCTGAAACACAATCAGGAACTCACATCAGGTTAATTTTCTAGAACCAAATGTGACACAGTATTGTCGTCGTGGCCCCCCCCCCCCCCCCCAAACAAATGTATGACTTTAAGGAGAATCCAAATGTTTTGCCGTTTCCAACAGGACCCAACATTAATCTCAGTAAAATAATATCTAGTCATATGTTTGATTGAGTAAATCAAAAGTAAAACTGGATTAAGATGGCTGCTGTGAGTTTGTCTCATAATAATGATGTATAAAATATTCTGACATTCTGGGAAATGCGGGTATTTGTTTTTCTTTTGAGAGTAATACGAGTAGATTGTGTCATTGTAAAGCCTAATCACACAATGTAATCCAGAAGTCATCATATGGATACAGAAGTAAGACGTCTTGTGTCATAACTCAATGGTCAACGTGGGTAAAGTAGCATAAATCTACAGCGTGTGTGTTAGCCTCCTGACAGGGCGGACTTAACGACTAAAGCAAATAGACACTGCTGTCTGTCTGTCAATACCCCGCACTTAAACACAATGTGTTGCAACATTATAAACTGAACACAAGAGAAACACACATATACCAGCACAGAGGGGGAAAGTCTTTGTAAGGTTATACTTTATTTTATGTGTTCAGGATTGCTATTGATGTTGTTGAAAAACAGCTCTCTTTCTGAGAAAATCTTGACATCTTGTCTTGAAAATACAGATGTTTTGTTTGTGTAAGTAGCCAGAGGGTTAGAGTCACAAGAACTTAAAGAAACGGCACAGAAATAAGTCAGATTTTGCAAATATAGCAAATAAACTTGGTCATTTATTCTGTTTTTCTCCCTTTGCAACCTTGCCTTGTTTTTATTGTTAGTTATCTGTGGTTACTTCACTCAATAGTTTATTCAATCTCCCCTGAATTCAACAAGAATATGATAAATTGTTCCTCATTGCTTTGGTGTTGCCGATCTATCCGACACATGGGGAGGCTACAAAAAGAGATTCATATTTTTAAACTTTTTGAAGGCAACCTTAGATCTCTAATACTTTCTCAGGTAAATGTTAAAGAGAGAAACGTTTGGAGCCCAGCAGTGTCCAGACCTTGTTTGTGCTCTGCAGTAAAGTGTTGTTCTGTTGCACCTGAGTATCTTTACCTGGGGGCTCACACACTTGGTCACTAAGGGGGCCTATCTATTATCAAAAGGCCAAAATACAGAGAGACATAAAAAGAATATTTAAGACACTCAAAGTCCAAGGCAAAGGGAAATGTAATTTTTCGAAACGTCTTCATGATGAGATGCTTTTTACTTAACACTTAACACACCAGAATATGCTGTAAAAAAAAAGTAGATTTCTAAAAAAGCAATACATTTGAAGCATTTACAAACTTAACTAAATGAGTAGGACATCTTGTGCAGAGCCTAATATTAGTCTCAATCAGACGATTGATTCAATTATGTTAAGCAAAATGCACTCAATATATTAGCCTCAGTCAGCAATAAAGTTATGAAATGTAGTTGATTTTTTATTTTCTTGATGATTACATCTCACTTACAAAAAAAGTTTTCACTCCCTGAAAAAGTAGACATTTGTCTGAAGTGAGATGTTTACCAATGTGTCATCCCTCAGCTGATTTAGCCGACAACACCACTGTGAAAATCAATGTACCCCTGTCACAGCAGCACTGCAGCACGAGGACCAGTCCAGCAGGCCCAGGGCCACATGAACACACACACACACACACACACACACACACACACACACACACACACACACACACACACACACACACACACACACACACACACACACACACACACACACACACACACACACACACACACACACACACACACACACACACAGACACACACACTGAAGTAAAGCATCTTCTTCAACAAAAGAGGCCATTAAGTCAACCATGCAGGCACTTTGTTAGAGTAGAAGAGTTTACATTTACAAAACTTACATTTCATTTAGGAATTATTTTTTCAAAGAACAAGTAATGAAGGTAATTGATGTTGCTAATTGTAATTGCTTTCAGTAAGTGGGAGTTGTGATATAAATAATTTTCAATCATAACAAAAAAACATTGAAACCATCGAAACCATTTGCCCTTAATCAAACACTTAATCAACCACGGGAAGGGGTAACACCAAACTGTATCACAACTGAATCTTAAGAGAAAAACTATCCTTTCATAAAAGAATCAGAAGGCCTCATGGGTGAAAGAACTGAACAGAGAAAGTGCAAAGTTAATACACTGAGGAACACAAAACTCAAAGAAGTACTGTGGCTGGAATCATTTGAAAGAATCTAGAAACCTAAAGACCTGGTGGGGCAAGATCCTTGCAGACCTAGTATGTGACAAATATTCATTATGCTATCTGCAGCACACAAAGGCTTTGTAGGAAATGGCATGTTTGAAAATAGAAGTAAGCTATATTGGGTTTAAATTGTACAATGGTGCTTTAAACAATGAGGTTACAAATAATGTCTCAGTTTAAAAAACAAATTCTATTTCCCAATTAGTTTCACTAAAACCATAATAAAAAAGAAAATCGTTGGATATTGAAACACAAAGAAGGTAATAAATAGTAATAGGTAGAGAACGACAATTATTCTAACAACTATACTGCAATACATCAATGAAGCAGAGTCGATAAAGATATGCAAATACAGTATGTGATGCATTGTGTTGCCAAATGTATAGAGAGGGTTAATGTTAACTGTCTCACTGTGAATTGCCTGCTGTAGTGAAGCTACTGACACAAAGGCTTAATAATAATATATTTAGCAAAGAGGGAGAACATTGTGGAGTCTGGATGTTCTGAAAATAGTAATAAAGTATGTCTAGGTTGAGAATTCATTTATAATGTATTGAATTATTGTTTTTTGTGCTATTAAATGGAATTATGAGCCCTAGTTTTGTGTTTATTTATTATTTTAAAGAGCAGAACAAAGTTTATCAGGGCTGTTTTAATGTGTGACTCTCCAAACAAATAAATGTGCATCCCAGTTGCAAGAACATCCAGGTAAATGTATTTGTTTTGTTTTGGAAAACTGATATGTTTAGTTTGCAATTCATATAAAATAGAAGATCCTGCACCTGCAGGTGTGACTCTCAACACATCTACTTGTTTGTTAAGCTGTGTGACAGCTCACTGTAATATATGGGTCAACATGAGAACTTATTTATCTTTGGGTTGTAATGAGATGCCTTTGGGGAAACAGACACACTCTCCAGACAAACTTAAACGCAGTCACTCACTCTTTTTTCCATGAGCATGCTATTCAAACAACATGGCTACAGTTACCGGGGCCGGTTTTCTAGTGTTGGAGCAGTTTGAAAAAGGCACATTTATCTGATTTTAATGTTGAGCATTTGTGAATTTTCCTGTCGAAGTCATTATGTCATCTTTACCAACACTGAGCCCCACTGTTGAACACATTCATATCATCCAAAGAATTTCCATATTTTAAAAACATCCACCCGTCTGTGCAGTACCTCCCTGCCCGCTCGACAGGTGCTCTCACCTGGGGATGAACTTGGCCTGCTCGCCCAGCCTCCTCTCGAAGTTCTCCCAGGCGGCGGACCCGTCTCCTCCGTCGGACTCCATGTCCTCTCCGTTGCGGTCGTGGAAGCCGCTGATAAACTCTGGCAGGGTGACGGCTCCGTCGTTGTCCACGTCCAATCTGTTAAATATCTGGTCAGCCTCCGCCTGGGACACATGCAGCTCCGCACAGATGTTGAGGAACTCGCCTCTCTTGATCTGCCCGGAGTTATCCAAGTCGTAGGCGTGGAAGAGGGACCGCAGCCGGGACTGCTCCTCCGCGCTCATGCCCCCGGCGGAGGGATGTGGCCGGCAGGAGAACAGAAGGCGTTTCAGTGAATTTATGAGACCCGAGAAAGCCTTCAGTAACGGTCTGCCAACGTTTTATTCTCGGGACACCTGCAAAAAGTAATTCCCGATTTCCAGACCTATCCAAACATTTCGACAGCTGTTATTCATTAACAACAAGTATAATCGAGGTAATCCATTTTAAACTAATTTAACCGCTCAATTAATCAAATGTGGGTCTTCAAAACATAACTCCCCGGGTTGTTGCAGCTCGACAGACAGAAAGCTGCTGTGTGTGACTCAGGTAACACGCCAGCCATTAGTGACTGTTTAGTGTGTGTGTGTGTGTGTGTGTGTGTGTGTGTGTGTGTGTGTGTGTGTGTGTGTGTGTGTGTGTGTGTGTGTGTGTGTGTGTGTGTGTGCGTGTGTGTGCGTGCGTGTGCGTGTGTGTTCTATCTTTCCCTCTCTCTCTCTCTCTCTCTCACCTCAACAATAGTGGAAGTCTGGGCTTCTGGCCAAGTGAAAGTGCTTTCATTGTGGAGAAAGGCTAATAGTCTGTGATGTTGAATAAACTTTAGAAATTATAGTATCAGAGAGTATTCAACCTGTACCATCTCAAGTACATTTCTACCTGAGACGTATGAATACACGTTGACACACACAATCTAGCAAATTGCATGTCCAATAAATATATTTAGCCTACATTTAAATGTAATTAAATGACTTTAAAAGTCACACTACAGATCTCTCTAGTGGCAAGTTTATATGTGATCAGTTAATTAAATTGTGTTCATGTAATCATGTAATATCTTGCAAAACATGACATATACATATATTATATATGTATATATGTATATATGTATTATATATAGATAGGAGAAACACAAGTTTGGCACTCCTGCTTCAAAAATCCACGTACAAAGAACAAACCCCAACCTTCATGTTATGTCATATTATCTGTGATCAATCATTCCTTGCACTGCAGTACATTTTCTTTATTTACATGCATTTAAAAAACAAAACAAAGACATGGCTCAGATATCTCACCTGGGGCCTATACTACGAAGCTGGTTCAACCTAACCTGGATATATTTGAGTTAGCCGGTTGGCCTAATCCAAAACATACGCGCTCTCGCTAAACTGTACTACGACGCGGGTTATCAAGTGGATCGCTCAAGCCAGCCGTGTCCTATCTAGTTAGGTGCGCGTTCACATGAAAGGGGTGGTATTTGGAGCATTCGACCAATCACAAACATGGAGAAGCGTACTGACAGCGCAGCGTCATACTTCCTGAATGAAAAGTGAACTTTAATACTAGTCAAAAATGAAGAAGTTAAACTTTAACATCCATGACTTAAACACTTTATCCAGGATGAAAGCCACATAGTTGCACCTGCAAGGTGAATACAGCTGGCAAAAGAAAAAGTGTTTGAATGCGTACATTAACATGTTTATGATATCACTGCCCCGTCTAAAACACGATTTGACTTTAATTAGGCCTACATTTGTCTCGAGTGTTTCGTCAACTTAATTTGTTGCTTAAAATAATACTTCTGCATACAGTATGTGACACTGTGAGTGTTGCACGGCCAGATACGGCTCAGCTGACTCAGATAAGAAAATATGATACATTATGAAGTGATATGCCGCGGACTGTAGGCCTACTTAATGTTACTCTGATCCGGTTACTTATGTTGTGGCAGATATGTAAGTAAGCTTTCTTAACGCTAATGTTATAATAGTCAGATTGCTCTGAAAATGGAGGTGATATTCTATTCATGTTCACGTTCACACAGTCGGTGATTTTTGCCGGCCGTCTTTCCTGCGACGGCAGCTTTTCTGTACTTCCTTTCTCCTGTAATATGACTTGATCGCTTTAAACTCCGCACACTGAGCTCTGATTGGTCAGCAGGCAGTGCTTTCACTGAGTTGAGCTCTTATCCTGCAACCTAACCTGGTCCCGACCAGGTTAGCCGCTAAGCATAAGTTACCATGGAGATCTAGCCTGCTAAAAAGAGAACCAGCTTCGTAGGACCGGAAAGCCGGAGTTTTCCCTGAATTTAGCCAGCTAAGCGAAAATCCTGCTTCGTAGTATACCCCCCTGGTCCCGACCAGGTTAGCCGCTAAGCATAAGTTACCATGGAGATCTAGCCTGCTAAAAATAGAACCAGCTTCGTAGGACCGGAAAGCCGGAGTTTTCCCTGAATTTAGCCGGCTAAGCGAAAAATCCTGCTTCGTAGTATACCCCCCTGGACACACACCTGTTCCGGATTGTTTTAAAACTCTTCCTCACCTCCTGAGGACTTGTTGTCATCTGCTTGTGTGTCATCATCTTCATCCTCCTGATGTTGTTCTTTGAAGCCACTGATGAACTCCTCTAAGGTGACTGTGCCGTCTTTGTCCACGTTCAGGCGGTTGAATATGACGTCTGCTTCTTGTGATGGGACATGGAGCTCCTGACAGATAGTGGTGAACTCATTTTTTTCTATCCGCCCTGAGTTATCCACGTTGTAGGCGTGAAAAACTGAACTCAGGCGCTTTTGTTCTTCCTCATTCATGGCCCTTGGTGATGCCATAGTTTGTCTTCAATAACCTTGGTTAGAAAAATAACAGTACCAACTGCTGAAAGACTGAATATGTGGACTGATTAGTCCAAATAATCCTTCCACCACTTTTATATAGTCCAACCTCCTCTATCTTTTTATGTTTTTGACACGTGGATAATCCTGACGTAACCACTTTTTTTGGAAGACTAAAAAACGGTGTTACAAATGCTGCTAAAGCCATGACTAAGTGCAGGAAACCCTGCAGGCATTTTTGGATTTTCTTACCTGCATTTGTATGGTATGTTTGTCTTTATATGTGGATAGTTCATCAATTGATTACTTGCATGTGCTGTGTCTGTCCATCCAGTTGTGTGCCGATGTTTGTATGTGAGTCAGGGCAGAGGGTAATCTTTGGGAGATGCAGCACCTTTAACCTAGAGAAACAGACACATGTAGTCAGCAAATAAGAGTGCTATGTTGCTGTTGTTGTTGTTGTTGTTGTTGTTGTTGTTGTCTTTAAAATGATTACAAAGAGGAAGGGTCTGCATGGGCTTCAAAATCATGAACAAGGTACAAGGTGTCAATTTGTATTTACCTTACCTAGTTATTAAACACAGGCATCAATGGCTTATTATTTAGGAGGATATCATCCATTCTGACCACAACACTGTAAAGTTATGTGGGGACAAATATCCCCAAACCTCCACCAAATGTCGGCACATTACAGTGTATCTTAAACTCTGAGTTATTAATAAAGTAACCCCATAAAATTGAAATCTGTAGAAAGTTTCTACACAAAGTGAAAAAGGTCTCCAGCCCACAAGCGGTGAGGGACAGGCTGCTTCAGATTTACAGACACAGACTGCGAGGACGATGTCAACACACAGCTCGGTCAGGTCTGAGTTTTCAATCCTCAGATTCTTCCCTGATGAGAGAAAAGTTTCCTGTTTATGTGTAAACCTGTTTTGGTGATTCATAACTTTGCCTCTGACCTACAGTGTTTATAGAGCGTGTGACGGTGCAAGTCTGGGTTATCTTACTGTATGTTTGTCCAGGGAGTGGTACAGTACACCGACGCAATGGAAGTATTTACACCATGAGAACACACCATGTGCTGTGACACACACAGAAATTGTACTTGGAAATGTTCAGGACATCCCACGTACCTGTGTCCTTACTTTTAAACAGCTAAAAGCTACTTTCTATACCCCCTTATTATTGCTGTGACTTTTTTTTAATCGTGTCTTAAGTATTGTGAGGGTCTAAGGATAGAGGGTGTCGTATTGTCATACTGATATTCTGTACACACTGTGAAGACCACTGAGACAAATGTAACATTTGTGATATTGGGCTATATAAATAAACATTGATATTGGCTGATGCTCATAAACTATTTTTTAAATCTCTTTCTGATTTGTGTGCAGCAGGCGGACTCACAGAGTGTGTGATTGGTGACCTGCAGCTCTGTGAACAGATGTCTGTGAGGCAGCAGAGAAGATGTTTAGTCACACTTCATCAGACCTCACACTACATCAGGCAGAAACCACCAGCGGACACACACAGGGACACCTGCTGGCTTACAGGAGTATAACAACACATTATGACTAAAACAAAAATATATTGAAAATCAAAGCCGTCTCTTTTAAATTCTCTGCTACAAATTCTTATGAAAAACTTCTATGCAATTGGATGTTCATGCATTTGATCAATGTGATCATAATGCATGCAGATTAACAATATTATATGACGAAAAGGGCAAGAATTAAGATTTATTACGCTGTATTTTTCAGTGTGTTTACAATTCCCTGCACCTGTAAGGGTAAACAAAGAGTTACATATCAATATTCTATTAGGCGTTAAGAGTTATGATTTTAAGGCTTGAAATTGAAATAAATGATTAGATGTTATCTAAAAATACTTTCATAAGACCTTTCTGACTCCTCCATCCATCTTTCATCTTTGACACTCGTGACAAACTCTTTAATATAAAACTTAACTCTTTTTGTAACATGCTCCAAAAACAGAAAGTCTTAACCTTAAGATAAGCATAATGAGCACAAGGTTTACTAAGAAAAATTATTAGTAGGCTACAAGTACACACACAGAACTCGTTCTCTAGCTCTACTAAAAATCCCCTTTATCTTATGACTTGCAGCTGTATCCGATTAAGTGTGAAAAGAATTTCAAACAAAGATCCCTTAAATGAAACAGAAGCAAATCTGTGATTAAATGTAGCCGTTCATATGACTTGTTGGTGAATTTGCTATTACATTTCATAAACTTACATTTAATGGAGAAGTAAAACAGTAAGATATTCCAAAATGTTAAAGGTGGGGTAGGTCAGTTTGAGAAACCGGCTCGAGATACACTTTTTGTTATATTCCATGGAATGCTCTTAACATCCCGATAGCAATGAATATCTTAAGTGCTTTGACAAAAAATCCATAAAAAAATGTCATCTGAAGCCGTAGCCCTGTAAAAAGCACGACCAATCATCTGAGCCGGCCCGGCTAAAATAACTGGATGGCCTACCTGCCTGTCAGCCTTCCATCTGTGCACACACTTATCTCGTGCCCTCATTGGTCATGTGCGCGTTCGCGTGTGTTGGAGGAGGGGCTCTGTAAGGAAGTGGCACATTTTTTTATCAAGCTAACGGTCGTGTAAAATGATCCACACATTAGGCGCCTTATTTCAATATATATTCATTAGGGAGCTTTATTGTGGCAGTATTAACATATAAAACAATTCATGTTTTCTGTTATAACATACAAACATTCAAAATGTTCACTTCACAAAGTTCATAAGGCTTGGTTGTCCCAGAAGAGAGGGAGCCATTACTTAGGGTTTTTTTTCTTATTCTTCTCAAATTAAATCTCCCAGAGTTTCTTATTAAAAGAGACTTAATGACAACACAAAATTATAATAAATGATCTGATTGACCGTTAGAAACAAAAAATCATTTGACTAACGTCCAAAAACAACAAAGTGACCGTGCAAGAGAATCTGCTACTGTACATGCCCACACAACACTGAAATAACATAATAAACAACAGCTTATTTTTATCTTGTACCATGTGATGTCCAATAGTTTTGCATATAGTAGACCTGAGTTCAAATATTTAAAATCTTAAATAAATTCATCAAAAGCAGAATGTGTGTAATGGGTTCGAACAGCGTTGAATTCTGAGTGTAGTCTGTAAAGCCTTTAGTTTAATTTCCACTGATAATTAAAGGCAGGTTATTACATTTAAGGTTTGTAAATACTTGACTCATGTCAGGAACTCAGCACTTATACCTCAGATATGACATCAACTGGGGTGTGAACTTAGTGATGTTTTAATCACAGTTTTATGTAAGCACAGGCCACAGAAGTTGTACGCTTGGTCCGTCTATATGCTGTAAAACACAGAAACTCAAGTAGCTCAAAACAAGAGCTGAATCTCAAAGGAGTACAATTCCCCTTTAAACTCATTAAACTGAAAACATGAGCTACAAACTAATCAAATGCTACGGTGTCATGTGGCCAAAGATCTGTTTTTATCACAGAAAGAACTTTTGTTGTTTGCAATGAGTTTAGGTTGAAAGTGAACATCTTTACAAGTAATGATTTAAAATGAATTCAATTGATTCAGTTAATAGCATGCTCCGTTAGCAATGAGGTGCAGGTGTTAGCATTTAGCTTCTGACTAAAATGATTTACGCACACAGCAAAAGCACAATTAACAAACTAGTCAAATATTTTAGATCTGCTCTTTAAGAGATGGTAACAAATGTTTTCCAAGCAAACAGCATTTTTGTGCTGAGACACATTTTTTTGGGTTGATTAACTGAGAGGAAGCTAACAGAATAAGCAACCACATGTATTCAGTCTTGTCAATTCAATTGTTAAAATGAAGAAAAACCACACTGCATGACGTGTTTTGGTTTTTTAAATGAGGTCACAACATTTTTAAAATGACCTCCTTTCAGTAAAACAGAGAGAACATGCATTTGTCTACGATGGTCAAGACAGCCAAGCCTAAATCTAGATCGCTTTATATATGGACAAGACACGCAGAGGGAAGAAAGAGAGGATTATTTTTTGCCACAACTATAAACACAGTATTTACAGATGAAGGCATGCCGTTTACATTGAGAGGTCAGAGTGAGATACCCTGGGTTAGCTGTGTGATGATGAAGCACAGAAATAAAGGACCAAAGCCAGAACGCCATGTTTATACAGCTGTGTACATGAAGCCTATACAGAAGAACTTCTATTTAAAATCTACTGGGAATATCTCAAGCATTTTGGTGCATGTGCATAGCGGATGAGCAATAGTTAAATATGAAGACGGGATGATAGTTCACGATGCTATCCCACTTTGTTAGTTATCATGGGATGGTGGTATTATTTAGCAGTGCATTCAGATCAGCTTCACCCACTACAGTGAAACTCAGAGCCTGTGATGTTTAAATGCAAAATGTGGTCTTGATAGTGGTTTGGCCCTTTGCTTGGTTTCAGTAGTGATACTCCGTGAATATGCTATAATAGGAAAATAAATACTTTGTCCCAAGTTAGCTTGTTTCTGTTGTTACTGCATATTATCTATATGCATAAAGCTTGTTGATTCATAAGGTTCACACTGCTACACAACAATTATGATTTTATGATATACTTTATTAATCCCCGTGGGGAAACTGTTTCTCTGCATTTGACCCATCCTAGTGTTAGGAGCAGTGTGCTGCCATTTTGAACGGCGCCCGGGGAGCAGTGTGGGGAACGGTGCCTTGCTCAGGGACACCTCGGTAGCACTTGGTCTTGCCGGGACTTGAACTGGTGACAGCTGATCATATGAGGCAGAGATATTGTTTGGGTTCAAATGAGAGGCTTTTGATGGTGATGTGCACTGCAGAGGCCTCTGTAGCAGTTGAGATTGTGGAGATATTCTGAAAATAAAAGTATGAGTTCAGCTTTTTAAGAGCCTCAAACAGTGTCAGAGAGTTTTGAGAAAGAGATCAAGACTCATGTTGCTACTCCTGTTTTGATCAGCTTAAATGAATAGATAAAGCAGTACAGAGCTTCAGCTATGATGGTCAAACTGCAGGTACCGGCTCTCAACAGTAAATACTTTTTAGGTAATATGTTTGGATGCATATGACATGGAGTGTAGTGTTGCTACAATAACACAGACAATCTGCAGCTGTATTTATGTCTAGCTCCAGACTTGGTAAAAAGACATAGTGTTTATATATTCAAAATAGCATAATGCAAGAAGACATGTACTGTATGAATGCTAGGCATAAACTATGCTGTAATTAGATGTGTTTTTCCTTTCTTTTTTAGACATATAATGGTTATTTTGAACATAAACTGCTAATTCCCTTTCCTGAGAAATTTAATTCAAATTGAACTACATTTCAAACAGAACTTTTTTTTCCTTTTTTTTTGCATCTGTTTTCATTTGATCTGAAGTAACTCTCATCGCTGTAACTCTCTGTTTCTTCTCCATGCAGAGCCAGGACACTGTTACTGACAGGCACTGTCGGATTGAAACAAAACCACTAGTACAGCCTTTAGTTCCCAAAATTGAAGTTTCTACTTTTAGACATTTTAAAATAAAACCTTTGCAGTATCTTTGATGGCGCTGCTCCTTCACACAGAAACACCCTTGTGTGTGAACACATCTGTCGTCAAAACCAGAATCTTATTCTTCAAACATCTTGTTCAAACATTCTCCCCATCTAAAACTTGTTAGTGACTCACACCAAAATGATAGAAATGTATGTATTCTGTTTAAGGGTATAAACAGTTGCGGTCATTTAAATTATGCTCAGCATGATGTTCTCACAGATCTTCTTTAATAATGGCTACAAATCATCTCTAATTTGATTTAGTGATTAAAATACTTAAATTAAATACCTGCCACTGTAGTACTGCACAAGATTGACACCATCAGTTTTCCAATCATGTGTCACATATGAGCAGTATATTTGGAATACACAAACATTTTCCTCTGGGAATCTTAAGTGTACCATCATCACTTTGAATCTGAGACGATCACAGAGCTGTCCTAACAGTAGCCTCCCATGGACTGAACAAATGACCCCAAATCTCGATTCGACCCACCTTTACTCACACATAACTTTTCATCACAAGCCTACAGGTCACCTTGTCCTTCTTTAGCATTTTTTAAATACTTTTATGTTCAAACTGACTTAAAACACACTGAGAGATGCACTACTACTGACTTAACATGTAGTTCAGAAGACATTTAAAAGTTCAACAAAACACAAGTTTTATCATGATGATGAACAGAAGGTTTCTCTCCTCTGTTGCCCTCCCATTTCCAAAATGACATCACGTAATCTGAAACAGTTTTAATCTGTGATCTGTGTAAAAGATTTGTGCTATAGCCTCTGTAGGAAAACTCCAGGGAGCTACGGAGGCAACAAATGCTGACAGTGCTCTTAAAAAATATCTTAAATGTATCAACGCCCATCACCCCGATAAACTTTAATAAATGTGTTTGTTTTCTTACTCTTTTATAAAGTCTTAATTTCAAAATAAGCTCAAAGTAGATCCTCTGACTGAAAAATTCCTGAAAGGTCTGGATCACATAAAAATGTACAAAATGTTAAAAACAACTTATTTAAGATTGGTTTTATATTATCAATATTACTCTTTTGTTTTTAAATATATATATAAGGTACCTCTGACTGTGGCTTTTGTTGCGTTCAGTGACAAATCAATAATTTCTCTCCCCGTCCACTCCGTCATGACTGACAGGCTCGGTGACCAATCAGGTGTTCCATTCTGAGGGTGAGAACCAATCAGAATGATTTGTCATATTTACCAGAGTCATTGCATCAGCTAGTCAGCATCAGGAGTGAACAGACCTTTAAAAATAGTACCAACCATTTGTATCCTGCATGCTTCTCTGGATCTTTTTGTGAGTTTATCTGTCCATCACTTCCCTTATTTTTATTTTCATAAAAGTCTCCCTTTTGCACGTTTGTCTTTGAAAACTTGCTGCATTTCTTGTCCTTTATTTTCTGTTTATCACTGCCAAAAGTGTCTTAACAAGTGACTGGATCCCAAATGTTAGTTTTTTGTTTCTTTTTTGTTCAATAAACTTAATTATGCTGCGAAAGGGGTGAAACAAATCTACTTGTTTCTGTATTATTCAATTTGAAAACAATGTATTATAAAAGGCATGACAGCACATCTTTATCAGGCCTTTTTACAAGACAACCTACTGGAATTGTGTGAGCCCTCATCAAAGATCCATTGCACCTGCTCAAAAAATAGGTCTGAAACAAGTGAAATCATTTCATCCATTTGGCAGACTGGTTCAGTTGTTGTAACTGAATTTAAGATTAAATGACATGTTAAGACAGACATGTGGGCACATGTGTTTCCCCCGGCAGTGACTCCTCTAGCTCCTCAGTCTGACCACAGGTTCTCCATGGCCATGCTGATCCTGCACAGGATCCAGCGCCGGAGTGGGCAGTAGTACTCGTAGTGAAATTGCTCAAACTCCGGCGTCTGGCGGATCTCATGGAGGAACGACACGTCAATGTCAGACTCCAGCAGCAGCAGCAGAGTGGGCACAGTGACAAGCAGCACGCCCATGACAACGGCAACAAAGCGGGCTACGCTCAGCATGCAAGCATTGACTCTCTCATTGGACGACAGTAGGCGCAGGCTGCTGGTCAGGACCCCCCCCATCTGACTCCTAGTAGCCAGACGGGTGCGCTCATAGGCCCGGTCCCGCTCCCTGTCGGCCTCCAGCTGGGCCTGGATGTCGGGGTCTGCATGGAGCTCCCTCAGCATCCGGGCGGGGCTCTGCACCGGGGAGGAGAAGAGCAGGTCCACCCCTCCCTGACTGTCCTCCACTGGAGTGGGCAGCATGCTGGCACAAGGGCTGCATGGGGAGGGGAGATATTTGAAGAAAAAACAATGTTATTGTAAGTAGGATTGAACCAGGGCCAAACAAGAAGAATAGGGGAAGTTTAAAAAATTGTGATTTCGGAGCTGGCCTTTTTTTGTTGTTGCAATAACAAAGGTAGGTTTTAAATCGTAAGCGAGACAAGCACACATATACTGTACTGTACATGTTGCTACATACATGCCAGAATCAAAAAACATTGCGAAGCAAGTAAGGCCAAACATCCGGGATATATGAAGAGATGCCAACCACTTTTGTGCTTTGTTTCAAATTCAAACTTGAGGAATGCAATCTGTTCATAGCTGTGGTGTTTATATGTTGTACACAGCATGTACCTGAAATGCAACATATCTAGTGTGACTCACTGTTTATCTATTAAAAGGGGGTATTTGTATTAACTCTTCCATCTAACTATTTATTCCTGCTTCAGCCAAAAACGATGGTTATGGAGGCAGTTAAAAACAATGAGCTGAAAGAGAAGACTCATATTTCATTATAGCTACACAAATTCTATAGACCTGTAGGCAAGCTCAGAAATGGTCAGTGGTCCGCTGGCGTCATCGTCTTCCTCCACTTCATCTTCAGCTTTGGGCGTGTGAGGTCGGTGATTTGAGGTTTCCATGGAAACACGGGGAGGCTGCAGGTAATTTCTTCTCTCAGTACTTTGCTGCTCTGCGTCTGGTGGAGCAGGTGAGGGTTCGAGAGGAGACAACAGGACAGAGTCCTTCACAGCAACAACAGCTGAGGAGGGAAAAACAAACAGGTCTTACATTACATCCATCCATCTTCTCCCGCTTATTACATTTATACAAAAATCAGTTTGGAGGTAACTTGCGAATGTAGACTCCCAACAAGTTTTCCCATGAGAAAGCAACATGAAATTGCATTCATCACAATAGTCAGACTGAAGAACATTCATACAACTGCTAATGTTTTTATATACATATTTATTTATATATATATAAGTCTTATTTTATCTTTTATCCATCTATCCATCCATCTTCTCCCGCTTATCCGTGGTCGGGTCGCGGGGGTAGCAGTTCCAGTAGAGAGCCCCAAACTTTCTTTTCCCTGGCCACATCAACCAGCTCTGACTGTTGGATCCCAAGGCGCTCCCAGGCCTGCGAAGAGATATAATCCCTCCACCTGGTCCTAGGTCTACCCCTTGGTCTCTTCCCAGCTGGACGTGCCTGGAACACCTCCCTAGGGAGGCACCCAGGTGGCATCCTTACTAGGTGCCTGAACCACCTCAACTGGCTCCTTTCGACGCGAAGGAGGAGCGGCTCAACTCCGAGTCCCTCCCGGATGACTGAACTTCTCACCTTATCCCTAAGGGAGACACCAGCCACCCTGCGGAGAAAACCCATCTCGGCCGCTTGTATCCACGATCTCGTTCTTTCGGTCATGACCCATCCTTCATGACCATAGGTGAGGGTAGGAACGAAAATGGCCCGGTAGAAAGAGAGCTTTGCCTTCTGGCTCAGCTCTCTTTTCCAGTGAGTGCTGAAGGTCGTAGACCGATGAAGCCATTAGAACCACATCATCTGCAAAAAGCAGTGGTGCAATCCTTAGTCCACCGAACTGCAGACCCCCTCTCCCACGACTACGCCTCGAAATCCGATCCATGTATATTACAAACAGGATTGGTGACAAAGCGCAGCCCTGGCGGAGGCCAACCCTCACCGGAAATGGGTCCGACTTACTGCCGAGGACCCGGACAAGCTCTCGCTTTGGGAGTACAGAGATTGGATGGCCCTGAGTAGAGACCCCCTCACCCCATACTCCCGCAGCACCTCCAACAGTAACTCCCTGGGAACTCGGTCATACGCCTTCTCCAATTCTACAAAACATATGTAGACCGGATAAGCGTACTCCCAGGCCCCCTCTAGGATCCTTGCGAGAGTAAAAAGCTTATCCGTCGTTCCACGACCAGGACGGAATCCGCATTGTTCCTCCTCAATCTGAGGTTCGACAATCGGCCTGACCCTCCTTTCAAATACCTTAGACTAGAGTACACTTTCCCGGGTAGGCTGAGTAGTGTGATGCCTCTGTAATTGGCACACATCCTCTGATCCCCCTTTTTGAAAAGGGGAACCACCACCCCGGTCTGCCACTCCTTCGGTACTGTTTCCGACTTCCACGCAACGTTGATGAGACGTGTCAACCATGACAGTCCCTCAACATTCAGAGCCTTCAGCATTTCTGGGCGGATCTCATCCACCCCCGGGGCTTTGCCACTGTGGAGTTGTTTGACGACCTCAGTGACCTCCCCCCGGGAGATTGGTGTTGATCCCCCGTCATACTCCAGCTCTGCCTCTAACATAGAGGGCGGAGTTGTCGGGTTCAGGAGTTCCTCAAAGTGTTCCTTCCAACGCCCTAACACTCCATCAGTTGAGGTCAACAACATCCCATCCTTACTGTACAGCTTGGATGGTTCCCTGCTTCCCCCTCCTGAGGTGTCGGACAGTTTTCCAGAACAACTTTTGTGCCGCCCGAAAGTCCTTCTCCATGTCTTCTCCGAACTTCTCCCACACCCGCTGCTTTTTCTCGGCCACGGCTGAGGCTGCTGCCCTTCGGGCCTGTCGGTACCTTGCAACTGGCTCGGGAGTCCCCCGGGATAACAAATCCCTGAAGGCCTCCTTCTTCAGTCGGACGGCTTCCCTGACCACCGGTGTCCACCAGGAGGTTTGAGGGTTACCGCCCCTTGAGGCACCTAAGACCTTGAGACCACAGCTCCCCGCCGCGGCTTCGGTAATAGAGGCTTTGAACACTGACCACTCTGGTTCAATGTCCCCAACCTCCACAGGAATGCCCGAAAAGCTCCGCCGGAGGTGTGAGTTGAAGGCCTCCTGAACTTGGGCCTCCTCCAGACGTTCCCAGTTCACTCAAACTACACGTTTGGGCTTACCAGGTCTATCCAGAGGCTTCCCCCGCCACTCGACCCAACTCACCACCAGATGGTGATCAGTTGACATCTCCGCCCCTCTCTTTACCCGAGTGTCCAAAACATACGGCCTCAGGTCCGATGATACGATAACGAAATCGATTATGGACCTTCTGCCTAGGGTGCTCTGGTACCATGTACACTTATGAGCATCCTTATGTTCGAACATGGTGTTTGTTATGGCCAATCCATGACTAGCACAGAATCCAGTAACAAACCACCACTCCGGTTCAGATCAGGGGGGCCGTTTTGATCTTTTATAT
The DNA here is from genome assembly GCF_902827175.1 of Gymnodraco acuticeps. Taxonomy (NCBI): domain Eukaryota; kingdom Metazoa; phylum Chordata; class Actinopteri; order Perciformes; family Bathydraconidae; genus Gymnodraco; species Gymnodraco acuticeps. The sequence goes on from NW_022990947.1 coordinate 3,728,602, forward strand.
ACATTTATATTTTATATACATTAATTATTGTTTCTAGCAAGAAAAGTTAATATTATAATTGTTATACGCTATTTGTAATACTTTTTCTACGTTGTCCCTATTCCATTTTCCATACTTTAAACTATTCCAATAATATAAAGCATAAACTACAACTGTTGTTGATAGTTTGCTTTCATGGAGAAAATATAAAACCGTCACATTTCTTATTTTTTTTCTAAACTAGATCCTACAAAGCTTGAGCTAAGGATCTTAATGTTATATATATTGGAGCTGTTGACAGCATCTCTACCTTAATCACTTTTTCCAAGTATGAGTAGTTTTTGGCACATCATGTTCATGAATGTGTCACAAACACAAAGCAGTTATTTTGTATGCAACTGGGACAAGGAGCCACTTTCAGAAGTACATTTTTAAGCTGCAGTTGTACACAGTAGCCACAGGATGGCAGTCCTGTATTTTTTATGATAGAGAACCCACATATATCAACCTTAATACTGACATGTTAAATGCAAAATCTATTAACAATCAACCTTGATGAAATCCCGAAAATGTGAGAGGAAATAATATTGTAGGTTCACAGCAACTTGGTTATTTATATAACTGTTCTCATCTGCTTGGCTCCGAGAGAGTGCCGCAGCTTTAAGTCATCACATTTGGCCTACAGGTGCTGGCAGAGGACATTCGCTGTGAGTTAAGGCTGCACGATTTGGGGAAATAATCTAATTGCGATTTTTTTCTGACAGATATCGCGATTTGATTTGCGATATTTGTTTTAAGCGACCCAACTGAAGTTTATTGTAAAATGCGGCCATATCTCCGGCTAGGAAGGTCATATCAACGTGCTCCCGCCTCTAGCACCCCCGCAGCCCGAGCTACGAGTGAAATAACTACACTTACATGAAACTTCCGTTGGGTTGCTTTAAAGTCAAGCTTCAGTTTAAGATTCACCCTGTAATAGATGTAGAACATGTGATGGAGCATTACTAACCTGACTCAGATGGTTTGTTTCACCAAACCATCTAGGAAATCTCCATTGGAAGCCATTTGGAAAGGGCAGGCACTTTAAAAAATACTTGACAGGTGATTGGATCAATCTGTCTATCACCTTCTATCATGGCCTACTTCTGATTGGTTAACATTGGCTGGTACATGTGGAGCACAGCACTTCTGATTGGTGTGGATGACTGTCACACAAGAAGAACAAAACGTGTAAAAATAATCGCATCATTTAAAATCGCGATTTAGATTTAAAATCGATTAATCGTTCAGCCCTACTGTGAGTGTGAGTAGTTCAGTTCAGGCTGTGAATTGACTCCATTATACTGTTTTATCTGTTTTGTGTTCAAACACACACACACACACACACACACACACACACACACACACACACACACACACACACACACACTGTTAGTGGCTTAATATCGAAACATCTCAGACTCATGTCACGTTTGTTTGAGCGTCAAGGCCAAACGGACTAATCAGTTACCATGCCAACTAATTCAACTATGAGTTAAGAGAAATTAAAGAAAGACAGAGATGGAGTGAGCGAAAAACTAGATGAGCGAAGGGTGACAGCTACCATGGAAACAGAGTCAACAAAAAATGCAACAAGTGCAGACCTGAAATAAGAGGAGCAACTCAACACAGAAGTGAGGAAGCTGGCAGTAGTAATTGAACATTGCTTGTTTCTGTTCAAATATATTGTCATTTTAATTATTAAAAAGCAATAACTAAAACAGAAGCAGAATACAATGATAAGAATTAATTAGATACACAACAACTTTTTGCCAATCAACTCAAACAAAAAGCTGAAACCTCAAAACACAGATGAAAATAATCCTGATCCCTCCATCATCTGCTGCCTGTGCGTGAGGTGTGTGCTGAGAGCCGATCACATGACACTGCGTGAGTGGAAGGCTGCCAAACAATCAAATGTTCAAACCTACGGGCAATTTGGAGTTGTTTACCTAACATGCATGTCTTAGAACGGTGACTGTGTGCGGAAACAAGGGCAGCCCTTTCAGGTGGGCAGGTTAGAATAATTAGGGGCTTTAAGTTGCCTGTGGTGTGAATGTGAGTGTGTGTCTGTGTCAGCCCTGTGATTGACCCGTACAGGGAGCACCCCGCCTCTGAAGCACCCAGCGACCCTCATGAAGAAGCGTTTAAAGCTTGATGGAATAAAAAACAGAGAGAGAACAAAGAGGAAACTGTTAAGGTTCACCTCCAGGGGTAAGAAAACCTTGTTCAACATCCCATTGCCCTTTGGACCTACTATGATAACACAAAATACAGAATTGTAACTAACTTTCTGTACAGTTTATGTGTCTCACTTCCTATGTCTCGCCAAGGGCTTTTCTTTTTTAAACAATCTTATATTGTTTATTTCATATTTATGTTTGTTGTGGCCTTAAACTAATACCACACTAGACTAGTGTTCATTTCGTTGACTAAAACTATGACGAAATATGTTCGTCAACGACCTTTTTTTCCATGACGAAAACGAAACGATGACGAGACGGCAGTAAACAATAACTGTAACGAAATCATCATGCAATATCGTTGATGAAAAGTGACGAGACGAAAATGTAGTTTACTAAATTAAAACTATGCCAAAATCTCTCTTTACTTTCGTTGACGAAAAATGAGGAGACGAAATATTATCAAAGATAACGTTACATCTCTGATATTAGGCTTGTTTGAGACAAGCGAGACCTGCGCAGACCTGCGCAATTTCGATCAACGTCTTGCTCGTGCGTTGCATGATGGTTAGTCATTTTTGTCCGACTTGCTCTGGAGGCTCGCCTACATGAGACGTTGAAATCTCGCGGGACAAAGACGCCCGCAGCCTTGAGAGCGAGGCGGCGCAGTTCCTCTCCACGGGCTGCGGAAGCGAAATGCTTGATGGGAAACGACTCGCTGGTATCTCGAGCTGAGCGCTCATTGGTGGTTTTTACCACGTGCTGTTGATGAAACTCTCCAATTGGCTCGGCAAAAGTTTGTTGTTGTTTTGTGTCAGTTTTACGTCGCCACATCCATTCCCATTTTTCATCATTGTTCCACAATATTTATCATCATTAAATTAATATCCATATATTTTATACTATACTTGCACTGCTTACCGTTTTCATACTTTATATATCTTAGCATATTCATACACACTGTTCATACTGCTCTCAGGCTGCTGTGTATATCTAGTGTATTCATACCCCTCACTGTTTATTCATAATTCAATTCATTCTATATTTTATTCTGTAGATTGTGTACATTACTTTTCACTTTACTGCTTGTTGCACCTGGTTAGAAGCTAAACTGCATTTCGTTGTCTCAGTACCTGTAATATGTGCAATAACAATACAGTTGAATCCAATCTTGAGCAGGAACAAATGTATTTACTTAGTACATATCTGACATTAACGATTAAACACATGTGTGCATTCTTTATAAATGCAAACCGAGTCAAGCCGACTCCGGAGGTGGCGGTATGCACCTTAAAGTTGTTTGCAATCCGCCAAAAAACCGAGAGAAGAAGAAGAAGAAGACGAAGCCGAAGCCGACTCCGAGCTGTCCGACTTCAGGCGAGCTTTTTGAGACCTCCCCCGGCTGCGATCGGCTATTCTCGTCTACTTTCGAGGCGAGCCGCAACGCGTCTCAAACAAGCCTAGTCAGTTTTTCTCCCAGCAGTTCCATTTCCGGTGCTGCGGCAGGGCAGCAGCTGTGTGTGTCTGTGGTGCGCTCGGCGGTAGATTTGAATTACACCGGGCAGCGGCACAATATGAACTGTCAGGAAGACTCGGGTCTAACTCATGGTCTAACTAACCTTATTTAACAGAAAATAAAATGGCAACAACAGGGCTTGGGAGCAGTGGTGGCACTCGCGTTAACCGAATACCACCCCGTCAGCGCGAGTGATTGATAAATTGTGCACTCGACGGGTAATAATGGATTATGACGGAAATGTTACAATCCTGTCCATCAAAATGACTGACAACGAAAAAGTCTAAAGCCACCACTGCTTGGGAGAAAGAAACGATGTGATATTTGGGCCCATTTTTACGGTGGCCGGCAGGTGCATTTTCGCTACAATGAGGCGGAGAAAAAAAGCGAATGCATTGTTTTATCAGAAGGGAAGCAATGTGGCCATAACACAGCTGGTAAAAACACCACAAACCTGACCAGATACTCTCTGCAAAGCTGCTTTCTTAATCATTCAACCTGTGTTTTTCATCAAATAAGGACAAGATATAATCTTATTTATTTATATATACTAAAATGACAAATTATTGGTTTTGGCATGACTAGTTTGACTGAAATGTTCTATATAATCTGATGACTAAAAAAGACTCAACAGTTTTTATTGACAAAAAGTAGACTAAAATAATTAGTTTTCTTTGACTAAAATAAGACTAAAATGCTCAGACTTTTAGTCGACTAAAACTTGACTAAATAAAAACAGGATGAAGGTGACTAAATATGACTAAAAATACAAATAAAATGTAACACAGGACTAAGACTAAAACTAAATAAAAAAATAGCTGACGAAATTAACACTACACTAGACATGTAAAAAACATCTAGGGGTTTCTGCTAGCTCAGAAATGTTACAATTCATTCATAATTAATTAAAAACAGCAGCACAGAGAGAGTCCTGAAGAATGTAGGTTTCATACACAGCAGATATTTCAACAAAATGTTAGAACAATGTATTTTAAAGAGGGCGTTCATTTAGAAAACCATGGTAAGATGAAGTTCCCAAACTGCCGTGCTTCTAGTTGTTTTCCCGTGCTCTTAAAACACGTTATTGAATTTAGTTAAAAAATAATTTATTTTGACGCTCAGAAGATTATTTACGTTTTTATATACATCCCTATGTAAACCTGAGCTCACAAGAATAAACAGTGTTGTTCGAAGGAACACACAACAACAAAGTAACTCTGCTGCTGCTGTTTCACATTTCTAATAGTCTGCTTTCTGTCCTGTTAGCTCATATACAGGCCTCTCCTCAGAAGAGGTGATTCACACCACAAGGCGCTAGATTCCTGTGTGGCCAGCGTACACACAGAACAGAAGTGTTGACAGACCTATTCATCTCGGTCATGCAACCTCATCATCCACACCCAAACACCTTCAAATATATTTATCTGTGCAATTGTGCATGGGTGCAAGAATAGCGGCATCATTTACTCTGTGTTGTTTGTTTGCTCAGCTCTTCTCTTTGTCAGTTTGATTCCTCAACTCATGCAACTGAAGCAACACACAAGACCACTGATACTCAGGAGAGCCTAAATATTTGATTTAACGCTGACGCCTCTGAATAACCTCTTGTGTCCTCTGTGTACAGTTTCAGGTGAAACAGGATCCACTGTAAAGCATCACTGCTAAACCATGATGAAGATTCAGTTTCGGGTCAAGGACACTTCAGCAGGATGGAGATACGCCTTCACAATGAGGCCAGTACGTGAAGGGGCACCCTGTTGTCCTTATCTTGATGTCAACATATTCCTTAAAAATAGTCTAGTTACCAATCTTCTTTACATCAAATGATCACTATTAAATAAAAACTGCATCAAAAAAGTCAGTATTCAGTCATCAAAACACTCAGAAAGCTTGAACCTCGGCAAAGGTTAATTAACTGGACAATAAGGCTTATATCCAGTAACATTTTAATGGGTTTGTTGGCCCCCGTTGGACCTGTCCACCTTGTTTCATGATAATCAGGCCAGTAGTTTTTCCGTAATGCTACTGACAGAAAGCCATAACGAAACGCTAACATTCTTGATAAGGCTTCAATCTTAAATGTGCCATTCCGTTTACCTTTGTGAAACTACCCAAAATGTCTAGTTGTTTTTTACAGAAATAACTAACATTAAAGTTGATTATACAGTCTTTTAGAAGCTCTCTCTGTGTTGTGTCCCATTCAAACCTTTCATTCACAAATCTACCATGCAAATATTCCAAACTCCCTCAACCCTTAGGTCTGTTGTTTGATGATATGTGGTTACTACACACACACACACACACACACACACACACACACACACACACACACACACACACACACACACACACACACACACACACACACACACACACACACACACACACACACACACACACACACACACACACACAGGCACTTGACAGTCTAAGGTCTATGTTTGACAGATTATAATCGTAATGAACCAAGCGGTTGCCACAACAAACCTAGCATCCCCTCTACTGGGCTGAACCGGCTCATACAATTACTACAAGTTTTAAAATAGCAGTGTAATCTAGTTTTCACATAATGTATTGAATTAAAATAAATGTCAATGATATTGGTACTTCACTGAATGCCAGTGAACTTTACTAACCCACGAGAGAAAAGACACTCTATAATAATCTTGAACGTATCTTGATGAACTTCTGACACATATTTCTGCCTTTGCTTCCCAATCTTACTCTGTTCCAGTGTATTTCTCGGAATTCCAGTACTTATCCCGGCGATGCGTCCCCCATGTCCCACCAGCCGTACGTATACATCCCGGGCCGTGTGATTGGCTATACGCAGATGCAGGCTCCTTCGTGTTGTAATCTTCACCTGGCACCTCAAGGCCTCAGACACTACTATCGATGAATCTCGTTCGTCCACAGACTCCCCGGGGTGGTAAACTTCAAGAGGTCCGGCCTGTCCCACCTCCACCTCCATCCCCTCACCCTCACCCTCCAGCCTCTCTGGGGTCATGTCCAGCCCAAGTCCTGCTGCCCTGCCCTGGCTCCCGCAGCTCAGGGGGTCGCCTATGTTGGGGCACTCGCTAACTCCCAACGCCACACTGCTCTGCATGAGGCCGCCTCCAACATCACTGATGTTTCTGTGCTCAAGAACCTCCATCGTTCAGTCTGACGACCAACCTCTAACCCAGCTGTCTGCGGTGAGACCCCCACACCCTGAGTGAGCGGGCTGCCAGCTGAGATCTGAGGCTGGGACGCCTACACATACACACTGAGAGAGATGGTGAGAGACATACACCAGACACATTCTCTCTCTCTGATACACAGACATGGCGGGCCCTCCTGTGAATGTCAGCGATGTTAACAAAGAGTGGAGGGGCATTAGAGGAGGATCAGGCCCAAAGCTGCTGTTTCTATATATAACCAGGTGGTCCTGCTGCAGAGGGGCAGCTAATCTAACTCTGATTACAAAGGCCTGACCCAGGGTGGGATTGGGATCACTTTATGTTCCTCACAGCAAGTCTTTCTTTATCTCTGTCTTTTCCACGTCAGACTAATTTTCTTTTTCACTTCACTGTAAATCTATGATAAAAACCTTCAATCACAAAAATAGATCTCTGCAAGCTTATTTTGTTACAGGCATCTAACTCTGAAGGTTAGTATTAACACACATCTTAATGGACAGTAGTTTGCTTGATATAAAAATAAGACTTGTTGCATCTCTCCCAGGGTCTCATTTGATGTTTTGAGTGATAGGGGGAGTGAGGATGGACCCACAATTGTGAGATTCGAATAATAAGTCTAATCAATGAGTAATATCCGTAGCCAAAACATGACATAACCAGCATGTATGTGTGTGTGTGTGTGTGTATGTTTGTGTGTATAGATTTCGGTAGATAAGAAGGGGACAGGCTGTACAAACAGAACAAGGTCAGCACTGTCCTTGGGTCAGCTTCCTATTTCCCCTCTAATGGTTAAGATTAGTGCTCTGAATTTAGACGGTGATCCTGGACCATCTCGAGGACACTTTATCCCAAAGACCTTGCAGCAGCCTTCTTTAAACAGTCAACGTCCCACTGTCTAAAAGTAGAGACATGCTCAATACAAACTGGTTTGAACAACCTGTCATCTATAGCCAGAAGAGTTCTGATATCTGTTATAAACAGCAACACCTGAAGGCAGTGTGAAAACCCTGCTGTCAGAGAAGATACGATTATTATTCAAATGGGGAGGCTTTACTTGAGTTCATGGTGTTGCACTTGGTGGTACAACTAAATGTGACAGGAGCATCTGTGTGAAAAATGTAAAAACGAGTGATGGAGAGATAAATGTAAACCCTGCTTATTTTTCTCATCTCCATATTAGAGCCCATTGCTGCTCCCTCCAGAAGGGGATTTCTGTAACTTTCTGGAACAACAATCAGACAAACAAACCCACTTCATGCAGCAATGGGCCAATTGATCAAAGATGACAAAGTAAAAGGATTGTAACGACATAATGTTAAAGCTTCGTTATTCTTACACATACAGTATACTTCTGTTCCTTTCGGTGTGAACATCTGGTCTCAACACCATGGACATGTTAATATGCCATATTTTAAGAGCACTGAGTAGCTCTCTTTGTCAAAGGGATACTATACTCCAAAATGATCAGTTGTATTTCAATCACTTACCCTGGGTTATATTGAATACTTGAAAGAACACTTTGCATGCCTCCACAGTGAAATGGTGCCTGCTTAACAACGGCAACACTACACAAAACATCTGTTTACAAACAGTCACACAACTTGTGCAGTCAAAGATAAATCTCATTTGGGAAGTAGTGAGGGAATACTGGAAAAACGAGACCTAGATAATACTACAAGAGATACTTCATACTTTAATTCTTTGTTCACCACAAAGGCATGGGAAAATAACAACAGTGCAAAAAATGTCAAGTTCAAATTGGCAATAAGGGGTGAGTAATTGACGAGGAAATGGCCTGTTTAGGCGTCCCGGTAGCAGACTCGTATAGGGAACCCATATATGAAAGCATTACTTCTTGATTCAGGTGTTCAACAGTAACCAAAGCAACCAAAGCATAGACATCTAGCTTTGGATATTCTGCGTCACTCGAGGGGCTTTGACTGTTGGGGAAAAAATGAAGTCAATCAATCAAAATCTGATGAGGCTCAAACAGAACATTTGAAATTTAAGATCCCAGGAAAACGATTTTTTTTTAGAAGCATAAAACAGTAGCAGGAACTGCGGCAGGAAACAAAGCATTGTCAAATTGAATCTTGTGTGTCTCATTACTCCGCCTCTGTCCTGCATGAGGCTCTTGATTTGATGACTGCCTCCTACCCCTCCCAACCCAACCCACTGCCGGGATGCTTACTGCTGCAGCTCTATGACCCTCAGCCAAGAAGAATTGATTTTCCTCTAAATGGGAGAAGAGAAGATGAGAGAAGAGGAGCGCTGGAGAAAGTGAGACGACGGCAGTAAATCCTGTCAGATGAGGTGCGATTGAGTTTGAAGAGATTGATGGCACAGGAGCATGATGGTTACATGTGAAGGCCTAAAGGGCCGGGCTGGGGTCGATGTGTGAAAAATGGAGGGCGTAAGGAGGAAGGGAGGAAAAAGGGTGGGTTGTTAAAGATGGAGTGAAGGAGTTTACAGGAGAGGACACTGAAAAAACTGAAACATTGACTTTAAATAAGTATATTTTGTCAACAGTTTTCACTATAGCCTATTAGGCTAGTTGAAAGCAATAATATTAAGTTTAAATAAAAAAATATTTTCAACTTAATATTATTGCTTTCAACAAACCTAATACAGTGGTGTGAAATGTGTTGACATAATACATTTAATTAAAGTCAACGTTTCAGTTTTTTCAGTAGAGGGGAACACTAAATGTGGAGTCCTGTGTGCAGGGGATGGATGGATTAAGACACAACACAGCAGCAATAACTCAGTAGTGTGGCAAGGCTTTTTGCAACACACAGTTTAAAGTTTTGATTGGATTTACGCACAATAATGTCTGTAAACTGTGTTTGGCTGCCAACATAGATGATAGAAACTGGACTGGGTTGTTGAAACGTGTCTACAGTGACAAGGCACTGACAAGCAACAGAGAGTTTTTTTAGAGGCACTTTTTTGCCTTTGTTTATGAGGAGAATCTTCAGTACTGCCACCTCCTCTGCATGTGTCGGGGTAAACTTTGATACCCTCCTATAAAGATAATGGTACATTTTAGTGAGGGCTCTGTGACAAACCTCCCCCTGCCTGCTGTTTGTGCTTAGAAACACGTTCACATAACATTCATGTTCAACAAGATTTCCTCACCCTGAAAATGATGGCATTTCTCTAATGCGGGTGTTACATAAATATTGAGCAATTGAGAGTAATCACGACTGTCGACAGTTTGTAAGGGTGACACGACAGTTTTTTATCTGGTAGTATAATTATTATGGGCTTATATCTGTCTCATAAATATTTTTGTGAACATAAAAATAATTTGTGTGTAAATATGTGATTTGTAAATGTAAAACATGATCCACAAATGCATTTTAAAAATTTGCAAACTCACAAATACATTTGCAAATGTAAAACGGATCTGCAAATACGCAAAATATTTTCACAAATAAAAAAAAGATTTGTGAATACTATAATTCATTTACAAATAAACAAAAGGAATGAGTGAATATCTCTTTAACATTGACAACTTTCGATCAGGCATTTGTGAATCCATTTTGTATTTGTCAACCAAAAATGTGCTTGTGGATCTCAAAGCACTTCACATCTTATTAATCGGCCTAGTTTTACCTTACCAGTGCAGTGGTAAGGTTATCTGTAGAAAAGCACCGTATTTAGGTCAGCCTTCACAGTAAGGCTACATTAAATGTTGTAATATTCATTGTGTATACTGTGTATATACACTTCCTGTGTATTGCTTTTATTTGTATTTAATTGTGGGACAAATCTAAGCCCATAAATTATGTACTAAAAACAAATCCACTTTTTACGTGGTTCTCACAGAACAGCAACCATTCAAACCCATGATGATCTTATAGGATATGATGGACTGCTGGAGATTAATGTTAAAATTAGCACTTAAACATCTGGAGAATATAAAACATAAACTTTGAAGCAACAAAACATCTTATAATAGAACACTGACAACGATTGACGGCAAGATTGTTTGTTTTTTACTTATAATAGTTATAAAAGGACACAAATCATATTAATAAATACGATTTTTTGATGTGGGAGTAATATATGATGGTGGAGTATTTTTTACAGAAGGAATAATAACTTTTAACTGATTTATTGTTAACACCTGGTTTTCTTAATTTGAAAAAACGAAACGATGCCCTTGCCATACTCAATAGAAGACAGACACTATCTTTACATCACTTTTTCCTTGCCTCTTTCCCCTTCTCTTATATCCAATTTTTCCGTAATCAAACCTTCCAATTGTCTGTCATCAACCCTTACTTCCTCCTACTATGTTCAATCACAGACGTGGAGAACATCCATCACCATCAGTTCATGCTATAGGCCCTACAATCTATTTTCTCTACTCCTGTATTCTCTCCATCTTTTTGAAATGCTCTCTTAACATCTCCGCTCTAGTGTTGTCTTGTGTAATCAATCCCTGTGCTCTTCCCTACTTGCTTTCTTCTCCTTCTACAACAAGATGTATGCTTCAATCAGATAATAGGTTGCAGTAGAGAGTGTCAGCATTAATAACTTAGAGAACAAGCGACAGAGAAAAACGATAACCTGCTAAAGAAAAATGGCACAGGGGAAACATTTAAACCCACAGCGTTGCGAGTACTTTTTATCGACTACATAAATCTGCTAGGGGAAGGTGGTATCCTGGGGAAAAACCCTTAACTACCAACTGCTCTGTGCTGCTTGATTGGGTTTTGCCTCATCAGAGCCGACTCTTTACCCTCTCATGGGGAGAAACTAATCCAGGTTCAGCTGTGAGCCCCGTGTCGACAGGCCAGCTGGGCTGATGGAGAGCTTTACTGAAATATCCCATATGAAATACCCCAATGGCTACATACGCCTACATAATACTCTAATTAGCTGCAAAAACATTTCCTAGAAAGAACTATGTAATATAGCACTAATGGTTAATAGACACTGTTTCGGGTCAATCTTAACTTTAAGGTTACGTTTTTAAGCTAAGTTTTAAATCTGCTAAAACATGAAAGTGTGTAATTTGTCTACAGAAAAGTAACGCAAAGGAGAAAAAAGGTTGCATATTGTGCAAACAGGAGAATACGAGGATGTGAACAGAGACAGACTCCTTTGGGACCAACTCATTTCTAATTGGGTTTTCATTAATGATAAGACAAGCTTGCTCTCTTTCTGTGCACCTTCCTCTGTAAAACACACACAAAGTCAGACACAGACACACAGAGGCATGGTGGTGTACTCAGGGAGGATCATGGGAAGGGTATTTTTAGCATGCTGCTATTGGTGTCTCCAGGGAGACAAGACAGGGAGCATCTGCTGCTCAATTAACGCTTTCTGTCCGAGGGATGTGCATGTGCCGCATCATACACAAGGGAGACCCCATGTGACTTTCCGGAGGTCTGTGGCAGGAGGGTGTGTGTGTGTGTGTGTGTGTGTGTGTGTGTGTGTGTGTGTGTGTGTGTACGTGTGTGTGTGTGTGTGTGTGTGTGTGTGTGTGCGTGTACGTGTGTGTGTACGTGTGTGTGTGTGTGTGTGTGTGTGTGTGTGTGTGTGTGTGTGTGTGTGTGTGTGTGTGTGTGTGTGTGTGTGTGTGTGTGTGTGTGTGTGTGTGGCCTAGCATTACTATACTTGTGAAGACTTGGTTAGGTTTAGGAATAGGGTTAAGGTAAGGTTAAGGGTAAGGGTTAGGGTTAGGCATGTGTTGGTTATGGTTAAGGTTAGGATAAGTCTCCAGGACATGCATGTAAGTCAATGTAATGTCCCCTGAAATGATGTATACATGGTATGTGTGTGTGTGTGTGTGTGTGTGTGTGTGTGTGTGTGTGTGTGTGTATATGTGTGTGTGTGTGTGGATAGAGTCGGTAACATCCTACCGTTGTCTGCGGCCGTCTCTTCGTATTCGTTGGTGGAGGGCAGTGCAGGTACCAGCGGCTCCATGTTCATGATGAGGTTTTTATGGCTCAAAGAGTTATAACTTCGACTCTGACCAAACTGGGCTCTGAAATCACAACAAAATACACTGACTGCTCTGTGATAGGAAAGATGTGTATTGTCTTGGGTAATCAAAGCATAACTCCACAATTCACAGGCTTTTTTGCACATTTTGTTCCCCATACATGGATTATTATTAGACTGTTTGTACTTGTATCCCTCAGTAGTAAAGTATTACTATAAGTAAACAGACATGTACTTTAATAACGGTAACTAACTGTAAGAGAGTGTAGGTGAAATGTAACTTGTGCTTACCTGCGTACTTCTGGTTGCTCTCTCTTTATCTTAGAGCTGGCTTCTATCACCTCCTTGGCTACTCGTCCACTAACACACATTTGTGGCGATAAAAGACAAGAGTTGCAAATTCTGTATACCATCACAAAGAGCTTCACAAAATAAAATAAGATTACATTAAAACTATGGTCCTTTTTTTTCTAAACCATATACTAAGGCCATGGTTATGCTGAAGGGGCAATACTGTGCACAGAAACAAATCTAAAGAAAGGTTAATAACTTATTGTTTTAAATTGATAAACACATAGACAACTAAGACTTCATAGATTTAATAAGGTTTCAATCGGTCTCATATTGTGTTCCACCAGTGGTGGAATATAACAAACTCGATGTACTCAAGTAAATACTTTTTTGTAATACTCCCATTTCATGCATTCACTTAAAGTGCACCTATCATGCTATTTTAAGGCATATATTATGGGTCTCAGATATATAAAATATATCAAAACATGTCTGTGATGTGTTTTGCTCAAAATACAAACAGATCATGCATTTTAGAAATCCCTCATCCCTCTATTCCAGCCCTGTTAGAGAAACGCGGATTTTAGGTCCTTAGCTTGAAAAAATAAAAGAGGAGGCGGAGCTAATGCCTGATCAGAATTCTACCAGAGATAAAGTAAAATTCTGCTGTGATAAAACGCCATCATGTTCTAAACCACATCAAGGATTATTTCTGAAACAGTATGGAGCTCAAATGCCTTTTCTCTTGCGGGTTTACCACAAGGTCAGTTCTTTTTTTATTTCCTGCTTTTTAAACACATGTGCTCTCCAGTACAGGTTAGCTCTAACGGCCCGTCCACACAGCGGCGTGCGTTGACGCTTGCCGGCGGGCGTGTCTGAAACTCGACCAACAACCAATCACATGAATCTCCCGCCCCTGACACACAAGCAGCGGTTTGATTGGCTAGAGCTTGTACTGGCATATGATTCGATTGGCTGACGCTTCTGCCGAGGCGTCAAAAGTTGAACATTGCTCAACTTTTGCAGCGAGCCACGCCAGCAACGCTCCCCGTCGCTTCCCACGATGCAGTTCGGTGCAAAGTAACGTCACCCCATTCAAAGTGAATGGTGAAGCGTCAACGCACGCCGCTGTGTGGACGGGCCATAAGTGTTAGCAAGGCTTGCTAATGTAAACAAAGACGAGATTATGTCCAAAACATGGCAGGCATAGTTTCTGATAGCCACTTTCTGTGGGTCCGCTGCCGATTTGACGTCAGATCGGCAGCAAATCTGTATCCGCTCGTTGTACACCCGTTTTTAAAAGATTTGGGTACGGAGGAAAAGAGAAAGGGTTTTATTTTCTGACGCTGCGTGAGTTCCCCGACGCACCGGGGACACATATGCATGTATAAAAGACATCACAAAGTGCATTTTGCATGATAGGTCCCCTTTAAACTTTGCATTTTGGAGGCCAATTATTAATGTTTTACTCTCTTTCATTATTTTATGTGTGCTTTTATTATCTACGTTGTATACCATTACTGTACTACTAATATACCCTGTATTTAAAAAGTAACTACATTTGGCTCAACATTAAAATAATATACACAATTATGGAATAATACAATTATATAATACTTGTGAAAGCAGAAATTGCATACTGAGTACTTTTACTTATCATACTTGGAGTAGATTTGGCTGATACTACTTCTGGACTTCTACTTAATTAACATTTTAATTCAGTAATCTAAACTAAAAGTTGGAAATAAGAGAGTCTGACTGATTTGACTGCATCAGAAGTGTCATGTTTCATCTGTATTTGGCAGCAGTTGCTCATAATGAGAGCTGTTTCTGAGCTGCTGAGTGGGAGCTTCCTGCTGGCCGGGTCAGGAGCTCCATTAGTCTGAGGGCTGGGCGACTCTGACCGCTCTGTTTGAAGCCAGCAGGCTCCACCATCCCACCCATTAGTCTATTGTTGCTGAGATTGATGGTTAGGTGATAAATTAGAGGGTTAGATTTAACATCTGGAGTGGTAGACACCCCCTTGATAGTACAAGTGGAGAGTCACATCAATTCTGTGTGATGGCAAATGTGGAGCTATGCTAGTAAAAAAGCTATATAATCGACAGGAATAAAGATCAGCTCTGCTTTATGGAAACCACCACTTTTTGTGGACCACAAATCTCTTTCCTCTTAGCATTTGCACAAATGACCAATTGCCATATTTCAGACAAACCTCCAACATATGCTATTACTCATCATTGAGCCCTTTAGCCAAACTGCTTTAGCCAGCTGATGAAATGGGGCAGACTGAAGTGTAAGCCTGGTAAAGAGCTTTGTCTGAGAGGAGAATTGGAGCTAACATGGCTTCAATAACAGACTTATGTAGAGGCTTTCCTGTGATATTAGGGTCAGTAAATCACAGAGGATAACAACAAGCTGGATGAAAGTGCTGATGTGCAAAGAGGAGAGGCCGCATGTGGAGCGACTCAAGGTAAATCACACACACATCTCTCAGGTTGGAGCCATGGTAATGGACTTAAGTCAATGGACTAAATCACACAATTCTCATTGCAAATGTCCAACTATTTTATCTACAGTGAAAGTTTATTTGTAGAGTGAGGGAGTAGTTGAACAGTTGACAATACAGGTAACTTAGATTTGTTTAGGACTCCCCCTATATTCCTTCATAACCTACTCTCTCTGGTTCCTTTTTTATTTCTCTCTTGTTTCCAACTCTCTTTGCACATAATGTATGGATCCATCTTATTTCCCTTTAAAACACATATTTTGTTGTCAAAATGTTGTAATTGTATTTTCTCTCATGAAAACTTGAATCGGATCTCACCTGTATCTGAACCTGCTGCCTTTGAAGAATATGTTACTGCTGGAAACTGTCTTTATCTGACTCGACTTTGCACACCTGTCAGAGAGAGGGAAGACGAAATAAAGAGATGCAAACAAATCACTTCATTATGGCAATTAAGGCACAGACTCAGGAATAACTCATCCCTGTCAAAAAATGTATGGGATTTTGTTTGTGACTAGAACATTAACCGTTGGCTCAGAACAGCCTTGCAGTAAGCAGAAGAGGAGAGTGGTTCAAGGTGTACCATCTCAAAAAGTCAGCCTTCATGTTCGGAGACAGGATCATGTATCATACAGCAGAGATTGTGTGTGTGTGTGTGTGTGTGTGTGTGTGTGTGTGTGTGTGTGTGTGTGTGTGTGTGTGTGTGTGTGTGTGTGTGTGTGTGTGTGTGTGTGTGTGTGTGTGTGTGTATGTGTATGTGTATGTGTGGCTTGGCTGCCATTTACAAACTCAATTCACTCTGATTTAACTAAGCGGCTCTGATGCTGCTTGTCCGACATCCGAGATGACATGCCCCCCCCCCCTCTGTCCTCTTCTCAGAGACACATGAGCTGCTGTCGTTAAGAAGTCAATATCCAGGGTTTTACAGGCAAGAGCTGTTATGAGAACACTTTAATGACTTTATAATTATGTTTTTCCTCTGTAAGCTTTTGTAAATAGGTCACCGTTGCGACACATGCAAACCGACAGCAAAGAAAAGTCTTAAGGAAATATATGTAAAAGAGAAATAACTAAAGGTTTATGTGGGAATGAGGACTACAAAAATAAGTCAATACAGAGGGATGGTTAAATGGGGGCCCAGGGTCACAAATCAGCCTCCAATTAAGCGTCAAATCTTTGCAAACGTTGTTTCCTCTGACCTTACTTCTCCACATTACATCTGGCCAGCTGTCTATAGCCAGCAGCCCTCCTCATCTTGCCCCTTACTTTCTTGTTTCCTCTCTCTATGATCTCAATATTCCTCTGGTCTCACATGAGTTACTCTCAGTTTTTGAATACATATTTTTAGGGAACAAACACTATCCACTGTTTTAGATGTTTTGTTTTTATCACACAATTCTCCACAGCAGATCGACTCGGCCTGCTGTCAAAGGGATTTCTGATGTTTAAAATGTTACACTTTAGAGATTTCTCTTTCCTTGCTGGTTGAGACTAAAGATTATTTCATTATCAATTAATCTTTTTATTTTCTGTTTTAAAACCCAACAATATTCAGGTTTCTGTGAAAGGAAGGAGACAGGAAAAGGAAAACATTCTTACAGGTAATGTTCATGTTCATGATTGAGAATTTAGTTAAATGGGACATTGATCAAAATAGTTGGTGATTTATTTACTGTCGATTAACTAATCAATTAATCAACCTTATCTTGTCAGATCTACTTGTACGCTTAAAGACTGAGAGTTCATTTGTGACCTTGGGAACAGGCAGCATTTGACGAAACATATCAGGGATCTGTTACATGGTCTGATCTCTCAAAGTTGTCAGAGGAGGAGTAGGGATAGTTTACATCTTATGAATCTGTTGGGATAATTGTTATGCTACTAAGTATGTGTGAGTGTGATCACTAGTCTAAAATCTTCATGTGATTTTGTAAGACTATCAAGTCCAATGTATTACTTTGCTGATATTCCTACTGAACCCTGAACGAAGCAACAAACTCATTAATTTTGCTCGCAAACAACCTTGTCACAACCATGACAACAGACAAAGTTAAGTCTCTGTTTTCTCACATTTGCCTTCACCCCGAGCCTGTTTCCATTCCTGACACGCCAACAGCGTCAATAGTCTCTGTGAACTCAGAGCGTCGGCCTCGGAGCGATCAGCTGCTCCCCAAGTGAAGGACAACAGCATAGCAGAGCCACAGCGAGGCAAATCGTTATAAAAGAGTGATAATGTGCAAAAAAAATCAAGTACAACATGAAGGAAGGCTAATTATATCCACTGTGGTGAATATTTGTCTTTTTGCTACAAATATCATCTTTTATTTTTCTTTGCCGGAAGGGACATTTTGGGATTGAATAATGATTTAGAGGTCTCTGAGGTCAAGAGCAGCTCAATACATTTATTGAGGATATGTGTGTGTCTCTGTGTGAGCATGTGTTTGTATATGTGTGTGTGTGTGTGTGTGTGTGTGTGTGTATGTGTGTGTGTGTGTGTGTGTGTGTGTGTGTGTGTGTGTGTGTGTGTGTGTGTGTGTGTGTGTGTGTGTGTGTGTGGGTGTGTGTGTGTGTGTGTGTGTCTCTGTGTGAGCATGTGTTGTATATGTGTGTGTGTGTGTGTGTGTGTGTGTGTGTGTGTGTGTGTGTGTGTGTGTGTGTGTGTGTGTGTGTGTGTGTGTGTGTGTGTGTGTGTGTGTGTGGTGTGTGTGTGTGTGTGTGTGTGTGTGTGTGTGTGTGTAATTTGTACGCACTTGTAAAAGGCTTGGTTCTCCACCCCGCACTTCCATAGGTGCTTACACGCAGCAGGGGTCGAGGTGTGAAATGTCAGCACCAGTTTCTTCTGCACAGAAAAGGACACAGACAGAGAGAGAGAGAGAGAGAGAGAGAGAGAGAGAGGAGAGAGAGAGAGAGAGAGAGAGAGAGAGAGAGAGAGAGAGAGAGACACACACACACACAGCTAGGATGAGACATTAGATAACTAATTGACGTGTCAATAAGGGCAAGAGAAGTGGTAAAACCAGGAGAGGGAGCTGTGCAAAACGCTGACCCACGGACCTGAAGCTGAAAGCTTAGCAAGATGCAAGACAGATACAGTGATTTGGCCAAAGTGTTTAGCAGAGACACAGCTTGTAGCTTGCAGAATAGGGGTCTTTATGGACTAGGAGGAGGGATGTATTCCTGTAAACGTCTCTTTTTGATTCCTGTGTGTGCGGTAATATGAGATATCAGATCAGATGGTGGATTTGCTCCACAAAGTGTGAAAGGGAGAGTGAGAGCGAACACTGAGATCAATAACACGGGAATGCTCTGATTTGTTTCTTCCCTTTCCTAAAGCCGCTTAGTCAGCCGTACTGCTCAACCCCCCCCCCCCCCCCCACATCAGTTATATTAGGGAGGTAGTGGTGATTTACACACAGATGCAATGTGTGTGTTTGTGTGTATGTGAGTATCGGTGTGTGTGGTCATACTGTAGGTTTGTGAAAGTAGCTGCACCTCCGAATATTATTAACCAATAGTCTTTGGCCTTACTTTGGCTGATGTGCAAAGTGCTTTTGCAGCATGACATGACATTTTATGATTTCAGTGCTCCTAACAAGTGCTTTTGCACCAACAGCAATGACAGGGATAACCTGCATCTTCTGTTACCAAAATCTCAAACAATAATTGATGCACTAATTTGCTATTTTTCAAATGCTACTCCCTGGTGTAATGTTAAACCATTAACATTTACTATTACCATTTTATTTCTAAGCTGGAAAACCAATAAAGAAATTGGAGCGTTGAAAAATTATACAATGTATAAGGAGCTTTTCAAGCAAGGGTTAAAAATAACAAAGCCATGAAAGTTGCATTTTGCTCAAAGTGGGACTGTTACGTTATTGTGTTCCAGGATAAATAACAGAGTTGAAGGGGAAACCATGCAGTGACCCGTCACACACTTAACATCAATACACAAATTATTATCTGAGAAAATATAGTGAAACATGTAGATATATAGCATTATATATACTCACACAAATAGATATAGGAACACAGAAATGAAGAAATCAACATTTGTTTAACATCAATGTCTGACATTAAATACATGACATGGACAGACTTAGATTATGCATATCAATATTGCATAATCTATAAATTACTGATAATGGAGCTTTTATTCTTATTCTGATAATGTGGCTTTAGACAGGGATTAAAAATGGTTATGTAATTTCAACCATAAAACAGAATATTTTTGTTGACGGCGACAAAATAACCGTTTGCACGCATGAGCGAAAAACAATAAATACATTTCATGAAACTACATTAAAACTTTGTACAAAGTGATACAAAACAAAATGACACAAACGGGTAATGCACACAGTAAACAATGAACAATGCTCTTCCAATCATTAGTGAGGTGAGGGCAGGATTGTAGTGAGAGGCATCAAATAGCTTAGTGCTACTATTATTACTTGCAATTACTCACCAGTGATGACTATGTTTACACACAGAGAGAAAAGACAGAAACACAAAGATATAACTGCATCTTCAGCCATTCATGAGTTGCCAAACAGACAGAGAGACAGACTAACAAAGTAAGGCAGAGATGAGAGGCTAAAGCTTCTGTAATGAAAAGAATATGAATATGAATTGGCTGATTGGTAGATTAAAGAGCAACCTGGATTTAGCTACAGTGATGAATCATTAGTGTATGGGTCAAACAGCAATATGAGACATAATAAGCTGTAGTTCTTGCAAAAAAAAATAAAGATGCTATCCACATGTATGAGACATAATGCACCAGCACTGCTGCTCCAAATCTACCACAGCTCTCTGGATGACAAACATCGGATTAACAGATGAAAAATGTGTCCCAAATGCAAGAAACCTGTACTGGTAGTTACTGAGCATATTTTACCTAGCATTTGCTCTCTGTGTGACTATCACATCATTTGTACTTGTCATAAATCTTGACATGGGTGTAGTGAAGGAGTCTCATATTTGGGTCACAGTGGACACATGATGAGAGAGAGGAGGTTAGTCGTAACACACCCACCATTCTGTCACAGTGCATCCTGCCTGTTAAGGAGATCTGAAACAGCGACACACACACACACATATACAGTGTGTGTGATGGTGGATTACATAGACAAACAATACAGTTTCATTTATCTGATGTAACCACAACACAGATGAGGAAAAGGGAGAGAAAGAAGGAAGGAGGAGAGAGAATAAAGGATGTAGAGTACACTTGAAAGGTCAAGTCAGACAAAACAGATGGTAAGTGTGCATCTGCATTATAGTCATATTTTGTTTTTCAAGAAGTACTGATCCACACAAATGTTAAAGGTTGACTACATGAAGATGACTACAGGACTACACAATTCATCATCGTGATGGAGGAAACTACACAGCATATTTTATTATAGATTTTGCCCTTTAGAGAAGAAAGAACACACACTCACCTCTTTCTGAATCCCAATGACGTAAAAGGTTTTTCCTTCAAACTTCAGCTTGCTAACATCAGCCCTGCAAAAAAAGACATGGTATCATTAATAACATGATCAGGGTTCAAATTAGGCCAAAACATACACATACTTTTAACATAATAACTGAGAAACATAGCCTTGGTATTCAGGATATAATTTAAATTGGAGCAATATGATTACATTTCATTTGTCAGAGATTAACTGTTTGTGCTTTGCTAAATCCTAAAATCCTGAAGTTTTGAAACAGATTTGTTTCATATGTTGCAATGGAACAACAATAATAACTTAAGTCAAAGAACATCATTTTAAATGACTTATATTAAATATGATATTCATTTCCATTTGAGATTCAAACAAAGACCAAGAGTGTGTAATGATTATATTTGATGAAGAATACACATTTCATAAACAGGGTTTTGGACAAACATCTACCATTTTAGGAGATGGATCCTCTTGTTTCCCTGGAAGACCACAAAACCTGTGGCAGTGAACCCGAGAAAAGCTGTGGAGCCTGTGAAATCCTGCAAACCCACACACACACACACACACACACACACACACACACACACACACACACACACACACACACACACACACACACACACACACACACACACACACACACACACACACACACACACACACACCACACACACACACACACACACACACACACACACACCGGCATTACAGGTGGATTAACAGCAGGGATGCTTGTGAGCCATCATTAATCTCCATGGTAATGTTTCAAACTTCAACCCCCTAATTTTGCAGAAACTTGTGTCAAAACCAAGGCACAGAAAATACAGGTTTGATATGGTGAGGCGAAATGAAACTGATAACAACATTGGAGCAAAAGCAGAACACAATATGTTCCTGTCACTCCACCTCATCAGACGTCCCTCTGCTGCTGTGCCTCTCTATCTCTGTACATCTCTCTCTCCCTCTCAGTTCCTAATCATTTCTCTGATTATTGATCTTGACAGATCTGCAAATGTATGATGCTACAGCCATTTCCAGCAAACCAAATTAAAACAGCCCCACTAACCAGAGCAGGGCAGATGAAGAGGATCCTTTCCAATAGACAGATTTTAAATATCTTGTTAATCTGCTCAGCATGCTCTGATACGCCTGTCCTCCAGTGTGTTTCTAGTTATCCCACATACTGGATTTCTTTATCAGATTCAGTCTTTTCTATCTTTAAAATGGTGACGAGGAACATAATTAAAAAATTACAAGCCGTCACAGTATTACAGTGTAAAGCAAGGTGCACATTAAAGTGTCAAATGGAAAACAATACTAACACTACGATTGAGTCGATGACATTGATTTTCTGAATCCATGATGTTATCCGATCAATGATTCCTGAGAGTAATGGTTTCTGTGCAGAACAGATTGCTTTTTGTTGAAATGTTGCAGGAGATGCAAATGGGAATTATCTGCTGACCTCGACCTTCCCTCACTCCTCCTCACCTCTGTCTCACCCAATATTACTCCTCTCTTAGTGACCTCAGGTTTTCTCAAAGCCGGCTGTTGGTAAAGTGAATCATGTGTATACAGTACAGGTTTCAGTTAAATATGTAAAGGCAAACCAGCAACTGCCCCAATGCCTTTGTCCATAGTAAAGTATTTAAATCATTACATAAAAATGATAATAATTGTGTATATTGTATAAATGCACATACAAAGAGTGGAGCAGTGAACAACATGTGATAAAGATGGACACACGAGGTGGTGAGATTTTAAAAAAGCAACAATAATTGGGTAAAGTACTGAGGAATGGATATTAAAGTGTGGCAATATTAAGAAAGAGATTTGCATTACTTTAATCAGTGGAGTCTTTTCACTAACAACAGCATCAGACCTCACAGTCAGACTGGAAGCACCCCCCTAAGGTTACCTTGCAGGGGTGAGGGTCCACTCCATACGTCTCGAGGCTGTGAGCCCTTTGGAGCATGTTCAGCTCTGCAAACGAAGTGCACTGGCCCCTAAAAGAGAGGAGAGGACAAAAGAGGAAAGGGTTATTTAAAATTCAACACATGACACATGTTGTCAGCATATGTCCCTGTAGAGTTGATCTATGTTTTCACTATTTTATGTACATACAATAGCATTATGGGTTGACTGAGATTTGAATTAAATGTCTTCCTTCACAGAAAGTGAGGGAACATGCGAATGTGCCTTGGAAAGATATTGTTTGGATTACAAACATTAGCAAATATTTAAAAGTTATTACATTTGGTCCGGTCATAATCTGTTATACTTTTGCAGTAACAGACAGATAAACAGTGTTCAGTGGGAAGCTTTACCTGCTTATTTGTCTAAGAGGAAAACTCCATCTTGCAAGATCAAGAAAGTGAGTGATCCTCTGACGCCAGACAAATAAATCAACATTATACTTGAACGCACACACATCTGTCTATGCACATCAAGTCAAATGTTAAATCCATTAAATGACTGCTTCAAAATACAAATTGTAGACGTATCCCGCCCCATTTGTAAATCACCTGAAGGGTCTTTTTACGGCTCAGTAATAATCTACATGCTGTTAATCCTCTCTGTCAGAGCCATCGGGCAGACAGAGGGCACTCGGCATCATCTGCTTGTGCGCAGTGGGAGATGAAGGATTTGTCTTTGATGTTTCTATAATCGCTGCAAGTGTGACGGTCATAAACCTAACAACATCACTTATGAGCTGCAGCTATGATACAAATAAACACCCAGAGGGCAAACCAACACACACACACACATCTGTTTTTTACTTGAGCTCATTATTGTTATTTGCCATAACTTCCCTCTGTTTATCATTTGATCTTATATTTAGGAACATATCCTCTTCCTGCTTTATTAGTTCAATTTCATTTACTTTTTTCATTATATTTCTGAATCAACATCTGCATGCACTAATCTCCTCTTTTGAGTCAGTTTATTTCTCGTGTTGTATTTTATTCTACATCAACAATGTTCTGTAAACAAGCAGAGAACATGCCAGGGTTTATAGACAAAAGCAGGGCCTGATTACTTCATCCAACCTGTTACAGTATATTGAATTTCAACCCAATGTTCTGAAGAAGATTCTGAAGATCTTGTAGTAGCAAGCACTGTGTCAAACTACGACAGGAATGAATAAAACATGCACATTGCCCTGAAAATTCATTTCTAAAAGTTTTTATTTACTTACAACTGAAATAACCAACTGCAATACAATGCACCACAAATCTCTAGACATCATCACATTTGGTCTCTACCCAGAACAACAGAAAACGCTTTTTTGTTTGCAGTGGACAATTGTCTTCACAGCCTGTTTTGAAAACACAGATCACAGGAGTGAGCATCCACGCATGTCATCACAATCAAACAGTAAACTGATCACAAAGACGCAGCTCCAGAAAACAAACAAGCTCACCCAGGCGACACACACAAATACACACACACACACACACACACACACACACACACACACACACACACACACACACACACACACACACACACACACACACACACACACACACACACACACACACACACACACACACACACACACACACACACACACACACACACACACACACACACATATCTGTTTTACCTGAGCTCATTCTTGTGTATCTCCATAATCTTCCTCTCCAGTTTCAGGGACTGTTTAGGGAACAGCTTGAAGTCTCTGATGTAGTCTGACGGGTGCTCTTCTGGGTCGTAGTCCCCAAGCTCAGCTAAAGACAGAGATTATATCTGTGTGACAACCGTCTAAAAAAGAGTGCAGTTAGGAAAATGTGTACATGTGTTTCAAAGGAATAATACACATTTTTAAACGCTAGCAATTCAGCATCATATAAAATAGAGTCCATTAACCTTGCATATTGGGACATTTATGTAGGGTAGTGATTTCATTTTAAAGGTTGCATGGCTGTAGGGAGCTGAGATAACCCTAATAGATACATATTTTCCTCATTGAATCAAGTACAAAGCCCCAACAGACACCAATTTCTCTTTTTAATCCGTTCTTAATTAGCAGTAACAATAAAGGTTAAATAGGAAACTTGCCTGGAGTTTAATTATACAGTAATCCTCAACCTATTCTGAGGCTCTGTTATCATCACCCTGACAGGGAGGGACCTGCCTCTGTTAATCGGAGCAGCCAATGATACGCTGCAGACTCACTGTGGAGATTACTCAGCCACTCATACTGCTCTCTCTGGGGATATGAACCAATCAGAGTTAGCTCAGAGCAGAGATGTGTGCATCTTCCAGAGGGGTTCGTTTATGATACAGTTAATTCCACCCTTAATCCTTATTAAAGCAAGTGTCTCCACACTGTGATTTAACATTGCTAATAATTAACTTAAAAGCTCAAATAAATCCTCAAGAGTCGGATTTCAACAAAAGGCTGATGACTTGAAATGTAGCAGGTTAATGAGACGAATGGAGCTCTTCCTACAGATATAGCCTAGTTAAGACGAGTGTTAACTAAGTGGAGATTTACATTACACATTATTAGCAGGTTTCATACACAAACTAGTCCTTACGTAGAAAATAGTTGCGGGTTGTGGGATTTCTTTGGGTGTTTTTCCTTATCAGATGTGAGGGTCTAAGGATGAGGGCCCCCATAGAAAAATGTAAAATGTGTGATATTGGGCTATATAAATAAACGTTGATTGATTGGTTGATTGCTACTAGATATTTAACGCCCAAAAAGCTAACATTAACTTGCCAGTTTTTTACGTGATGGAAGTGTAAAAGACATTAAGGAAATATTGTCTAGATATCCCACCCTAAAACGTGATCAAACTGTAACATGGAAAATCATATGTGGATTTACTGTCAATAGATGTAAACTAAATCTAATGGCTGCCTCACCCTGTATGATGCAGGCTCCCAGATATGCAGCTTCAGCAAAAGGGCAGAGGAGACGGCCGTGGTATATATCTCTCTTTAGCTGGAGGTACAGCAGATACCTGGAAACACACACACACACACACACACACACAAAATAGCTCTGTTACTACGGCAGTTAGAGAGAGCATCGCTCTAGTAACAACTACCGTATGGTATTGTCGTTACTATGGAAACGGCTTAAATGCAGGCAAGTTAAGGCTTGCTGCTGACTTGTCTCGCATTACCAAGGGGACAAGAAGCGACAGTGGTGCTGAACTTATAATGAAACACGTTGCCAGATGAGTTTTCACAGTCAGCTGAATCAAACTTGGTTTCTGAATTGAGCAGCAGATGGAGAGCATGGAAGATTGAATGGAGTGAAAAGCTAGCTGCTTTAGCTAAATAGTTTTATTTATAGAGTCGGTCTAGCACTTTAAATCTTTATTTATATGACCTTTTCAGTTGTGTTTGATATAACGTTCTTTATTTTCTTCTTCGTCTCATGCAGAGATTCCTCCACTCTCATTCTTCTCCACATATATTTCCTTTCCTGAAATCTTGTTTTGATCTTTTACTCTTTCCTTGTTTTATATAATAGGAAGTCATTAATCTGAAACACCTCTGTGTTTTATTTTAACATCTCTTTATCTTATTATTTTATCGCCAGTAGACTTTATTTTTTTTATCTATACAATTTTAGACATAGCATGGTTAAAGATTGGACCAATTGCTCTTATAAAAAACGTATTACTTTTTTTACATAGAAAAAAACATTTCTCCCTTTCGTCTTTTGTGTCTTCGTCTCTCACTCCCAATTTGTTTCCCCATTTCACTGCATGGTTTAATTCTATGTAGGTCAGCAGTGCTTTGACTGCACTCCATAATATCAGGAAGCAAGTTAAATTCATGCAAATTAAATAATACAAAATAAAGTCTACACTCTTAACATGGAAAATATGGTTTGGTGAATGTTCCAGAAAGATTGTGGTTATGGTTAATACCAATTGAAACTTTATTTGTAAGTCTGTGATGATTACTGAACTGCATTCATTTATCACCCCATCCTGCCCAACTCTTACACTTTATACAGAATGTATGTATGTATGTATGTATGTATGTATGTATGAATGTATGTATGTATGTATGTATGTATGTATGTATGTATGTATGTATGTATGAATGAAAGTATGTATGTATGTATGTATGTATGTATGTATGTATGAAAGTATGTATGTATGTATGTATGTATGTATGTATGTATGTATGTATGTATGTATGTATGTATGTATGTATGTAAGTATGAATGTAAGTATGTATGTATGTATGTATGAATGAAAGTATGTATGTATGTATGTAAGTATGTATGAGCGTATGTATATACAACTCTCTGCATTGCAGAATCCCCTGATATGGATGTGTTTTAATGACTGTTTTTAAATGCCTTTGTCTGAATGTCTTTCATTTTTGTAAAGCACCTTGAATTGCCTTGTGTTGAAAGGTGCTATATAAATAAACTTGCCTTGCCTTCCCTTGCCTAGTCATATGAATACTGGGTTGTTTCTTAATGTCTGGTTGGAAAAGTTGAGCATGAAAATGGCAGACTTCAAATAACATCCTGTTAATTGGAGTACATATGCAGCACACACACACATTAGCATAATCGTTTTGGGGATTTTGATGATAATAATAATTCCTTACATTTATTATAGCGCTTTTCCAGATGCTCAAAGCGCTTTACAAATACACATTACACATATCATACATGCAATGGTCACCACTGTGGACAATACCCACAGGAGCAAGTTCAGGTGAAGTGTCTTGCCCAAGGACACAACGGCTTTTACAGACACAGTGACGGCGGGTTTCACCCCTTGATCTGATGATCATTGCACAGCGCACTGCGCAACACCGTCCATCTTCACGCCTCGAAGTCATCGAGGCGCTTTTACAAGTACACATTAGTATCATACATGTACTGTGGACAATACCCACAGGAGCAAATCCGGGTGAAGTGTCTTGCCCAAGGACACAACGGCCTGACGCAGTGGCGGCAGGAGCGGGTTTCGCACTGGAGTTTCCCAGCACCCCCCTTGATCTGCTGATCAGATGCACAGACCACTGCGCCACCCGTCCTGTATGATGACAAATAAATCCAAAAAGAGCTTGATATTGGGCACTTCATTGGATGTAATCACTGACGGCAGTTCCTTGTGAACTTTCCAAACTCAGCTCGACTTTAACTTTTATGTCTACTCTGAATTCACCAGCAGCGATGTAGAGTACTGGTGCTCCTTGAGGACTCAGAGAAGAGTTTGTAGTTGTTTTTTCTAACACTAGCTTTGAAAATAAATAGACACATGAATAAACAGTATTTCAAAAACGCAAGGACCGTGGAGTAAAAAAGCATGACGAATGAAAAATCTAGAAAGACGTTTCCTAAACTGAAGGACATCCCAAGGAAGGAGGAAGCTGAGAAACAGTGAGGAACAATTTAATGACATTGATGATGTCCAAAAACACATTTAGGTAATAAAAGCTGAGGGGAACAGGGAGATATGCCAAAATGAGTTGAGAGATGTGAGTGCTGTGATACAGGGAGGAAGAAGGAGGACAGAGAGAGAGTGACAGAAGGGAGGGAGGAGACACCTTAGGGAAGAAATGATGAGGAGTGGAGGGATATGGATGAGAAATATAAAGATGGAAAAGCAGGGATGGAGAAACAGAAGAGAGAGATGGTGAGACATGATGGCTCAGATGAGTGAGCATCTCTCATGATCACCCTGCCTTAGAGTGTGTGTGTGTGTGTGTGTGTGTGTGTGTGTGTGTGTGTGTGTGTGTGTGTGTGTGTGTGTGTGTGTGTGTGTGTGTGTGTACATTAGGGAGGAGGAGGGTTTGTAAAAACGTTCAGTTGTACTACATCAAAAATCTCCCAAAGGTTGTTTTAGTAAACATTGAATAAATAAGAGACTTATACTTACTTTGAAATAAAACAAATTAATTAATGAAAACATAATCTCACAGCTTTGTTTTTATTCCTTTGTTTGTTTTTTTATTGTAAAAGGAAGGTGAAAGCTTCCCTTGCTCAATTGAAAAAAAAGAAAACAAATGTAAATAAAAATAAACCATTGGTAGAGCCAGGCTGTAAAGTGATTATCAAACATACTGTAAACATTTTCGTTGTAAGTGTGTACAGTGCCACTTGCAGTTAGAGTGATAATATGAAAATGATGAATTTCAAATAAATACTTTTCCAAAAATAAGAATAGGATGCTATTACTGAACACATGTTTTTTTAACATGCTTGCAAAGGACCTAGAAAGAATCAGTCATTAATGAGCCCTCAAACTATCATCAAGCTATTAACACTGAGCTGAAATGGTAGTTAATATAAATTTAACAAGGCTGCTCTCAAACAAGGGAAAGAGAGCGAGGCACTTTATTTACCTGGTGAGTTCCTCTCTTATTTTCATTGGCTCGTTGGGATAAAACTTGAGCCGGAAACACATCGTGTATGGCTGATGGGCTGCTGAAGACAAGAAAACAAATGAACTATGAGAGGAGAGGGCAGAAGAAAAGGCAGAGATCATGAATGAGTGCAAGACAGAAACAGAGCAATGAGGATTACACAAAACTGAGGAGAACAATAAGTTGGAGACCTAAAAATGAAATCAGAGTATGCCTCTAATACTGATTAGTCATTTGATAATTACAGTAATTACTCATCACAAACACACACACACACACACTCACACACACACACACACACACACACACACACACACACACACACACACACACACACACACACACACACGTTCACATGAAAAGGGCCTCAATTAATCGGTGCTCTGTTTCTTTTCCTTTTAATGGAGTCCTAAAGCCTTTCATTTCTGATTGTGTGTGTGTGTGTGTGTGTGTGTGTGTGTGTGTGTGTGTTAGAATGATATTTGAATGTGCACGGGTACATACATACACACACTTACGTACATTCACACACACAAACACACACACAAAGTCAGTGATGCCGGGCTCGGATTAAACGACAGCAGCAGCAGCTTAAACTCCCCTCTGGTGTCTCACTGATCAGAGAAAGAGTTGCATATAAAAACACATTCATGCACAAACGTGCAAAATTCAAAGTGTACCCCTTGAAGTTTGCTAAATGTGCATGATGCACAGACATTTACACTTCCTGTTGAGAGTGGGGAAAAGGGGTTTGTTAACCTTACTGATATTCTGCTGAACATGTAAAGTAATAATAGTGCTATGTGTTTTTCACAGTTGTATGATATGCAACTAATACAGTGAAGTAATGGAATAAAAGGGTATTTGGGAAAATCTTTCAGAAATAAGTTTTGGGGAAATAATATCAAATCCTAAGGCTTTGATAGAGCAACGTCGTTTTGGGGTAGAAAGCAAAAAAAGAAGGATGTACAAAGAACAAAAGAAGGAAATAAGAGGAAACTGAGTATCATCTAACATGGGAGCAAAGATCTTTACTGAGTGTCCTCACCACTCTGACTTCAATGGTGGGATCCTCTGCGGTATTATCTAGCAATGGAAAACAGCACACATCTACATAATACA
Organism: Gymnodraco acuticeps; assembly: GCF_902827175.1. Lineage (NCBI taxonomy): Eukaryota > Metazoa > Chordata > Actinopteri > Perciformes > Bathydraconidae > Gymnodraco > Gymnodraco acuticeps. Next base: position 3,759,189 of record NW_022990947.1, read on the forward strand.
TGCTGAGCAATATGAATTGCTCAAAGAATTGTAGCTGCTTTTTGCGCAGGCTTAAGGGACCAAGATGCTTTTAAAAAAACATTTCAGGGGAAGTGAATTGGCACAATAGTATGCTCACACACGATGTGACGCATATGCACGTAAGCGTAGACGCGCAGAGAGAAAATAAATTACAAGCCACACATCCTAATTTGATCGTAAATGCTGCCACAGGGAGAAGTGATGTGTCAATACGACTCAGATCTATGAACCTCGCGTCCTCAATCCCTCCGTCTCATCTATTTTCCTTTCTTTCACTCTCTGTCAGCCTCTCATCTCAAACTGTCTCACAAATCTCCTCTTTTCCTCCCTGATCTGACTTCTTTCTTTAGCTTCATTATCTATCACTGTCTCCTCTCTCTCCCCTCTGAATTAGCCCCCTGCACATTTCCTCTTCATCACTCTTTCCCCCCTCTTTCTCTCTTCCTCCTTCTCCGTCTCTCAGTCAAATTTCCGCTGGTCTCCTCACCCTCTCCCCCTTGCCCTCTCGCACAAGTTCTGATGAAGCATAACGCACCGCTAATAGCTGCTTTATTAATTTATAGCGAGATGGAGAGAACAGGACAGTTATTAAAAGGGTGGGTGAACTACAGACAAGTTTTGCTAATGGCACATTGGTCAAATGTATGCAAACATCACACTGGGACACTCTGCAGCAAAGCATCAGAAGTGAATCAGGATTTGGCATCAGTCTATCAGAATGAAAGACAATATCTTCCCGACTATATAGAGATGTAAACAAGAGCAAGAAGAGGTAAAGGACACCAAGGTGCATGGTAATCACAACAAAATGTTTGCTTCATGATTTTTTCTGCCAGATCTGTGTGGAAAAAGTGGCTGACAAAGCGAAATGGGTTTAAACATTTTATGAAGCAAAGGCAGACTCAGATTCCCTTGTTCCTTTAAATACTCCTTACCAGGAGAAGAATAAAACATTTATTTCCAAAAATGAAGTTATGTCACAATTCACTGCAACGTGATCTTGCATCTGCATTTTTGAAACTGCACTGATTGCTGTCTCTTTCCTTGTGCCACAGTCAGAACATATAAGTAAAGATCCTGAACTCGAGGGAAAGTAGCAATACTGCAGTGTAATGTATTGTATTTAAAATATTTAAGGTTTAAGAAAAAGTACACATTTTTTTACAGTAAATTATCTTACATACATTCGACGAAGTTTAAGTAATTATCATGCAGAACAGTCAATCTTATATACATATATATTTTATATAATATACCATTCATTTTTGTTGGTCTATATTTCATATTTTAAAAGTCTGAATTTGCAAGCTGTCAATTAATGTAGTAAAAAGTACAATATTTGCATATGAACTGTAGCGGAAAGGAAATATAATGTTACATAAAATTCAAAATACTCAAGTAGAGCAAAACACAGGACCAACATTGTCTTTGTGTTTACAAAGTACAGTTACACTTTCACTTTAAACAACGGTAGTGATAACCACTGATAAAACCTAATTAATTGGCATTTAAAATGAGTGCATAAACACCTCTGGACAAGCAAAGCAATTTACTGGGGCTCAGATCAAATCTGCAACCTTTCATTAGTGATGGTCAAGAACAATCAGTCTATGTCGCTGTGTGAAGCTGAAACGACGCCTGATCTATGAAACTGTCCTCTGAAGCCGGTCTGTGCCAGAGATCAGGCTCATGCTGCTCTGCCATGCCTGTGTATTTCCCTTACTTGTCTGTGAGTTTATTTCTTTTCTGGGACACTTGTTCCTCTGGCAGTGTGTTGTGTCACTTTATCTTTGTTGTGTGTCTCTATTTATTACCTGTGGTATCTGACTGTCACTGCTCATTGCTCAAGTGGTATTGTGAGCAATCTGTCCTGGGGATAAAGTGGGTGGTAAGGCACTAAAACTTGTATAAGAGTCCATTTCCTAAATACAATTATGAAAATGCATGAAGCGAAAGAACGAGCAAGACCCATTGCTGGTATGATAACAACCTAGTACTAAGCACACAGGCATCTTGTTAAAGTGATCTTATCTTATCTTAGCTATCTCTTATTTGGTGGAGGAAAACAATTGTGACATCAGTTATGACATCACTTACGCGACTCTGGGATTTGTAGTCTTTCTAGTTGCGGATTTTTCATAGTCTTATATTTCAACAGTTTTACGGCAAACTGTGACTTTTTTTACATGGAAATTATTTGTTAAGATTGACAAACATCATATGTGTAATTTGTGGCACAATTCAAACGGGATCGAAAGATACAGTACGTTTTCTCTCTCCATTGACTTCAATACATAATTTTTCCGAAATAAGGTCCCATGGATCGGAAGTAGATGGGCGTGACTTCGCCACTCTATAAACATCCAGAGGCTTGATCCCTGTGGTGTTGTATGTTTGTTGTGGAGTTCGACCTCCTTGCACTGAAGCTGCTCTCAGGAAGGTTTGCATAAACAAACACACACAAACACACACACGCATTTCAAACTCATATTTATGTACACACACTCTGATGCAAAACGCAAGGGAAAAACACAGAGGGAGCAGATGTGACACTTACACTTCATCTGCCTCACCACGGGCTTATTGGGCTCCAGCCAGTGCTGAGAAAGTGAGAGAGATAGAGAGATATCGAGAGACATACAGATACCAAGAGCAGAGCAGTTAAAAAGAGTATAGTTAGCTGCAGGTCACCCTTGAAAAAGAGATCTTTTGATCTCAAGGGGCTTTCACCTGGTTAAATAAAGGCTACAAACAAACAATTTCAAATATAAAAATATATTTTAATATCTTTAATATCTTGTTATTATTGTGATTAATTATATGACACAATCCACCTAAGCAAAATGACAAATGTAATGTTTTTGGACCTTGCAACTTTTATTCAGAGAAATTATTCTTTTTTTATTTGTTTTTTTGCTATACTTGTCATACGATGTGCTGACGTAAAAAAAGTAAATACATTGTATAAAATGTACTTTATGTGAGTATTCACTCTTTCTCTCTGTTTCTCTCATTTGAAACCACACATTTTTATGTTTTGGATTATTAGATGTACAAAACCAGCAGTTAAAAGTCATTGCAACAAATACATTAATCAGAACTGCAACTAATGTTCATTTCCATTGTTGCTTAATATTGAGAATTCTTACTCAGTTTATCGATTAATAATTTGTCAGTTTGAAACCTAAAGATATTCAAAAATCCTTAATATGATATAAAACAAATAATAGACAGAAATTATTGAATTGAGAGAAAAAAAATACTTTTACAATTAACGATTATCAAAATAGTTGACAATTATTTTACTGTCATCAAACAAATCGGTTCATCAATTAAAAAAGGTTTGTGTTTTTGATCGTTACCCTCTGTTTCTCAGGGTCCACATATCGAATACCAAAGTAGTCTCTCTCAAGCAGGTTGTAGTGGTTACACACATGGTCCAACAGGAACTGGCCTTTGGTGTCTCTCTGTAAGGCAGAAGAAGGAACGAAACACATGAACATGTAAATCAATGATGTGATTTAGTTGAAAGTAAAAATTCACTACTTTTTCTCCATCCATGATTAATCACTTAAACCTCCCAGATGCATCATTGTGTCATTTCTCAGCAAACATTCCCCTCTTGGGTAATATTTCCATTAGTTATAGGTCTCTTGGCAACACTATTTCCTGAGGTCATATTCCAGCCTCCTAACATGTCAGTAAATAAAGTCCATACAGTTTATAAACACAGAGCAGACATAGAGAGATCAATAATCACTCATTTATTACCTGCTCCTCAGTCAATAACTACTCATCACATACAGACACACAAGCATTCTCATGTTTAAGTCTATAGTAAGTGTGAAGCTGACCACAACACAACCCAGGTAAACACCAGGAGTAAATAAGGTGCTACTATGTTTGCATTGACACATACACATACACCAAAAAACACAAACACACATAAATTAAATATACATTGCATGTATGCTGCGCGTTTGACCATCCAATCACCAAACTTCCATTCTCACCTTCCCAACCTATTGATTTAATATTCAATATTCCTGAGATTGCCCTTTTGTCATTTTATATGCATCACAGTTCACCTCAAGTCATTAGATCATGTGTGTGTTGGGGTGTGCGTGTGAATGTGTTTCCTATAACCTGCTGATGGAGGTGATGCTGTGCTCAGTTAAGCAGGATTGATTGATTCAGAGGGAAATCGTCTGTTCGCCCTTGTTGTGTTTACTCAGCACTAGACACACACACATACACACACACACACTTCTATATTGTTGGCCACATCTTGTCAGTTAACAACTTGTTAAGCTGCCAATTAACACTAATGTCAGTATGCACACATAAGCAGCTTTTACGCACTCTGGCTCCAACCTCCGGTTCTGAAAATTGAAGTCGGCAAAAATTCTGCCTACATTTCTCTTTGGCTTATTTCTCCTTACCTTCAGTTGACACCTTCCTCATCATCATCACTGTCTTGACAATGTTTTGGTAGATTTAATTGAGAGTTTCCAGACCCCCTTAAGTCACTCAAGCATTATTGTCAGAGTCCCTCTAGTTGTCAACCTGAGATTAAATATTGTTGTTTACTTCCAACTGATTTCTCCTTAATGAAATGAGACCTCCACACCCGTCATGAAGTCCTGTGCATATGTTGTGTTTGATAAACACTGCAATTTCTCAACCAGGCAACCTTTTAAATACATTTCCTGGTGAGTCATGCTCCATTTCTCAGCAAACAATCTGGTTATGTGCAGTAATTGCAGTATATGTGGACAGAACTGCTACGAAAGATGCAAGATATTTCCTGTGAATGTCAGCCACTCAGAAATAGTTAAAATTCAATTTCAGGTCAATGCAACGAAAAAGGAAAAACAATTCAATATAAATTAAGAACACTGTACACAATACACAGGAGTTCATATATAGGCTAACCACAGAAACGCACTACACAGCGCACATTATCATATACATATTTAATTAAACACCATCCCCAGTTGTTCTGCTATCTGTACTGTAGTCTGCCACACACAAACTCGAGGGCATATTCACCATAAAGTAACCTACATAGAAACCATGTTAAAAATATGAAGGGGGATATCATTAATTTGAATTTTAGTTAAAAAACAGTTACTTATCCTCCGTTACTTTTTGTTAGAGTTTGTTCACTGTTTTACTGTAACTGTAAAGGAAGGATTGATACCAAGTCTCGGCCAAACGTCAGCACTGTTTTGGCAATGTCTGCCGTCTGCATGAGATGTACTTAATTTGAGATGCCTTAATAAGAAGATAATGCTGCACACGTAACTAACAAGCCAAAGAAAAAACTATTCTTAAATTCCATTTTTGTGTGGATGAAATGCTTAAACACATAGAAAACACTACAACCAGTATACATGTGGTAGGCCTTATACTACTGCAGAAGCTAGCTCGTAGCGCTGGTTCGTAAGCAAGCCCCTACCAGAAAACAAGCAAATACAACTCACAGTATCTCTTAAGTTGTCTTAATTGTATCGCTAGCTGGTTTGCTAACATTAGTAATGTATTGACTTACATTGAGGAATTGGAGTTAGTGATTAAACCCCAGGACTTCACAGCGAGGTTCGAGACCTGTGCAGAGCTGTAGTCACTGAGGCTAACGTTTAAGCTAGCTGTTGACTGTCAGTATTGATGTCTATATCACACAACATGAAAACAAGGTGTGACATGGGTGTGTAGGGCTTTGAGTTGTTTAAATATACCTTTGAGCAAAGGGACTGAGTCACAAAACTCACAAGTGTTTTAACTAACTATTATAGATACCTACTATTGCTGTTGAGTAGTAGCCTACGTTTGCATTTTCATTGTGCAATCAGTAATGTATTACTTGTAAAAACATTGTATTCAAGACAGTAATAAACAGTTATAGGCCGCAAGGTGAACCTCGAAAAGTCCTTTAGAAAAGAAATCCCGCTCCACAGAAGTGAAACTACACAATCTTTAGTTCATAAAAAAGAACGATTCATGCTTATCCACCAAAAAAATTTTCGTCGCTAAAATTCCTGCCAATTCTTCTAGGCACGTAATTATTGGCTGAACTATTCCCTTCGAAGCGTAATAATATCTTGGTCCAAAGTCGTGCCACGGTTCATCACGTGATCGTGCTACACCAATTGGGTAGCTGCATATTGTCAACAGAAGTGAAAGATGGCGGCCGCCATGGTTTCATCGAGTAGCGGAGACGAGGAAAACGCACCAGAAAGTCTCAAAAAGTCAAAATTGTCAACACACAAACATTGTTACATGCATATTACGTCTGTGAAGCACGAAAAGGTTGATTGTTTTACCAATACAAGATGGAATACGTACAGGACAAGCTTACAACGGTCGCTCGGCTTGAAGGGAGACTCTCGGAACGTGGTGGCTGAAAACCACAAGCACTGTCTTGATTTCGAGTTCGAAGATATTCCTGAGGACGCTGGCTTCCACCACACATGCTACATAAGGTTTACCGACACAAAGGCCATGACGAAGGTGGAAAGACGGCTCGCACGTGAGGGAGATCAAGACGTTAGGGAGGACCTTGAGGTCGAGCCCATCCCATCGACGTCTCGCAGCACGTACCGAAGCCAAACAGAGAAGCTACGATCAAGGTCAGGCCTGCCAATCGCAGGCTCTGGCCCCGTCCTTCCTGCCCTGTGCATTATATGCAAGATGAAGGAGAAAATGATCATCAAAGCAGGCAAGCGACAAAGGGATCAACTGTGTAAGGCTGAAACATTAAAAGCAGGTAAGCAAACCCCCTCCCCCACCCACACACACACTACACACACACACACACACACATTCTCTGTGGTTGAATAACTGAAAGGTACAATTATGTGTGAGAGATACGTCAACAAACTCATTGAGTTGTCCTTTTTTTCCGTTTAGGCAAATTGCAGAAAGCTGCTGAGAAGAAAGATGACCAAAGTGTTGACCAGCAGGCAAGGAAGTGATTTTGCGTGCTGACAAGAAGTTATTTTCCAGGCTCCTCATCCTTGGCCAGAGCAGGAAAATTGAAATGAGGGAAATTCTGTCATATTCCTTGGGAACTGTGTCATATCCATTAGCAAGTGCTGATGGTTCACTTGCCAAAACAAACAAATCAGCTCTCATGGATCTATTGCAGAGCAAAGGTGGAGAGTGCTTGGTTGACAAAGTTCCAATAGGTGGTGCCATTCTTTTTGATGGCATGGCAGTCATGCAGGCCATGCCATCCAGACCAGCAACATTTGGAGAGCTTGCAGAGACCATACTGCAGAGCATACTCCAACTTGCTTTGCATCACAAGTGTACACGCATTGATTTTGTCACTGACCGGTATCCACCCATCAGCATCAAAAGCCTAGAACGGTCCCGTAGAGCTAATGCAGGGTCACAACTAATAACGATCTTCAGCCCAGATCAGAGAACTCCAACCCAGTGGAAGAAGTTTCTCTCTGACGGAAAAAATAAGGAAGCACTGGCCGAATTCCTTTATGTGGCATGGACACATGCAGACCTCACAACAGTGGGTAAAAACCTCAGCTTGTACATTGCCCATCAAAATCAATGCCACTGTGTAACTGTCATGGAGGGTGTACAGTCTGTTGATGTTGTTGAAGACCTGCAGTGTGATCATGAGGAATGTGACACACGGGTGTTTTTACATGCCCAACATGCTGCACAGGAGCACAAAGCTGTCATCATCAAGAGCTCGGACACTGATGTGGCAGTCATTGCTGTAAGTCTGCAGGCAGATTTGCCATGCAGCTTATATGTGTTCACAGGGACTGGCAACAGGACACGGATCATTGACATTGCCATGGTGTCATCAGCTCTCGGAACCAGTGTGTGTTCAGCCTTGATTGGAATTCACACGTTCTCTGGGTGTGACTCCACAAGCGCTTTCTATGGCAAAGGCAAAATAAAGTCATTTGCTGTTGCATGTGAGAAAGATGACTATCTTAAGGCTTTCAGAAGTTTAGGTACTAACTTTGACTTGGAGCAATCAACATTTGCACTTCTTTGCCGGTATGTATGTCACCTGTATGATCAGCCAGCAGCCGAACATGTAAATGATGCTAGGTACAAGGCTTTCTGTATGGCATCATCGGCCTTGCCAGAATTAAGCATTCCCCCTACTCATGATGCCCTCCATCAGCACTGCAAAAGGGCAAATTACCAGGCAGCAATAATGAGGTCCTGTCTCAAAAGAGAAATGAATGCTCCATCACCTGCTGGATATGGTTGGGAAATAGAGGATGGGAACTTACACGTCACCTGGATGACAAGAAATCCTGCCCCTGACAGTGTGTTGCATGTGATACACTGCAGCTGCAAAGAGTCTGCCTGTGAGAAAGGCAGATGTTCATGCTTCTCTGCAGGACTCTGTTGCACAGACTTATGTCGTTGCTCAAATTGTGCAAATAAAAAAGAAACAGAGGAAGAGAACGATGACTGCCCTGACACTGACAGTGAGGAATAGGAATAAAAGAGCCTTCTTTCCATCTTTCTTAAGCTCTTTTCTGTTCTTTTGGTTTTAGTGCCTGGCCGACGCGCTCACACATCACTCATAGATACGTTTGTTTTTGGTACTAGAACAGAGTATAATCAGCAGGACTCTTTTAACCAGCTGAGGCAATCACAGCACCAATCAGCCGCTCCGCCCAGCCTGACACCAATCAATTATACTACATTACATGTCCTTCTACTGTTTTCTATGTCATACCTTTTATATTTGTAATAAATCTCGTTTTTATGGTTCATCAGTGTTGTTTTCATTTGTGGAGGGATGAATGAGTAAATAAATGAATCAATGGACATTGGTATAAGTAAGGCAAGGCAAGTTTATTTATATAGCACTTTTCAACACAAGGCAATTCAAAGTGTTTTACAAAAAATTAAAGACATTAAGAAAATGGCATTTAAAATCAGTCATTCAAAAGAAAAGCTAATAAAAGAAACATTAAAAGAAAAAATACATGGATAAAAGTTACAGTGCAGTCTAAGATATGAATAGTTCAATTAAAAGCAGCAACAAAAAGAAAAGTCTTCAGCCTGGAAGTACTGCATTTTATTGATCTAAATTACTTAACGTAACAAGTTAACCTTCTTCTTGGACGCAGAAATCAAGTCATGTTTATTTTAAGAGTGCATTTAACGTGTACAGGGTAACAACAGACAGACAAAAAGTCCTCAGTCTAATGGAATAATCCCAATGAACCTAGCGATGTGAACATGGCAGTCCAGGAATGATAGTTTGATAAATATGAGTTTGATATACTTTATTAATCCCCGTGGGGAAATTGTTTGTAGCTGGAGTTGGCTGATAAACGCTGCTAGTCAATGTTGATTCGATGGTCAACTCTGTTCCCAGATAGTAAAACCTCTCACAAATACCGCGTATATAACGCAAATACCTCGGACTTAGTGATGTATTAAGACATATGACAAAACATGACATAAAACAAGCATACAGCACTGTTTAGAATCCATTTGGTCTGGTTTAGCGTAACCATGGCGGCCGCCATCTTTCACTTCTGTTGACAATATGCAGCTACCCAATTGGTGTAGCACGATCACGTGACGAACCGTGGCACGACTTTGGACCAAGATATTATTACGCTTCGAAGGGTCTAGTTCAGCCAATAATTACGTGCCTAGAAGAATTGGCAGGAATTTTAGCGACGATATTTTTTTTGGTGGATAAGCATGACTTGTTCTTTTTTATGAACTAAAGATTGTGTAGTTTCACTTCTGTGGAGCGGGTTGAAACGATAACAGGGTTCACCTTATGGCCTATTAGGAGGACGCCCAATTGGCTAGTTGCACAAGATGGCGTCTATCAATCAACTTCCGGCGGCTGGGTGTGCGGTTGTAAACTTCCGGTCTATAGTAGAGCGGTAGAGAGAAGAGCGATAGATAGCGTATAGATATTATATAGGCACTATTTTACACTCGATGTCTCCAAGACCTACCGAAGGTTAACATCAGTGATGTACATCGGCTGGTACAAGCGGCAGGCTCAGCCCCGAGGAGCAAAAGAGAAAAGGGGTTCAAGATGTAGCTACATATCCAGCTACGTCGATAATTATGAAGGTAAATGACAAACAAAGCTGTAGTTACTGGCTAACTTTGACAAATTGACAGTGTTGATACAGTGTAAAGCGTTTTAATGATGTACTATTACGTTTTTTTGGATAACATGAATGATATCCAATTCCCCACAGTTTCAAACAAAGAACTACCTTCAGGGAGAGTGAGCATCAGGGCTAGCTGTTACAGGTCCATGAGAAAGCATGAAAAGCCTCACGATCTCAGAGTAGGGAGGAAAATAAAAAGTGTTAATCGGTTCAAAGCCTCAATCAGGTTCATGTTCTGGGGTTTTCATGTAGCTAGAGTAGGTAACCTCTGATTTAGGATTCAAATAAGCCCAGCTAGCTGACGTGTTGCAACAGATTACATAGTGACAATACATTTGCTCACATCAACTGGTAGCTAGCTATGTGTGTGTAGCATGAAGGGGCTACAGATTTATTTTCGTTTTGTAACCCTCTCGTGTAAAATGATAAATACATTAGCTAAACCCAAACTTAGCTTTCATCAAAGATTCTTAATGAGAGGTTGAAAACCGTCTCTGCTTTTATGGAAACCCCAGAAACTGTTTCTGACGGCTGCTGTTCTTTACTGTATGGTTAGTATAATCCATGTAGGGTCCAATTATTTGTATTGGCCAGAGTTCGGTAAGTGCTGGTTTTGTACCCTACATCTATGTTAAGCTGTTCAACGTTCTACTAACACTATTTGATGTAGTTATAATATAAGATAATACATTGAGAGAGCTGAGACAGGCTATACAAGCGTATCTGTTTGAATGTCCTCAAATTACAGTATTCCAAACAGCAGAACTTCTGTGTATGTGATGTGACTGACAACCTGACATGGTTTAGCCTTTTCCCACACCTATTACTTGCCTGATCAGCCTGCTCTCAGCTTTCTCATTTGTCTGTGTTGTATTGAAGCAGTGTCCTAAATGTAAAATGACTGACATTTTGTTTTAAGAACTGCTCACCTGTGGAGATTGCAGTGGCAAAGTGTTCCTGTGTAGCTGGAACAGCACTCTGCAACCACAATGTTGCACTGCTGTTCCAGACCGCACACTACTCCACACTCAACCTGGCTGCTGTCCCCCCTGTCCTCAGCTGCACTGAAACAGAGCAGCGATGACACAAGCCAAGAACCATGGTAAGTACAGTATGTGTTCACTACCAATCCACGGTTTAATGAGTATTTCCTTTGTGCCAAGAGCTGATTTAGTATGTTGCATCAACGACCTTTTCAATTAATTTGACAATTTTTTTGTGTAATTAATATGGTGTGAAACCAGGCAGAGTGAGTGACATGGTGTTCACTTCCACTAAGCCAAAGCAGTTTACAGTTGCTGACGGTGTAAGGTAATATCTATTGTCCTAAGTAATTGTATGTAGCCTGCTACAACTTTGTGATTGTTGTCTGAGTGTAACATTTTTCTTAAAGTCCTAATTATCATATAAACATGTTCAAAGGAGTACACGTTACAAGGCCGTGCGGGGGGAGCTGCCAGACCCAGATGTCCTCAAAGTCAGCGAGGCATACAAGGACTTCTCAGCAGACATCGCACCACGAAAAAAAAAACGAATGGCTCACTACTCAACTCAACGACTAACACTCTTTCAGAGTATTCAGAGGATATGTTGGAAATGCACACATTATATATATTTTTTGCATCTACTTTCTGGATATTGTACATCTGTTCATCTGTTATATAAACTAGCATTACTTAAATAGGCAGAGACTAATTGAAATGTTTAAATATGTATTTTTCCCCCCGATATAACATCAACCTGTAAACGTTTATTAAATTAATCTGTAAAATGTTATCATATTGTGGATTTATTAAATTATGTATTTTCCTTTGTTATTTATGTGTGCGTTTGTTTTGAGGATATAATTCATTAGTACCTAAACATAGTATGGTATAACTGCTTTTTGTAATGAAATACACAATTGGTTTGGGAGCAAGAAATCTTTTAATCGTTGTTGCCCAGGCTTGCCGAAATGAATGGAAACTTATCTCCCGATAATAACATTCTGTAACTTGCTGCTGTTAAATACCATCAAACTATGTGCAATATGTGCTTTATGTGCAATATATACTTTATATACATATGCCATCTTTAATAACTGTAATATATACTGGGCTGCTAAATCCTAAGAACTGCTACAGGATTTGATTTGTAGATTTGATTTGTTTTTGATCTGTATTTTTGAAAATTATGTAACTTTTTATCTTTTTTTTAGCATATTGTTTATTATATTATAACTTAGTACTTTTTAACGCATGTAAGATATTCAACACTAAGCTGTCTGTGGCCCTTTCCTGCTGTAACGCTGCAAATGTCCCCTCTGTGGGACTAAAAGTATTCTGATTCTGATAACGGGACGAATTTGTACAAAGGGGCACACAGCAATGTAGTGCCGACTTTCTTACACACTGGAAGGCCAATCGCTTTTCTTTACCCCGAAATCCGCTCTCGGTGTGACATAACAAACTGTCAAGCTGTCAAAACTCTGTACTCAAACCGGAAGTACTCAGCCGCACACCCAGCCGCCGGAAGTTGATAGACGCCATCTTGTGCACAGAGCCTATGTGACCTTTGTTACACCGCCACAGCAACACAGCATGTCCCTATTGGCTGGTTCAGGTTTACTGTTATATCACTGTGACACAAGTAAGCATTACATCAAGAGAGTGTCTCTGTGGGTGTAGCTGTGATGGTCTGTGTCTCCATGCTCGCCAGCCTGTGTGTGTGTGTATCTTTAGGATTTTAGCTGAACTGTGACAACAGTGTTACTAAGCTGTTAAATCTGAAAAACAAACAGACACACTTGGAGTGAGCAGAACAATAAAAGAAACAGGATGAAAACTGCCACGATGTGAGCTGTTACTTGCCAGATCATCAAACGACACCTTTCCTCTGTCTGGTCAATGCTTGTGGGTAGAAGAGAGACGAACTGACGCCAAGAAAGAAGACCAGACAGAGTGAACCAGGGCCAAACAGAGAGAAAAGAGAGAGTTGGCAAAGATAGAGCTAAAAAAAGATCAAATATAAAGCAAGACTGGAAGATTGACTAAGTCTGCCAGAGAGGACGAGATATAAAAAAGAGTCTTAGTCATGTCCAACAAGGGCTGAATACATATTTTATATATCCAAAGGCTGGGCATAAAAAATTAACCCGGTCATCCTGTCTCTACATGATCTCACCTAATGACGGCAAAGTGCTGCTCTCTCTGCCCCGCTTGAACACACAGACACATACACACACTTTAAATATAGCCTCCGTGTAGAGTGTATTCAGTTTAGCAGTAGCAAAGTGCACTTTGACGTGTATGTTCGAGTGTGTCTATCCGTCCTCCACAACACAACCTCCAGAGCCGGCCGAGTCCAGGCGAAGAAAAAATCTATTGCATATTCAAAACAACATCTGGTAAACCTACGGAAGTCAAATCAGTTTTGAAATACATCAGACTCATAATCTCACTTAACCCCATCTATAATATTGAAAATATTAGTTCATGTCATACAAATTGATCATGAACATAGTATTTCTCTAACTCTAGATACTTATACAACTGTCAAAAATGTTTATTCATCCAGATGGACAAAAGAGTCTTTGAGGATTATGGAAATACTTTTGCAATTGTGGAACGTCATTCAAAAACAGTTTGGGTTTTTCACAAATCACCAAGGATTTATCTTTCAGTAAAACAGATGCTAAGTAACTCCATTGCAATTATACGAAAGAAGAACAAAGGAGGATGGATCAAATTGAAACAAGTGTTCCCCCTGTGAAAGGATGGAGGTTACCAATAAAATAAACAGACATTATATTTTCTGTTAAAATTAGCTATTACTATACAAGGTGTTAATCTCTTTTCTAAATGAGATGGTATATGCCATAGTATTGTTAGTTATAGTCTAAAGCAGGTGAATGATCTGTTCTGATCATGTCTCTGTGGCTGTTACAAGTCAAGCACTAGGACCCTGGGTGCCCTGGCCCAGTTAAACACCGCTTGTTGTTTAATTAATATGCATGCCAGCTTAATTATGACTGGTCCTTATCGTCTCATTTCATGACACAGCATACCTAATTGGCTGAGCTAAAATGCTGTGAGGGGAAAGTGCGTTAAACTTCTGCAATGCCTGTGTGAAGATACCACACACACACATTTCTATCTGCACACACAGGAAGGAAGAAAAGGAGAGTAAGAAAAAAGGAATTGCCCCTCTTTACATCGACAATAACCAATTTAAAAGCAGTGAATGCCTTTACGACAAATGCGACACAAATGTGTGGCTTTCATCTGTTGTCACTCTTCAGGGAAACAGGGATTTACCACTTAATACCAATTTGTTGTTTATTTACCAATTGAGTGAGTATGGAGGTCTTCATGCACGTGTGACAACATTGTCCTCCCATTCTCGACAGTGACAACACTTCTGAAGCCAGTTTCTGTTTACCACCAATTACTGTACCCCCAATCAAACAGGATCGATTCAGAGGCTTGACCAGGATGCAACAGAGACAGATCAATGTGCAGGAAACAGGGGAGGGGAAAGCAATGCAGAGGATCCGTGTAGAGCATAAGGACTGAGTTTAAACCTCTTCTTTTTCCAAGGGATTCAGAAACACATTTGTTTCTATATGTATTATGTTTCTATGCACTCCTATTTTCCTTAAATACATTCATGGTTGGAAATCCAACATGATGTTTACCCACATCTCCATGACCATGCAATTAAAATATTCTAAATGTCTTGCCTATTTTATACATTTTTCACAAACACTCGACCTGTTGTATTGGTTATCTTTGGAAACGTTGGAACTCTTCTAGAAAATAAAATAAAGTTGTATGGGCTCCTTCAATGATTTCCTGCACAGCATGCGGTTGTAATGATAAATAAGTTGGCTTTAAAAGGATGTTTTTGATCATTAAATGATTAGACTGCTATGGAAAAAGGGAAAGCTGGGATATTAATATCTTAAAACAGATTTTAAAAGTAAGTTATAGAGGCAGGACACAAATACAAATTATCCTCTGAAGCTACACCGACTTTAAGATTGGAAGAGAGAAGCGGCCGATCAAACACTTCCAGTCAGGCAGATGAATTATGGAAGTAATCCAATTTATATTAAGGAGAGAAACCTTTGGAACAAGATGCTTACCCTCAACACCACCATCCCTCTTTTGAATAGCCTCCTACCATCAAACCATTCCTCAGTAAATGTTTAGTAAATCCAGGCAGCCTTTGTTTTATACCTGAGAGTAGGAATTGAGAGAGGCAGTGTGAAGAGACGGGAAATAATGTCGTATATCAGAGTGAAACCCTCGAAGCTCCAGTGTAGTATTGATCTCATGATGAGTTGCACAACAGACAATGCTAAGTTTAACCTCTTCTACCACTGACCTACAACAGTAATGGACTCTTGCCTGGAGCTACAGACTCAGCAATACTGACGCATGGCTCCATCGGGGACACTGCCGGTCTGTTAAATCCACAACTTTGGTTCTGGAATATCTGTGTTATACGTACTGACTTCGGTGATCACCAGACTTTTCCTCCAGTACCAGCATTAGGTACATTTGCGGCATTAAGTGAAATATCTCAACAACTCCACTAGTATGGCCACAGACTTTTAGTATTGTTTAGAAAAACTTGAATATTCCATAACCCCTCCAAACTGATGGCTTTGCCAATTTAGTTTTTTCTAGTAAATGGAGTTATTCTTGCACCTGTTACTATCTTGCGTCTTTGATATGGTATGTACAAGTACATTATTATAAACTATGAATCACTTTCAAACTGCAACCTTCCTTTAAAGTGATCTTTAATCATCTCAGCAGGAATGGTTGATGTTTATTATCAGTGGTTTTCATAGACACAGGATCAAATGTAAAGAGATCGTGTCAGTGTCAGGGCAAGAAGCACTGATCTACTGTAATTTACGGTTTCATATTATAAATGTTACAGTTTTAACCATTTACATATTAAACCTATAATCCTTCCAGTCCCTGTGAGCAGCACTCAGAACGCTCACTGTGACCTTGTCCCAGTGTGGAAAGAGAAACCATTTACCTTATCATCTCCTGCAATGCTGCAGAGATCACATACACACATATTCAAGCACAAAGGCATGCACAAATTAACACACATGATATAAAACACGTCATGTGCACCCGCAGTCATGGCTGGCCACACAGCAAGCTTAGAAGTGGAGCCATAAATCTTCGATATATGGAGCAGAACCAGTTTCTATTATAATGGATCTCCATCACTCACAGGAGGGCCGGAGAGAGAAAGTGTGATGATGGTGGCACGACTGTAACACTTCTGTTAGGAGTGTGTGCACTAGGTGGCTGCATTATAACAGATGTCTTATCTTCACAGCACATTTTGTAGCAAATTAACAAACAATCCATGATAAAATAAAAGAGAGAATGTAGCTAAGAGTGAGTATGAATCTTTTATAACGTGTGTGTTTGCATATTCCCATGTGTTTGTGACAAATTAAAGTGTTTTGTCTGTGTGTGTGTGTGTGTGTGTGTGTGTGTGTGTGTGTGTGTGTGTGTGTGTGTGTGCGTGTGTGTGTGTGTGTGTGTGTGTGTGTGTGTGTGTGTGTGTGTGTGTGTGTGTGTGTGTGTGTGTGTGTGTGTGTGCGTGTGTGTGTGTGTGTGTGTGTGTGTGTGCAACTCTTCCTCCATGAAAAGGGCTTATTACACCACATGTGCACATTTGTAACCAATGCTTAAAACTTAAAGCAGATTCATTTCTGGTCTACCTTATGCAATATATTAGTTTGAAATCTTCTTTTACAAAACATTGCTTACTTGTAGAAATAATGGTCAAATAAGGGGAGTAAATGCCACACTATTAACTCACATAAATATTTTTGACAAATGACCATGTGTTCTCCGCCTATATAAATCCATATGTGCATTACTTCAACACCAACCTGAACAACTAAGCCTAGATGTCCGATATGTGCATAGAAATATCTCCTTCTCAATGTGTGTCACCCAGCATGGTGATAGTGAGTAAGGAGCCTGTCCTTCGCAGGGATCATCTGGTGCTGAAGCGTCCTCGAGCAAGATATTGAATATCAATCAGCTCCGTGAGTGACCTCTGACCTCGTCGATGTGCTTAATTTTTCTGACAATGTCTATGTCTTTGTAGAATCTTTCCACAAAAAATTATTGATTAACTCTTTCCTGTTTTCTACCAGCTGTCTTGCTTTTTTTCCAAATCTGCTAGTCCCTTAAATCTGTCACATATTTTAATCTTATGAATCTGGTTTTCTGCAGCCACTCCACATCATTTCCTCTGGTCTTTCCTACACCCTGTTGATTTGCTGCCGTCATCCTATGAGCCCATGAAATGTGACCAAGCATGTCATCTTATATTTTGTCTTATCTGCCATCTCTCTGCCTCTCACCCTCATCCATTTCTTTTGAAGTTTCCCTCCCTCCCTTTCCCTCCCTCCCTCCCTTCTACCCCGCCGTCTCATGTGTGTCTGCCTCCTCTCAGTAGCGAGCACAAGTCAGAAAAAGGATTATTTCTCTTTAGTCATCTTCGGAGGAGCATCAAAGAGGCACCGGCAAGCGGGATAAGAATAGAAAAAATTGATACTATTTATAACTTGTTTCAAAGAATGCCTACCGGCCGAAACAATAGTACTGCATCAGCAACGCTTACACCTCTGCACCTCTGTGTACGCACACACACACACACACACACACACACACACACACACACACACACACACACACAAACACACACACACACACACACACACACACACACACACACACACACACACACACACACACACACACACACACCTCCTTGACCGAGGAAAAGGCAGATGCAGTGAAAAACAATACGAGCCCCATGTGCTTCTTTAAATAGACTCTGATGTATTGATAAGGTGACTTCTACAAGAATAGAAACAGAGCAATCAGCAGGATATATTTCAAGTTCAACTCATTCCAAGCTATTCCAGAGCCATGCAGTTATTTCTTGCTTAAGTACGGCAAGTTATTGTCGGTGATTGCAGAACTTTGGCTCAGTCGCTTCTTTTAAATATTTCATGGAAGTGAGCCATGGCTACCTCAACCTCCAAACACACACATATATATATGGACACACATACACACACTCGTAGCGCATCGATGACAGCTGACTGATGTCGGCCTCATGAAGAACAGTGATCTCCCTTAATTATACATGATGTGTCACAGAGAAGGAGGAGGGAGGTAGGAAAGAGATAGAGAGGAGGGAGGGAGGAGATATAGATGAGAGTTGTAAAAATAGAAAAAGGTGAAAAGAGTAAATACAAAGCGGAAAGTGGAGCAGAGAATAAGTGGGGTGAAATACCGGGTGTAGAGGAAGGGAGGGACGAGAGGAGAAAGAGGAGAAGGAGAGTGAATGATGAAGAGGAGAGGAGCTGAAGGCAGAGGAGGTCACTGTGTATTGATCTAAACGTGTCTCCCCTGCAGCAGGTCTGACTTAACATTACCACTGAACATGAGAGCAGCAGGCTGGACACATTCAACCTGCTGGGCTGTAGACACACACACACACACACACACACACACACACACACACACACACACACACACACACCCTCTCCTACCTGCCTTCAATTCTGCTGTCTTAGAGTTGCAGTAAACAACTTAAAAATAATTATATTCCACACTTGGCTGTCACAGAGTCCCAAGACCCAGAACTGGAAATATTTTTAGAACAGTGTATGCATACACTTTTTTTATTTACTGATAGAGAAATTACAACCAGCTACAAAAACAATAATGAATTTTCTACTGCCTTTAAAATAATCACACTTATTGTGTTTTTTCCAGATCTTTCAAAGTCTTAATTTCATCAGTATATCCATGTGGTACCAATCATTGTGCCCTATCAGGTCTGACTCCTTGAAGGAAAGTTCAAAGAAGTTAGGGCAACAAAGATAAGGTAAATAAAACTACTTGTGATGCATTAGTTCAAAGCACACTTTAAAAACCCTTTTATCCCATTATTTTGTATGATGGCTCTGGCGCTGTCTTTGGCATCTCGTCCTGACCTACATATTCAGCACAATGCAGAGAAGCAGAAAAGACAAAATAAGAGATAACGCTGACAGAAAATTAGAGATGGAAGTCAGTGTAGAGTGGAAAGAGGAGAAGTGCTGTTGTTGAGCAGCAGAAGTGTGGCATGAGGAGCACAGGATGTCATGAAATATGTAGGAAGGAGCCGCTCAGCGCCGGAACACAAAGCCATTAAAGAAAGCCTGGAAAATGCAGTCAGCTAGAAATATAAATGTTCATTTCCTTATCGTGCAGTGACATACAGACACACAGCTAAAAGCACATACACACTTGCACAATCTTGGACTCTTAGTGAAAAGCCACACTCTAATGTTCTCAGAAATGGACACAGAGTTTAACACACTTTAGTGCTCTTAAAGACACGAGCGTGCAGGTTTACATGCATGAGAGAACGTCACAACACAAAGAACCACAAGCTCTCTACGCCTGCTTCCCTCTCAGTGCACATGGTGTTCTGTAAATCATTGATTGGGTACATGTAGGAGATCAGTGAGACAGTTAGTTTGACATGCAGCGAGTGTTTTCTGTGTTTCAGGGTCGGACAACAGGGCCGAAGCAGCTGGAAACTTCTTCTGAAGGCAGCTTCACTCACTGCGCTCTCAACTCTGTAAACTCACTGGATGTCAACAAGCTGGTGCTACTTTTGAGGAATTGGTGCAATGCTGGAGGTAGTAGAACAGCAGCTGTAATATAACAGATATAGCTGTTTAGCTTTGTACATGTTTGTATGGACTGTCCTTCATTAAAAACCTGTATTCTCGATAAATATGCATCATAATTCGGCAGATTCACAGCATTTTACTTGGGCTCTCTGGCAGCAGCCTAAGCCTGTGGGGGAGCTGAGACCACTAGGACCTAATTTGTTAGTTAAACTTTATTTAACTTTGGCAGCCGAAATTGTTTTCAATATTAGATGAAGGAGAAAGGAGAAATGCAAGTTTTTGGCCGAACTTCAGTTTTATCGTGGTTGTTTGTGCATCAGTTCTTTGTTAGTTTAGGTTAATCTATAAATCTTCATGTTTGGTCAGAAAGACTGATTGACAGTCATTGCTACTTGATACCAGCAAGGTAGGAAAATTATCTGAAATCAAGCCACATTTTGATTCAAAAATCTGATTCTTCCAACAGTTCAGAGCTCCAGTACTTGGAAGGTAACAACCAAAATGTTACCTTAAACTGATAAAGGAGGAAAGAAAACACCACACCTCTTCGGCTCAAATTCTGATCCTGCTGACTGTAAACTTTTAACAGATGGCAAATCATGACATTGTAAAGTAAATAGACACACCTTCATTCTTCTGCTCAATATATATCTTCATTAATTTTCTACAGTAAGTGTACATGCAAACATTTCACAAAGGCCTCATTTAACCCTTGTGTTGTGTTCGAAAGCTGTTACCGCTCATGGTGTTCGCGGGTCAATTTTGACCCATGATTTATTTCAGTCCAAAACACCCACAAAAAAATACTATCATCCAATATTGTTTTAACTACATCATAACTAACTTATTATGCATTCATAGCCGTAAAATCCTGTTGTAATTGTATTGTATGGCCCCAAAACACATTACACCACATATTGTGCATGTGTGTGTTCAGGTTCAAGTGTTAGTGTACATATTCTTTGAGAAAGGTCGAGTTCCCATGGGGGGAGGGGGGCCAGAGGGATGGGAGACCAGGTGCATGTTGCGAAAACATATTGTTACAGTGGATAAAGGGGGTGGGGCTGGGGTGTCTAAAGTCAAAGATTAATCTTGATTGGGCCAAATTTGACCCGAGTCAACAATTCTGCTGGGTCTTCCCAGACCGAAACACCAAATTATACACTTTTTTTAGAGACCCTCAGACTTGGCTAAAATGTTCAGTTTTGTAGTGTTTATATAGCTGTTGTGGAGGATATCATGAAGCCTTGTTCCGATAAAAAAAACTAGAGCGTAGTTATTATATGATTTTAACTTGAAACGGGTCACGGGAGACTCAAACACAACATTGGGTTAATGGGTCGATAACTGAGACGGATTATGAACAGAATTATTTTTTGGGTCTTGAGATTACTCTGTATTAAATGGACTGTGCAACCTCTCATTTCAAAATAAATGATAGATTCTAAATTGTTTATAAATCCTTGGCTTTAGTTTGACAACGCAGCTTCTCATCAGCTGAGTGCTATACAGGTGACAGGGCCATTGATGATGGTTGGGTGGAAACAACATGAGCCTATAGGCAGACAATAGACATAAAAGCAGATCAGTAAGCACAACTGTCTCTGCACACACTTTCTATGTGCGTGCTGAGGATTCAATCAATAACAACAGCCCTGCATGCCCTCATCACTATCATCACCACACCACACCCAACAGCTCCATCATTTCCTCTGCTATGAATTAAACTTAGTCTTAACTTCACTCAATGCGGCTAACATGTTGCTTGGGCCCAACACATCACTATAGGGTAGGGCTTTTTTCCTCTTTGCTCCATATCTCATATGTGCAGTAGGCTATGGAGCAAAAAGCATGCATCCTTTTCAGTGCATGACAGCAGCATGGGAAGTAGAAATGGTAATGGTAGTGTACAAATGCAATACAATAAGAGGGATAATGAACAATATAGGGTTGTTAAATCGATAGTACTTTAATTCACCCGTATATGTTATCTGCTGCGTCCACGTGATATTTGCAATAACCACAGAGAACAATACATGAGCGTTTGGTCTACCTGGATGCTGCAGGAGATCTCGGAGTCGTCCAGGAGCCGGATCGTGCAGAGGACCTCCTGGTCCAAGGAGCGGATGCTTGGGCTGCGAAACCGGAGCATTTTCATCCTTCTGTCGGGTCTGTTTCAGCTCCTCATGTCAGCGGTTCCACAGACAGAACAGATACGCACACGCGGGGTAGGGGGTACTCGTGCATACACACACTCATACATGCATGCGCCTTGCAGTCAGGTCTTGTCCCCCCTTGTGACGCCCTTGGGAATGAATGAGATGGTAGAGATGGTTGGATGGGTTAGAGAATGGATGTTACAGAGCGGGAGAGAGGAGGGCTTGTATCCTGTCTGCACACTGCTGGATCTACAGGAGGGAGGATAGCTTTCCCCCTTCCTTCTCCTCGCTCTCTTCCTCCCCTTCTCTCTCTCTGACATGCTCAACCTCACCTTTTCTCTCTTTCTAATTTTCATCAAAAAACAACACAGTCACGACCCACGCGTATCATAATAAGTAACTGCCAGGTGCCTGGTAAAAGTATACCTGCCCTGTGCAATTTTGTATTCACTTGGACTTGATGTAATAGTTCACCCACGTTTTAAGGGTGATTTAAACAAGCATGGGGTGATTTTACATAAGGGCCTAACGGTAAAATATGTATGCTGTAATAATTGCACTGCCCTTAACGGGTGCCTCATCATATCTACAGTGGTACAGACTTAATGCCTACATTACCTGTGATATTTTGAGAAATACATATTATCCCATTAAATTATATAATAAGCTGATTTAACCTGTGATCAAAATCACAAACAGCTGTGGTCAAAATTGTATCTGTGAAATTACATGTTATATTCATCTAATAATGATTTCAAAGACATTTTAGCTGCTACGTAATCTGCTCCTTTAAATGCAAACGTTGCCAGCGTGCGTGCTACGTCATCACGTACTTCAGCAAAACAAGCCTGCAGCCGTAGTGGAGGCTTGGAGGATATTTGATCACCTCTTTTACATAAGAATACTGATTAAGCAGACACACCACAAGGAACCTGTGAGGTTTTTTGCTTCAAATGTTTGCTTTTAAGTGAGTTTCCTTCGCTAAACCACAGTAAGCTATTGTTGTTTTAAGAAGTTTACTTATCAAAGCCAGTGAAATATGCTTAGTGGTGGACTACACCTTTGCATGGGTCCTAACATCTACGGAAGCCACGAAAGTTGTTTATTACAGTAGGTTAAATCACGTGAGCACATATTTTATAGACACACGGTTCAATGGTTTAAACATTTAACGGAAGATGTGTAGACCATGCAGAGCTGCAAGTCTTCGGCAGCAGTTCTTAAGGGATTTTTCTGCCTTTAGGTGTCTTAAGGTCTACAGACAGGATGATCTACATCATAATGGGAGTCTCAGGCTGCGGGAAGTATGTATACTGTCTGTTTCTTTTTTCTAGGAGAGCATCTCACATAAGAAGCACATTAAATACAGTTAACTAACATATGACATGTATTGAGTTAAATGTGGGTTAAATATGTTTAAATTCTTTAGAATACTATATAGCATATCAGATTCCACTTAGTGATAACTTGTTGGTGGTTTATCAACTATTAATGTCCCATTACATGATTAACTACAGTACACAGTCAGACATATGTTTCAAGGATGCTGAAGAAAATAGTAAGCTGACTCCATCACAGTAATGTAAGGGGTGCAATCTAACACCAAAATACAATAGTGGAGCTAGTACTCCAAGTACTAATTATTTAATTGTCCAATTTCTTTCGCCATTGATTAATTAATTATTTTGTCTGTATTATATCAGCAAATAGTAACAGATTATCATCACAGTCTCCTAGACACCCAAAGCAATGGCTTCTAACTGCCTGCAAAAAAACGAAAACCTCTAATTGGCCTACTCTAATATAAGGCTTTTTTGCATTGTATCAACTATTTATTTTATGTCGCCTTTTTTTTACAGAAGTGCCTTAGGGGCCTTCCTATCGGAAAAGGTAATTAGATCCATCTGTTATCCTACACACACCTTTGTGTTTCTGCAAACACTATGACATAATAACAGTGCATTCATGTATGTGTATCTACCAATCAGCTGGGCTGGCCTCTGCATGAAGGGGATAGCTTCCATCCACAGGGGAACATTGAGAAGATGGCTCGAAGTGAACCACTTACAGACCAGGTGTGTGTGTGTGTGTGTGTGTGTGTGTGTGTGTGTGTGTGTGTGTGTGTGTGTGTGTGTGTGTGTGTGTGTGTGTGTGTGTGTGTGTGTGTGTGTGTGTGTGTGTGTGTGTGTGTGTGTGTGTCCTTTTTTTCCTGTTTATGGTGACTCTCAAAATAAAGGTAGACCTCTAAACAATTGCCTGGCTACCTGCCAAAGTTGAGTTTACGAGCTAACAGGCATCACGAGCCCTGCAAATATTTGACAGCAGTTTGCTGGTAGCAGTGTGTTTGGTGGCTCATGATAACCTCCCACTCAGACATTTGCTTTGAACTCTGGGAAGGATTGCCCCTGGATCTGTTCTGTCCAGTTCTTTGGCATGTTTTTAAAAAGTACTCAAAACTTGGCAGTTTGAGAATAAATACAAATTTGAGATTACTGCCTGGCTGTAGCTAAAATGTGTCTTTCATGCCAGGATAAGAGTTGGCAGGTTGAGGTTTGGCCTAACCAAACAGGACATTTCCTGTCACCCGAGTTCAACTCTTCATATTAAAGGCACGGCAGTGTATGATATAAAAATTTGACTCTGGATCAGTTGTTATCAAATTAGCACTGATTCTATTTCTGATTTCTGTTTGATCAAATATGTGTTTGTGTTGCCATGCCTGTCTGCCCCATTAGTTATTTTATTTCGTAAGACTCAAGTCTATTAAACAGAAAATATTGGCAGTGAGTTCTGACTTTGAATAATAAGATCCAATATAAACATCACTGACTGCAACTGTGATCACACTTCGATTGAAAAATAAATGTTTTTCATATGCGAGTGTTGTCTTTCTATAGGAGCCATGTCTGTACTTAGTTCAAAACTATTTTGGTGAATTTATGAACCCATCTTCACTGATGACAGGCTTTACCATTACATACTCTGGTCACACTGTGTCTGTGTTGCTTCGTGATACATGGCTTCCCTATCTAAAGGGCAATGATTTACCTGCTCAGTAGCGTTAAAGGGTGAAGCCTGTATCATGTTCATTCAGTGTTTTATTTTCCTCTCGGGGACCTGAACACCTGGGAATCCCTGAATTAAAGTAATGAATACGATATATTTATTTCCTTCCTATAAGCAGCTTTACAATGTAAATGTATCAAATGACAATATTCACGAGAATAATCCCAGGTCCGAAGTTTTTTTAGCAAAATAAAAAGCTACATAAACCCACTGCTACACTACCTTCTCAGCACACAGAAAAACAATTATCATTAACATGTTGATGCATTGAGCAATGAAAGAGTCAGATATTTCTATGTGTGAATACTGGACTTACATTTGTATGGTGGCCAAAAACATGAATCCAAATGCATGTTGTTCCGCAATGGCTTGATGGGTAAAAAAATATTGATCAAAAAGATTAAAAACATTGCTTAAAAAATATTTGTCCCTTCAGGATAGATTACCCTGGCTACTCAAACTACATGAAGTCATTGAGAGGTAAGAACAAACAAACCTTCCATACTCACAGACCATTTGCACATGGACACATTTTTCACTGAAAACACAAAACATACTTTTTTATGACATAAATGGGTTTAAAGAGTGAGAGTGATCTAAACAGAAGAGTAGCGAGGTAAGGATGTGCAGGCTAACTATCAAAGATGGTTTTGAAAATCGAAGTGAAGACCAGAACATGGGGAGAGTCAGTTTGGAAGAGTAAAAAACAGATGAACTGAGTGTGAGGCAAGAGAAGAGGTGGGGAGGGCTTGAAAGTATGCCATCTCTCTCTTAAGACCTCATCAAAGGCTTCCCTGCACTTCCACACATTTATCAGCTTATCCTTGTGTCGCCACTTTTCTCTCTTCACCTCCATTTTCCCGTTAGTTGTTTTTGACCAAGGTTCACTTTTAGTTCATTTTCCACATTGACCAAACATCATTACAGTGTACAAGTCAGCAGTTGTTCCTAATTCCTTCCTTCACAATATGCATTTGTGTCTCAGAGAGAGGAGCTACGGCTCTGATGCCCTGGTGGCGTGCTCTGCCCTGAAGCGTCTGTACAGACAGATCCTGCTCCACGGCTCCAAAGCCTTCCCTTCCTCCGGTCCAGACCAAGATGGCCTGCCTGCCTCCTCTCCTGATGTCTGTTTTCTCTTTCTTTATGGAGACTACGATCTCATTCAGCAGAGGATGGTGGTCCGGAGGGGACATTACATGAAAGCAGATCTGCTGCGTTCACAGTTTGATGTTTTAGAGCCACCGTTGGATAAAGAGAACGTGTTGTCACTGGACATCAGGACGAGCATCACAGACATGGCCATGGAGGTGGAGAAGCACATAGTCAGCCTCAAGTCGTCACCAAGGCCTTAAACACAGACCATATCTAGGTCATACCGAGTGAAGTGGGGGGCGAGTTTTGGTTTTCATCTACTCATTACTGCTTCAGTACAGAATGATCCTGTGGTGCTAAAAACGTTTTAAAACACAGCCACAGTGCCATTCCAGTATATTCCTGCTTTATTTTGATATTAAAGGGTTTGAATCTGACCATTTTTTGGGGTGAAAAATGATCTTCCAATAGTGTGCCAAAAAAGAAAAAGGCCAGTCGTGGATATGAACTACAGTATTTTGAACTCAAGAGCAGAACTGTGAAAGTATTGTAAATATTTGCACTGTAAAGACACACTGCTTCAGCCATTTTGTTGTGAAAAATGGAGAGACTACTTGACTTCAATAAAACATGTAACATGCTTTTCTGGAGTTTGGAACTTGGCATTAGTTGCAGGCGATTGCAGATCATGTTTTTATTTGATTTCATCCGTCACACCACCTTTCATGCACTGACATCGCCTGCCAAATGCACCAAATAATCTTAAAGTACAATCTTGACACCAAATTCGACAAAGTACAACAGTAAAATGGATTCAGAGTTAAACATGAACTGCTACTCACTGTCCTCTGACCACAGGTTGAAACCACACTAAAGGTCAGATCAGGTCAAGGCTTCACGATCCCCGTTTCCTGATCCATAAAATCATCTTCAAGGACACTCATACACACACATGACCCCTCACACACTCCCCCCAACACACACATCAACTCAGCACTTGGGCTGTTTTTGTGGAGTGACTCATCTGCAAACCTCAACTCGAATATTTTAGGAGCTTCTAATCCAGAAAACCCCTTTGGCTACTCTCATATCTCACACATGCAGACGAAAGGGTGCACACACACACACACACACACACACACACACACACACACACACACACACACACACACACACACACACACATCACAGGAGATTAAAACCCCCC
Organism: Gymnodraco acuticeps; assembly: GCF_902827175.1. Taxonomy (NCBI): domain Eukaryota; kingdom Metazoa; phylum Chordata; class Actinopteri; order Perciformes; family Bathydraconidae; genus Gymnodraco; species Gymnodraco acuticeps. The sequence continues at coordinate 3,786,606 of NW_022990947.1, forward strand.
TCAGTCTGGCAGCAACAGACAAACACACATAGGTTGTCAAGTGGATCACATACACACATATCTGATGTCAGAGTACGTGTTGTGTATTATGGCGCGTTTCCACTGCAGCGGGTAGCCCCGTTTAAGCGTCCTTAACCGTCCTCAAGCGGCCAGGCCGGTTTTTGGTGGCGTTTCCATATAGCCTAGTACCGGCCAGCGGGTACTTTTTCCCTCTTTTTCCGGCCTCATAAAATCGTGGTTCCCTCAGACCAAGGCCAGGGCTGAACTAGTGACGTCAACACTCTCGACTGCTGATTGGTCAGAGAGAATCGTCACAAGATTGCGCGCGAGTTCATCCCTAGCGTCGCATATATATCTAGAAGCAAGCTTGCAGCATTTTTATAAACAGTATTTTGTAAACGGATGAGCTACAAAAATGGCTACGTCTAATAAGAAAAGCACACGTGGTCGACCGAGGAGGTGACGACGTTCCTACATCTCATTGGGGATGATCAAATCCAGCGGGAGCTCGACGGAACAACTCGAAATGTGAACAAAAACAAAGCCGATCGCCCCGCCTACACTGCGTTGCTACCCCAGGTCCTAAACTGTAATGGAAATGCGCCACGGCCTGGGCCGGCCAGTGAGGCAGCCCGAGGCCAGAGCGAGGACGCTTAGGGACGCTTAAACGGGGCTACCCCGCTGCAGTGGAAACGCGCCATTAGTCCACCCCGTGTCAGAGTAAGGACACAAAAGCAGGGATGAAAACAGAGCAACACACATCCTATTACGCACTAAAAATCGTTTTTTCTTCATTTGTTATTAGTTTATATCAATATATTTGCAAAAACATAGTTTGAGGTGAACATGGAGACACATATTTCAGTCTCATAATTTACACTTAATCTAAATACATTTGTTAGATATGAAATATTTGTGCACAATACCAGCTGGTCAAATGAAAACAGTTGATATTATTGAGGAGGTTAAGTGTAACTGCTCCCCTCTAGTGTTTGTAGTATAAAAGTATACAGTAGATTTTAGATGTGTAGAGATTAGCATGGCCATGGGGTTTCATGGTGGGATTATCTCTCAAATTTAGCGAAGGTGGATTATATGTATAAAAGGATTTATTAGATAACTGTTCTTATCAATAAAAAGATGGGAAACCAGTTTGTGTTTTGAGTCGTGTTTTTATTCATCGCTACACCAAGGCAGGGTACAACATGTGTTTTCAGTTAAATGTGCACATTTGGCTGCTTTTCTCCATTTCATACGATTGCAAATGGAATGATGGGAGTCTTCTTTAAGGCGTAACCTCAGTCTCTGGGAAGTTCAGATCAATACTTTTCCCTGTTTTCATATTATAGACTTAATGACTAATACAACCATCTTAGAAGAAAAACAAATCCACATATTCATTCTTACTAAAAGTGAATGATCGAAACAAACAACTGGTAAATTAAATGAAGTGCTAATCCCTTTTCAAATCGATTATTTAAAAAAAAAAAGGGTTAAATAAACCCATTGTAATAGGTACATTACTTTGAGAAGGACTGTAATGCTAGGACTGAATATAATGCAGACAGAGGTTAGTTATGGAAGTTAAGGAATGCATATAAGTGTGTCTTAAAAGTGTGGAAATACAAATGTGTCTTGCATGTTTTTGTAAAGCACTTTGTAATCGTTGATAGAGATATTTTGTTTTGAGTGTAGGTGCTTACAGTACATTATAGTGTGAGTGTGTGTGTGTGTGTGTGTGTGTGTGTGTGTGTGTGTGTGTGTGTGTGTGTGTGTGTGTGTGTGTGTGTGTGTGTGTGTGTGTGTGTGTGTGTGTGTGTGTGTGTGTGTCAGAGACTGAGGAGTTGTTGTATTGCAGTGCAAAGGTCTCCTCCGGTGCTGATGAGGATCTGCAGATTTGCCTCTCTGTCTCCGAAGCCCATTGAACTCAGATGCTCCAGCTCGTCCTGGAACTCAGCGTCCTCAACGTGGACCTGAGAGGACACGGCATTTTAAACAAAGTTTAATGTGCGTGTCTGTTGAATTGTTTACTCTTTAAAAATAAGTACTACAAACAGCAGCTCCTGGCCTCAGGCTTGAACAACAACAATGCAACCTCTTTATGAATTGTTAGAACAAGCACTGTACAACAAATTCAAGCTCATAGCACTTTTGCAATTAAAAAAAAAAAAAATTAAGTTATTGAGCTTTTAAAGTGTGTTTGCCAGTATCTGTGTACTTTATAAAGCTGCTAATTGATTAAGCTCCACAAACCCTTACAACCCATGTTCCAACAGCTTTTGGTAAAAAAAAAAGACAAACAAATGCATCAACAAGGGGGGACAGTTACATAAAACTTTGCTCAAACTGCTTTTTCCAATAATAGTGAAGAATTACAGAAGAATGCATTCCCTTAAAATAAAAACTGTTAGCTTTTTATTAAAGGGATAGTGGAAATGGAACCTCAAATAGTTTCGTTTTAACTTATATACAAGCATAATTACGTACCAAAACAATCACACCTGATTAAAAAAATATAATAAATGCCTTCCGCATGTTAGAAGCACTTTATTGCAGCTTCCCCGAAGTTTTTTAGAAACGAAATGTTCGACTCAGCCAAACCGGAAGTGACGAAAACTCAGGAAGACGATACGATAACAAACCATGGCGTCTATGCAGAATGAACGTGGAAGGGCAAATATACCAGACAAAGAAGAAGGATTGTACGAGGTATCCAGTGATGATAGCGAGTCAGAAACATCCTCTCGGCTTTCCTACGAAAATGTCGTTTTAGGAACTGAATCTGAATCCGGTTCAGTAAGCGACGATGGTGAGAATATTGAGCCAGACGATGGACCATTACGTCCTTATTTGTTCGAGCCCGAGCCCGAGGTGATGGTTCACGGCATGGGCAATGGCGAGGATGACCAGGACCAGGCGCCAGATGATGCACCCCTACGCACAAATAATCTTGACTGGTAGGTCCCTAAGCATAGCTCACGCATCTTAAGATCACCTGTAGCCTTTACAAATATTAATCATTGTTAACCAGTTAAGCCCGAAGGTCCCCCCAGTGGACCCCTCCCACAGTTTTTTTTCTCTCACATGTCTCAGGGCTTCTTAACATTTATGAAACTATTAATGTTTCATACCCTTTTAAAGGTAAGAAACTCCGCTAACTGACAATAAGAACAATTGTTAGCTAGAAAAAACACAAGAGTAATACCAAGCCTTTGAATTAGCATTGAGCGAAACAATGCTAACTAATGCTAACGCTTTTTTACACACAACACACGGTAGAAATGCCCTTATTACTATCTTAACTGCACAAACAAGATATACGATTTAAAGCTGAGACTCCACAGATTCCACACATGTAATCATCACTGTAAGACCTCGAATTCCTGGAGCTATCAGCCAGAAAAGAGAAAGTAAACAACATCCGGTTCCAAAAATATTACAATAATTACGTCTTACCTTTTTTGATTTGTGATCAAAAGTTGTGTTCAACGGAATAAAAACGCATCTCAAGGTTAATCCAATGTCGTTGTGTCACGTAGAATTTTTCTGTCGCACTACAGCCATACAAAACACATCTATTAACCATAATAAAGGTCGGTTATTCACATGCAAATGCTATTGAATGTCCGCCATTGTTTGTGCCCGTCTTCCTATGCTCTCGTCATCACCCGAAGATTCCCGACGATTCCCGAAGTATTTCGTTTCATTGAGAGGGCGCAGTAAAATTGAAAATAAAATGAAATTAGGCACATGAAATAAAAAAAAATGGTTTATTATGCTTATTTTTAATAAAAATACATAAGTTAAACCCAAAATTCGCGGATTTCCACTATCCCTTTAACTATTCAAACAGATTACATATTTTGGTTTGCTTGTTAAATCAATCCGAGCAATCGATGATAAATCCAAATTGTTTATTCTATAGGCAAAAAATGTGGCGCCACAAACTGAAGCCCAAGTGTTATGGGAGCTTTGGGTTGAAGGGTATTCACCTTTAACAACACTGGAAATGTTTTCCCCATTGACTTTCACAGCTAACTTGATCATAATAACCCAGCCTCTTGTCTTGAGTGTTTGCGTAAGTACTTTTGTTAACGATAAAGGTGTAAGGACAGATACCCCATTATCGGTGTTAGCCAGCGCCTGTAGCATCTGTTGCACAAACTGCTGCTGCTGCTGCTCTGTCACCGCGGCAACCCGAGGACCACTTTCAGATTGGCTGTTGAGGACAGAGTCAGGTGCTAGCTCAGGTGGAGCATCAAGACCGGCTCTGCAAGACAGACATGTGGTGGTAAACATTTTTTTACAATTCCTTGAATGTGCCATGCATAAAAGTAATTATTTTTTACGCAGTATCTTAATCATTTTGTGAATCATCTTGAGATTAAGTTTCATTGTGTGTATTTCATATTTAAACTCACGTAGGTATCAGAGCAGGAACCTCTGTAGCCAGAGTCTGTAGGCCCTGCTGGATGTGGAGCAGGGCCTCCATGGCTCTGGGGTTCAACATGGCTGACAGCAGTTCTGGACTCTGCATCTACAAATTGAGCACTGATCATTAAAGCTGGAGTGCAGAACATTTGCCTCCCCCCTCTGGCAGAGAGAGTAATAACCGCATGGGAGAGAGCAAAGGGAAGGAGGAGCAGCAGCTGGCATTGTGGCAGAAGCTACCTTTTTAGTAGGGATACTCCAGATAAAAAAATAAACTTGCAGTTCAGAGCACTGATTAATGTAAAATATCATGGGGCACTGACCCAATAAAAAGAAGTGTGTTTATTTTGTCCAATGTAATTATAATAGCGTGTATGGACTTGGAGTCATACACGATATATACAGTGATATGATATGGAAACTAATAGCATTTACATTTGACCATTTCCATAAAAAGATAACACTGGATCCAGAGTGAATGTCAGACGAATATCAAAACTACAACAAACTTCCGGGTGTTCCATCAAGTCCATTAAAGACACAGACTGCTAGTGTGGCTAAAAAATACACAAGCCAATTATTACAAAACAAACATCTGTTTTGTGTTTATCTGTTTAGGAAATAAAAACAGTTGATCACACACAATACATATTTCCCAATGTTGAGCAATCCTTTTTGTTTTAAACTAGTTGCAAGACTTGAGTGTTTAAAAGTGAGGAGAGTAACCTGTTGCAGGAAGAGAGGGATCTGCTGTCTCATCTGCTGCTGCAGCTGAGGATTTCCTGAGAACAAAGGGTGGCTCAGCAGCATCTGAAACAGAATGGAAATGAGAGCTTTAAAGAAGGTGTAGGATTTATGTGGAGAGATTATGGGGATATAACAAGAAATGGGGAGGGGAGGATTCTATCTGTCCCCCCAGTTCTGAATTGCAGACCATGTGATTTACTGTTTTGCAATTTATATGCTCATAAATAACAAAAAGGATTCTATGCAGTTGTCAAGTACAAATAGGCATCTTTTGTTAACTGCGTTCCCTGTGATATATGTTTATGTGTTTTCATCAGTGATGTAACGTAACTAAGTAGATTTACTCAAGTACTGTACTGATATAACATTTTGTGAGACTTTTACTTTACTTTATGTTTTGCTAATTTGTACTTTTACTCCACTACAATCCAGAGTTTAATCATGTACTTTTACTCCACTCCATAATTTTAGTACCTTTAGCTTCTTTGCTAATTAAGTTTAATGATGTGAAATATAAACAACACTTAAGTAATATTTTAGTTACACCTGGAGTAAAATTCACAAACTAACCTGCAGCATACAAAGTGATTAAAACTAGCTGCACCTTTACCAGCTTTAATAACACTTTAATGCATCAATATTTATAATAAAAACATATCATTGATGGTATTCTGAAATGGGCCAATTTGCATAATGAGTACTTACAGTTTTGGTACTTTAAGTTTATTTTGATGCTTATACTTTTGTACTTTTACTTGAGTAACATTTTGAATGCAGGACTTTTACTTGTCACAGAGTATTCCTACTCTCTGGTAGTTACAATCTGAGTACTTTTGTGACCTCTGGTTTTCATCCACCCATACATGGTGTAGCATCACCTGTGCAGCGAGGTCTGGGTTCTGGCCGAGGCAGTGGAGGAGGCTGCTGACATACGGCCCAGACAGCAGGCTCTCCATCAGCCCGGGGCTGGCTGTGATCTCCTGTAGCAGAGACTGCATGCCTGAGGGGAGAGCAGGAGGACATATTTTAGGGCTCACCATTTAAAAATGTTTTGAATATTTTTACTGAAAAACCTATTACAAATATAATGTTGGCCAATCTGTACCAAACCAATATGTTTTCTTAACTCTGTAGAACAATATATGTAGGCTAAGAACTTTTGGCCTTTCAAATAATCTTGCGCCTCCTGCGATTTGAAAATGCCATATTGCAAACGTGCAAAGTATACATGAATAATTATAGTTAGCACACCAAATAATACCGTGGTAATGTTGGCCTGTTTCGTGTTTTGTTTCGGCGGAAATGGCAGTGAGTAACAACAACTTTAAAATAACTTGAAATACAACAAGGGACAGAAAGCTGAGAAAATAAAAAAAGTACATGTTTGCCAGATGATATTCTACTTTTTACGTCAGTTTAGTTGAACTGTGATAGATGTGTATGTCTGTGCCTGCAGTGAGGGGGCTCTGAGGGTTCGGATCAGCTCTCAGTTCTCCGAGAGGATCTGAACAGTCACTGGAGACGGGTGGAGTCTTGTTTCTTTCTCCTTCATTTGGCTGTTTTTCCCCAGATGATGTTGTCCCCACTCGGGATGCTGCTATCTGGATCTGAGAAGAGTGCATTTAAGTATACGTTTATTTGGACAATATAAATATATAACAACAATAACATAACAAATAATGTAAAGGGCAGAAAACACATTTGGTTTATTTGAAGCTTCCATTTAAATAAGGAGTTCTCTTTAACAATGTGACATTTTAAATAGACGAGTGTACTGAAAACTATATGACTAGTCATTGACTATAGAAGAGACATCACAAAAAGATTTGTTTTGTCATTATCTAAACAGATAGTTAAAAAGAAACATAATTTCCAAACCTTTACCTGTGATAATCTTTTTGTGTCAGTCTTCTGATTGCCACCAGAATCCCTATTGGTGTTTTCAGGGTTTTCCTGCTTTGGCTGCAAATTTCCTAATGCTTTGTCTTCATCATGCATCACATCCTCGATCATGTCAGGGTTCCTGATGAGCTCCAGCACCTGGAAAGGGAGGCAAGAGATAGAACATCTTGACCATGTAGGTGGAAGAAATGAGTTGCAGTTCTAGGAAATAATACCCTTTTTCGCATGTTAACTAAATCAAATCACACAACTCACTCATAATCCTAAAGGATATTTAAAGAGACAGGTCACATTTATATATATATATTTTATTTTTTTATTGAGTCAGGCACAATGAGTTTAGATTTATACAGTCAATATATATATATATATTTTTTTTTCCCTTTCCCCCCCTCCCGGTCCTAGCTAGTAAATTAAATAACTAACTACATAAAATAGATACATGTAGGTAAAAGTAAAGTAATGTAGAAGATAATATTAAAAGAAAATGTTTAACACATTTATATTTTGAGTTATGTATTTACACCATGTAGCCTTTGATGTTTTAATACCCACCTGTGTGATAACATCTGCATTGTTAAGCATATCTCCAACCTCTGGGTTTGTCTGCACGAGCTGGTGAATTTGGGGATTTGACAGAATTAGCTGTCTGGTTAGTTGAGGGCTGGAGGTGGAGAGGGTGGTCTGTACGAAGGGGCTGCCCAGGACACGGTGCAGCATCTCCGGGTCCATCTGGCGCTGGAGTGAAGAAAAGAAGCCAGGCCCGCTGTTTGTTTGGCCAAAATTGTCAAGACCTTCCACTATGGAAACAAGATCAGGTGCATGTAAATGAACTGGACAGCAGAGCAGGACTGGACCCCCCTCCCCAAGCAGCAATATAACCATTGATGAAGAGAACATTCAAAACAAAGCATAATAGGGTGGTTGTGCTGTCATTACCCAGACAAAGGGGCGAGGTGGGAGACGGCGTGATACTGTCAGGGTCCGGATGAAGAGCGGCTGTGAGCCCCGACTGGACACTTTCTGAAGTTGGATCACAGGTGTGTGCAGCAGACGAAAGCTGAGGCCTGAGAAAGAAGGACTGAATTTGAATCTACACTATATTTTGAGTCTATATACATATACATAGCTTTCCCAGTATATAGAACAGAAGCTGATCTTTAAAGTATGGCATCCATTTTTTATTTATTTTTTGTGTGGCTATATATGTCAGTTCACGCTTACAAGCATGCCAGTCTTCTCTTAAGGAACTAGGACACTGACTTGATTTCTAACTTGTTTTTCACAATGCATCAAGGTGCAATTCTATATTTAGATGTGCTTACTTTTCTACCATAAAGTGACACGTACTGGCTTTCTTTTTTTTTTTTAAATCAGGTTCACTAACACTGACATTCCTAGTGCACAAGAGTGACATGTCATTTTTTTTTTTAGGGATAAACCTGTAACACTAACCATCCACCTTGACAGGCTGCCGAATTCTACACAAAGCTTATCATGGGCAAATACAGAATACAATACAGATAATTTGCATCCCAAGTGCGTTGGTATGTGTCTGTTGAGCAAACATCATATCAGCCTGTGTGTTTGAATACCTTTGGATCATGCAGAGGCTCACACACCCATCTCGTGCCCTAAGATGACTCAGGAGTTCTGACTCCCTGAGCACGCGACCAAAGTGGATGAGCACCAGCTGCTCTGCCGGGACCCCCACACCCTCTGCCAGAGACCATTTCAGCTGCACACAAATACAAACACACCCCACAACAGACTATCAGCCGAAGCGCATGTCAAGCCAGTTTACGCAGGTGCGTTTGGCCTCCTGACCTGTGTGACGGTGCAGTCTCCTCTCATGGTGCACTCTCTGCTCTCCGCTGGACCTTTGACGCTGACGTGGATCGTTTCAGCGATCTGACGATCATCCTGTGCTCTCGATTGATCTCTCTCCGAACCTGACATTTCAGTCCTGACCGCGCTGAGAGGAGGAAGAGGATCTGAACTGAGGAGGATGAGGAGCGGACCTGAGGAGGATGAGGAGCGGTCCTGAGGAGGAAGAGGATTGCACAGTCCCGGGTCGGAGGAGCGTGTGTCCCGATGACTCAGCAGAAAGTTGTGCCAGCTTTGACCCGACTGCGCAGGGTGGTGAAGATTAAAATCTACCCAAAGATACAAACCCTCCACCGTTTTTTAAATGTCAGTTCCTGTTATGTAGGTATTTACAAGGGCAGTCTGGTTAAATGATGTATGACTAATAGTTATGTAACCAGTGTCAACTTAAAGATATACACCACAAATCCAGTATTAATCATTCTTAAAATGAAGATTATATTAATATTTAAATGTCCATTCCCCATTGAAGACGACATCTTTTCACAGCACCCAGTGGTTTATCAGATTCCTCGTAAATTGTTGCACTATGGTACCACAAATACAAAATTACCATCTCCTCTGTGTTTCATTTTATAGTCTAATGTTGGGACAATATACAACAAAGACACATTTTGTCACTGAAAAGTATTTTATTTACGTTACAGTGAGAAAGAAAAAAAGAAACATACAATTCACGTCATTTTGGTATTAAAACCCCAACAAAATCAGAGCAGGCGCACAGCCTTGAACAACACTATTATGCTTGTGCCTGCAGAGGGCAGCACCGGGTGCCAAGCAACCATTTCAACACAACGTTTGAAGTAAACCATTTCCAGGAGCTTCTGTTCATTCTTGATCAGATAATTAAAACACCCTGCTTCCTCTGGAGTGTAATTTTGTATGGGTATGTAATAGGGGGGCATGCATTATATGCTGACATTGAGTCCAAGCAAAAAAACATAAAAAACAAAAGGAAATTAAAACTTGATAGTGATCAGTCGTGCTTTTTCTTCATTTGTTCATCGTTTTATGTCCTTTTGATGTTATGGTCTTTCCCATTTGGGACCTTTCATACATCCATCTCCGAGCCTTTCCTTCCTCTTTTGTTTCCCTGCAACCAGAAAACCCCAGAAAGTAAACAATTATTTATTATAAGTGACAACATATTATGATGACTCAGTTCATGTTATATGTCATTAAATTCCTTGTAAGTAAAAGAACAATTAAAAGTCTCTGAACTGAAAATAAGCTTACTTGCAGACCTCACTGGATGTACTTCAACTATATAACTCTGTATTACTGCGCCTGGGCTTACTTTCACTGCAACTTCTCTCACTTCACCTGACTGACTGCCTGCTTTTTGTCTCTTCTGTTCTACAGAAAGGGAAAGAAGGGGCAGTCATGCAAACATACATTAGCATCAGCTTACAAGTGTCCTCGCTCTAAAACGTTACTACACACTTACCAGACAAATAGAATGAACTACAAACTCAAGGCTTATATGCCCCTTGGAGAATGTATAGCTTTATTATCTTGTGATTTCTATGAATCTCTTCACTGTTTTAATTTGTAGTTGTGTTCTTGTAAATGTTTAACGTTCTCAGAGGTCTTAATCTCAATGAGGCTGCCTGAATAAATGAGGACAAAGGGAAATAAAAGAGTGATTATTTAAACTCTTACCTGATGTTTTGGTTGATCTGACTGCAGACCTTTGACTTTAGACCTTTCTTGTTCAAGGGCAGCGTGTAGTGATGATACCTAAATAGAAAACATGTATCATTCAAATGCACATAAATCTGTGTTCTTCTCTCATAATCTTTATATGCCTGTAACCTACCTGTGATGACAGTTCTTCTTTTATGTGTAGTAGCTCTTCTACCTGTAGAAGGAGTTCTGCTTTATCTTTCACTGAAGGAGAGAGAAATCAGAACACATTAGAACGATGTTTTTGAATCTTTGTAAGGAAGGAAAAGCACAGAAGGATATTGGGCGTCATTTTGGTTCAACTTACTTTCTCCCTGTTGGAGCATCTTAAGCAGCTGGGAATTTCTTGCTTTCACCTCTTTATATTTCCCCTGTAGAGTTGAGAAGCAAGTTGAGAATACAAGTTTGAAAATAATCTAAAGTTAATCATCATTGCGTGATAATTCCTTACATTTTTATTATAGCGCTTTTCCAGATGCTCAAAGCGCTTTACAAATACACATATCATACATGCAATGGTCACCACTGTGGACAATACCCACAGGAGCAAGTTCAGGTGAAGTGTCTTGCCCAAGGACAAGACAGAGGATAGATAGATTGATAGATCAATGTTAAATGACAAAATAATGATAACTTCTTTTGGAACTATGAAAACGGACTGACCTCCCACTGTGTAATGTTCTTCTTTAGCTTCTCGATGTCCTCGTCTTTCTTCTCCAGATCGTACTTCAGCTGTTCTGCTCGGGGATCCTTACAGACAGGTAGAAGAGAGCAAGTCAGGAGGACACATTTCTAAAAGGTCTAAGAAGAAGTCACAGCACACTAATCAAATTCATCTTTAACTAAATCTAGTCCCAAAATAAGTCACTGCATTTTCTTAGAAAGTTTCCTGCTTACTAGATACAGGACTACGGATCAGAACAGGGGTGTCAAACACATGGTGAAAGTGTCGTTAAAATCAGCCCAGGATATTATACAAAGAAAACCCCCAGCAACTCTGAGGTGAAAATAAAAGTCACATTTGTGTTAAACTCATCTTATATTGCTGATCTATTGTCTTTCTGGCCAGATATAGGAGATACATGCAAATACAAATGAGATACAACTTTACGTGCCACAAATGTTCCTGTGCTGTAGATACCTGAGGCAGAATATAAACAAAATGCTGAGCCTATAGCCATGTGTTTCTGCCTGTCTACTCACTGGTTCATGATCTGTGGAGGTGATGACTTCTTGTCCCTGGCTGGTGAACAGCTCGCGTCTCTTCTCCTGTTGGACAATTCGAGTGACGTCGTCCTCCACCTTGTTGAAGAAGCGCTCCTCCTGCCCGTTCCCTAACACTACGTTAGCCACACTGGCATCCTGAAAGGGAGCAAGGTTTGAGTTTCCAAAGGCATGTGATATACATCATGTTTGATATTCTACCCCAAATAAAACCCTGTGCATATTATTTACTGGTTACTTAAATATTGATTATACATTTATATACAATACATTCTGCCCAATTAAACATACGCAAACATTTAAAATGTGGGCTATGAAAGGGAAAAGATGCTCAGGGACTCACCTCTTTCTCTTGCTTCTTATTCAAATGTTCTGCAAAAAGACAAAGGTCATTAACATTAATATTATAACGGGAGCTACACACGATCACAGTTTAAAGACTATTGAAACGGATTCATCTCTTTCTCTCACCTGCACTGCCGTCAGCCTGGAAGTCCTGCAGTGAAACCGTCTTTTTGTCTTTCGCCTGCTGATTCTTCTTTTTGTCCTTCTTCCCTCCGCCATCTTTACCTACTCGTGCCTTTGGCGAGGATGCGTTTGTGTTGTTGCTCTGTGTGAAAACAGATCATTCAACTTTAACTTAGAACTAAGGCTCTTAACCTCTGGTAACTATTTAAAACAATCTACCTTTAACATGACTTTGAAATAAAACTGAATTCAACCTCTGTTTCATGCTATATGAAATGGAGTGACATACTCCAGCACACTGGATTTTAGGAATATGTAAACAATTATAAATAACTGTTTTTTTGTTATTAAAAGTAAGTCAAGAGTCCAAATCAGCAGTTATGTTTGACAACAGTCCGCTCACTGTACCTTTTGAAAAAGATATATAATGGCGCTTTTCCACTGTAGCACGGTTTAATCCAGGCCCGCTTTTTTTTGCTTTTCCACTAGGGGTAGTTCCGGCTCAGGGCTACCTTTTCACCTTTTTTCTGGTCCTCCAAAATCGAGGTTCTTAGCGGGCCAACAACCGGGCTGAATATGCTAAACTAGTGACGTAAACACTCGACTGCTGAATGGTCAGAGAGAATCGCTGGCAAGGGGGCTACAACTACAACAAAATGAACATATTTTACCGTGATTTAATTGTAATACACGTTTTAAAATTATGCCGAAGTAACAACATACTGATACCGGTCTGCAGACAAGACGGCAGGCAAAAAACCTTTTAAAATGCGTGTTTTCTGAATGGAGATCGGATTGATCAGGCTAAGCTAACGTTGTATATGCTCCGACCGTCCACTCACAACAACGGCCTACAGACACAAATAAACCAGCGACTGTATTCGCCATGACACAGATAGTCTGTGGTTTGTACTTGTTTAACTTTTGTCTAGTTTCCGAACAGATATGAGGAGCTGTGAGCTCTGAGTGCTAACAGCTAACGGCTGAGGTTTTGTGGTTCGCATTGAAGTCACGCTCCGCGCGCCGAACAGCCGATCGCCCCGCCTACACTGCGTTACTATAGTTAGTACCCCAGTTGGTAAACTGTAATGGAAACGCAGCATAAAGTGAGCCTGGCCTACCAAGGCCTAACCATACCGTACTAAGCCGTGCTAGGTCCTGCAGTGGAAAAGCGCCATTAGTGTGTGGAAAATGTACCGGTTTTTGTTGTTCGAAGTCCAGTTTGCTTAGAATCAAGGCCTTTTCCAAGTCAGCCTCATAGAGCTCACTGGTTATCTACAGCGGAAGAAGAAAAATACGAGACATTTTGATACAACAAGTTGTTACTGTCTGTAAGGTCCGACATGAACAGTTTAAAATGCATTTATAGAAGGAAAATAAAATATTCAAAAAGTCATGCATGTGCTCTTTTCTAATGCAGCCATAACTTCCCACAACAAGTTTTCAGAAAGAGGGCAAGGAAAGATGTAATGCGGTCGGCTTCAAGCTCATATTATTGCACACAGCGATAAAAAACAACTCTATACGTTATGTGGCTTAGACCCCATTTACACAGGAACGTTTGCATTTACGCACCGTATGCGTTTTCAAAAAAGTATTTTGTTCACACGCATTCGGCTCAATTAACGTGTCCGTTCACACGAGACCGCTGGAAACGCTGTAGTACATATGCCGGGCCTGTAAGTGGCGCTGCTTCCGCCACAAAATACACCAAAAGCAGCGAAGAAGACCCCGGAGCATGGTTGCCCTTCTGTTTATTCTCCACGGTGGACGGCGTGTGCTCCTGCTGTAAATCTCTCCGGTAGTCCACCAGCAGATGAAAAACACCCACCTCTCCGCCTCTTCCAAGGGACGAGGGAACCATGCGGCAGAGTTTCCGTTAACATTTTTTTTCGCCGGTCAACATGTCCGTTAAAGTTTAAATCTTCCGGACAAAATTAGAAAAGTGCCGGTCAGAGGTCTTCTTTGTTAATTATTGAGCTTTAAGACAAATTGATAACGACTCTATATAATAATATAATAATAATAAACGTCCTCCCCCTTTTCTGACAGCCCAGCAGCTGATCTCTGAGCAGGAGACGTGGGGAGAGGGAGGAGAGGCTATTTCATCGTTATCAGAAAATGATCGTAGAGGCGTACAGACAGATCTGTTTGGCCCCCCAGAGCGTTCCGTTTGCAGATCTATCCACCTTGGGACCCGTTATCGTTTGCGGGGTCCGTTTCTATCGTTTTGTTACGGCCTCGTGTAAACTAAAGGGCTATACGCAAGAGAAACTATGCGGATACAACCCGTATCGTCCTCGTATAAACGGGGTCTTAGTGATACACGTGTAAATGATTGAGAACACTTTATTTTGGATATTACAGATCACATATTTATTGTAGTTGTGCTCACTTACCTGTTCATCCTTCTGCTTCCACTGCTGCCACCCCTCTGGAAGGGCCACTTTGTCCCCTGATGCAGGACTGAGGAGCTCACCGGCTATCCCTGACAGAGTCATCGAGGGAGGAGGGGCAGAAGACTTCTGAGGAAGCTTCTTGAAGGCCAGATTACGTAGCTGATAGAAAGGGAGATATGAGATTACTTCAAACAGTGACTCTTCTTATGTCCACCATTGATACTAATATTGCCTTGCTCTATTGTTTTTAATTATTTGCACACAAAAGATGGTGCAGGGGAGGGAAGATCCCTTTTGGATATCAATAGTCATACTTAAAAGTAATAACACTAAACAATAAAGATTAATGGTTGGTCTGATCATCAACCAAGATCCATTCAGACATCTCTGTCCATCAGGCTAACTGTAAACTTGAACCTCGAGTTGATTTAGTTTCTCTTTTTATTATCACAGATACAATATTATGGAATATCAGGTGTTACTTCAGCTATGTTGCTAAAGGCTTGGTTATGTGTCTTATCAAGTAATAGCATGCTGGTTAAACATTTATATTAAATCAATGTCAACACTTGCTTTAAACAACTGAAAACAAAACAAAGACAACATGGTCTGTTGTCTGCTGGGATGTAACCTGCACCTCTCTCAACAGTTTCAATTCAGGTGAAGTGAAACAAAGGCGGAATACACTCGAGTCATGTCTGTCACAAAGTCCTGATAATGTGTGAAGGAGGGGAATGTGATGCTGCCCTCACTCACCTCATTTGCCTCAGACTGCTGCTGTTCCTTCTTCTTCTTTTTCTTGTCTTTCTTCTTGTCGTTGCACTGAGCCCCTTTCCCCCCGGCTCCTGCTTTTCCTTGTCGGGGCTTTCCGGAGGAGTCCCGTCCGGATTTGTTAGTGGTCTTTCCCCCGTCGGAGGCGTCGGAGTCCGAATCCGAGTCTATCTGGAGCAGGGCGAACCGGGAGGCGGTGGTGGGGACGGTGATCATTGCCATGTCGTAAAACTAAACTAACCGACGGAAAAAGGAGACGACGAACAATACAGTTAGAACAACTTGAATTCAGTCATAAAACAAGAACCTAGCTTCTAGTTGCAGCATATTTTCAAATAGATACAATACAATATCTTCCTAATGATTTATTGGAATCCACACATTTTACAATGAGTGAGTTTAATCATACCAGGAGGTCGTGATGATGATTTACATCTGATATGAGCTGCATCGTATGTAGCAATGTAGCTGCTAGCATTACATAGCAGCAAGTTAACCTAGCTGATAGCACACCGCTTAGCCGGGTTCGTTAGCTTCTAAACAAGTGCAAAAGTAGCGACGTATGACAGTCAAAAAGACATTAATGAACTTACGTTGGTCCTTTGTTTTTAATACACGCTGTGAATCGTTTTGAAGAGATCGTAAGGTCAAGTAAAAGTTGCTAAAGACTACTTTCACCTGTTCATGAAAGGGCTATCTGTTACTGTGGTTTGCTACAAGCGACTGCCTGACTACAGCAGCCCTGTGGGGTCAAAAAGGATAACAACGATTGTAGCTCGCCCTTTCGCTTTAAAGTGTCATTAATACAAAGGAAAGCTGTTGCTGAGGTTTAATGCATATCAGACCGGTTCTATTCATGTGTATATTCGACAGTATATGCATAACATTTTCTGACAGATTCACATTGACTACCCTTGTCCCTTTTACTTAAGCATGTCCATTTTATGCAACATTGTAGTGCTGCACCATTACATTTATTTGTCAAATATGGTTTTCAGAATAATTGTTACCTTATACATGTTCTTATATTATTATAGGTTAAATTACTCAGCAGTATATTAAGAATTTTAATTAATTTAATTAGCTCAATTTATACAACATTAAAGTGATAAACACAACCCACTAATAGGATTTATAGGGGTTGAGGATGAGATTGAATGAGCCCTCACATTAAAGGGAAGACAGTAAGATATGCATATCAAAAAGTTTAATACATTTGACTGTAATGAGTCATTCATATAAAAAATGATTTACACAGCACTCAACATATAATGCTACTAAAAGAACATATTGCACATAGACATTCAACATTTGTATTTAAAATTGCATAAATAAAACTACAAAGCCTTATATTACTTTTGTAATTCAGAAAAACACAACTTCTGGCCATTTTAAGTGCTTAAAATAAGGGGAAAGACAAAGCAATTCTCTTCACAAGGCACAATTTGATTACAATGAACTACAGGTTAATAAACACTTTAAATCCTTTAAATTAATGGTATTTGTAAAAAGAGGATAATTGTTTTAGTGGATTGCAGTTGGTGAAATATTTTAACTAATTAGAAAAGTGCTATTTTTTGCATTAAATATTCCATTCTTACACAATGTACATAATATTTAAAAAAAAATCTGAATTGAATCTGCAGTGTTGTTTTTGGGTGTGGCATGAGCTAAGACAATAATCTGTAATTGCCAAATGAAAAACTTTCACTCTATTTCCAAGTAAAAAATCACAGCCAAGTTATTGGAAATGTCTTTCTATGCGTGCCTTTTATCAGGGTCACTCTGTTGTCATGACAACACTGGTCTTCTTTTGTTGAAAGGCGAAATCATTCAGCAGAGCCGGGATCTGGTAAATATGTGACCACCAGAGAGGACCAATAAAAAAGGAGGACAGTGCTACGAGGAGAGACTGAACTGGTTAAAACTGAAAACATTTTAATATTAACCACATTTCAGTCGCTTTCTTCTCCTTTGGTCACAAACTCTGCAGATCTGATTTTCTGTGGTTTCACTATTTTGTGATATACAACAGTATGGGTCTGTTTATGAAAAAAGCTAATAATAAAACTTGTTCAACTTTACCCACATGCTTTTCATATTGAGTAAAATGTGAATATGGATATGCATTGCATATATACCAGTATCCTGGTTGTATAAAGTAATTTAAAGGGTGCTACTGACTGATCCAAAGCCCAACAAAGACCTACAATAAGTATTTATACAAAAGAACAATGCATGAACATTTCCACAAGATACTCAAGATGAGGGGATGAATTTTCTTAGTTTCAATAGCACCCAACTGGTATCAGATGTACACACTGCTCTAGATTGACTCGTCGGTACCGTGATAAATCATCTGTCTGTGTTTCTGGGCACTTCTATGGAGTCCTCTAGCATTGACTCTGTGCTGGTTTCCACAGCAGACTGTCGCCTCCTTGTGGCAGAACTACAGACCTGCAGATCAGCTGGAGAGATCAGTCTCAGCTCTCTGCGACACACACGGACAGGTGTCATCTGTGAACTCTCCCCCCTGTCACTCCCCCCCTGTGTGTGACTATGGTTGTAATCAGACATTTTTGTTGTTCTGCGTGCTTGGAGGTCAGAAGATGAGGAGTTGCTGGGGGTTAGATCTGCATGTCTCCTCATTTGAGAAACGATGTGTGCCTTTTTGTCTGTTTGCTCAGCCTGTATCTTTGTGTATGTTGTTGCAATATGTGTTCCTGTCTGTAACTCTTCAGTGTGCGTCTGGGGTTTGTTTGCACTCACATTGTGTCTGTTCTCCTGTGTGTGTGAATGCTGATCGACAGGGTGTAGGGCATCACTGACAATATCTTTGAGCTTCCTTTTAAGCTGCCTGCTGGAGCTTTTGTAGAAAAACAGCTCTTTCTCTAGATGCTGCAGTCTTTCTTCCAAAGCTTGCTGTGCCTCTCCTGAACCACCCTCTAAACACACAAGAATATAGGGACACAAAAGTTAATGAAACAGCAATGTTCAATCAATTTCTGTGCTAATAGAGAAGACCAGAATAGTTTCACATTCAAACGGTATGGTCTTGGTGATCTAATTTCCTCACCTCTGAGTTTCTGCAGCAGTAGCTGGATGTTGCTCTGGTGGTCTTGGTGCTGCTGGGTGAGCCTGCGGTCTGCATCGAGGGCTACACGCTGCGTGGCGACCTCCATCTCCCTCAGCACCACCTCTCGCTCTCTGGCATGAAGCTCCAGCTCTTCACACTGCAAACGCAAATGGCCCTCCGCCTCACGAAGACAGACAACCTGGGGAGGTTTATAAAGGCGAGAGGGAACCAGAAAAGGTAGATGTTTTTACATATAATTACAGGGATAATGGCGGTACCTTTGTTTACTCTCACACCTGCAGAGGGTTAGGGTTAACTGCAAGGACAGAAAAACAGTTAGGAAGCGGTTTGTCATGGTGCAAACAAACCTCCTGGAGAGAAGTTATATCAAGTTATATTAAGATGTAGCTGCAAAGATGAAGGAGGGGATTCCATTTATAATTTAACTACCGTTATAGGAATTGTTGGGCTCAGTTTTTGACCCACAAAAACGTGTCAACTGGAGAGAAAAGCAAGCAAAGGTAAATAGCAGAGGAAGAAAGAAGCAGAAAACAGAAAACAGAAAGAGATGGAGTCAGTTTCCATTGACAATGGCAGAATCCATTTTTTCTAAATTAATAAACATGCTTTAAGGAAACCAACATTAAAATGTGCTTATAAATATTTAACAATACATAAGGAAAGGAAGACCAAGTTAAGACAAATAGAGAACTTTCACTTGTAAAGAAGCTGGAATAGAGGCCATCGTAGTTTCCATAATGAGTGTGCATATATTTAATTTCACCTTGTTGAAATATCTGATGAGCAGCTCCGAGGCCTCGGGTGGTGAGAGGTCCCTCAGCTTCCTGATGACATCACAGAGTTGGGCGGGGTCAGGGCTGTGAGGCTGATGTGAAGAAGAGTCTTTAATCAGCAACTTCTTCTGTTGGTCCTGGATGGAGTGGTTTTTAAACTCTAGAGCTGCATCCAGAGCTTCAATAGCTTCCTCCAGCTGAAGCAGGGAATGCTCCTCCTACATGGAGACAAACACAAATCACAGTGCAGTGAGTGCACACAATATAAAAGTTGCACAATAATGAAAATAAAATGCTTCCAGAAACAATGTCCCGTGCTATATATACCAAGTTAATACTTTTGTCATATATTTTTTTATTTGAATTAAGATTCAGTTTGTGGAGACCTTTGTAGGAATAGCCTGTTTAAATATTTTGAATTTTGAATAAACTTGAGTCCTCTTTCACTACCACATTCTAAAGAAAACTTTATCGCAACACTAGTTAATATATTTTATACCAGAGCTGAATAGCTTGGTTGAATGGCAATTCATTTACTACACTATTTAAACACTGGCCATGTTGTTTTATTCTAAAATACTACGATCATTTTAGTAAGAATACATTTGTAACCAGGTTTAGTTTACACTAATAACCCTGATACGTACAGTACACACAAATACAATGTTACTGTTTCCTGACCTCCACAGTGAGCACTCTGTTGTCCTTCAGCTCGCGGTCCAGAGCGTCTCTCCTCTTTTTGAGTGTGTCCCTCTCTCTCTTCAGCTCCTCCATGGTGACTCCTCCAGTCTGCCTCACACTGCTGCTGCTCCCCAGCTGCTCCTCCAGAGACTCCAACCTCACCGACACACTCAGCAGGTTCTGACTCAGAGCCTGCTGAGTCATTGATATATAAACTTCCAGGGCTGGGCTTCCATAACACATGTTGCCCAAATCCATAAGTGCATCAGACATAGACGGTTAAATCATAATAAATCATAAATCACACAGCGGTACCAACGCCTATGCAGGCTCACCTGATTGGAGCGCAGCCTCTTGATCTCTAGTTTGTTTTTCTGTTGCAGACAGGCCTCTCTGCGTAGAAGCACCTCCTCTCTCCTCCTCAGCTCCTCCTCCAGCTCCTGCAGCTCCGCTCTCTTATGAAGCACACGCTCCTCCTCCTCCTCTAGCCAACCACTGTCAAGCAGCTACAGAGGGGTGAGGAGAGATTAGGGGAAAAGGGATAGAGGAGATGATATAAACATGGGGAAAATAGGAAGGCAACAACAATGACAAAGAGTGAGGAATAGAAAACAAGAAAGATTGTATTTGAAAGAAAATCTGTTTAAACTCCAATATTTTATGGAGAAAACCAAAACAAACTTTTTAAGAATGTATACTGTTTCTATGTTTTCCTTTACCTCTTCCTGGTGATTGCTTTTGATTACAGTCATATCTCCTGCCCTCTGCTCCTAACAGAAAAGAAAACACAAAAATAAATATTTTTTCCCAAAAGTCTCGTCAATGATTGTTAAATGTGACTTAAAAAGTGCTATATAAATGAAATGTATTATTATTATATTATTATTATTATTGTAGTGTTAGCTGTCACCTTTTTGCACTCCCAATGACACTTAACTAACTCAACTGGGATGTGTGTGTTGTGTGTAAGTGTGTGTATAGTATACCCTGGTAAATCAAAAGCTAAACATCAATGTAAACTGAAGCACCTCGAGCCATCAACAAAAGTTATTTTGTAACAATGCCAACACTATTGCTTCGCCTAAGAGCTTACTAGCTTAACTGGCTGTCAGATATCAGAGCGGTTAGAATATAAATCAAATGATCTTGCTGTGTTAACCCATTTAGAGACAATTGTTTACACAACACTGAAGTGTAGTCTAATATGTTCATCTATTTTCCTATTGCACTGTCAGGTGTTTGATGTTACTGTTATCAAATCTGTAAAACTAACCTCCTTTTCCTCCGGCTCCTTGGTGTCGGCCTCTCTCTGCGGCCTAAGGCTGCTCTGAAGCTGCTCTCTCTGCGCTCTCATGTGCTGCAGGCTGCGGTAGACCTCTGCTCGGACCCTCTGGCTCTGCAGGGAGAGTCTCACCAACACGCCGGCGTCTCTTCCATCACCACTGTGCCCGCCCACTGCCTGGGTCTCCTTGTCTGACAAACACATTCAGAGATGGTTATAATTAGCATACACATTGTCAAAGGTTTTGAAACTGTTATGTTGTAATGGGATGATTCACTATGTGGTTTTGTTACCTGGAACTTAAGTAAGAAATCCCAGTTAATGCAAGGTCAATTAGAATTAACCACATAGACCTTGGTTTAGGAGGCTTCCAGCTGCAACAGAGCTGTACATTCCTAAAAGTGTTTGTAATTTTAAAACTCCTGTTTTAAATTAATCAAAACTACTATTTTGGTGTCAGGCGTATTTTAGAAATCCCATTTTCTTTTCAGATTTTTACAATATTTGGCAATTAGCATAGCAGCTGAGCATTCTTCTGGTCATCTGTTTGTTTTGCTAAATCATTTCATATAATTTGTCTTTGCAACCGTTGTTGACAATTAGTGTCACCACCGTGTTATAATGTATATTTATAAACACACCAGTTTTGTGAAGCTCTTTGAGGAGCTCCTCTTTCATACGCATGTTGACCGACAGATCTTGGATCCTCCTCTGAGTCACGCTGGCTCTTAGTCTTCCCTTCTTCATATGGCTTTCAGTGGTGTGCTCTTCCTTGGTTCCTGATAAAACAATAACAAATAACTATATGAAGAGGAAACAACCTCTTAAATAAATATCTACTCCTTGGAATGTCACATGAAGGATGAAGGATTAGTACAAAGGACATGAAAACTAAATACTGCAAAAACATACATGTACATACAAGTACATGTTCATTGTACCTGTGGTTCGCTGAGGCTGCTGCACTGATGGATTTCCGTTTGATGTTTGGTCTAGATCGGAGTTTTTCTCTTTCACTGCAGATTTCATCTGCCGGTTGGTCCATGTTCTGTTTAAAGAACGCCTGGAGAAACGTGATTTATTAGGCAGATCATTTTAGATGAACTCACTGCAAAAGAAAGCTGATTTTCTGAATGAGAGCATGTGTGAAATTTAAGTCAATAATTGTTTGTATTTCTGTAACAACTGTTATACATAAACAATTTAGCTGAACGCCTGGGATCATTAATGGCCAAACATGTCACCTTTCATCCTTTTTAAAAGCAGCGCGCTCCCCGCAATCATGCACCCCCAGAGATTTCACATCTCCTTTATGCCCAATAGTACATTGCATCAATTGGGAAGCTGTCAGCAGGTGTGACCAGGTGAAATGTGGCACAAAAGCTTGGTGCTGGCTCAACACATTTAAATTATTTAACTACATTATATATACTATGTGTAATATATTGTTCTCCAATTCAGAACTAAAGTCAGAGGCTGGAATCTCACTTATTATTTTTGAAAATTAGCAAAATGTAATCATGTAAAAGTATGGAATTGAAAATTAAAACATGCAGGATTTGTGTGATTTGTGAGAGGCTCATGTGCACCAACTAACACAATGACAAGTGCTTTGTTGACCTTATATGAACAGGCTGCTGACTGACAGCACACATTGCAGTCATCATCAACACCAAAAGTGTAGTGTGTCACAAAAAAAAGCCCTCTACCATGCCTCTCTTAAGCCCGCGTCACACTGTCCCGAAATTGACACCCGATGGACCCACGATAAAGGAAGTGTTCAAATTCGGCTCTGATCGTAGCAACATCGGGCCATTCGTGAGGGCACCTTAAGCCATCGTATGATCGCCGGTGGAGTTTCTCAGGCTCCGGCAGCAACTTCGTGAGCGGCAACTTTGTAAGGCACTCGTGAGGGCATCTTGTCAAATCGTGTTATCATCGGTGCCATCGGGCATTCGCCCCACACTCTGATCGGGGCGAATGCCCGATGGCACCGATGATAACACGATGCCCTCACGATGGCCTTACGAAGGGCACAATTGACACACGAATTCAACACGAAAATGAACCTTCGCAAGGTCCTTCGGCAATTTTTTGGCATGCCAAAGATTTTGCCACCGCTCACGAAGTTGCTGCCGGAGCCTGAGAAACTCCACCGGCGGTCATACGATGGCTTAAGATGCCCTCACGAATGGCCCGATGTTGCTACGATCACAGCCGAATTTGAACATTTCCTTTATCGTGTGTCCATCGGGTTGTTTTATTGCACAACAAAATCATGTAAACATATTATGTAAATAACCCAATTTGTGTTCTGTGAAACTGAAAAGGATATAACATATTATTTTGAAGGCGAATTGACAGGAAGTTGTTGTTGCTATGGAAACAATGTTACAGAGAAAACTTAATATTTTCTACATATAACGACGGATAAAGTAAAGAACACAGTCTGAAGATATCAGTACAGTATCATAGTACTTTAACATAATTGTTTTTGTTACTTTCGTTGCAGTTGTATGTCTTAAATGTAATGTAAATGTTGCCTTCGTGTGTGGTTTGGGGCCATCTTCGTGCGAAATTCACAATTCCATATTCGTGTGTCCATCGGGAGTCAATTTCGGGACATTGTGACAGGGCCTTTATGGAGGTCACTGCTCTACAAAACGAGAGCAGGTGAGGAATTAATGTTACCTATTGGCTGTAATGGTATGTGTTGAAATGAATCACTTGAGGCATGACAAAGAAAGAAACAGAAGGCTAGTATTATACAGGCTCTCACCTGAATCCCACTCTGCCCACAGAGACATCCTCCTCCTCCTCCATCTCTGGATCGCTGTCTCTGCTCTCTGCCTGTTGTTTTATGAATGGACAGTATACTTCATCATTCTCCTCGATCTCAGCCAGCAGGAGATGACTGCGCATCTTAAAGGCTGCCATTACCCTCTCCAGAGAATATGCTGGAGGACTGGATTGAATCTAAAACCACACAAGCATTTGCACAGATATATGTACAGCCATTAAAGGTCAACAAGTATGACACAGAAGTCCACACATACAGAAGAAAACGTGCAGCTTCATACCCTCCTGGGAGGTCCGTGTCTATAGCTTTGTCTGATCAGAGGGACACTGTGGGATCTCTTGTCTGAGTTCCCAGAAGCCCCTATTTCAAGAGTTCCCTCGGAGGCTGCACCCCTAAAGGTCACAAGGTCACTGCGAAGATGACTGATGGTGATCTGCTGGTCTACCAGTTGTTCAGTCTGAAAACACATTTGTTTAATTTGCAGATAATATACAAAGCTAAGGGTGTCAGCATCTTTTTGTCCCATATAAAAGAGCCACACTCTCCTCACCTGTATTCGTGTGCGTTCCTTTTCTTCCTCTAGGGCCTGAAGGTGGGTTTTTCTTTCTTGAAGAAGCTTATGTACTTCTTTTTGGACCTGTCTTAGTTCTGCATCTTTCTGCTCCAATAGCTGTTCCTCTAAGGTGAGAGACTCCTGAGAGACAGAGAGAGAGAGAATGTGTCTCTGCTCACTCTATACTTCGACTTTTCAAGTTAAGAAACACCAGCAGCAAGCAAGCAATCTTTGCCTCAGAGCTTTTGCCACACACAAAGCATCATATCAGACACCTCCCACCCTGCTTATTCTGCTCTCTCTGCTTCCATCTGTAAATTGTTCCTGGAGCATTATATCTTACACTAACTGTCTCCGTAAGCGTTTCTTTTCACAGCTAACTCAAACTTTCTCTGCCATGTTTCTTTGGTTTGATTAGTTTGTTTGTCAGCAGGGTTACAGTAAAAACTACTGGCCAGATTAACATGACATTTTTTGAAGGAGGAACCGTCGGCTTAAAAAATTATAACCTTTTGGCCCAAATCAAGGGAAAGATACATTTATTATTAAGCGTATATATTGGTCACCTCTGTGCTCTCCGAGTGCACTAAATCAATGTAATTTTCCATTTCTTAAATGACAATCTAAAGTTAAAATGTTCCACTTGTTGACTTTGAATAAATAATATATTTTTCTATTTGTCGCATGGCAACATTTTCAACTATGAGATCTTCCTGAAGCGGTAAAGATAGCCTGATAGAGGAAGCCTGAGGAAGACTTTGTAGATTGAAACATTCCTATGCATGAAAACAAAAAAATGTATTCTGAGTGTTAACATGTAACATTGCACAGTTTTTGCCTCAATGTGCGCAAAGTTGTATTTCTCATTCCTTGTCTTTGATAAAATTACCTTGCATTTGTGGAGTTCTTCTCTGAGCTTTAGTATGGTGACATTGTGGTGTTGATCTCCATTCCCCTCTGGCATGTCCTTCTCCTCAGCTTGATGTGAGTGATTGACAGCTGTCAGTCTCTTCTGCCAATCCTGCAGCCGCTGTGTAAAAGAATGACTATGGGTGGGGCCAGAGATATCTGCCAACAAGGCAGCAGCTTCCTGAGCCAGAAGGCGGTACTGTGATGTTTCCTCTTGGTTCCCGTTGCTATCTGGATCAGGTATGCTCATCTGATTGAAGCTGTCCCCCTCTCCAGTTTTCCCAGATGTCCTCTCCATCTCCCTCTCCTTCTCTTTCAGTAGCTCTCTCAGTGTTTGAACTTCATACTCCAGCTCGCCCAGTCGAGCCTCACCTGGGTCCCATGGGGTAGTTCCTGATTTAACCTCTGTTGGAGTGGTTCCGGGATGATTACGAATGTGACGAGCCTTGGATGCAAACTGCAGGACACTCAGGGTCTCGGCTACACTGTGGTGAGAGGGGCTCACACACGCCACCACCAGCGTGTGGGCGGTGCCTCCCAACGAGTCCCGGAGGAGGCGTGTGATCTTGGCGTCACGGTACGGTATGTGGACACTGCGATTTCTCCCAGGGTCCGAGAGGGCGCGGATGACGTTGCCGAGGGCGAGCAGGCCTGTGTTGATATGAACACTCTCTTTGAGTCGTGTCCCGGTGTTTCCAGTTTTTCCAGCACGCTCCGAGCCTGCTAGGTCAACCAGACAGAGTTTGGAGGAGCGGACAGACTTTAAGGAGGAGTTGTTGCTGTGGCAACACTGGATGAGCTGGAGGGTGAGGATGGTGTGGGAGCGGCTGGAGTGCTCGTTCATTCCTGTGGTGCCCGTGTGGCGCAGGGCATTCCCCGTCTCTATAACACTTAGGAGCTCCTCTGCTGAGGTGACCACCATCTCTTTGGCTCCCACCACCACTGGAGACACAAACAAGGGTATTTGTTAAGGAAACACTCAGTTGAAACATGACTTTCCCCAGTTGGCAGTAATCCATAGTACAAACTGAATGACTGAAGTCCAAACCAATAGCAAACTTGGCATGTGATGCCTGAAAGTACAGGTTTCATGTTTTTATTTAGGAAATACTCAATGTGAGATTAAAAAATATATACATTTTTGGCACATTTTCTTGGCTGTCAAAAATACTTTTGATTTACCTGTGTTTCCTCTCTCATCCTCTCTGATATGAAGTTCTTTGTGGATGGTGTGCAGCTCCAGCAGGTCTCGTAGTTCTTCCTTGTACAGCTCCATGTATGACACCCCCACTTTGACTTCCCCACCATCACTGTTCTTCCTCTTCTCCTCCATCAACAAGAACACATCCTGGGCCACACGGTCAATAATTCCTCCCTCTTCACCTGAGAGAGGTTTTACAAGAAAATAAATGAATAGTCAAGAAGACCAGAGACACATAAATAAAGACCTTTTAGGGCAGTAAATTAGGGAACAGGAAATCTTGCTTCGGTCTTGAGATGTCTTTAATTCCTTTACCACAAGATCTGAAGTCTTGGTCTGCAAACAAAATCATTCTCTAAAACTCAACTGACTGAAATGATTGAGTGACATGTTCAAAGACTACATGTGTAACTGTTCACACCTAGCTTACAAAGGTGAGCTTGAACATACAGTCCTGATACTCCCAATTTATCCTCACAATGAACAAACTCCAGAACTCAAAAACAATGTTTTTTCTAAGTTTAAAGATAAAAAATGCTGCTCACACCTGTTATTGTCTAAAATAATCAGCATATCTGTTGAGCTAAACCATCCTCTGGATCTGTTTGAACCTACCTCTGGGGACTACATCTACCACCTGCCCAACTTACTCAGGTTTCCCCCTCCTATTGTGTACGTCTTCCCTGAGCCGGTTTGACCGTAGCAGAACACGGTGGCGTTGTATCCGTCCAGCAGGGACTCCACCAGCGGCTGGACGCAGGACTCGTGCACCTCGTCCTGGCTGGCTGTGGGTCCAAACGCGTGGTCGAAGGAGAAGAGTCTGTCCGAGCCCAGCATCACCTGAGCGGAGTCCGGCACCACCCGCACACACACCTGGTGGTGGTGGAGGACTTCTCTTGGGAGCAGGGGCCGGACCCGGAGCGCCACCCGGACACACACCTCGTTCATCCCGCTAAAGTTTACTCACAATTATTACCGATAATGAATTCTGCTGAAAGTTGTTTTTCTTCTTGAGCTCTTATCGGATACGAAATCGAGTATAGTCAATGGTCTACATTTTAGCAGAAAGTCCTCGTCCTCGCCTGGCTTGTTGTTAACTTTGTGACATCTACCGTTTGTTGTCGCTCCTTGGTTGCCCGGGAAACTGCCGCCGCGGTGCAGCAGCAGTCGAGGAGAGCAGGAGAGGCGTTCAAGAGCCTGCATGGAGGAGGACCGAGGGGTGCGTGAAGGCAACAGCGCCACCAACGACATGTATCGGCATGTCTTTTTTTTGTTGTTGCTGTAATTTCCTTTGGGTCTTTATTCTCTTGAATATGACATATTTAACTTTCGACTGTGCAATAAAAAAAGAATTAGAACGTTTTATTATTTATTAATTTACAGTGACTTGACTTGATCAGTGCGAGATATGTTATATTCTAGATTGTATAAAAAAAGAGAAGAGGTATGATCAAAATAAATTAAAGACATGTTAATAGTATTGACAAAACGAATGAGCCATTCAACTATTAATAACGTAAAAAATATGTTGGTCATAGGTAGAATATGAGAATATAAATAAGTTTGCTACATATATGAATGACATTTGAGGTAGGCCTACTGTGTACCATTGGCCATTTTTGTTGTTGCAGTGAAGTGACAAACAAAATCTAATTAAAACGTTTTATTTTCAATGTTTTCCCAGTGTCAAAAATCCAAGCTGCTGTAGATTGGACAATGTGTCCATAATTGTATGTTCACATACAGTATATTATCACTTACTGTAATAACCGAGCAGTTTTTCAGACATCAACAACAGTAAACATTTTTAATTGACTGTGAATGGACAACTGCCACTACCCACACACACCAATGAGCTACATTAAAGCTTGACACCGGTTTCCATTACAGCTGGAGAGAAGCCCATTTGTACATATATCTGGCACAGAGACAGGATTGGCTTTCTCCCAGGGAAAGGTAACGATGCCAAGGCTGCACACAGAGCGCAGCCTTCTGTATGTAATGCTGCCAACCAGCTCGTCAGTAGTAAATACAGCGTGTGTGGTGTATGGGAATGTAAGCCATCTCTTTGTGGTGCTTCTTGGCATAAGGCCACAGGTAAAAGTCAATGACTGCCGAGTTTACGTTGCAGGTCTGTCCGTCTCTCTCTTTCACCAGCTTACACAGACGCTCTTTGATCAGCTCCACAGACCAAATTGAACAACCTCGGATTTCAACCTCTCTTCTGTCCCCTGAACTCAGCAGTTCTCCTGAGGGAAATGGGAGACAAACACATAACACAGAGATATAATACTTGACTAATCCTAAATTATTCATTTCTTTATGGACAGAGAAACACATGCACTCCTGTCTCACCCTTGTTCAGCGCCTGCATCAGTGTGTCAGTGTATCGTAGTGCTCCAAGGAAGACGAGAGCCTGAGGGACCCTGTAGTCTGCAAACATGGTGAGCCAGTCCATGTTGATGATGTCCCCCTCTCCTCTGGCCTCCATGACGCCCCAGAAATCTGCCACCAGGATCTGGGCTCGCTTGTACAAAGAGATTCTCTTCCCCTGAAACAAACAATTCGAAAGCTTTCGATTATGTGTATTTGGCTATTTAAAATGTGCTTATGCAAAGACAATATCATTGCAACAATGCATGGAGTATAATTTGCGTCTGTGTACAAAAAGAGAAATGAAAATGCCCTGGTGTCAAAAACATTACATTTGGAAAAAAAGAATCATTCTACAGCAATTACATCTGTTTGTTTAAACTATACTTCTACTCTTATTTAATATGTGACAGTGTTTATCACTATTATACATTTGCAAGTCTTTTGAGTGTTTCTTTGTATAAGCCATTACAGGTTTCTACCTCACTTATAAACACACTTTATATGTATTTCATTTGATTGTATTTAATGTTTGTATGTGTAGGAAATAGATGACAGAAAATGTGGTCCTTTATTATTGCCACACTGTCTTTGGCCAGAAGGTGGAACTCTCACCTCACAAATTATCTTAAGTTATCCAAATGCATACATTTATCTCAGATCACATACATACGATTTATATATGCTATAAAGATGTTTTATACATTTTGTGTATTTTTAAAAGGCCATTTATTCAAAGGGTTTACACAGATGTAAATTAAAATAATTCAACATACAATAAATTCTAACGATAATGTAATGCATGCCATGGCATTGACAAAATTAAACACCTCAGTTGTCAAAGATAACAAATTGTATGTTTGTAAATGGACATCTATCTAACAAGAGATTATGATGTAATGACTCAAATTGATTACGACACCTGAGATGTAGCTGATGATTTGTCATGTCTTGTCTCTTAACTACTTATAAGTAGTTATATAAAATATCTAAGATTGTTTTAGGAAACCTAAAGCTGGCAAACATAAACTTTTATCCACAGATTTCCAAACCTGAAATATTGCTAAATGTTGGCTGTGAAAGCCCTCTCTAACTCTAACCTCAAAAGTAGCTTCGTCTCTGTAGGAATGGATCTTCTCCACGATGAGTTCCACCATCTTCCGGGCGTCGTTCCCGGCTCGGCTGATAAAACTCCGGAAGCTTCCGCCGTGTTCCAGCAGCACGCGGCCGCCTTCAGTCAGCACCTTGTTAGTCAGATTCAAATTCATGTTTAAATTTAACTATTACGATAAGTGGGAGGTTGAGAGCTGCATGCTTTTCATTTCTATTTGTCATACAGGGAATACATTTCAGCTAATAATGTAACCCACATCATAGTACCCTTGATATTGGACAAGTATGATAAGGCAAGAACCTGGTGGCGTTCCTGAAGCATGGGCATGGGTGTTTCATTGTCTGATCGAAGGACCTGTCCCAACTCCTCCATACTCATCTGAGAAAAGTACTTTGGATCAGTGATGGGTATACCTGTGGACAGGGGTGGAGAAAAGGATTAGAACTATCATGGAGTAAAAATACTCCCTTTCAAGTAATCATCCTGAAATAAAAAATGTCCCGAAGGAATATCAGCAAAATTAAAGTAAAGTATTCATTACGCAGAATGGCACTTATCATATTCTCTGATATTCCGTTTGAATCATTAACAAATACATGTAAGATCATTTCAATGTTATAGTTTGTCAGTGGAACCAATTTCAGATGCTTATGCTACAGAGTAAGTTATAGTACCGCATCTGAAAAGCATATCAGATACAGCACAATTTGTATCAGCAAAGTGTTTAGCAAATCAAGCTGTCAGAAAAATGGAGAGGAGTAGAAATGATACTGTTAAAAAGAAAAATGGCAAAACTCAATGAAAGAAGACACTTTAGCTACTAAGTTATGAAGATATGGTGTCCTATAATGACAGCAATATAGCTCCACAGCATCCAATTCTCACAAGACCCTCAAAAGACATAATTAGTTCTGAACTCATGCTGTCTCCCGCTGAGATTCACACTTTACAAAGCTTCCTGAGCTTTTCTGAGAGAATCTCTTGGAATTATAAGGGCCACAGCGACCACACATTGAGAGCACTATTCCATATGAGACATAATTGATTCATATCCGGAGTCATTCACGCTAATTATGATTGATGCACAGGCAGAGCTACAAGCAATTTCCCAGCAGCCCTAGTTCAAGTAAAGGGTACATATACAATAATTGGTAATAGCAGTGCACAACAAAAGCACACAGAAAAAAATACATAAAAGAGGGCTTCAATATTTTCTTTTGATAGGTGAAGCTGCAAACAAACAAAAACATATTTGTCATGTAACATTGTTAGAGAAGGGGCTCACCTCCTATTCAGCTTCCTGACATTTCTATCACCTAGAGTGCTTTTTGAAGTATAATGAGGATTTTTTCGTGCTGATTCAATGAATCCTACACAAATGTTGCCCACTATAGTAACAGCTACTTAATGATGAATCGCTTCAACTTTGCACTTTGAGAAAGGAGGACAATACGTGTTATTTTAAACATAATTAAAATGCTGTTATAACTTTCATTCAACCAAAAAAATTAAACAAATTCACCTTCCTCCATAGCCCTGGCGATGGCAGCACAAAGGGTCATGTAGCCTGTGTACGTGGTCCCTTTATAGGTTACCTCACACTGTTGAGTTTCTTCCTCGGGCCAAAAGGAGAAGTTCATGGTGTCTATCACAAACACCCAGTTCAAGGCCTGCAATGTTAAAAACACAATATATCAAAAGAGCTGGAAAAAGCTAAAGGCCAAGCAAGCAGGCAGTCGCTGTACAAAATAACAATACATAAAAGATCCCAAATGTCCTTTAAAATATTTCTATGCTTTGAAAGCATTCATTTTGTAAGGATATACTTTTCCATCATGGGACGTGTGTAGACACAGATGGTTTTCATAACGGCCTCTTATTCATGCATGGTCATTATTAAATTAGGATAAATAGAATTCTGGCTTCAGATTGCTGAATCCCCAGCAACACCTACATTTGTTCAGGGATAGGAATAGTGTAACTGAAGTGAAATTCATGCAGTGGTGGAGGACCGATCCTTTACTTAGATGAAAGTAGATATCATTAAAATACTCCTTTACAAGTATAAGTACTATAATAAATATTACTTATTATCAGCATAATAAAACCCGTATCACCTGTCACTTTACAAATGCAGTAATAATAATAAATTAAATTGTTATAGCGCTTTTCTCGGACTCAAAGACGCTTTACAGTGTGAGGGAAGGTAGACAAACAAGGACAGGCAAAAACAAACAAAAACAACAAAACAAAACAACAGTAATACTGTTCCCACCAATCCAAATGTTTTAAGGTACCATGTGATTCATTCTAATGTCAACTAATAATCTATTATCTAGGGGCCCGGCTGTTGAGACTCCCCTGGTCAGAGGTGGGTACTGGAGCCAATGGATTGGCCTTCTTCCAACCACTGGCAGTCAGATCGTCAGTGTGGCGCAGGTTGAAGAGCATCTCGGCCACCTTCTGCACTCCTTCCTCCTCCACGAACACATCCCGACTCCGCTCTGCTATGAACTGTCCAGACTCACGGGGAAACAGAGGGGGCTCCATGACAGAAACTGTACTACTGTGTGTAGAAAAAAACATGGGAGACACACATACATAATTGTATAAATGTAAACACATTCCCCAGATCTTCCATAAATGAGAAGACTATAAAACAGGGGTGGGGAACCTCCGGCCCCCGGTCCGTATACGGCCCGCGAGACAATTTGATACGGCCCTCGAGGTAACACACGCAAAAAAGAAAACAAATTAAGAAATCTAGACCGCAAAATAATTAAACAAGCGAGTGCCTGTTTTTCCTGGCCAAGGTCAGGGTCCTTGAACACAACACGAGCCTAACGTGTCATCACGTGGTATATGTCTCGTCCGACAGGGGTTTAGAGCTGCCGGAGAGCAGAGCACCAGAACGCCGCTCCGGGCCGGGACTTCACAAATGTCAGTACCCATAAGGAGCCGTACACATGCCGCAGTTTTTGCGTGGCTGTGTCTTTAGTTGAAAGTTCATCTGTCATAGTGATCATACAGTCAATAACTTTGTTGTTATTAGCATCTGGTTAGCTAGATATGCTAACGAATATAAGAAGCTTTTTCTCCAACCAGTGAGGTAAAGGCACATCTTTATATGATCATTATAGTTATAAAAAAATAAGAGAATACAGTAAACGGGTATAAAATACTATATGACAGTAAAAAAAAGTTGTTATTAATAAACAAGAATACAGTTTGAAAGGGGAGTGATTTGTAAAATATCCATAAAGAAAAAGAAAATCTGCTTCCAGTTCTGTTTCATATGGGTGTTGAGAGATGTATCCATAGATCTCCTAGTGTTGCTCTCAAAGTGCACCAGATTTATGCTTTTAACTTCAATATTTAAAAAAAAATCTTCCCGGGGGAGCATGCCCCCGGACCCCCCTAGAGGAGGTTAGGTCCCCCCCCACTTAAATCATGTTCACATGGATCGGATACTAAATTGCACACATCTTGTGTAAATCATGGTAAAATATCTGGATTAAGAGGTTGCTTTTTCTTTGCACAGCATGAAAGAAAGGCCAAATGAATGGGCTCTGATTTTAGTATTTTTAAGCAGACGTCAATAATTTGTACGGCCCTCGGAGGATGTTGGAAAAATTGAAATAGCCCTTGAGAGGAAAAAGGTTCCCCACCCCTGCTATAAAATAATGATCTTTTTTGACACATAAAACACCTGTTTGCTAGAAAAGTGCACGAATAATTCGAATCAAACACATTACAGACTTCAGTAGGAACTTCTAAGAGCTTGCATGGGTGGTGCAGGGGGAGATGTGAATGCCAGTGCCCTTTTTATACGGAAGCACCAATATCCTACATCCCGGGGGAAGTGCCATTTTCAAAAAAATCTCCCAACTTTATTAAATAATTCACTGTGAAATACAAGATTGAATGTGCAACAACCAGTCGATTCATCATTTAATCAATCAGCCTTATACATTTTGAAATTTCATTCCTTTCTCTGTTTTTGGAGATGGGACAAAACAAGAGCAGTTATTTTGTAATAGTCAGTGCTGTTTTTTAATCTCCCTTTACATGTTTTTTTGGGGACTTTATTCTCATGTAGGCACTGTTGAATTAAGCAGAGCGCACAAAACATAAAAGCCCAGCACACAGGACCAACCCCATTATTAAGACCAAATAACATCCTTCACTCTCTCAACCTTTAAAAGCTGAATTGTTCTTTTCCAATGTCCAATGTCTGCTCTGTTAATGTTTCCCTTTCAGACTGATATAACAGTGGCCTCCTGAGTAAAATCCATGTTCACTGCTCTTTCAGTTGAGAGTCACATTACACTCTCATAACTCAAATAACCAAATTGTGTGATGTTTCTTCATGTAAAAACTCTTGACGTGGTTAATTAGATAACTGAACGACTCGAGCAAAGTGCATCGGGAGTAACTGACAGTAAACTTGTCACCACGACCACAGACACTACGCAGATTTCACTCCGTGGATTGTTTTTTCGACCAAGACGACAATTAATGTGATTCATCATTCATGACATGTTTTAACTTAACTTACCGATGAATGCAGTGAATTAAAGTACTATACCGCAAGCCCGTGTTGTGTCGAGTTTCCACTACCGTGTTTGAAGCTCTTAACCAATCAGAGCTTCCGTTATGACTTCATCACAGACTGATAAACCAATCATAGGCGGCCAACAGCTGGACACGACACGCCCACCTGACACGACACTACGGTGGCTGAGAGACATTTGATACCGTACATGGCAGAAAGTCAACTGAAAAAAAGATCGGTGACCATTTTTTTATAGAATAAATGAAATACATATGTAGATTTGTCAAACATTTGCAGATTCCAGCGTAAAGTGCTGCCACTGGTTTTTCTGATATATGTTTTTTGTAAATCACTTTGTCCAAAACATTTTTATAGAGATAAACAGATAATAAAAATGATTGATAGTCGTAGTTTTAAGTTCAAACACAAATGCAACTCTCGCCTATTACAACCACATACGTTTTTAGCTGTTAAGCCATCTGTGCACAGAAAACTGATACAGCTGGAATGATTTTGCACAAACAAGATTAATAAGAAAGCTCATTACAAATGCAAATTGGTTGAGTAAAAAGTGGCACCTTCTTTATTCATTTTACAATTAAACAATGTGAAGTCTAGAGCATGGACAGCAAACAAGCGTAGAGCACAGGAAATTGCAGGGACAAAATAGATACGTTCAATATCATTTGTCAATTCTTTAATAAAATGTCAAAACAAATTCTAGCCACAAGTTTCCTTTTTGAGGAGCTAGTCCAATTATTCAGATTTGTTTCATCACACAACTACCATGTATTTTATTACAAATGAGTCAAGACTGTCCTGTATCTTGTGACAAGAGTCACATCTCTAAAAAAAACAGAACAAATGGTTCAGTTTGGGAAAAAACAGGATCTTACATTCTGCAGGTTTCACAGAGTAGTAATGTGATACAACTGTGGGTGAAGTGACCGATATAGACAGGAGAAAGCACACCCAACCTACACACGCAAGCATGCGTGCACACACACAGAACAGATTTATACCAGACACAAACATACATATACATGTCAGAGAGTTCAAAAACATCCACAAATAAAAAGTTATGTTCATTTTTTGTCTGTCAGGAGACTGAAGAATATTTGTGATAGTTGTGTGTTAGAAGAAAAAAATCAAACTGTATCTGTTAAACTAATGGACTATACTATTAAAATGCAGAACATCTACATTTTCTTTTATGCACAGGAATGTTGGACATTTATTTCATTAAAAAATATAAAAATAAAATTCAAAAAAGACACCCACAATCCAGCATAATAGTCTGAAGGGGTTGGACAGGGGCAGAAAGGTTGAGGGGGGGGGGGGGAGGGGGCAATCTGAGTCTGCTTCAATCTGAGTCTCCTGGGTCTACAGCAAATGACCAGAGTACTGCTTCACACTGAAATAAAAAGAGTGGAAAAATAAATAAAATACACAAGAAGTAAATTGCAATTCACAGGTTGATGACAGTGTAAATATATAGCTATATAGGATGAAGTCTCGGGAGGAAACGGATGGGGAGGCGGAGCAGGGGGGAGACAGACTGCGGGTGAGAAAGACAGGCAGGGAGGAAGACGGGCGGGGAGATGTGAAATACGTGGCTGACGGTGAGCGAGAAAGAGGAGGAAAAAGAGGGGTGTGGTTAGTCCTTGTGTCCAAGCAGCACACTGAAGAGGGAGGGGAGGAAGGAAGAGGGAGGCAGGGTTAGTTACCATGGCAACACTACACTACTCATAAGACAGCGGCGGCAGGTCTACAGCTGTATTAGCATTCGGGCTAAGCTTGGATAGCATCAACAAGGAAGTGGTGTGTATTATACGTGCCTACTGGTTGCCAAGGGAGACAGAAGAGGAGGAGCCCGTGCTATTTGGCAGACTGTGATTTGTTGTTGGTTGATCTAACTAAAAACAACAAAATCACTAGTCTTCCACACAGCAGCAGCCAGGGGAAGAATCAATCCACTCCCTGCTTCACATTGAAACGGCTTTGATGGCAAACAAACATACTGTTGTTTAATTTTATCGTATCCATTCAATTCAATGGACAAATGCAACAGAAACATGTCCATCACATTTACCCTTTTAAAGAAATAAATGAAATATGTACAATTGAGTTTGCCAACTCATTCACAGCCATTTCATGCAAGAGGCAGGTTTGAACTAGTTGCAGGTTGCATGGGAAAGAAAGGAAGGGGGTTAGTGGAGAAGAGACAGCAGGCAACATAAATGCATAACCCAACGAAATGTGGGTTAACTAGTATTGCAATTCAATTTTTAGAAAAAAAACATTTATGCATTCTCAATATTAATCACAAATATATTTTTTATAGATTGTTATTTTTAAAGAAGTTAAGAGGGTAAAGAGAGAAATCATCCTTAACATATCAATAGTTAATTTCAGCAGAAAGAGGAAGGCTGCACTTCCTAAGATGGGTTGTATCCCCTAACTTCTTACGATGCAACCCAACAGGTGTGAGCTCAGGACTGATTTAGACCCCACAGGACAATGTTAGAGGTTTTGAAAAGATTGCGCTTGTTGATCTAAGACTGGGGTGCTAATCAGGAATTTCTACCTCTAATAAGACGGATGTCAATGTAATCCATACGGCTGTGTCAGAACTTGCCTGTTCTGAAGAAGGTACTGAGCATTCTGGATCTGATCCTGGGTGCCAGTAATGGTGATTATTCTGTCCTCAGAGCCTTCCAGAGGCTCATCGATCTTGATGGAGGCTCCTGACTCATGGCGGATCTGTTTGATCCGCTGGCCTCCCTTACCAATGATAGAGCCAGCCAGCTGTTGGGGCGGAGGGGAGAAGAGAGTGTGTGAGGCACTGGGATGTGGTTCTACTGTGTAAATGTGAAACAATGAATAATAAAACATCTCAAATTATTTTTGTTAATTACACTGAAGGATTAGTAAATATGAGGCAGATAACAGGACTAATGGGGCCATGTGATGCACAAATAATTGGCTATGAAATAAATGACTACATGTAAATGATATGAGGATAATGAGAGAGCACAGATAACATGATCACATGAGACAGTGTAGAGTTTTTACTCCGTGTGCCAATTTGATGCGTTTATTTACTCACATCTTTTGGGATCGTCACTTGTGTGGTAATGACG
This sequence comes from Gymnodraco acuticeps, assembly GCF_902827175.1. Taxonomy (NCBI): domain Eukaryota; kingdom Metazoa; phylum Chordata; class Actinopteri; order Perciformes; family Bathydraconidae; genus Gymnodraco; species Gymnodraco acuticeps. Next base: position 3,824,602 of record NW_022990947.1, read on the forward strand.
GGGCCACCCATTTCATTATAGGAGCCACGTCCACCTGATGGCAAGAGGGAGGAGGGGTGAGGACCAAAGCACACACACAGGAAAAAGAGGGGTGTAGAAACAGAGGGAAAGTAAAAAGTGCACTAAAAATCAATGCTCGGCTGCCAGCATTATGGCTCAGCGATTGATAGGAAAGAGACTCACCTGACTGGTAGCTATCCCATGATGAACTGTTGTCTGAGCAGAAGATAAAGCATTAAGAACATTAACTCAGTATAAACATTACGGTTTTTTTCTTTCTGGGAAATGTGTAAACAAATAACCCATATCAAGAGTAAGATGTTGCTCACAATACATTTTCAAAGATCTTTCAAGAAAACTGCTAAATAATTAGCTCTCTGGCGTGCAATGTAAACAGCAACACTTTAGGTCAAATGTCATTTAACTGAAGTTAAAATACCAATATTTTGACAGTCCAATAGCCACGATGACCTAGTGTGAGCTGCAATGTCCTTCTAGCTATGTGGTCACTGTAAGGCTTTTGTTATTTTCTCTATGAAAACAACATTCAGACAAAATAGACACTACAATACAAATTGAAAATAAAATAATTTGCAGCATACTAAGATGCATTAAAAACCTTGAACCCACATTGATATAACGACAGAATAAACACGAGGCTTAGTACTCACCATATCCTCCTCCACTCTGTGAAAAACAAAAGCAAACACGAACATGTTACATTCTGTATAGTCAACTCTTTCACCTTTTTACAGATCCCAGATGAATGGAGGATTGTAAGCACAAATGTGGATGATGCAGCATCCTCGTCCATGGAGTAGACTCAACTAAAAGCCAACCAGTTTTCATCCATAACTCCTCCTCCTTCCCTCCCTCCCAGTCTCTCCATCAGCCCCCATTTTCACCTGCTATTCAGCTGCTGCTATCACCAAGGCAACAGGCAATTCAAGAAGCTGTTGCCGAGCAACGGCAGGCAGTATCCTGCCAGCTCTCAGAGGCAGAAAGCGAGAGAGCGGGAGAGAGACCTTCCAGTCTGTCAACAAAGCGTTATTATTGCCTAGAAACCAACCATAGCCACCCCCACCCCCAACATCCTCCCTCTCTTTGCAGGAAAAACAGGCTGGCCGTGAAAAGTACACAGTAAGAGGGCAATTATGGCTGATTTTTACAGGGTCTCTCCGGCTGTAGTGATTATGGTCATTTGGTGGGATGTCTTACACCATGCAAAAACTAGCTTGGATAAATGGCCGGGGTCAGATTGAGTGTGTGCTCTTGGATATAGGGACTAGCTATGGGTGTATTGTCAATAAACCACTATTATGATTACAACACAAAGGACAATCACAGCATATTGTCTGGTTGTAGGAACAACCAGTGTCCAAGCTTGAGGACGCTGGCGCCTAAATGAGATGCTAGAACCAGAGCTGCATGCATTTAGCAAAGGGTCACTAACCATGTTATCACTGTAGCGATCCGGTCTGCCTCTTCTGTCACTGTTGATGAAAGAGTGTCATAGAGGGAGGGAGTGGGGGCAGAGAGACAGAGAAAGACAGAGAGAGATGGGGGGGGGTTGGTTGGAAAGAAACAGAAAAATGATTAGAAAAAAAGCTTGACAACCTTCCAAAGGAAATGTCTGGTCTAGGTCAAACTGCACACACACGCTGAGCAAGATTACAGTATAAACACATTTCCTCTCAGCAATCTTCCCACACAGTAACAGGAACAGCTCTGACAGTGTTATGGTGAGAGAAGTGACAGGTGGTGGTGGTGATGATGATCACAGCCAAGGGCTGCTGCTGCTTTTTCCCCGCTATTGCGGAGCTCAAATTAGGGAATTAGCTGAGGAAATGTGTTCAGATTTATTTTGTAGTCTTGCTGTAGCTAAGAAGATACATGCGTGGATGTACTTTCATGTCTAACTATGGACTCAACATAACTTCATGTTGGGTGATGCTTTAACAGTATTTGGCTGCGTTTGCGCCGAATTAGGCGTTGCCGAGTGTCAGATAAATGAGTGACTACTATGTGAAACATAACGTCGCTTGGTAAATAGCACAATGTTAAAATGGGAGGAATAGTGTTTTCTGCTGATTTGGTTTCAGCCCAACCAATTTTCTATTACACATTGGTGTCCTTAGCTACGATGACTCAAAATACATGACGGAAATAAACCCATTATAATCTAGTGTCTTACAAGCATGAACAGTTGTTTTTGTTTTATATCAATTTGATCCTATTCCTCTAAATGTGGATAGTAGACACTAAACCAAGGCCAGGTAAGGATGGTATTATTCTTGTTTCGGGGAGTGGAGAGCTTCATGTAGAAAAATGACTTCTCTATAATTAAGTCTCGTTGTGAAAGCATGCCTTTTTGCAGGGGACTCTTGCTTCACATCTATATGTCAGCTTCACATTAGCACATGACCTTCACACACCACCACAAGTACTTTTTCTCAACCTGGGAAAAACTGGGAAGGGATAGCCGAGTGGATGAGTTATTAACACAGAAAAGAGGAGGTCATACAACATCACTGCAGTTGCCTGCAAAGCACTGGAGTGAACAGGTGGATGGGGATCGGGGTATGGGTCTGATGCAGGCTAGAACACTACAGGCAAACAGACAGGAGAACCACAGATGTTTGTAGGGCCATAATTAGTACCGAGAGTAAGTGATGACAGGCAGGATTGAGTGTTATTTCCTCATGAGCTATGATAGGAAGGGGATAACCAGGCATATTCAACAAAATGCAACAATAAAGTAAAAAGGAAGAAAACATATGGGTCATTTAGGAATACCTCAACACTTGCAACTTGAATTGTAATCATTATTGTAAGGTATTTGTGAATGGAAAAATGCTGTACCCATGTTAGCGTTAGTAAATTACTTTTTGCTCACAAGACAAAAGGGTGAAATAATACTCTATAGGAAGCAACACCCAATGGTATTTATGAGAAATATTTGCTTCAGTAAATGACCATTTCAGGACCTACCGCTATTTTGCAACAAACAAATGACAGAATATCGAAATGTCAAAGTATCCCTTTTCAGGTAAATAAGGAGGTTGAAGCAAAGGTTTGTGGACAGAGACTTACTTTGACCTGTCATCAGAGCCACGGTACGAGTCATAGTAACGTTCTTCTCTGTGGACAAGATGGAGATGGGAAAAACACACCCAGACACACAGTGATGAGCACATACAATTAATGGAATGATAACCATGATACAAATGTTTCTAGAGGGGTAGTTTGACTCTCGATAACATGCAGAATACTGGAATCATTTTATCCTCTGAATTAGAAGCTGTGGACAGTGCCCCTGAATGAAAAATAAGAACCTGAAGAAGGATTTAGCTTTTATATTCAGATGCAGGAGGCACCATAAGAAGAAAAGGATTATTTTAAACATCAAAGGACCATGGGGAGGGGATCATGCAGTTACTTGGAACTTAAGTGTTTAGTCAAATAAATAGGTTGTACAAGATTGTATATCTATTATTATCTGACATAAAATATGACCATGTGCAATGAGAGATTTATCTTTAAGTTTGACAAACTAATTTGATTAAGTGGAATCGCTTTGGTTGGTGCATAGATCACAGACAAAGCGAAGTATGAAAACAACAGAGAGCAGCAAAAGACTTCTGATGTCTTACCCTCCTCTGTGTGGGTGTCCCATGGGCATGTTGCGTCCACGGCCACTTCCCCTGCCAACCCTACTGGGGTGGGGGGGTGGTGGTGGTCCTCGGCGAGGGCTCATCTCCTCGTAGTCTCGGCGGGCGGGAGGCATGGGTCCACGTCCACCTCTGCTAGAGGGCATTCGGTCAAATCCACGGTCTCCACCGCTGGATCTGCCCCCCCGCATGGGGAACCCCCCTATGAGCCTACGACCGCCGCCCCTCTCTTCAAACACCACGGTGAAACCGCCATATTCATATGTTTCGTCGTAGAAGTTGGGGTCGTAGGGCTGTGCACGGCCCTTTATGGGAGCCTAAAGGACAAAGCGAGATCCACTAATTGGAATGTACAATAATAACGGTGTGATGAGATGCATCTCTTAACGCCTATACTATTATTCCTAACCAGAAACTACAATTGAATTAAATGTTCTGTTGCCTCTGCAACTAAAATATTAATTAAAAATGTATCAGTCGAGCATCACATGTTGATTAACGGTTTGCTTATAAATTCAAGGGTCCAACACTAGGCTACATTTGACTTATCCAACCACAAAGAATGATTCAATATGTCACAATTCTTCAATGCATACAAATAACAAAAAGGTCTCCGCCACGTTAAAAGACACATACCTCAGCAATGAGCTCCAGCATGGTCTTGATACACTCCACCACTCTCTCTGTTTTACCGCCGACCAGCACCACCCGGTCTGTCGACTGAGGACAACACTCCTGAAACAGCTTGATGCTGGTCTTTGTGTTCTGCCGAGACACAGATACAGCCACACATTGGGGTCACAGAAAAAGCCTCAACACTATACGGCTTTATGTTATGGTTATTTTAACATCATTCAAATATGTAAAGTAATAAAAAACAAGGAAACAAACGATTAAGAGAAGAAAAAATCCTTTCTATAAAAATCTATTCATTATTTTCTTGATACAATTGAAAAGCTGGCATCAATAATGCTGTCCATAACCCACACATTCAGCCTGTAATGGGCTTTGCAATTTATTTATTTGTGAAACATTGCTCCTTTTTATCAACATACCTCTCTGAGCTCCTTGATCTTGGCTCCCTTCACTCCAATGATGGAGCCAGCCAGGCTCTGGTGGATCAACAGGCGTAGCTCGCAGTCGAAATCCATCCCATTGTACTGCTGGTACTGAGCAGAACGTTTAGCATGTTAATTGTTGGGTACAATTAATCACATACTCAAAGTTCCTTAGAGTTATAAAAAGGAGGCATATAATGGCAAGGTAATTTATAGAAGATTAAAATAAGAAGGTATTACCATTCTTTATATAATTTGAGAAAAAACCCTTATGGTGACAGAAAATCTTGGAATTGTTTTTAAAAAAATGTCATTTTAAGCCTTCATGTATTTTATTTCTGTCCAACAATAATTGCAGATACAGCACGTGGCAACAGTGTTATTGCCAGCATTTAAATTAGCGCAGTCCATCCCAACTAAACCACTTATCTGCACGTGAAAATAGAGGTTAAAAATGTCCAACCGACAAAACTGCTACAGTAAAATGTAAAAAAAGTATTACATTTGAACTAGAAAAGCATCTCTGTAACACAAAGGACATTTAAAAAGGCATACCTTTGTGATCATTGTAAATATCCAAATTTGTTTTCACTTCCAAATAAAAAGGTTACGTTTATTAGGTTGAATAGGACACGAGCAGAGAAAACAAGTTCAACCAGTCCTCACCTCTTCCAGTGTCGGGATAATCTTAAGCAGGATTTCTCCAACTGTATCGATGTCGGCACTGATGCTCAGGATGCTTCAGAATTCACAGCAAGGACGGGATTGGGGGTGCCAGCAAGACATCCCAGGGGGGAGGGAACAACATTTCAGATTAGAGAATTCGTGTCAACCCTTTTTTGCAATAATAATTAATGACACCCGATTTAACCAACTCATTACTGAGACTAACACCGCTAAATGAACTGTTGAGATCCAGTGTATTCTAAATATTTCAAGGTCACTGTAACTGAATTAAAGCTTGTATCCCAAATAATGTTTGTCCAGAGAAAAGAAGAAAAAAGGCTAAATAAAAAGGGACCCAAAGAAAAGTGACTGCATTTGGTGACCAAGACGTGGGAGGGGGAAGTCTGAGGAGGATCTGGCAGGAAAAGCACCAAAGGTGCTAGAAAGAACTCTAAAGTCCTAAAGCACAGTTTGGTGGATGCACACCACAAATTGTTTGACTAGAAAAACCTACAATAAGGTGCCAAACACAACTTGGAGAGATCGTGACGACAGGGACCAAAAGAACCCTGTCTATCACTTTTATCAAGGTAGACTCTTACATTTGGCCAACAAATATGAATTAGAATTTTGTTGTCTGCACCCACCTAGTGACATAATAAAATAAACAATGAATTTACTAATCAAGGAGAACTTAAGTGCAGTTTGCACATGGAAGTAGAATGCTAGACAGCTTAGTGAGAGTAACACAGTAGATTATACCATGGAAAATGAAGTCTGCCACCACTGGGGTTGATGTTTTTTTATGGGGATGGGAGAAGCGATAAACATAACACCAAGAATGCAGGGATGAGTGGGACGGGGGGATTATCTGATGTTCAATAGCTCCAGCAGTCAATAACAACGTTCAGATGAAGCAGAAGAAAGGAAAGACACACACAACATGAATCCTAGCTTGTTTGATGCGTTTTAGAATGGATGGACAACGTGAGTCTATCAGTATGAGGGCATCTCAAGGAAAGAATGGGATGGTGCGAGAAGCAGGTAAAACTAACAACTAAAAAACAAGAACACCAGTATATCCATTCTGAGGGGGGAAGGAGGTGAAAACGCGAAAGGTAGGAGGATAGATAATCATCAATGAAAATTTAAACAGAAAAAAACAAAACACACATATTGCACAGATTAAGGCAAAGATTTAAAAAGACAGTGGCAGATTGTGGAAAAACCCTGACAACACCAGCCTAAGTTTCAATGTTGAGACGTGACTTTAAAAATGACATTCAAAAAGGATGTTGACATGGCTTTTACAGGCAGATTTGGACATGAACGCATTAAGGCATTTTGACTTAGGCTAAAATACTTAAAAGAACAGGTAGATTAAAATACAGTGATTTGACAGAGGCAGGATGACTATTTATAATTCATCTCTTGTTGTTTGTTTGACCTGTAGTCAGGCAGTGAGAGGGAGGAGCTTAGGGACATACCGCTCAGGCCCACTGCTGTCTGGGACTGACACACTGGCATTGTACTGGGCGTGGAATGGGCAGGGGCCAGGGCCATTCGAGCACAGATGTCAATCAAGTAAGGCGCCCATTTAGGGACAGGGCACGATTATGGACAGGGCCAACCAGGGTGTCAGGTGGGCGGGCGCAGGAGGGGCCATCCAGAACATGGGCAACAGAGGAGGAAGTGGGCAAAAGTCAACATAATAAACAAGGGAGAGGGAAGAGGGAAGAGGAATACATTTTTAATATACAGGCTCTACACTGTTCAAATGTGACTTTTATTTGATTCTCTCAGAGATTGGTTTGTCAAAGAGAGAAAAGGTGAAAAGGTGACATTGGAAAATGGGTAATGGCATATTAAGAACATGATAAGTTCAATGTTGGGGAATAGACCAGAGACAGTGAGAGAGAGGGGGAGAACAAATTGTGGAGGGCTAGAAAAAGAGGCAATGACATTTCAATGAATTAAGAATTGATCAGTTTGCCTTAACACTTCTTAAAAAAGGTATTAGCTGGAGCTGTTGGTGACATCATGAACACCGCACTGTGCTAATACATTTAAATTAACAAGAGCATCAGTGTTGCTACAACAGCATTGTTACAATTAATGATCTATATGGAGAAACAAACGGACATGACTTTGGTGCCAAGGGGCAGTTTAGCTGAGGTAATCACGAGGATCATAAGGGAATAAAAAGATAAAAACAACCCCAAAAAGGTTGTCAGAATTCTTCATGAGCTGAGGACTAATCTTAACACAGGCATCAGCCAACCACACCCTTTGTTAACACAGAATCAAATATTGCCAAAAAACAAAACTAGATTGTAAACAGCTATCAAGGGTAAGTGGTTTGAATTAATACAATGTTTTGGAAGGCTGAACAACATTGAAGAGAAAATTAAAGCAAACAAAATGAATATTCTAAATAATGTTCACGGTGTATGAAATGCATAAAATATACTCACGTCTGTACGAAGGGCTTTGATGTTTTTGCCACCCTTCCCAATTACAGCTCCTGCATTCTGAAATCACAAAGAGTACTTACAAAAACTGGAGACATAATATGAAAGAAAATAATAGAAACTATAGTAAAGCAAGTTGAAATAAATTATTCAAAAGGGCAAAGATGTGTACCGGGAAACAAAGAGAAAATAATACAAAATAGAGTATAAGACATCGGCAGTCTTTTTAGATTGGCGCAACATAGAAAGGGACATCAAACATGTTAAATCAAAGGAGAGTTAATTTACTTTGCTCTGCAGGAGGATGCGAAGCTCTACCATCTCGTCAGAGTTCCTGGAGCGCTTGAACGATTTCTGATCCTCTGCATCCTCAGCAGGGCGCTTACCTGGCATAGGGAGATAAATACACACACACACACACACAACAATGCATACAAATAAGATACAATGAAATAATCAAAAAGGCCACAAATAGCAGCGAAGAACAACATCTTAAGACTTTGTCTGGAAAACCGAAAGACAATGCTTTTTTTTTTTAAGTGAAAACACATGAAGTTGGTTTCACACAGAAAATTAAATATAAGCCTAGAGTGAAACATTATAAATCATACATAACTTGCAATATTGAAACTGAAGTAATCAGCTGCTAGGACACTGTCAATCATATCATTTCATGGTAAACTGACATTTCAGAAGTAGATACATTTGTAAAACCTCTCAAACAACATTAGTAACAGAGTAATACATATGTAAAGTGTTATACCGTTGGTCTCAGTGTTGCCGAATGAAGAATCCTCTTGCTGTTCAATTTCTGTCTCCATGGTCTTCTGACAGCGAAGGAGATGGCGTGGGCACCTCTGTCCGGAGAACAGGCAGCAGCAGGGAGAGAGAAGCAGAAAACTGGCCCCGGTAGGCTGTGGTAGTCTGTAAGCATTGTGAAAGGGGAGAACATAATTAAGACAATTCAGACTATGTGCAGGAGATCCGGTTATTCGAGAACTCGAGATAAGTTAGCGAGGAAAACGAGGGAGAAAACAACTGGCATAAAACTCGCAACTCACCGATATTTATTACAGGGACAAGGGCGTGTTGAAAGGCGGAACTAAATAAGCAAGGACCAAACAGCTGCTGCGACCTGTCTGAGAGGGAGAGGCTAGTTGAAATACTACATGTAATATGAAAAGGCTTATTGAAAGTAAGGTCTGTAACGGAACAATTATAATCACATATGCATTAAATCATCCCTATGTTTGAATCACTTGGATTGATGTTTGACTAACAAAGCAATCGTTTAGGACTATTATTAATCGAAGTGACACAATTATTATTATTATTATTATAACAGTATCGCGTCGTGATATTCATAGTATTCATAGTATCTGGGTGCAGAGAAACTAATATTGCGCATTGTTTTCGAGTTAACGGTGTCTGCTACGCTTGCTAAGAGACGAGCCGATCAGCCAGTGACGAGAGAATAGTACACATCTTAGATATCCAAATAACGTCACTATGTATCTATATAACTGCATTTGTATCGGGAAATAACATGGTGGGCGAATCATCAGTAGCCAATGCAACGTGACAGTTAGAAACTGGGACCGGACCTTAGGTAAATAACTGTACCACTTTGATGACATTTAACAAACTGAAAGTGAGCTAACGTTACCTTAGCTCATCTGAAGCTAACCTTTCGACCGTTGGCTAAATCCTGTCGTTGCTAGCTATTTTAGCTACGCGCTTCGTCGTGTGGATTTCATCGAGCAATTCCCCTAAATGTCAAACGTTCACTTATTCAAGACTCGTAACTATATACATAAACTGCATAGTGTCGTTTATATCTCTTATCTATCGAGGTTTAGTCACTAAAACATGAGAACTTGATTAATACAAAGACCAGCCCGAGCCCACTCAAGCTAGCTGCTAGCTCATTTCGCCATGTTGCCATCATTTCGGTTGTGCACAACGGGAGCTAACGTTAGCCGGGCCAGCTAATTAGGCAGCGTTGCATCAGACACAAAACAAGGACCAAAGACACCACTAAATGTGTGTTTCTTTATATAGTTCCTGTGTACTTCAACAACATTGGGCTCAGAAAAATGAAAACATCGTCAAAACACAAACCTGCAGAGCAACACCTCAGTCGTCCCCTTTCCTTCTCTACCGAACCTGGATCTACAGGTTTTTGGTCAAATGTGCCGATTGGCGGAGAAAAACGCCAGTCAAGCAGCCGAGAGTCACAATTGGCTAGAATAAACGTCGGTCACAAGATAAGAGGCGTTTCCAAGCCGTATTTCCGTGTGCTGTTACATCCGTGAATTTCAGTGTGGTTGCTCAAGTTACTCCTGTTTATAAGGTATGATCTGATCAACAATGATACTTTTAGGTTATGTCTAAGTAATTTTAGAGGAACACATGTTATTTGTAATCAACTGCTGTTTAATATCTGAGCTTCTATGGTCATGTTGTATGGGCACACAGCTAATGTGCGCAAACACTACTAAATAAATAGTCAACTTTGGCGCCTTGGCAGCTTTCCACAACACTTCGTGGAAGAGGCTACATCCATGTCTCTCATGCAACGTCTACAACTATTACTTATAACATTAACTTATTTGGTATTATGTTGTTGCATTTGTTATTATTCTGCTGCATGCTATCCCTAATTCTCACTCTATATTTTGTTCTCCCCCTTCACAGTACCTGGACGTGACATTAATTACAATATATGACATTTGAACCATTACTTGTTAATAAATGGGTCATTGCTAACGTGTGCTCCGTGGGAGAATCATTACTGATAAATGCAATTGAATATAAATAACGTAACTGCCTTTATATAATTAGAAGCAACAGAGAGGAAATTATCTCGAATTGGTCTTGTCAGATACACACAAAAGTAAAGAGGATGGCCCCTGAGGTCCAGGCAGTGGTACATTCTACCCAAGCCTGGCTGCGCTCCTCCTGGCACGTTCAGGTGCCCTTTGCCTGGCTGGAGGCCTGCGTGGAGTGGCTGCAGGAGGAGGCTGGAGGAGCAGGTCGTCTGTCACAGCAGCAAATCAACCAGCAGGTATGCAGGATGTCTCAATGTGTTAATGTGCAGCTGAATGCAACATGATGAGTCCACAGTCTGCTCTGTTGATATTGAGATAGCTCAGTTACATTACATTACAGTTCTGAAGACGCCATTCAAGTATGGGACTTGACAAGATCACATAATAACAGGTGCTTGTAAATTAAGTGGGGTGGGATATGGTCTCTGGCATTTGGTCATGATGAATCTCCTCCTGGTCTTTCTCATGCACTGACTCCTGGTTGATAAGCTATAACCCCTTCCCAGTCAACGTAACTTGTTTTGGTGTAGTGTCTAACTGGCAGCTGATATTTCTGCTGTATTCAGTCAGTGTTTTCAGGAGATTTAGCAATTATTTGACAGAAGCAAAAACGTCTGCAACTATTATAGATTTTTTTATTTATCGTTAAAATAATTTTTCCTGCAGAAATGCCAAAAAATACTAATTTAACCTTAGAGCAGATGGTCGAAAGTCCAAGAAGATCATGCTCTAAGCTTTAAAAAGTAATACAAAACAATACACATAATATAGAGTGTTATAAAATAGGTCTTAAGAGTAGAACATGTACTTGCTGTGAATGACAGATTTGCTCACAAATTAAACCCTCCTGTTCCTCACTACATGATATGAAATTGTAGGCGCTGGACCAGTGGCTGATGACAGACCTGAGGGACCTGGGCCACCCGGTCCTCCCGGAGAGTTTCTCCCAGGCCCAGAAGACCGAACTCAGCGGCACCTTCTGTGTCCAGGTACGGACTTGTTGATCATATATTTAATTTTCCGTATTTCATATCATGCCACAGCACAAATATGAGTCCACACTGAGCAAAGAAAATTACCGGAATGTTTCCATCTATTTCTTTCATGGAGCCAAAACGTTATGATTAACTTATTTAGTTTGTTTGCTGTTGATTTGGCTTTCTATCTTAAAAAAGGTGGTTGAAGCAATGTGTTGCTTTATGATAAAAGAAGTCTTAATATTTCCCTTTTGCTTTATCGTGATCCAGATTATAAGCCAAATAGGTGTTGACATTTATTTGTATTGACAATAACTGTGATATTTAAAATAATGTAATATTGATATCATAATAATCACATAAATGATAATATAGTATATGTATATATCCAGTGTCCTTTTGAAATATGTTCTGTTTGTAATCTTTTGTACAGTCGTGGTTACAGACTCTCTCTACACTCCTGTTTTCAGTGTTAGTCTTTTGCGAAATAATAGACAAATCTCACAATAAACCAAGTTAAATATTAACTGAATGAAATAATTACCATTACTATTTTCTTTTTCAATTTTTTTGTTGATATAGCAAACATATCGTAAGGATGAATTCTTCTGGCCAAGATAATCATGAAGTGATTATTTAATATTGCCCGAAATCCAATAGAACTGTGTAACAAAAAGACAAAAGCACACAGCAAAATAAATGCTATTGTGCAATTATAGGGAAAAAAAAGATTGGAGTACAGGCGGAATCGATATTATAAGAAAGCACTACTGGATTCCACTTTTCCTTTCGATAGAAAATTAAAAGTGGAAACTCTGAGACTGAGTAATTACATGTAAGTTGGTTCCCAAGACAAAATGAGAGGAGCCACAAGATACATGTAGCACTCACAAAGAAGACTAGCAATTAAAAAATCTCCAGAACAGTACTGTATATGATTTATACTGTTATGGGACTGTGTCAAGCGGTTCAGTATATTTTTAAGAAATGTATATGCAGCAAAAGGTTAATGTTACCATTGGTACCACTCTGTGTTAGGTTGACTCATTACTGGACATTGGTCAGCCTGCCTACGGTCAGCTGCAGAAGTGGAAGGGCTCAGATGTTGCCAACGACGACGTGTCTGCTGTCACACAGGCCACCCAGAGGCCCTGGGAAGCCAGGCCAACACGCATGCTACTGTTGCAGGTCAGAGGAATGTCTGAAATAAAGAAGTTATTAAAAAAAAATTCCCTTTGAATTGGAAATGTATTTCTTTGTAAGTGAATGCCCCCAAACAGTTGGATTACCTGTCATAAATAGAATATGCGATATTGAGATGCTGCAAAGATTAGTCGGTCAGGGAAAATATGGCCAAGTATTTTGATTATTTATTTATTTTTTAAGCAAAATGGGCTGAACAATGTTTTTTTTAGCCTCTCAAGATGAAGATGTTGTAGTCTGAAAGTAAAACTATTGTACAGCCTTTTTTACCATTGTGCTCAAACTGGTTGGGACTAAATTATAACAAATACAAAGTAACACTATTTACCAATGTGTGCAATTATGCTCAATCAACTGTCCAACCATATTCTATAGCCAGGATTTTTCTTTTAAGTGCTAGTTCGGGTAGAATAATGTAGACTTCTGCTTCTCTTCCTAACTGAATCAGAGTGGAGAGGTCCAATCAGTGGTAGAATATGAAAGAGTAAATTGCTGGAATATAAGGACTGTAATTTTCACCTTAAGTAATACACTTGTCACTGCTCTTAGGTTTCTCAAGAATAGTGCTAGCGTTGCTAAGAAACGTTGCAATGCCTTTCTTCTTTTCTCTTTTTCTTTCTCCGATATCCAAAGTCTCTCAATTCTAGGAGTCATGCGGGCAAAGACCCATAGCAGTTTAAATGCACTAGAATCACTGTCAAAAGCAAGCGTAACGAAGCAGACGTGTCCAGATAAGCTTTGCATTTGGAAAGCTCAGGCCAACCAGCATTTATAATATATAGGAAAACCTCTATTTAGAAATTCCCTCAGTCTAGGTTTGAACCAGCAGTAAAGTTTTGGATGGTTTAGCAGCTAAACACCCTACTGTAATTGTGATTTACATGTACAGTATTACAGTAACTGCCTTCACAGGTAGAAATGCTTTTTGTAATTTGTTCTTGAATATGTAAATCTGTCATACTTTCCCTGTTCGGTTGCTCCTGCTCAAATTATCTGTCTCTGTTGTACAGGTGACTGATGGAGTCCAGAGCTTGGAGGCAATGGAGTATCAGTCCATCCCTGCACTCAGCACAGCTCTCAGGTAAGAATCAATCCGAGTTAATTTACCTGCATTCTGGTGTCCTTCTTTTAAAACAATAAATGTATTCAAACCTATGGAAGCTAAAGGAAACGGAACAACCTTTGTTACATATTTACGTGTTATTTGAAATGTTCATTTCATGAAATCGAAAATCACTGCTACGTCACTGCCAGTTTCTCAAGGAAAAAATAAAACACGATAGTTTAAAAAACCTTTTTGTAACATGTTTTTAAAAAATAGTTTATATCGGATTGCCTTTTCTTCTGACCGTCAGACCTGGTGTGAAGCTGCAGCTGCAGGGGAAGATGGTTTGCAGACTTGGGATGCTTCTGTTGGGGCCGTCCAACATAAAGGTCCTGGGTGGGGAAGTAGAGGACCTGGTGGAGAGGAATACACAGGTAAACTGTTGCTGTCTGTCAAAGCAGATATAAGCCAGTTCATGGCTTCAGGGAGGGTGTGGCTCAGTGGTTTAGTGCGCTGATCCTCGAATCAGATAATAGCAAGTTCGAGTCCCACTGCAGTCAGCATGTCGTTGTGTCCCTGGGCAAGACACTTCACCCCAAATTGCTCCTGTGGGGATTGCCCACAGTACTGAATGTATGTAAGTCGCTTTGGATAAAAGCGTCTAACAAGTGACATGTAATGTAATGTTCACGTCTTAATTTGTCTTACAAATTTGGTATGAGACTATTTGGACCTAACCGCCTGTATAGTGATTATGTCCAAAGTCCAATAGGAATGCTTTAGTTCCTGTTTTGTACAGCTACTGAAGCAGAGATAAAGTCAAATTCCCAGAAATTCTTGTACAGCAGTGTATATTATTTAATAATATATATTTTGTTACCGACAGAGCAAGGTGCTGTGTCGGACGCTGGGAGTTCCTGAGGAGGAGGAGCAGCAGCAGCAGGAGCCAGCACCACAACAAGGTATATTCAATTAACTTTAACAATTCAGATTGTATATACAGGGTGTCCGCAGGGTCTTAAAGTATTAAAAGTTGATGAATCAATTTAGCGAAAATTAAGGCTATTAAAAAGTATTAAACTGCATTTTCCAAGGTATTACATTTTGTAGCTTGTTTTCAATAAGTATATAAATTGTCCAAAGAGGTTGTATTCTAAAGTCTGCCTGAATGTAATCATTGCGTAGGTGTGTAGTGTGATTCTGTGTAGTTTATTTATGGCATCCCGTTGGGTTTGACGTCATCTGAACAGGACATTGCACGCTCACTGCTTGATAGCGCGCGAAGGTCCGTTTACGCCGGTTGTTAAACATCATCGTTATGGGGAAATGCAAGTCTGCATCCAAATGGTTGGAAGATAAGGAGGAAGGACAATCAATACTTTATGTAGTAAATGTGAGGTAAAGTGTGTTGCCAATGTAACCGGTTAAAACTCAAAGTGGCGATGAGGTCTTAAAATGTATGGAAAGGGTCTTAAAAAAGGTCTTAAAAGGTGTTACATTTGACTTCAGGATTCCTGCATATACCCTGTATATAATATAATACCTGTTTAAGAATGGTAATGGATGCCTGGTTTCTCAGCCTAGGATAGTTTAAATTGTTTAAGTTAGGTTGTATAAGGTAGTTTTCTATAGTCAGTGCATTACCTAAAGTAGATTAGCTATGGTCTCTTTAAAGCCACCAGACCCCATTGATAAAACAGACATTTTGACCTCACAGTACATACGAGTTGCTGCTCTTCCACAGCCTAGATTGGTGAGTTTGTATTTTTTTGTGTGATTTTGGTTAGTTTGGATATACCTAAAGTGCTGACCAATATCCGCTTGTCAATACAACAACTGTGTTAAGACCACCCGCTTCCAACACTGCAAGCTATCACATCAAAATACCCATTCTGTATTTTAAAGGTCCCATGTCATGCTTTTCCGGTTATTACTCGTCCCCTTGTGTGTTATGAAGGTTTTTATGCATGTAAACCAGGTGTCAAACTCAATTTCATCGTGGGCTACATTAGCATTATGGTTGCACTCAAAGGGCCGGTTGTAACTATATAAATATACATATATAAATTAGGGCTGTCAAGTTAACGCGTTAATAACGCGTTAATGCAAAAAAAATTAACGCCACTAATTATTTTAACGCGATTTAACGCATGTGTATTTTTTTTCCTCGGCCGCCCCGTAGTTTCAGAGCGCATCGAGTTTAAAATACCATCTACAAGCTGATGCTGACAGCCCCGCTTCTGCCGCCTGCTTGTGGCAGACCACACTTCCACGCTCACCGGCAGGCACCGACTGGCTATTGGGAGGACCGGGAGGGTGTGTGTATGTGTGGCTCGAGCGAGAGAGAGACCTTACGTGCATTGTTGTTGTTAGCATCTGGTGCTAGCTAGCTGCGCTAACGGATATAAGGAGCTGTTTAAATTAAAACAGAGGAGCGACATTTCGCCGACAACTGCGCCGAGCACTTGACTTTATGCAGGAAGCCAGACAGTGGGACATTGTACGAGAAGTCAGCACACTCAGCACGGATAGAGCGCGCAAGATGATCACAGCGTCCAGGCAGCTCCCGTTCGAGCATATGCCTTGAGTTGCACATAGCTCCAACGATCCATCTCACACACACACACACACACACACACACACACACACACACACACACACACACACACACACACACACACACACACACACACACACACACACACACACACACACACACACACACACACACACACACACACACACACACACACACATTGTATTAGGTTCCAGGTTGAATTGAGGCGAATATTTGTAATATTCATAGGTTGTTGTGTTTAATATTCATGAGGATATTTGTCATTGTTCAAATGATAATAAACATTTGCATAAAGCATATTTGTCCACTCATATGTTGATAAGAGTATTAAAAACTTGAAAAATATTCCTCTAAGGTACATTTAAAACAGATAAAAAATGTGCGATTAATTTGCGATTAATCGCGATTAACTATGGACAATCATGCGATTAATCGCGATTAAATATTTTAATCGACTGGCAGCCCTAATATAAATACATAATATATATGAAATGATGTATTATATTATTGCCTCTGTATTGGATTTTTATTGGATAGGGTAATAACTTCATAATTAACTACGTCTGAAAGCAGAAGTCTAGGGTAAATAATTGCAAGTCTCTCTCTCGAAGAAGAAGATTCAACTTATTGTCATTACGTAGTACAGGTACTAAGTAACGAAACGGTTTCTCTGCATTTGACCCATCCTAGTGTTAGGAGCAGTGTGCTGCCATTTTGAACGGCGCCCGGGGAGCAGTGTAGGGAACGGTGCCTTGCTCAGGGACACCTCGGTAGCACTTGGTCTTTCCGGGACTTGAACTGGTGACCTTCCAGTTGCCAAGCCAATCCCTATGGACTTCGCCATCACCGCCCCAGTGCAGTCTTCAGTGCGCATGTCACAAAATGAGATGCATTGTGGGACATGTAGTTTATGGGCAACATGCTTCTTCTGTAAGATAGGATAAGATAGTTTAACAGCAACAGGGTGAGATTGAAAAACAGGACAGATTCACACAGATTAATAAAATTAAGGATAAATCAAAGATAAAAATAAGAAATAACTATAAAATAAGAAATTAATTAAAATAAACATATATAGATATACTGTAAAGCGGCATGTATAATAAACGTATTATATTCTTTGTAAGCTCTTGCGGGCCACATAAAATCAAGTCGCGGCACCCCTGATGTAAACGGTCTGCAAAGTCAAAAACCCTCAAAGTATACCCTGTAGCAAGTAAAACTCTAACACAGAAAAGACCTATCTATGCTGCCCCAGAACGCCTCGTTGGAGATTTCTCTTTTTCCATTGTTTTCTTCCTGGGTACAGTGACGTGGCCATACCCAAATGGACCCATTGGTCCAAATGGACCAATCCGTGGAGCCGTTACGTTACGTCCGCGGAGCCGTTGGGTTAAGTCCGTGGATTGGTCCAAATGGACCAATCCACGGACTTCCTCACACACACACTCAATCTTTTCTCAGCTGCAGCTCCGCCGATTTCTCCTCCCTGAGACGGCGGGACGCGGCGAGGCTGTGAGTCAAACTCCCAGCCAGGCTGCGGGTGCGTGTGTGTGTTCGGACTGGGTTTCGCTGTGTCTTGCTGTCTCGCAGACGGCCACTGGGCTCACAGGGAGGGGGGGCAGGAGCTCCAACAAGCCGTTTAGGACAGAGTGAATACGCATACTATACAGAGATGCTGTATGAGAAACCAATGTGTTTTTGGAAAATTGCACAATATAAATATATTCTAGTAGACCTCAACAATGGAATTATGATCAGTAGAAATGGCCATGACATGGGACATTTAACCTAATCATGATGTTTTGTCTCTTTTTGTTTCCTCTTTAGGTAACCAGGAAGTGGAGGACCTGGACTTTGATGACGCAGAGTTGTTGGCCACTCTGGAGGCCCAGGAGGAGGGGGGGAGGGCTCAGGGCGGTCCTGTTGGAGACAGTGGCTACGGGACGCTCAGTGAGACCTACACTCAGTCCTCCAGGAGCTCCTCAGTCAGGAGCCACGCCTCGACAGCCTCATCCAGGTGGGAGGTTAACAATATAATATCTTGACATTCTATGCCTGAAACTCCTCTGTTCATATTCTTTGACATTTAGAATGTAAGCATAGTGTTTGTCTTGAAAAAAAGAAGATCTGCATTTATCCTACAGCTACTTTGGGAAGCATTTCACACGTTGATTCAGCCTATAGTAAGGTAGTCTTTGACGATCCATTCTGCATAGACAGAAATAATTTACAATACATTTAAATATAACGTCTCCTTTTGATTTGAGTGAAAGACAGTCATTTCCATCACAATTATGAAATTATATGAAAAATGAGCTGTCCAATTATTGTAGTTTAGTAGCTGTAATCAAAGATAAAACACAACAGTTAAGAGTGATTTCTGATCTAGGATCTTGGTACCCTTGTTAGAGCATGAGAGTATTCCATTTGTTCCCAAAAGACTCCTACCTCTTAAAATAGTCTGACCATATTTGTTTTTATGTATATGATCATTTATTATGACCTCTGCCTCAATGGCCCACCAACATTGTGAAAAACCCTTGGAATGTTTAAAAGCTTCACAAACTCAGTCTGACATTTTTTGGCTGGTCTGTTACAGAAGTGGTTTGAACCAGAGCAACAGAGGTGGTTCAGTCCAAGGTCGTCGCCAGGGTAACGAACACGAGGACTTTGACCTTTCAAATCAGCCAGAGATCCCAGCTCACAACATGCCAGATGAAGACTTTCCCGACGAAGACTTTGACGATCTTCCTCTGGATGAGTTGGACAGTGTGATTTTTCAAGAGAGTACAAACATTACTGCGCAGTCTGCCATCAGTCACAGGAGCACGCCACAGAACAACAACAACATACCAACAGGAAATCCTAACAGAGCAACAAACGCCCAAACTGCTCCATACGATCAGCACACTTTGAATGACTCTGATTCACAAATTGGATCAAACAACTCCAGGTCCAACACACAGAAAAAAGACTATCAAGGCTTTGCTAAAAGAGCAGCAGCTTTAGAATCAGATTGTGTTGCTGACGATGAAAGTGATTTCATGGATGAGGAAATGGATTGCTTTCTTGCAGAGTTAGATACTGGGAGGTTAAATCAGCTCTCTGTCCATCAAGGACCTAGCAAACACAGAGAGAGCTCTACCAACAAAACAGACACTGCAGGCTCCAGCTGTAGGATTACCAGCGTGTCATCAAGAAGTGTAAAAGAGTCTGCATTTGAGAGCTCACATAACACACCTCAAGTGCAAAATAACAGCTCAACCACTGCAGTAATTGATAGACTATCTGCTAGAACAGAACCTCAGAGTAATTCCTCAGCTCCTGCTCTCTCGCTGACCTCTCCACCTTTTACATATTTGTCTCTTCTTGAAGAGATGATGTCCAAACCACAACATCCCCGCACAGAGATCCGAGTCAAGGCTTTCATTGTGACTCTCTTGGGAAAACTGAGCAGCACCAACGGTTTTTGGCGCGTCTGTGCCACAATATCCGATGGAACAGGGTTCATGGACGTGGAGCTGTCCAACGAGGTTTTGACGGGCCTGCTGGGCTTCTCGGTGGCGGAGAAGGGGGCTCTGAAGCGTGACCCAGCCCGGAGAGGGGAGCTGGACCACGGAATGAGGAGGTGTCAGGAGGAGCTGGTGGACATGTGCAGTGTTATGACCATCGTGCTCGGGCCAGACGGAGGAAGAGCTGTCGTGACCAGGGCCGACCCCGTCAACGAGAAGGTGGTCCAGCAGCTGGAGCAGAGGGTGAGGGACGGGAGGAAATAGACATGAGGGGAAGTGGGGGCGATAATGAGAAAATTACAGGCAGGGGAGAAGTTTATTGCCCTTAAGCAGAGATGAAAAATTGCAAATATATGCATCGCATTGAAAATTCTCCCTCAGGTAATGAAGCTAAGGTGGTTTTTCTTTTAGGATTGGTATTTAACCTGCCCTTCTGCTGCGGATTTGGAGAGCAGGATGTGTGAACTGGATGTCTGACGATCAGCAAGCAGCCTGTTGCAATGCATCCATCTGGTATATGTAAATGTGACATCCTGTCATTTGTCAGTAGATGGTTTCATTTATCTATTTAAAGATCTGGCACTGCATCACTCCCAAAGATAACCGATACATAATATCTACACTAAATGTTAATGATCGGTTGTAAACATATTAGTTGAAACTCCCTAATTGTATTCAAACTATAACTATGTGAGGAGGAGAGCGGAGCAAGTGAGATGAGAGAAGGGAGCGGGGGGAGAAAATAAGTCGTGTTCTGATTGCTGTAATGAATTGCTAGCCTTTGCATCCATTCAGTACATTCATTACTTCTGACTGAAAAATGATTGAATATCCAAGAGCAGCATGGGTCTTTAATAAAGCCCACCGGAGGAGAAAGAGAAGAAAGGGAGATAATAAGGAGAGACCATGAGCTTCGATGATATGTGTTTATTGTAGAGCATTATGTATATATATCACACAAAGGTGATGTCCTGCTTGTTTTAACTGTATATTGATAGAAATTGTTCTGACGGTTTTATAATTTTATTTTACACTGACTAATAAAACATGCTTGAAACAAAAGCTTGTTGCTAATTTTATCTTTACATTTCTCCTTGTCAAATGAGCATTGTATTCAAGATGAAAAACATGAAAAATCAATCACTGGGTGAGTAGCAGTGTTTCATTGGATTTATAATAGTCTTAAGTGTACCTTTGGGATGTGCAACATTTAAGCACACATATACATAATTAAAAGCAGTATTATCTGGTCTTGCAGCTCTTTAGAGGTGTCAAACATGTCTCTTTAAGATGAAACATCTCAACAATTTGTACTCCTCATTCATTTGTGTCTTGTCTGCCATCATACAATATAATTAGGTGTCTCTCACACATTAATTTCCTCAGTGTGAAAATGAGCAAAACACAGGCTAATAAAGGTACCACAGAGAATGTATGTTAGTACATGTGTGTATGTACGTACGTACGTATGTACGTGCAGGAGGGCTCATATGTGTTTGTTATTGTCTCAAGGCACTGTGTGCACTTCCATTCAGGTAGCTGGTCTAGCTTCATTAAGGCTAATCAGGCTGAGCGTCTAAATGAAGACCCTGCTATGCATGTCGATAACCTGTTATGTGCTAATGAGGCTGGGGGTGATGATGAAGGAGGGGGAGAAGCAACCCATAGGGTGACACGAGGAATACATATTTGGTGATAGATTAAATGAAAGAAGGGGGGTTTTCTCAATGATCAAACCTCACCTATTTCACTGTATGCTTTCAACTAGTAAATATATACAGTCAATACATAACTGTACACCTTTGACTAAAATACATTTCCTAATTATGCGTTCCCTTTTTAACGTGTTCAATGTATGTGTAGTCTGGTTCAAATGTAAGCCAGAGAAGAATCAAAAATACTACGCAGGGATAGAAGTCATGCTGGACATATAAGAGTAATAATATAATACGAAAGTATCGCTATTGTTAAAGTCAGAAACAGCTCTTTTAAGTATGATGGTTTATTGATCTATTGTAGGTCAATAGAAAGCTAAAATAAGGTTTGAATAAAAAAAAAAGTAAATTGAATAAAGCATAAACATTGTTGTTTTTAGTTTGCTTATGAAGAATATAAATTAGATTGATATTAAATTTAAAAAAAATGTAATACTCAACCTTTAAGCCTCAAGAACACCCAGGTGAGATTTGTCAAAGTTTAACATTTGTATCATTTCATAGGACTAATACACAATTGAGTATCAGATAAGATTATACATACATTTATATATAACATAATGATATAATTTGCATCTGCCCAAGTAGTTTCGTAATATTTCCAGTTACTGCTGCTTTTTACTCAAGAGTAAAAAAGAATTATATATATATTTTAACTTTGAGAGCACTATTAAGTTGCATATTCAGATTTGACATTAAACCATATAAGCTATTCAAAGATTTGTTAAAAAGTATTTAGCATTAACGAACATTATTACCAATAAAATGCTGCTTACATTCTAAAGGTTATATCTATGATAATTAACCATACAAATAACATGTCTAACAATATACAACGTGGTCAGGATTTTTAAAAAATAGTTTTACAGGAGGTTGATTTAGTACAACATTTTGTATTTACTGAATGGAAGGATCTGAGTACCTCCACCACTGCATATATATTGAGAATAAAGACTTTCAGCCAGTAAATTACCAAGACGGAAGAGGGCAAGGAACAAATACAGTACCGAGGACACGGACCAAACTATTATTTTCTCAGAGATCTTTTATGAAGCTTATGACCTTCATCATTTCCTCCCAAATGTATTACATGTGCACTGAAGGTTGAATTTTTAAAAGATGGTAATGCAGCGGCACATGAGAAATGACATATTTCCGAAGCAGCATGAGAAAGTGCTTGACCACACTAATAGCTTTCCATTTGCGATATTATTTCCTCTATGTTAGTCTTCCACTTGTGTCTCAGTCCGGAGCGGTAGCAAGGAGAAAAAACATGTTATTTTTTCCCTGTGAGTTTGGAAGTACCTTTCCAAATTGTAGTAACAGGCGAGTGGAGGAGGCTGAGTCAGGAGGGACTCACGGGAGACAGAGCACTGTGCTAATTTCTATAATGCTCATATACAGCTGCACTGTCCCTATTTGTTCATTACAAATATCAATGAAAAAAAGTATATGAGCAATCCTAATACCCCTCCTGATGCAGCAGATGTCATTTTCTTTGCCCTATTACATTTAGTAATGAAAAATCCACTTAGACAACTCAACCTCTCTTTTAGGCCTCCATCAAAATGAGCAAATGGTTTCTCTTCATGGCAAAAACATACCTCTTTAAGTGTGTGTGTGTGTGTGTGTGTGTGTGTGTGTGTGTGTGTGTGTTTGAGGATGTGAATCATTAAAGGAAAAGAAAATGATAAGTAATTTGGATTTGGGAAACACTAACGTACCTTCCTACTTCGTTCTGGCTCATCTGGACGGATAGAGGGGATGATTATCATGGTTTGAAAATAAATGAAGAAAGGACCCATTTCTGCTAATTTACTTTTCAGGGGCTTTTTATCTTATTTGACAAAAGTTGTTGGAGTCATGCATTTTCTATAATAAGGCCAAATTAAAACATTAATATCTATAGATTTACTAATAAGACAACATATATTAATTATTATTCATTATCTAATAACTTCAGCCATCACTTAATAATCATTGGAGATTCTTCCAAACGAGTGTTAAAATGTCCTAAAATCAAAGTAGGCCTACCAAGAGTTTAAGCCTATGTAGGCTATAGGCTATAGCCCATTTCTGAATAATATATAATATGATTATTTATAAATTATTTATGAATTAATGTGTATATGCAACATTTTAACTTTGCAGGTGAGGTGATAATGGTGGAGCTCATTTAACTCTCTGTATGGGTCTTTAATTAAGTCTGAAGATGACAAATGCCAAATGTCCTTTAAGGTCCTTACACACCAAACTGACACCAAAGAACACGTCCCGACCATACAGTCTATGGTCCCGACGGAACGTCGCCTCACGTCTCCTGCGTCTTGGCCATGTTTCACACTGGAACACACCGCAAAGACTTCAGCCAACGGCCAAGTTGCACGTACGAACTGCGCATGCGTGAGTGGCAATAACTCTCCTTACCAGAAGGCGGCGGTAGTGTGTATTTGTCAGGCCACAACTGGAAGACAGACGGCATGATACACTGAGAGAAGAAGAACAGACTGCGTGATATAAACAAACAACAAATAGCGTGTGCGTTCCATTGTCACTCTACAGCGAGAAGCTCATGGCTTTCCCGAACCTGTGTCGAGCTCGAGTTAAATGAAATCTCAGATTTGCCTTCTTAATAGTTTGTTTGGATCCCTCACTTCCGTTTCGCTTCTCATGCACTGATTCTCGAGCTGAACAGCCAATCAGAGTGATTTATTTGACCGACAGCCGTCGGCACGGCCGAAAAGACACGACGGTGCGGGACACAGCAATCTGAGTAGGGCGACAGGACGCTCATCGTCGGCCTGACATCCATCAACAGCCAAAATCGGCTTGGTGTGTCCGGGGCTTTATAGGAGAACAAGTGAAACACACCATTACCGATTATGTATTTCTCTGGTTTTTAAAATAGTTGGAAGCATTTTTGATAATGTTAATACCAGGGTTCATACACTTTTTCACCAATGATTTTCAATGACTTTTCCATGACTTCTCAATGACCTTTACTTAATTTTCCAAAACTTTGGGAAAAATATTGTTTTCCATAACTTTTCCAGGGCCTGGAATTTGCATTTTGAATTTCCATGACTTTTCCAGGTTTTCAATGACCGTACGAACCCTGTAATACACAACACAACAACATATAGTTGTTTTGTGTGTAAGTCAAGTATTTTTTTTAACACTTGCAGAGTTGTGCCATTACCTTCTCCGGCCAAGGTAGAGGTCACAACTCCAGCTCGGTAATCTCTGATCTTTAAGTTCTCCCTGAATATGGCCATCAAAGGGTAGGATCAATAACTTTTTCATTAACATGTGAAAGGGTTTCAAGAACCTCTGTACCAAAATCTTCCAGCTAAAAAACAACAAAACATGGCTTTCCTGGATCCCTCTTTAGATTTAAAGGGGAGGTCGGTAATTGGTCACAGGCTTAAACAATCATCAGGTGCCTACATGATTTGATTGATGTAATCATTCCTATTGTTTATACTGTGGAGAAAGTAAATGGTTTACAATAATATCAATAACCATGAAACTTTTCAAGTTGATGACTTATTTTGAGACAATAGTGTTTGGTATTGTCGAGGGTTAAGAGAACAAAGCTTCCTTTAAAAAATCTTTGAGAATTTAGAAAGCGATGAAACTGGAAAGCCTGGTGTGTGTGAGATGTGAAGATTTCACGTGAGAGAGTATGCGAAAAAAAGGCCTTTAAATATATGTGTTTCTTTACACACTTTAGGAGAATAGGCTAAATATGTTTAGGATGTTTAAGGAAACCAGACAATTATTTTGTATTAGACATTTTCTACAGATGTAAATAGACATAGCAAAATAAAAACTTACAATTTGAAAGTTTTCTTTTCACAAGTCTAAAAGAACTGTACAAAATCTTAAAATTTACCAAGGCATGACAAACTATGTATTTTTACCTGAAGTGTCTTGCCTTAACAGAACCCTTCCCTAATGTACTCTCATGTAATTGATGGGTGAGAAAGTCCACGGGGCCTATGCAATGGGTCAGTTTCCAATCACTCTACAAAAACATACTAAAAAAACACAAAGGCAATACATTCTGTTAACAGTCAAACAAATGTTGAACGCATAATCCTTTCATTTGAAGAAGAAATAAAGCAGATTGACAAAATGTATAAAAAGTAAAATATGAAAAGACTTGAATGATTTCGAAACAATTAATCAGGTCTTTGACCTATGCGATGACTCAGGTAAATTATGGTTAACTAGACTTAATTAAAGCCTATTAAATACACAGCCCGGTGAGGCGACTCTGAAAGATTGCAGACAAACGATTGACAGGCCCACAATACAGCTGGCCTCCACATCCTATTCTCATATACCGAGGCATTAGTACCATTTGAATATGTGCAGGATGTACTTGAGCAGCAGGACTTAGAAGAAAAGAAAGCAAAGGAACCGCATAAAGAGAAGAATAGGAATTTTGTATGTGACAAGGAAAATAATGGAGCGCCCTCCCCCCACTTGTCCTTTCTTTCTCCACAGAGACGAGGCTGCCTGACAAGCTGGCCATTAGGAAGGTAATTTGACAAGCTGTATAGAGTGCTTTCACTGCGCCCTTACACCTCTTGAACATCATGAAGCCTTGTTCTGTCCTCTTAATTAATATTAAAAGAATACGCAGCCTGGAAAAGACTACATACAAACATATGACAGCCGGTCTATCAAACGCACTGTTCAGGTCAGCATTGCTCTTTGAACTCAGAAGTGTCAGTCAGCGGTTCAGCCTCTACAACACTGTCATCAACTCTTTTTAATGTTTGGTTCATAAAGGAGACTTTAGTTGATCTTTTGTTCATCGTTTATATGGTTTACATTTAGATGTATGTAGTATGCACACCTGTTTGTGTGTTATTGCCTCTAATTCATGAGGCAGGATATAAGAAAAAAGGTCACCATCGGGAACCATCGGGACAAGAGGGAATGGAGAGGAAATGAGATCCAGCAGAAGAGATTACGTGTAGGCGTGGGTTAAAGAGAGAATACTTCTATCAATAGAGAGCTTCTAAACTGAAAGACAACTACAACAAATGTCATGTTTTAGTTCATGTGTTGGAGGGCGTTTGAGTGCATTTTATGCATAGACACACACACATACAAAACAGATTTTAAATGTGTTTTTGCATTAAAAAGCCTCAGGTTGCCTTGAGAGGGAGGATTTGCTGCTGAAGGCTGTAGGCAAACTCAACCCATGCCTCTCTGCTCTATGTTATGCTATTGTTGTTCTCTCCTTCACCCTCCAGTGTCTCTTTCTCTCACTTGTCCTTCTTCTTTAATAGCCTCTATTCTGGTTTCTCTTCCCCCCCCCTACTCAAACAAAACTAATGTCCTGTACATTTTCTACAACAACCGAAGCAGAAAGAATAATAATAGTGTGTATTTTGTTTTTCATCCACATTAAACTTTGGAAATAAAATCAGACAATAAAACATATTTGTAGCAATTATTACATTCTTTGTGATACTAATACATGATCTTTTATGTATAACTATTTTTTGTTGGTTTTAAAAATGCTTGTTTCACGTCACCAGATTTGTATCTCTTGATAGAACGGTTCATATTCACTATGTTACGCTAGAATCAAACAATCTAATAAATATATATATATAAATCCACGGTAATTCCTTCTCATGTTACTAACCACATGTTGCACTTTAATTTCCTTTAGATGGTGGAAAGTTACATTTATTGATTTGATAAGGCTGGGCTCAGATGTAAAAACAATTGAAAATTCTGTCTGTTCTATAAGAAATATTCTATGTATTATTATTTTGAAATTCACTGTGCAGCATGACCTTTATGCAGAATACAACACTGCTTTAACATTCATCTGCTGAAAGGACAACGTTTATGTGGATAACAACTGCTTGATTCTATTTGACATCCTGTGTTGTTTGTATTGCCCCTCGTTTCCTCTATGGCTCTTCACTGTAACTATCCAATATAAGCAAAAATGTCCAAGGAGATGTCTTTTCAAGAGAAAATCTGAAACATCTGAGACAAATTCTTATTAAAAGCAAAGAATTGGATGTAATTTGCAATTGTCATATTTTGAATGTTTGCCTTTGATTGATTGAAGCTGACAGAAGGAATAGCTATAGTTTTATTGTACAGAACCTATACTAAAAATATATATTATATTAAAATGTTGTAGTTACAATATTGTCCTTGAAGAAGCCTGAATATGACTCACAAAATAAAGTTCCTCTTAGTGCATGGCTTTGTTGTTAAAGGGGTCTTATTGCTGTGGCAATACAATATACTTTGTGGTGCATTAGAGACCAATTGTTTAAAAAAGTGTTTTCCGCTTGGTCTCTCCAGCTCTATCTTACATCGTCGGCTCAAAAGTAGGGTGCTAATTCTATTTCTGTTTGGATTGTTTTTCTGCTATCTTGTCAGGTAAATAACTTAAAAAAGAGGTAACAGGTCGATCATAGGTGTATTTACAGCAAGTAGTTATGCGCTCTCTCTCTTGCGTGCACACACACACACACACACACACACATACACATACACACACACACACACACAAACAAAAAGCAGCTATATCAGATGTAACACTTGAGAGCAGGGTTATGCTTGCCGTGGAGGAAAAATGATTTACAAATTATACAAACATTTAAAATGACTAATTCATTTATTCAAACTCACACACATGAGAAACTAGTCTTGGGTTTCTAGGGGGACATTATCAAGTCTTATTATTGGACCCGATCAGAAATGGTTCAGCTGTTGCTCGCCCATTAGAATGCATTATCACACTCTTGCAAATGTCTTCCCCTGTAACCATGTTTGTTTTCTATTGATGCAAATGCTGCCTAATTGTGTTTTATTGAGCTTCCCATAAGGTTAGAACATTTAAATATTGTATCTAGTGGCTGAATTATTCAATTTTAACATTAGGAAGAGTGGTTTGGTAGTAATAATTATTCTGCTCTCATTTCTTTTAAATCAGCAGCTAACAAGGAGAATGCAAGTTCATTTTTTCCTTAAGATTGTCAAGGTTTAAACAAACCTGGACAAAATATGAAATGTAATGCATCATCACTGTAGATTAATACTCTTATAGGTTTACTTTACAATCATATGATCATCTCATGTAAACAAATGTTACTTTGCGGTCTCTTTACTGTCTATTAATTTGCATCCCCCTTTATCTTCTTGCAGCCCTCTTAAATTACCCCTCCCCATCTTCGTGTTGAAACCTTCTGCTTTCAAGCTACTCAATTCAATCATCCGTTACTGAAGAAAACTGAGAAGCCTCTCACTCTGAAATCCAATTGAATGATTCTTAATACCACAGTGGATGAGGGGAAAGGAGTGAAGAGGAGAATGAGGAACAGGAGGGAGGAAATTATAAGTTAAATAACAAGCATGGAAAGAAGGTGGGAGAGGGTGCAGACAAAGCTGAGAGGAGGCTGAGGTAGAGAGGTGGAAGGTGGGGGGTTGCGAGGAAAGATAGAGGAGTGGTATTAATTGTACCACGAATATACTCATCATCCCCCTTTTCTTTTATTTATGTCCTTGCCCAACATGAGCTGCTGCATACAATTGATGGCCTCATGGATTCATTATTAAATGGTTGCTTGGCAGAAGTTAAAGATACAAAATCCGAAGCAGGATTAGAATTAATATATGGAAGAAATGAAATTCGATGTATTTAAATGAACTATCATTCGATAACAGGGGTGGTTAGAAAGATAGACTTTGACTCAAATACTACAGATGCACGTCTTTTTTTAATTTGTTGATCTTTCAGCTGTAAATTATTGTTGTCTTTTTCATAACTTATAAAATAGTTCATTTGGAGTTATTCATACATTTCTTTTAATCCATGTATTATTTTTAACAAGAAAAAAAACAAGAAATCGGACTAATTTTCTATTTCGCTGAACCGCATTTATCGAGTACTTACATTTCTATATGCATATTCATTATCTGGTCATTCAGATGGCCCTGATTACAGCTCATATTAAGATGCACAGTGATTCCAGACAGAGACAATGAACCCTGCGTTGGCCCTTGAGGCCGCCCTGATGCACAGTTTAGCTTACAGCTAAGATGCTTCCCCTCTTCGCAAGAAGGTCCTAATGCACCTCAAGGGCTCTCCACCTGCTCTCAACTGCCCCGGTAACCATGGAGATTTGTCTAATTCAACAAACGATATGGTTGAATAAAAACGCATTGAGGAGAGCATGAACAGTAAAACATGTAAACACTTGTTGGATGCCTGGAACAGAAATATAGGGGATAACATGTGGTGCTTTGATATGCTTTTAGAACTCACATCCTTCCCCTCCTCCACTCAAAAAAAGAAAGGGTTGGAGCCATCTTTTAGAAGTTGTTTATGGAGGGACACTAAATGGGATCCAAATTGATGGAACGATGGAAAGAAGAGCCGGTGGAGCGATGGCACGAATGTAAAGCCTGAATAGAATAAAAAAATTAAACAGCACTTGATATTCTTCGGGCCCCGAGGCCATTAGGGGAGCAGCATGCTCTCTAAATTAGAGTAATGAGGAGTTTGGTAACCAGCTAGCTACAGTACTGTACATGAAATAACGACAGAAGGAAGGAGGGGAGTGTAGGATAAAGACAGGGAACACATGATTCTCTAAACCAAAGGGAGAGATAGCTAAAATCACCAGATCTCAATCACTCAAGTCATTTCTAATTGCCTCTATAGGTTCAGGAACAGTCTGATGAGTTTGTGTGCAGAATACATTTGAAACACTCAGGTTTTGAAAGGCACTGGGGGGTAAACAGGGCAGGGAGAGGGAGTTGGGGGTCAATGAGAAGAGAGAAAAGGAAGCGAGAGATTGAAAGAGAGAGAGGAGGAGAAATGTGAATCACACACTGCTGCTCTGATCACAGCATGGGTCCATCTCTGTCCCAGCCAGACCCCCCACCCCGCCTCCAAAAGGGAATTTATCTGTGTGTGTGTCTGTCAGAGGAAAAGCGTGCACTGGTCAGCAAGCGTATGCACGTCAGCGTGTTTTTGTGCGCAGCTTGTGTGTGCATGTGTGTGTCTGAGCTGTCCCAGCAGGAGGGAAAGCACATGGGATGAACGGCCCATGTGGCTAAACACATATTTCGTCATAAAACATTCGTTCGGCAGGAGCTTTTCTCAGAACCTGCCACAAATGGTTGTTGTTGTAGCATTATTTGTCAGAAAAAACTCACTGTTGACTGAATGTCCCACACTCCTGAAGGCAACTTGATGCATACGGTTAAAGAGGCACCATTTTCACGTCTGCTCGGCCTCGACAAGATGTCCAAGAGTCCTGGCAGACGTTTCCAAGAAGAGCTGTCCAACAAAACACAATGTGCAGCATCAGATGTTTAAAGGGGCCACATAATGTTGGGGTTATCTGCTTTCTATCACAATATCTCAATCTGTTTGAAATGGTCACAAATGGTCAAACACTAACGTCTAATTCACTTTCTAGGCATTCAGCAGAAAGATGAATAATGATTGCACAAAACATGAGATCAGTGTTGTGATGGTAGGGGGGATACATACATGGTCGTGGAAAGGAAATAGTCCAGCTCAGCACTCCACTTGAGATATGGAATTTTTGCTCCCCATACTACCTTCATTCCTTTTACTTACAGCCCATAACCCCTTTATTCCTATCGGCTTCGTCAGAATTTAGAGGGAAATATAACACTTTAGACTTCAGTAAATTTGTGTAACAGCTTTGACTACTGTTACATAACAAAGTAAGACTTTAACTAAACAATATTTAAAAGAATTATGCTTTGATACATTGTATTGTATGTCTCAAAAGAGACAGTTTATCCATTTGTTGATTGACAGACAGTTAATAAATGTTTCACACAAAAAACCTTAACATTTCAAGGTTTCTCTCAAAGGATTTGCTGATTTAACTAGTAACTACACTGAAAAACTGAAATGTTGACTTTAATTGAGTGTATTATGTCAACAAATTTCACATAACTGTATAGATGAGAGTAACACGTACGTCACTTCCGGGCGAAAAGTATGGCCCCGCTCACTTTTGGGGGAAAACAACAACAAATTCTGAATTTTTGCCAATACGATCAGAATTTTTTGAAAACCGTGGATTTTTGGATCTTCAAAGACCCCGATTACGATGGCCTGTCAGGCAAACAATTACATGAAATTATTTGAAATCGACAATCGGGCTCGATATATAGTTACATTAAAATCAGTAGGCGAGGCTGTAATTTTCGCCGGCTGTTACCGGCTGTTACTCTCATTAGCAAGGCGGAAAATAATATTTTTATCATGCCAAAAAGCTGCTGTGTCGTTTATTGCATCTCAAACATTAAAACAAATCCAGAGTTCAGTGTTTCTGTACTTCCTCTAAGAAGAAAGGACAGAAAAATAAGAGCTCTGTGGCTTCAGGCTTGATCGCCGTTCAAATGACAGCGTTGGTTTCCCCCAAAAGTGGGCGGGGCCGTAAAGAGACGTAGATGTTACTCTCATCTATGGACATCGATCGCCTACTGCTATATTTAACCATATTTCGAGCCCGATCGTCGATTTCCAATGATTTAATGTAATTGTTTGCCTGTCTGGCGATTGTAATCGGGCTTTTTGAAGATCCAAAAATCCACGGTTTTCTTACATTTCTGATCGGACGTCATTGGTGTTACTGCTACACAAAACGCTTTTATTTTTAAAATAATGTACTGTCTCTGAAGTGCCTCCTGTAACAAGAGATAATTTGAGGCAGTGCAGTGGACAAAGACATATGGAAAGTCAGATACTTCTTACTTTGTTTGTTAAAGGTGTCATTTTATCTTCAAATTTTACATGCGTCTTTCAAGTCTGTCATTAGTGTTACTCATTGCATAGCCCTAGGGGTGAACATTTGAATGGGAAAATGTATTGTATTGAAGAGATAAACGATTTTGATATTGACTGAAGCCATATTTGGTCTGACACATTGCAGCCATTTTGTTAAAATGGTAGTGTTTTCTCCAAATTGTCACTGGTGTTCTCTTCTTCCTGGTAACACGTAACACCAGTGACGTTCCTATATAAATAAGCTTTGTATAATGTATACAAATAATAAAAATACTTTAAGCTCTATTTGTTGTGGATTCATCAAGTTAAGAGTTAGTTATTGCTATTTAACAGGTTTTAGATGTGTTTAGAAGGAATATATTTGAGTCAGCTTTGTTTTCCCCCAAAAGTGGGCGGAGCCGTACTTTTGGGGCCATTCATTTGTCTTCCTTGCCTATAAGGTTCCCACAAATTAAAGGTTCAACATTAAAATGGTGCTTTATTTTTTCACTGGATATTAATTGTGATAGTTGTTAAAATAATTTATCCAGCCAATCAAAAACTGATTATTGAGTATTGTAGACAGTATGTATGTAAACCGTACATAAAGAGTGTATGATAAGACATAGGACAGTTTACTCATTTAAAACACAAATACATATGTATGTCTTTTTATATTTCCATGGCAGATTAGTGGTTTTATTTTACACTTTTTCTTTATTGGTTAATTTAACACATAAGACACTGACATTTGAAAAAAAGGTCACGTTCTGAGTTTTCCCCACACTGATGATTTTCATTTGTAGTTGTCGGCAAGTTTCCATATAAAGTTAAAATGCATATTTATAGCCAAATAAAATATAAAACTAAAAAAAGAACACAAAAGGTTTTAGCACAAGGTTTTAAATTCTTTGTTGATTTTAAACCCAAGAAGGTGAACTCTCCGTGTATGTTTCTGTATAAATTATGTAAATACAACTGACATGATCACTTCTTTTGTGGGGAATTTTTCTGATGAGAAACATGCCTTTCCTCTGTTCACCATAATTAATGTAGTGGAGCATCCATCCGTCTGCACACATTTGCAGGGATTCTCCTCTTTAATTTCTCTCTCTGCACAGAGACACGTCCATGTAATTATGTGTCAACGAGCAATTAAAGCATCAATTAAAGTTTGTTAGGCAGAGATCATATCATGGAGAACAGTGATTAGGCCCAACAGTCACATACATGTTAGTGTATCTAATGAGATTGTCAATAAGCTGATTATCTATCCATTTATCTGTCTGTGTATCTTCATATCTGTCTTCCTTCATTCTCGTTTTTTTTTGCTCTTACCGTCTCTGTCCATTCATCCTTCATAAACCTGTTTTCTACCATTCCTCGTTCCACATCCATATGCTTCCTCCATCACAGCGTCGTCCCCTTGCCCCTCTCTCCCTTTGTGTGCTCTTTGGAGTGCTGCTGGACGACAACTTAATCTCCATCAGTTCCTCTCTCCTCCTCTTCATCCCCTCTCCTTCTGTTGGAGTGGTGCTACATGACAATCCAATATCCGCAGTCTCAGTCTCCTAATAGTCCTTTTTCTTCTAGTTTTTAATGCATCTCGCTGTTTCTTACTCTCCCTCCATCTATCCATCTTTCTCTTTCCTTTCATAATCTCCTCTGTGTGCATGGCTCATATAAAAGAAAACATAAAAATATGATAGAAAACTTGGAGGTTTGATTTCACATTTAGTGTGCACACTATCAATGCTTGAAGGCACACTTTAATATGTTAAAATACATAACTCTTTTTAATTAGATTTGCAAAGTCCCAGTGTCACAGAAAATACGCAAAAGACAAACAATAAAACCGGAGAATTCGAATAATGTTTGTGTACAAATGGTTATTTTTACACAGCACATCAACCAAAATTCCACCAGTCTCTTTTTTATGTTTTACACTTTTAGATTAATATTCCTAGATTTGTGACATTATGAATGACAGCTCTTGAACCATATATTGACCTAAGAATATCAATATGTGTCTAGAATAAAATATAAGTTTGAATTTTATTTGTATTTTCTTTTGTGTGTTTAAACATGTCTGTCAGAATATACCGTATATTTTCCATTAGAATATAATTGCTGATTCTGGTGAAATTCCAACATTTTGAACAACAATTAATATATAATGCTAAGCAAAATGATTTAAAGATTACGTTTTCTTTCTTTCATACAGCTAAAATATGTATATACTTTTTCAGGATTTCCATGGCTATTTGTGTTAAAAGTTTCATTAAGGATTAATGATGCATTATATAGATTTAGAATTAAGATCTGCAGAAACACATTGCATTTATTACAACTAAAGTGCTATTCAATTTATCATGACACAGTCAACTCACAGTCAACACAGTCCAGCTTCATGAGGCAAGGCAAGTTTATTTATATAGCACCTTTCAACACAAGTCAATTCAAAGTGCTTTACAAAAAAATGAAAGGCATTAAGAAAATGGCATTTAAAATTAAAAATAAAAGATAATAAAAGAAACATTAAAAGAAAAAATACATGGATAAAAGTTACAGTGCAGTTTAAGATGTGAATAGTTCAATTAAAAGCAGCGGCAAAAAGAAAAGTCTTTAGTCTGGATTTAAAAGTAGTCAGAGTTGCAGCGGACCTGCAGGTTTCTGGGAGTTTGTTCCAGATAGATAAGCAAGATAGAAATATAGAATTCACAAGGTCCCAACAGCAAAATAAGCTCATCAAGAATAAAGAATGGGCTAAATATGTGATAAAAAGATGCAACCTTCATTTAATGTCTTGCAATTAGTTGTATCTTCCAGAAACATTTGAGTGCTTTACCACACAGAAAAACACACTGACTCCTCAGCAACAACATGATGTTTGTTTTTTCTTCCTGCTCTAACAGCTCCTGGTTAAAGGCAAAACAAATTCTTGACTGTGCTGACAAACATGAAAAGGAGCTCACTATGATTTGTTTTCTCCAATGTGGGACACATGGTAACATAGAGCCTAAACATGTCCTGTGTGTCAGCGTCTGATGGCTAATCTTCCCTGTCTGTGGGTGTGTGAAATTCGCACATG
Organism: Gymnodraco acuticeps; assembly: GCF_902827175.1. Taxonomy (NCBI): domain Eukaryota; kingdom Metazoa; phylum Chordata; class Actinopteri; order Perciformes; family Bathydraconidae; genus Gymnodraco; species Gymnodraco acuticeps. The sequence goes on from NW_022990947.1 coordinate 3,860,227, forward strand.
GGAACACACCTCCTGCCCAGCGAGAGGATAACCATCTGACCTTAAGCCTTTGCTAGAATTAATGAAGAGACTGTCATTTGCAGACAGCGTGCGGCATGCTCGCGCACACAGGATACCCTCCTCTTGGTCCGGACAGATTATTTCAGTATAATGAGCCAGTTTCTCTGCATCTGCCAACCAGTCTGACTCACTGGCCTATGGAGGCCTGTTGAATCTGACATGCAATGAACAGAAAAAGAAGACACCAGTGACATCCAGTGGCCGAGCATTACACTGCTTTTACTTGTTGCCTTAATATTACAGTATCACTGTATTATCAATGAAATTGTATCTTAATCTGTAATAACTGTTATACATTTTTTAAATGATATTTGTAGTATTTATATGAATTTCTCAAGTGTCAGCAACTAAGACATTAAATATATCTAGAGAAGTTAAAAAGTGCTATATTGCAAGTACTGATTCCTCATATTATAGTTCATGGAAAAAGACAAAAAACCAACCACATAAAAACATATATATTTTCTTTGAGAAGTAAATCTCAAGAGTGCCATCACAATGAAAACATGTCTCCTTAATATATGCTAAGTTTCATCAATTATCAGTGTGAGAAGAAGTTGTTAGAGAGTACTTGTCCATGGACAAGTGAGTTTGGCAATTTACTTGTCCGAATACATTTTTTACTTGTCCAGAATGGACAAAAATTGGGGCCAATGGAATCTTCTTCTTCGCCATCGTATTTTACATTTTCCCACGGTTTTTACGACACCGCTAACGTAAGTGAGCGGTAAGCTTTTTTAAAAATGTATATATATATACAGTCTATGCTTTTACTGCATCACACATAGGGTTGGGTATCGTTTGGATTTTAACGAATCCGGTTCTGCTTTTCGATTCCGGTTATTTTCGGTTCTCGATTCCGGTTCTTTGAGAGGGTAAATAAGTCCCATGACAAACTGGGAGAAAAATATATTTATGAAAACATTAAGTCAAATCTGTATTCCTATTTACAAATCACTTCATACTGTTTAATTTCTTACGGTTATTGAATACAATTATATAAAAATAATCTCTGCATTGTTTAGTTATTTGTAAGTGGTGCAGTTTGAGAATGTACAATTGGCCCAGTCTCCTCTGATGTTACACTGCAACCTGCCTGTGAGACAGAGTCCAACCCTATACAGTCTATGGTCCAACCACGCATGTCCAACACATAGGCCTAATAATAATAATACATTATATTTATAGCCTATAGGCCTAGCGCTTACACATGTCCTGCAATACACATGCTGCAGTTGCCCAGCTGCTCACTGTTTGTAAAAGTAAATAAATATAGTATAGTATTTTCATTTCAATAATGTACTTTCTATACCCTGCTTCATAAACAATACTGACATCCCTGTGCTCCTCCGAGTCTGGGGGTCCGGGGATGTGAGGACAGCGCGAGGACAAAGACAGGGAGGCTGCTTTATTTCATAAAGGAAATGGTGGTCAATATTTACAATATAGGAGCTAAAACGCTTAATAACCTTCATTACGTGTTAGAGAAAGAACATAAGAAAGTTTGACAAAGATGAGGCTGTTAAACGGGCAGCGGATCCGCTGTGTGTAGAATGAGAGAGAGAGTAGAGAGAGAGAGAGAGAGAGAGAGAGAGAGAGAGAAGAGAGAAGAGAGAGAGGAGATAGATAGCTCTCTCCTCTCTCTCGCTCTCTACTCTCCTCTTCGCTCTATCGCTCTCTTCTCTCGTCTCGCTCTCTTCTCGTCTCTCTCTCTCTATCTCTCTCTGCGCTCCTCTCTCGCGCTCTCTCTTACTCTCTCTCGCCCTCTTTCACCCTATCCCTCCTCCTCCATCCTTCTCACTAGAGAGAGAGAGGATGGCGCGGCGTCCGCGGGGCTCTTCGGCCTCCGCGCCCCTGGTCCTCTCGCAACTCTATTAATCCCGGGTACTGGACAATGGTTATTTGTTCCTACGCGGAACCGAGTTTGCTTCCCAACCCTGCCACTGTGCTACACTTCCCGCCCCGCCCCCGTCTATACTGTACAGAAAGCGGCGAGATACATTTCCTTAGGAATCGACATAGCAGAACCGAAACTAACATTTCTAAAACGAACAATGGCGTACACGTACAATTTGCGAATGAGTTCTGCCTTTTGTAAACTGAATTTATCAATAATTTGTCAATAAATCAGGGCAAAAAACCGTCACTTGTCCGCCGGACAAGTCAATTGAAAGATGATACTTGTCCGATATTGTAAATAACACGTCCCGGCTACTTTTTCGCACACTGATTATAATGAACATCTTCAATAATAATCAAATGCCTCCTCAATCGTCAATTTGAGGGAAAGGGTATGAAGGGCCATACAGTTATCCGTTCCATACAGTTTTTTCTACCCCAAGGCCCAACAACGACTGATCGTCACCACCAAAAAAATGCTCTCCGACTGGACCAATTACACAGGCAACTCATTTAATAAAAATAATAGGACAAAGATAAATACACAATCTGAATAAAACAAGAGTAGGCCTACTGGGGACACATAGACTTCCGCTAAGACTTTGTCCTATCCCGCAATGTTAACAAAAGAAACAAATCATTTGCTTATCCGCCCTGTGATTCCCATCCACTACATTTAATTGATTCTTACTACACCCTTCTACCAGGTCTCACAAAAATATGGTTCATATTTTGTTCTGTTTTGCTGCTGACAAACATACCAATAAACATAACATCCTTGGCAGAAAAAGATGAGAGCGGCTCACAGAAATAAACTGCTTCTATTTCGTATATGGCTTCGCCCTCTAAGGCTATCGCTATTGGGTTATCCCTCTGCGCCCCCGCGCATCACTGAAACACTTGTAGTCCACGCCCACCCGCTAGGTGGGCCCCACCCTCGGGCCTCCTTCCGGTATAAGTAGGAAGGGGGCCCGGCAATCTGATCCCTCTTTTCTTCAGCAACCAGCACACTACTGAAGCACAGGAAAAGTCAAGTCATGAACAACAACTGTGTCCGTGATTGTCCCCAGGGCCGTTTCTAGCTTTTTGGGGGCCCTATGCAAGATGCTGTTTGGGGGGCCCTAGTTTTGACAGTTTTTTAACTACAATGGGGGGGATTCCGAAGCCTTTAAGATTATCTGTGGAGATGCATCAATCTGTTACACTTTAATAGGAAAACAGGCTAATTTCACGAAAACCAAGCAATTGAAAATTACAAAAAACGATATTAAAAAGGTAAACAATAAGGCTCCTCTATGTCAATAAATGCAAGAGATGCAGCATTTTCTCAACAATGTTTAATTTACATTTTTCATCTTCCTCAGACGTCACTCATTGGCTGTCAGCCAATGAGTGATCGTTGGGCTGTCAGCCCATGATTTGGACTTTATTACCCCAAAAACCCAAGCAGCAGTTTAGTCGTGTTTATATCCTACATTGGATTTGTAAGCATATAATGCTTCACCGAACACACAGTGGCGACTGGTCATTAGTGGCAAGTGGGGCACAGCCCCACCTAGTGTCAGCAGAAAGTATTACAAATAATGATTACAAAAAAATGCAAAAAATAAATAACAAAATATATTTTAAGATCATGGTTAATCATCTGATTTGTCTGTATATTGCTGTTTTAGTCTGTGTTCTTCTAATTAGTGTCTACAGTTTGTGCCTATTGAGCTGTTTAGAGCCATGTGGGACAAAACCCGATCATGCCCCTCCCTCTCTCTGTCTAAGTGAACGGTGACTGTAAAAACTACACTGCGCATGCTCAGTGTATTGTCCTATTTAATGTGTGTGGCAAAAAAATAATGACCATAGGGGCACTGAGCTGCCATCCTCACCATACGTCATCTCACATCATTCAGAGCTGATTGGCTCATTTTAATTCTCCCCAAATATATTGAGGCTGAACCTGAACTTTGAATTCTCTGCTCCCATCAGTGATCTTGTTAAAATTGTGAATGCAGAATTAGAAATACTATGTAACTGGTTTGCAGTTAATAAATGATCCCTTAATGTGGCCAAAACAAATTACATGTTATTCAATACAAAGTCTGAGAGTAGAAATGACTGCATTATACGGATTTGCAATACAGAGATAGAAAAAGTTGGTGCATGTAAATTTTTAGGACTGCTTGTTGACGAAAAACTAAATTGGAAGCATATAAATTATGTACTAAACTGTCAAAAAACAATAGGTATTTTGTATCGTACTAAGAACATTCTTGAAGAAAATATACTCTTTATAACAGTCCATTTCTCCCTTACCTTTACTACTGTTCAGAAATATGGGGAAACACGTACTCAACAAATCTACAAAAAATAATAACATCCCAAAAAAAAGTATTACGAATAGTCTGTGGTGTTGGTAAATATGAACACACAAATCCCATATTAAAAAAACTCAATCTATTAAAATGTGTTGAGATAGTACAGCTTAAAACAGTACTGATTATGCACAACATTTTCCATAAGAAAATGCCTAATAACATTCAAAAGCAGTTCCAAACCACAGCGTGAACATATGAATGTAAAAAAAGTCACTTGAAAATAAGTGTTCACAATGTTTATATGCAATTATGCATATATTATTATTATTCATTTGCCAAGTACATGTGTACCTATGTATATATAGTATTTTAATTTCCAAAAAAAGATAGTTGAAACTGCTATTGACATGTGCAGAAAATGACCCTATCTAGTTAGGATGATGCACGGGAGGGCTACTTTCCACAAGCTATGCTTCAGCCCTCCCGCTTCTACTAATTTTGTTCATCTTTGTGTGTATGAATTAAACTTTTTTTGTTTTTCGGATGAAAAAAAAAGAAAAACAAATACTTTCAGCTTGGGGGCCCCCTAGTGGCCGCGGGGGCCGTATGCCCCCGCATAGTCCGCCTGTAGGAAGAAACGGCCCTGATTGTCCCTCATGTAAGACGGGGTACATCATGAGCTATGACTTACCCCCTAATCCCACCAGGAGCATCTGCGCTGCGTTGCGCGGCGTTGCGCTGCATTGCGCTGCGTTGCGCTGCGTTGCGCTGCGGCTGCGGCGTTTTTAGCGATCGCGGCCACTCTAGTCAATGGGTGCTATTCCACCAGACACGCTGCGCCGCGCTGCGCCGCGGCTCGAAGCGTCCCAGAAGCTCCTCGCCGCAAGGAATTTCTAAAATATAGGATGAATCCTATTTTTGACGCGGCGCAGCGCGGCGCAGGCAGGAAGTGGAATGTTCATCCAACAACTGCGAGGCTGCACACACGACGCTCCGCTTCCGCAATGTTTTGAAACGCGCCTGGTGGGTTAGGACGCAGGAGGAGGTCGCAGCGCGGCGCAGCCGCAGCGCAGCCGCAGCGCAGACGCAGCGCAGACGCTCCTGGTGCGATTAGGGGGTTACACGCGATATGCGAATCCTGCCTGGGGCCAGAGCACGCGGACGCGGCTCTCAGCCAGCAGGTCGCTTGTTCGCATTGTGCCCGTCTCCCGTCAGCCGACAGGAAGCGAAGAGCGGACGCTCTAGCTGCTGTGGCTGAGGAGGACGATTGGCCCGTCCAGAACAGGGACGACGGCCTGTCTCTGGAGCCGAGTGCGAGGCAGGAGTCGGACGACTCCTACCCTGTCTCCCGCCATGGCTCGCCATGCGGCTCTCCCCTCCCCCCTGGACGGGGGAGACGGGGTCGGAGCGAGGTACGGGTGTGGCGGCCGAGCACGCGGTCCCCTTCTCCGTGGCCACAGCGCTACCGGCGTTGGGTGGCATTATGCTGGAGCTGCCGGAGATAATCGGCAAAGCAGCAGCATGCAAAGGTCTCCCCGTTCCCCTAGGACGGGAGAGGGTGGCTCTGGACGACATGGCCGGAGTGTTTTCCCGGGTTCAGACGGGCAGGAACCACCCCCGCTCTGGAGCCGAGCTTGACGGCGTTCTTTGGGGGTTAGGCAGGCCAACTTGATCGCCGGACGGCGCCCTATGTTGGCCTCCCCCAAGGACCAGTATGTCGCCCGCCAGGCTGACCGGGCGCACCAATTTGCGTTTCAGGCGTCTGCGGCGGAAAACAACATCGCGTTGCTGGCCAACTCGGTGGTTACGCTGGTGGAGCGGTCCACCACCGTGGCACCAGAGGAGGCGGAGGAGATCGGCAAGGCGGCCAGCATGGCACTCAAGCTGTGCGCAGCCGTGGCTGTCTCCCGTGCGAGGATCGCAGCATGGATGACGCAGATCCAGCGCCACCTCTGGCTGCAACAGGCGGCTGTTACAGAGCCAGCCAGGAAGGTCTTGCTGGACGCTCCGATCAGCCCGGACGGGCTGTTCGGACCCCAGTTTCTAGCCATGGTCGAGTCCATGAAGGCGGCAGCGGAGCAGGCGGATGATATCCGCCAGCATGTCGGCTGGCTCCAGCCTGCGGCGAAGCCTCAGCGGCACCAGCGGAAGCAGCAGCAGCAGCGGCCAACCCAGCCACAGCGACAGGCAGAGAGACGCTCACAGCAACCGCAGCCGAGGCGTCAGACTCGTCCGTCGGCGGCGGCAGGGGCACCGTCCCGCGCCTCCGCCCCCCCACCAGCAGAGAGGGGGGGTCAAAAGGGAGTGAGGTACTCCCGTTCGTCGTCTGCTCCACGAGAGCCGCCGAGGAAACAGAGCCGGCCTTGACGGTTTGGGAGGGAGTGTGAGGAAAATAAAATAAGCTTATTTCCCAACATGTTGTCTGAGTCATCAGTTTCAAATGTGTTTCACATATCCCCCACTCTGGGTGAACCAGCTGCCTATGACCTATCGGTTAATAGCCAGCAGGGTTCGTTACAAAAGCCTGCGCATTTTAATCTATCGATTAATAAGCTGCAGAGCGCGGTAACTACGCCAGCTGCCTCCAATCTGTTGATTAGTAGGCAGGTTCGCTGCAGAGGCCTGGTGGTTATGACTGTTCGGTAATTAAACCATAGACCTCATGGCATTCCTCTGTCCGAGATACGCCACCTACACACGGTCGCAATAAGCCCATGAGCGCTGTGGTAACGCCTCATGTGGATGTCACTGCACACACCTCCACTCATCCTCTGAGCGTGTACGCGCCTCATGATGAGAGTCAGAGTGAAATGCAGCGTGTGGAGGCAGTGGCGGCGCCAGTGATTTTCTCTAGGGGAAAAATGAAGAGATCTATGGATATACAGTATCTCTCAACATACATATGAAACAGAACTGTAAACAGATTTTCAATTTATTTATAGATATTTTACAAATCACTCCCCTTTTTAAAACAAACCGTTTGAGACCCACTGAGATAACTAGACTAAAGTTAACTATCTAAACACTAAGGCTGCTTCTCAGGTCGATTAAATGAAATCCTTGCTTCCCTCACTTGCGTCGTTTCCCTGCGTTTAGTCCCTCCCACTATGGCGTTATATTTTCAAAAACGCCTCTGAAATTGTAAGATCCCTACGTTTTTTTTTCACCATTCATTCCAATGGTAGGCGTCTATGGCACGTGATCTTCAAATTTCTCCCTGCAGAAAAAAAAAACATGGCCGAACTTCGTTTTATTCTCGGTGTAAAATGCCTATTTTAAAGTTAGTTTGGCCATTTTGATGTCATTTAATGCGAGAAATATGAGTTGTTATTTCAGATTATGTGTGCAGTAGATGCACATGATCTTTAGTTTGCTAGTTATTACGAAGATTACATCAGGAAATTGTGTCTACGTTTTCATTGTCACCAAGGTGGTTGCTAGGGATGCTGCTATCGATATTATTTCTGTTATGTTGTGTAACTGTTTAATGGTGTTATCTTTATTGCTACCCCCTTCCCCGTCAATGTATAGTGTTGGTCCACAGCGCAAACGTATTAGTTTAACAAAATCCGCATCTAAATTTGTGGCAAAGATACGTTATTTTCCCCTGTGCAATTCTCCATTTACTCAACAATAACACATAATTATCCTTGTGTTTATTTATTTGTTTTTTGATTAATAAACACAAGTTGGAGTCCGTCAGGACCGAGGGTCGGAGCAGCTCATTTGCTTTACAGAATATTACACCCGGAAGTAAGTATTCTCTCCTTTTCACTTGACAAACCCCGTGATAGTCCTCAAGCTCTGTGATTGGAGAGTGTGCAGAGCGTCGAACAGCACTTGAAATGGGATGGAACCACGGCAGACTGTCCAAAACTGGATTTGAACGGGTCCACCCCAACACTATACATTGACGGGGAAGGGGGTAGCAATAAAGATTACACCATTAAACTGTTACACAACATAACAGAAATAATATCAATAGCAGCGTCCCTAGCAACCACCTTGGTGACAATGAAAACGTTGTATCGACACAATTTCCTGAAGTAATCTTCGTAATAACTAGCAAACTAAAGATCATGTGCATCAACTGCACACATAATCTGAAATAACAACTCATATTTCTCGCATCAAATGACATCAAAACGCATTTTAATGGCCAAACTAACTTTAAAATAGGCATTTTACACCGAGAATAAAACGAAGTTCGGCCATGTTTTTTTTTCTGCAGGGAGAAATGTGAAGATCACGTGACATAGACGCCAGCCATTGGAATGAATGGTGAAAAAAAACGTAGGGATCTTACAATTTCAGAGGCGTTTTTGTAGAAATACTACGTCCTATGTTGTGGACCAACGTAGTTATTACACGTTTTTTTATGAGACTGGGTTGGCTATTTCCAGGGTTCCCCAAGAGGAAGAAAATCAGGGCCAGCTGCCTCCAATCTGTTGATTAGTAGGCAGCAGGGTTCGCTGCAGAGGCCTGGTGGTTATAACTTTTCGGTTATTAAACCACAGACCTCGCGGCATTCCTCTGTCCGAGATACGCCACACGGTCACAATAAGCCCATGAGCGCCATGGTAACGCCTCATGTGGATGTCACTGCACACACCTCCACTCATCCTCTGAGCGTGTACGCGCCTCATGATGAGAGTCGGAGTGAAATGCAACGTGTGGAGGCCTCTTCACAGCCCTTTCGCTCTAGGCCCAACTTGGGTTGCCTCACGGGCAGCGGTGGCGAGGGCTCTGGCGTGGCTCGTCGTCATGACGACCACAACACATATCGAGCATGTGCACCCGCTCTCAGAGTGTTTCTCGGAGTGGCAGCGCGTGTGTCTGATGGACAGGTGGATGAGCAGGCTGATCAGCAGAGGGTACACCCTGCAGTTCGCCTCTCTCCCCCCCCACAGTTCAATGGGATACAGGAAACACTCCTGTCCTCCCAGAATCTATGTCTTGCGCTCCAATCCGAGCCGCTGGAACTCCTGTTGAAAGAGGAGATTTCCAGGGTTCCTCAAAGGGAGGAAAATCAGGGGTTTTCACTCCCGTTATTTTTCTAATCCCGAAAAAGACTGGGGCAATGAGACATCCTCGATCTGTCAGTATTCCACATGCTGACGATCAAACAGGTGCTGGAATGTGTTCACAGTGGCGGCGCCAGAGATTTTCTCTAGGGGGTGCTGTGGGGTAGCTTGACGTTTCATAGAGGGTGCTCAAACATTAAGGGTTTCCCATTAATGCACCAGCGCTACAGTTGAATTTTCTACTGCAACACTCCCCACACACACACACAGTGTACCCGCGACTGTTACAATGAAGGCTCGATAATCAGCTCACGGCATATAGGTGTAAGCAGGGGTAAAGTGCTATTTTTACAAGTGGGGAGCGGACCTCACCTCCTCTAGGAGGGTCCTCACCTCCTCTAGCTCTAGTGGGGTCCGGGGGCATGCTCCCCCGGGAAGATTTTTTTAAAATATTGAAGTTAAAAGCATCAATCTGGTGCACTTTGAGAGCAACATTAAGGGATCTATGGATACATCTCTCAACACCAGATTTGCCAACCCTCCCGATTTTCGCGGGAGACTCCCAATTGTATTGCCCTCCCCCTGTTTCATCTCGGGGTCATATTTCTCCCGCATTTCTCCCGATTTCTGACAAAATCAGATTTATTCAGGACTGTTTCCACTCGGACTTTAATACAGCTACACCATTGTTTGGTTTCCATGGTAGCGCGTCTCTTTAGTAGCGTGTGCCACTGAAAGTCTGAGAGGGTGAGGCAGATAGTCACAGAAAACGGAACAAAAATCGACAACTCGACCCTCTGCTCAATCGATCCTTTCCTGAAAAATACAGGTCCAGCACATATGCTCCATCAAGGATGGTGCTACAGGCCGCAAGGCAGTGCACTGACAACTACAATAAGCATGTTAATGTTAATCTAATACAGCTCCGGCGATCCACTAACACCCCCCCCCCCGCGGTGGTTTTGAAATGCTCCCGATTTCTGAGGTCTCAAGGTTGGCAAGTATGCTCAACACCCATATGAAACAGAACTGTAAACAGATTTTCTATTTCTTCATAGACATTTTACAAATCACTCCCCTTTTAAAACAAACCGTTTTGATAACTAGATTAAAGTTAACTATCTAAACACTGAGAGTCCTTTACTTCACCTGAGCTGTTACCTGAGACTCTCCGTCTGACAGGAGAGAGTTCTCCCTCCACCTTGTTGTTGAAAAAGCTCCTTATACCAGTTAGCTTGGCTAGCTAGCACCAGATGCTAACCACAACGATCTCCGGTACCCACCGGTGCGCGAGCTCTCTCTCTCGCTCGCTCGCGCACGCACACAAAATGGCTCGTGCCACACACACAGAGCAGAGCTTGAATGAAACACAGAGACCCAGAAGTAAGCTACTTGTACTCACGAGGCCTATTATGTGCAGAATCCCTCTCCCTTTCAGGTGGTTTTGATTGAGTGTCCACACGTGGACGTTTAAGGACTAAAAAACGATAATTTTTTCACTTTGCTGTTAGCAAATCATTTGGCGCTCTAGCTAACAGGAAGTCACTCAAGTGTCACAAAGTAATTTAGCCTATGGGTAGGTCAAAAATCGAATGGGTGCTGGCCATCGGCCTAATCATATCACCTGTGTTGGCTTTATGTTTTTGGTCAAACATTTGTTTGTTTCACATTTGCATTGACGTAATCAATAATTTTTCTAATTTAATTTAATAAAAATAATAATAATAATTTTCGAAAAAAAACCACATATTTCTTGGGGGTGCTTAGGGGGTGCTTTGGCAATCCTGAGGGGTGCTTCAGCACCCCCTAGCTCCCCCCTACCGCCGTCCCTGTGTGTTCACCATGGACGACTGGTTCACTTCCACCTGAAGGATGCATACTTCCACATACCCCTCACCCCGAAACACAGGAAATTCCTGCGTTTTCTCATTTCAGGGAATATCAGACCAGACAATCGTCTGCCGTTCGGATATTTCCTGGCTCCTCCCGTTTTTGTGTATAAGGCTGGAGCCTACACAGAGGAGGGATGAGAGTGTGGTTTCCTCTGGACGACCTGCTATTTGCTGGCTCGCTCCAGGGAGGAAGTCGCTTTACAGACGGTAGGCTACATCTCGTATCGCATCTGTCAAAGCCTGGGTTTCATAATAAATTGGAAGAAGAGCTGTCCTCTTCCCTCTCAGACAAATGTTTATCTGGGAGTGGAATTAAACTCAGCCAGCAGAGCGCGGCTCTCGCGGCTCTCGCGGCAGCGAGTGGAGAAACTGACAGCTCTCCTCCGGCGTGTCACAACCAAGCGGCAAACTGTGGGGTAGAGCCGGGAAGCCAATACGGAAGTGCCACACACTGCAGTTCATATATTGGCCGATAGGCGATGGCTGCAGAAAGGAGCAATTTCCATAGACCCCCATGTTAAAATGCCCGATTTTACAGCAGAAAAAAACATGTTTCTACCCCTGGCTCCATACATTTTATTATCGATATAGTTAGATTCCACCTTCATGATTATGGATCTGTGAGTGAATTGTTTTCTAACGCGACCCTTTATATTTATATTAGGTCTTAAAGTTTGTGCATACATTAGGGCGTGGTCACTTTGATTGACAGATACGTGCCTCACTGTCAGCTAACAGCAACTTGTCCAATCTGCTAGGCTACAACCATAGAGGCTACAACGTTAGTTAGTTGTAGTTACTGTACTTGATCCTTTAGCTGTGTTCGTGGTGATCGTGCCTGTTAGGGAATATTGTTACAAATACCAGATAATTAAAATGTCGTGCTGTGCGCTTGAATGTACTAACAGATCTTCCAAGAAGTCTACTTTCAGCTTTTTTCGGTGAGTAAAATGATAATAATATACATCTTAACCCCGTTAGCAGGTGTTTGTGTGCTTGTTAGCTTAGCCTGTTATGTAGCTTATTAGCCAGCTAAGGACGTAACCCTTTATACATATATACAGTTTAGTTTATGATTCAGCCTTGGGTAAGACTTTTATACTATATGGCTATGACGCCCATAATGCTAAACGGGAGCAAATGTTAAAAGGGGTGGGCCGCCGGAGTCCACGCCGCCGAAGCTAACGGGGCTGCAGGGTGCTAGCTCGCTAGCGCGTCCCGGCGGCCGTAGCTAGCACCCTGGGGCTCCGTTAGCTTCGGCCAGCGGCGGAGTCCGGCGTTATAACTGGAGATCAAGGAATGCATCGTAACGCGGACTTGGTTCGCCTGCAGCCCGCTGTAGTATTAGCTAAATAAATGATGTTGAGCAAGGCTTATTAAGCTGAACACCACCACAATTATTCTGCTATGTATCGGTACTTATTTTATTAACGTGTGAATGACAAGCATTAAGAATAATACCAAATAGCTAATTATCTTGCAGATTGTCTCGTTTGATTATGAATGTAACGTTTATATAGTGGAACTACACTGTTTTATCAAAACCAAAGTGCCACGCAGTGACTTGGTATGCATGTATTTCAGCAGGAAATGTGCAACCTAGATGACATTTACCAACACAGACTATATAGAAATATTTGTAAAAGTTGTTCATGCGTTACTAAGTGAATATGGCATTAACCCTCCTGTTGTCTTCGGGTCAAATCTGACCGATTTACTACTTTCATCAATCATGTTTTACATTCGATTGATACTGAGAGCATGTTAGCTTAGCTTCTTAGCCTGAGCTAGGACTCGAACGTCACGGTCGTTGGCAGCAGGTCCCGCCCTGTCCCGCCTCGGCTCCGCCTCAGCTCCGCCTCTTTGCCCTTATTTGGAGAAGGCGGGAGTTAGACTCTGACGACACCGTCGAGCCGTTAGTGGCCGACTCCGCCTACTAAGGGCTTCACGGCAACTCTGCAGAATCCTATGGGTGACGTCACGGACCCTACCTCCATTTATATATACAGTCTATGGTCACAACCCACACAGCCTTCTCCGTGACGCAGCTGCTCGGCGTTGGTGTCAGCTGGTCAGGTGATGATCCCCTTGGGTCTCTTCCAACAGGGGGACACTCCAGAGGTGGTTCATTCGCTGCAGAAGCCTGCTGTTTTTACCCTATTGGTTTATAAACTGCAGAGCTCGCGGCATTCCTCTGTCCCAGATATGCCTCCTACACACGTCATAATAAATCCACGAGCACCGTTATAACGCCTCGTGTGGACAGCACACACACCTCTCATCCATCAGAGCAATGTATATTCCCGGCGAATTTAACCGAGGGGCTCGCAGAACGCAGCAGCCGTTGTATGCGAGGAGTATGGAGACTCAGACCTGTGTCACGCACACTGAAAGGCGCCTCAGTGGGATTTGGCTTTGGTGTTACGCGCACTAAAGCAAAGCCCCATTTGAACCTGATCAGGTTCCCTTTAAACTGTTTTCAGCCAAAGTAGTACTACTTTTGGCTCTATCAGAGAAAAGGGTGAGTGATTGGTCTGCTCTCTCTGTGGCTCCGTCATGCCTCCGGATCCAAGGAGATGGCAGTTCAGCTGTTTTACGCCTAACCCGGCTTCATGCCTAAGGTCATCACAACTCTTTTAGGTCAAGAGTGATCACCCTGGCTGGCTTATTCCCCCCCTCCTTACAGGTCGGAGGAAGAAGCCACGTCTCATCTCCTCTGTCCTGTGCACGCGCTGTCTTGCTATGTGGCGCGCACGGCGGCCTGGCACCGTTCTCAGCGCCTGTTTGTGCACTATAGAGAGCGCTCGATCGGGCAACCTCGGTCTGCACAACGGCTGTCACACTGGCTGTGTGAGGCTGTGTCACAGGCATATGTCTCCTCTGGGGTGGAGCCCCCGGAGAATATCAAGGCGCACTCCACCAGAGGAATTTCCTCCTCCACGGCTTTGCACGGAGGAATGTCAGTGGAAGATATTGGCACTGCTGCATCTTGGTCTTCCCCCTGTTCATTTATTCATTTTTATTTGAGGGATGTCTCCCATTCCTCTCTGATGCACCCTGTACTGGGTGTCCTGTCGGAGTGAGTGACGTCAGGGATCCAGCTGTGCGCCTCTCTCCTGCCTCTCGGCACGCGGAGAGTGGCCCCTTTCCCCTCTTATGAGAGGGAGGTTCCTTTTTCCTCTGACACACTTTGTACGGAGTGTCTGGTCAGAGTGAGTGACGTCAGGGATCCAGCTGAGCGCTCTCCTACCTGTCTGATACGCAGAGAGCTGCTGTTCCCCCTCTATGATCGCAGGACAAGGTGGGACCTTCGTCTCTACTTTCTCACAGCGGCCGGTATGTATTGTTCCCAGCCTTCACCCCGTCGGGAAGACAGGCATGTTTTGCTATGTTCCAGGGACGGTGATGCGCCATTACGCATGGCACAACAGGCAGGGGGGTGTTATTGAGCAGGTGTGTCTGTGCTTCTAGTGCCGGGCGGACCCAGTGGGGCGCAGACTACATCATGCTTCGCCCTTAACCCAATAGCGATAGCCTTAGAGGGCGAAGCCATATACGAAATAGAACTGAGGTTACCTGTAACCTGTACTGTACTGTAACCCAGCTTCTATGAGTAAATGGCGCAGCCCTCTAAGCGCTGGGCCCCACTGGCTCTATGAATAGCTGAAGAAAAGTTATATTGTATGGGAGCAGATTGCCGGGCCCCCTTCCTACTTATACCGGAAGGAGGCCCGAGGGTGGGGCCCACCTAGCGGGTGGGCGTGGACTACAAGTGTTTCAGTGCTGCGCGGGGGCGCAGTGGGATAACCCAATAGCGATAGCCTTAGAGGGCTGCGCCATTTACTCATAGAAGCTGGGTTACAGTAGGTAACCTCAGTTTTCGCTGTTGACATATTCTGGCCCTCCTGCTTTCGGTCTCATGAGGAACTCTGACAACTTCTGATAGGCAACAAATTCATTGAAAAATGTCTTCATGCCAATCAGTTCAGCAACGATTAAATTGTCTTCCCAGGAAACACCCATTATGAAGGCATGAACACGTAAGAGCAGCCAGAGAACAGACAGAAAGAAGCCAAAAGTGAGTGAATGTATTCAGGTCAATGTTTGAATTTATATACATACATTTATAGTAAGTATATTCCACATATTTAATGTGTTTGAACTGTCAGGATATAGTGACAGTTTTAGCAAATATGACAAAAATGTATATTTAATTACAACTGTAGCTTCAGAAAATGAAGAAAGATGCTTTAATATGTATTTTAACATTTTGAAACAGTCTTTTCCTACCTATGTTCGACTTTGAGGTCCTGACTAGCGGTTACTCTCTGGGTCTCTATTTCAGGCCAGAAGGTCTTGGCGATGGCCAGAGAGGCTGGAGCGGACATCACTGATGCTGACAACAAGTGTGTTGCCTCAACCTGAAAAGAGAGGCACACAGAAAAAGGTGTCAATCATTCACTTCCTGACAGAGCTGTTCAAGTCCTATCTCTACATGAGTGTTACTTTTTTGAGTCAAATCATTATTTTTAAAAGCGTTCCTAAAAATGTTTGTCCTACGCTATACATAGTTTATATATCAAAGTCAAAGTCAACTTTAATGTCAATCTTTCAGTTTGTGTGTACAGACAGAGAGACAGAAATAACGTTTCCAACAATCCCGAATAGAAAAATACAAATATACAAATATGTATAAAATATGTATATCCTATACACAATCAACAGACACATTTACACATATTAAGATAAAAACACAACAACAATCAATATATACAAAACATGACTTTGGAAAGTTGTGTGTTGGTTTAATAATTTACAGTTTACAGGCAACTCACTGGCATTCCCAACCTTGCAATAAAAGGAGTCTTGATAACCAAAGTTTGATCATTTGTGTCCTGTCTTTGTCCCTGCGATATCCACATTTGACTAACACTTCCACATGGACTCAAAGGAACTGATAAGAAAACTGAGATAAAAGTTCAAGGTCACGGTGACCTTACAAAACACGTTTGACCATAACTCCAAATGAATGTGTTACAATGTGTGGCAAGTTCACACAACGTCAGAGTGATGAGATGTTTGATGGAGATGGATGTAAATTGCAACAAAAACCTTTATTCTCTTTTGTATTTGACAACTATTTATTTTTTAGACACATCAATTCTTCATGAGGTGAAGCAACATTTAATGTTTGATATTTAGCATTTCCTTAAAACGAGTCCTTTTAAATATAGAGTTAATTTTGATAAGCTAAGCGCTCCTTCTCTCACCCCCCCCCCCCCCCCCCCCCCCATGGAGATACGCTACCCAGAGACGCTGGCAAACCCTCCTGTCATCACAGCGGGTCAGCCCATTGATGTATAGACAGATCGAGAGAGGGGAGTCCGTCTGACAGAGAACAATAAGGGCTTAGATTCACAGATGTAAATCATTGCATTAATGATTCGCTTCATGTTTTCTGTTTTTAGTTAGAACTGTTGTTAACCATTCCCCAAAGAAATTTAAATACAAATATTTCCAGCTGCAGCCATTGATTCTGCTGGATACGTTCCCATGGCAACATGCATTATAAATCCAATCGGTAAAATAAATCACAGAAAATCGAAGGAAACAAAACAGTGAAAAATTATAATGTAAAATACACACGTGAAACAATAGAAATCACGGTCCCCAAATATAAATGTTTTGAGATTATTGATGGTGTGCTAATATTTTTACCCAAGTTTGCAACACTTATGTTGCAACATATGGTCAATAAGTTGGTTTTGTATGTATATGTGTGTGTGCACATCCTTCAACCTGAATGGGTGTTTGGAGAACAGCAGCACACCACAGACACCAGCAGCAACACACACACTATCCTGGAGAGAAAGACGAGGGGAGAGAGATAGATATTTTTTTCTTGTATTCACACTTCAGTCAAAAATGAATAGAAATGTTACATGATTTCAAAGTGAGTGATTTAAAGAAAGACCAACAAAAACACTAAATGGCTAGAGAAAGATTCCCAAAGGCATTGACCCCTTTATTTTGAAGACACAGGCTGTAAACAAACAAACAATCATATAATTACCTTGATGTGGTGAAAATCTTAATTCCTAAACTAGCTATCTACACAAACATCAAGCAACATTTTTTATTCATTTGAAAGTGTATTATTTGTCCTCCTGACAAATATAAATCCAGCATCCACTCTCTTTTTAATGTTATGTTTTGCATAGGGGAATATCTCACTCTTTAGTTGCAAATGCTCCAATATGTACTTGTAGCTTGTGGCCTATATCTACATTTGTCATATTAATGTTATACTGATATATTTACAAGTCTATATTGTGACTCACCTTTGTACTAAGTAGAAAGGTAGTCTATAAGTCTTGAGCTGGTGAATTACATTATTTTATTTGCGCTTAGCACACAACAGTTCTTCTCACACTTTCCTTCATCCTGCCCTTTCTGTGTAGTTCTCCTGCTGATTTAGCAAACAATGCATTTTCTTCAGTGTGAGGACATTGTTGTTCCTAGAAGACAACATCTGATATCCACGATTTTTTCTATGATCCTCACATTTTAGATACATTTTCTTGCTTTGTGGGCTGTGATAACAATAATATGTTTTTTATTCACCTGGTAATAGTGCTCTTGAATACATTGTAAAGAAAAAAACAACCTAAATATCAGAAATCGAAGGATTCTAATCTTTGGATATGAACAAGATTAAGAGGGCATTTCTTCCTATATCACATCCTGCATGAGGCCCATTGTGATGTTAAAAGTGTCAGGCCGCCTCTGTTAGTCTTCTGATAAGGAAGGTGCACAACAGGGTCTGAAATGTGAAACAGAACATTTCTCACCATCTGATCCAGAACCAGTTCCTGCTGAGAAGGTCTCTAATAGGAGAGAGCTCCTCCCGGTTGCCATAGCACTCCATCATCCAATCCCAGACCAGAAAGAATACGGTTACCAAGGAGATGACCAGCAGCACGAGAGCCCGGTTGAAGTTCAGGACACATGCAGCTATCACTATGGCAACAAAGCCTGAAACAAATGGACTATTAATATGAAATCCATCCCGCAGAGCTGGCATCATTTTCTCTGATCAGAACAATTAATTTGTATCATTTATTTTCTACTTTAACCTCCTCCAGTTAAAAAAAAAACCCAGCAGGAAGTGTATTTTTTTAAGCCTTCATGCAGAATGAAAGTCCAATACAATACCAGAAATAGATTTGTTTGTATATATCTACAAATCTAAATACAAAAAAATCCTGACCTGCAACCTAGTTAGGGCTAAGAGTAAAAAACTACAACGGCTAAGAAACATTACCTGCTGTCAAAACCAGTTGTGTTATCAGGCGGATCTGGTCTTTCTGCTCTGTCAAATAGTCCTGAAATGCGAAAGGGGAAATATAAGGGGTAAGATAAGCAGATAGGACATCAGAAGGACAGGAGAAAGGATGCTTATTTAGAATACACTGAGAAGATCTGACATTAAGAATTTGTGTTTGGCAAAGAAATAAACCAAAAATGCAACCTTTTGTTTTGTTCTTCGAGAGGGCTGTCTGCATCAATGTATATCAGATTCTGCTCCTGCCACACACAAACACACAGCTTTAGGATACATATAAACAAAATGCTTACCCTAGGTTGCTAGCACAATGACACATTACTGAGAACCTAAAGGCAAACTGGTTTAGGGAAAGCTTCTTCTCTTGTACACATTGAGCACATTGTGTCCCTATACTGCTAAATAAGTGTGTCTCACTGAAGGTCTAAAACAGCCTGCTTATCTTACATAGACTAAAACCACAGCATAGAATACCAAGCATTGCCATACTGGTTTGGCAAACCGTGTGCAGGTGAGAGATGCTGCTCTTTAAACTTTGAAATTATTGTAACTAGATTAATGTAATTTTGTATAATTTGCTTGATTAGATAGTCAATGGTCCGATTCAGTAAAAGCTGGGGATATAGCAGGGATGTAGTTTTGAAAAATGTTTACGCCTTCTTTTTCTTAATAAAACGAACTAGTGTAGTGTTGCATCTGACTGCAGGTGTTCCTTAATGTTTCTATTTATTTCATTACCATTATTTAGGAATAGAAACAAGTGTAGCTCACCTCTGAATCAAAGGCCTTGATGTCTTTCCCCCTTTTTCGACATTTCGTCTCCATTCCATACAGCTCTTGTTTTTCACCTATTCTCAAAACCTGACACAGACTTGCTGGGAGACACCTGTCCTGTCCGTTTCCCCATCCATTCTCCCTCTTCCTTCATTTTCCTACCTTGTCCTCCACTGTGTTATATGTTGTTACTTTGTTGGTTTCTTTAAAGCGATTGTGAGAGGGATACTACTTTGCAATGTTATCTTTCTTATCACACACACACACACACACACACACCACACACACACACACACACACACACACACACACACACACACACACACACACACACACACACACACACACACACACACACACACACACACGCACGCACACACACACACACACACACACACACACACACACACACACACACACCACACACACACACACACACACACACACACACACACACACACACACACACACACACACACACAGAAAGCACAGTCTGAACATTGTACAATGTCCCTGTGTGTGCTTAAAAAAGTAGAATTTGTTGTCAATAGTTCTGTCTCTTTCCTAGATTTTTTTTTTTTTTAAAGCCTTCCCTGGTAACATTGTATTGTGTGCAAAGGTCGTACTATAATCTCATAGTCTCTAAGTATCCCAACAGCCACTAGAGAGCACTAGTGTATAACTCCTCAGGACCATAACATACACATAGCTGGTATGTAGAGGTTAGAAAAGGCAATACCTGTTTTTATTGGGAGACTCAAAGTGAGCTTTCATTTAAAAAGGAGTTAATGACAGATTGATAATAGGAAATTAAACAACACATAACATCCAATTCCAGTAGCATATACAATTCGTAAAGAACTATACTCCAAAAAGATGAATGCAGTTTCACTTAAGCTTAAGACCCCCCCCCCCCCCCCCTCCAACAAAAAGAACAATGATCATAATACATTACTCGCATCTGTCTCACATTTTGTGGGCCGGATTTCAAAAAACCTCTCTCTCATGGGAGTGGGTTAAAAGTCAAGTTCAGAAAGCTGAGTGTCATTCAGTCCTTCTTAAATGAAAAATAAATCAAACACTTCAACTGAGTAAACATGGGCCCCACAGAAAACTGTACTTCTACTCTGAATCCACATGTTAAAACTATTAATCAAGCTAAGCCAAAAAGTAAAGAAACTGAACAAAACAAGGACTGATTGTTCTGTCTGACTGAGGTTTGTTAATACAAACACAATGTGCCAAAACTCACAGTTACTTAAGGAGAAAACTGCACTCTGGATGAGCTATTGTGTTTTCTGCACCCAGTGTGTCTAGTGTCCCACTCATGATGTCCCTATCCCTCTGCTTCTCATAGCTTTAGGGTAAAACAGGATATGAGCCCATGTGTGTGAGACCCACATGAATAAATCATGAAAGGATTCAATGTGTTTGGACTTCAAATCAAATCAAGTTTTATTTATATAGCACATTTATAAACGATTTTTGGTCGAGCCAAAGTGCTGTACATATAATAACAATAGCCTACAGTAGAGACACTTTACAGCAAATACAACAGCACAGATTGTTCAGAATATCAGTATGAGAAAAACGACACCCTCTATCCTTAGACTTGAAAAAGATTAGTTATTTTGCCTTTACCTTGTATGAACCTGAAGGAATAACACATAAAGACACAACGTTCTAATCTAGAGGAAAACGTTAAAGTACAGGTAACAGCAGATTATTATCATGAAACAAAGGTAAGCCTACAATCAAAGGTGAATGTGATGCAAAAAGTGATTGTGATGCGACAAAATAGGATTATGGGAGCACAAATTAAACGTATTATTATTCAAGGTTGTGTCTTCCTGGTCGAATGTACTTATTGTAAGTCGCTTTGGATAAAAGCGTCAGCTAAATGCAATGTAATGTAATTATTATAACTGTTATTATTATTACAGTTTTTCTCGATTGCTAACACACATATTTTCTTAAATTGCTCAGTTTCTCAGAACACTAAACACAATTCACAAAACCACCAGTAATAATAATTCCTTACATTTATTATAGCGCTTTTCCAGATGCTCAAAGCGCTTTACAAATACACATTACACATATTTTTTATACATGCAATGGTCACTGTGGACAATACCCACAGGAGCAAGTTCAGGTGAAGTGTCTTGCCCAAGGACACCAGTGTTGGGCAAGTTACTTTTAAAAAGTAACTAGTAATAGTTTTAGTTACTGCTCTCAAAAAAGTAGTTACTAGTTACTTTATTAGTTACTACATTATAAAAGTAACTAGTAACAAGTTACTTTACTTTAAAAATAATAATACAAATACAAGTTTTTGTGTTGTTCTGTTGCACCGTAAGAGAAAAGACAACTCCCCACATGTACATTAGTTAGGTGCTTCAGGAGATTGGCATTGCTGTCATTCGATGTGGACAATGCTTTCTGTCCTGCACACAGTTTACATTTGACCGTGATATTTGTTGCGTCTTTTATCCCCACAAATTGAAAATAGTGGTTATATCTCCAAGTTGTAAATGCGCTGCTGCTCTCGCTGATACTTGCATCTGCCATAGTGTGTGTGTGTGTGTGTGTGTGTGTGTGTGTGTGTGCTGGTGGTGGGCGTTGCCGTGTATGTGTGTGTGTTAGCAAGTGTTTGTGTGTCTGTGTATTTTCCCCATAAGGCAAGACCCGCCCAACTCTGTCTTTGATTGGCTTACCCTGAAATGTTACCCCGCGTTAACCAATCATCACTCCTCTCTGGTCACTTTCACTTTTCCATGGCCTGTAAATTACATCCTCAGGGAGATTCGGTTCAGTTGGATCACATAATGTAACGCAGTAACGCACCCATTTAAATCATAGTAACTATAACGGCGTTACTGAATGGGAAGAGGTAACTAGTAACGTTATTAGTTACCGCAAAAGGTAGTTGCGTTACAGTAACGCGTTAGTCCCAACACTGAAAACCACACACCCAAAGTGCAAAACACCTAATTTCTCCTGCTAAATTAAGAACTGCACTCAAAACTACATAAACACTTACCAAATGCAAACTTTTGCACTAAATATAACACACTTCATTCATAATACTAGATTGTTTGACCCCCAGCTACACACTGCTGAGCATAATCTAAAGCACTTCCATCTGTTATGGGCTATGCTCTATACATAGAGGTTTCTGCAGAGAAAGATTGCTTGAGTTTACAGAAATACAGTAAATGAAGAAATACAAATGAGTTGTTGAAAGAAATCACATTTTATTCAAAGATAACATTATGCAACATCCTGCATCTCAGCACATAGTTACTATGCTTCGGATCGGAAGTGTGATGCATTGTTTGCCAAAACCCAGTTTGTAACTGCTGCTTCCTGCGCCTCATTGAAAACCCTTGGCCTTCCTCCTCTTTGTTTCTCAGTCCTTCAGATAAACAACAAAGTGTTTAGTTTGTCGGTCACGGTCAGTGTCTGTGTTGTATAAAAGTGAGTTTATCACAGTATATTGTGCAGGATTTTTGTACAGTTATAGTATGCAACATGCCAACAATTCAATTACAGTAATGAAGTAAATACTTTTCACACAACAGATATAAGCGCTGATATATCATGAGAGTTTTCTTCTTTGTCCACGTCCTCTAACTCCAGCTCTACCTCTACCTCTCATTCTTCCTCCTCTCACTCTCACCCCACCTCTTCCTCCTCCTCTCACTCTCACCCCACCTCTTCCTCTTGCTCTTGCTTCCATGTTGGCTTCCATTGTTGCTGTAAGAAAGTACTCACCTGTGGTCTTTTTATGGTGCTAACATCCTGATTGATGAGCCAACAATGATGCTATCAGGTGTTTGGTCAGGTGGAACGTGTTTCTTGATCATTGGTCCATGTGTGAGGTATTTTGAATATCAGTGTTTTAAACCTGCTAACACGTGACTTTATGTCAGATTCCTGTGTCTTATGTGGAGAAACGTGTGCAGTGGTTGGCAAAAAGTGCCATGTTGATTTGCAAATTGTGTGAAAAGCTGAAAACGTGTTTAGAGTTTTGGAGATTTGAGCCGATGTTTTGCTCTTTGAGTGTCAGTTAAAATAATTGTGCTTCATGTATAATTTTAGTGTGTTAGCAATCGAGAAAAACTGTAAATTGCAAACCTATGTGATGACACAATAGATGATTGTGAACACCATTTAGATATTAAGTAGTTTAGTACAGAAAAAGTAGTTATTAACATAAGATTTCTTAACCTTTCATTTTGTAGTTACACTAATTCACATTTCAGATAATATTTGTGATGTGTTTTATTTAGTATCATCTATGAACAATTCCTGGAGCTGGAGCTGCTTTGAACAACTTTTTCTTTTAATTTAGTTAAAAATTAAAACCCCAAAATGTTGTTCCCTTTTTCAGAGACGCCTTTAACAAGGTTGATTCTTATCAGTTGGAGGCAGTGTTCAATTGGAAAGTGGTGATTTGTCTTTTTCAGTTAACACATCAAATATGCTTTACAATTTGAATAGGAAGCTTAATATGCGTGGCATACTAATATGCTCAGTGTTGAGTAAAACTCATTGATTGAGATGGTGATTGCATGTTTACGGTGTCAAAGAAGTTGAACACAGGTTACAACCTCTGTCAAATTATCAAAAGCAACAGAGAGGAATTAGAATATTCTTTTGATGAAACCATTTTTTAATTGGTACACCCACACGGTGCCGTGCAGAATGCGTACAACCCGGTTTCTGAGGCAGACATCCACCAGATTGGTTCAGACACAGGCAGGGCTCCATAATTACACTCCTCTATTCAGCAGCACTGCCTGTGCGTCAGCACAAACGTCATATTAGAGCTGGGGACAGGACATCGGAGAGCGGGAGAGCAGAGGAGATGAGAGGGAAGACGGGAGAAGAGAGAGAAGATAGAAGAGGAGAAGGGAGTATAGATTCAAGAGGAGAGAAGAGAGAAGAGGAGAAGAGTAGCTACCTCAGAGCTGTGGTGTTTCGGGCTGTTCCTGCTCACAGAAAGATGTGCTCTCATTTTCTGTGTCGCACGTGCAAGATGAAAGACTGAAAAGAAGAAGCTCAGTCCTTTAAAGGCTGTGCAGCGTAAAAATACTGTTGTGTTATAAATAAATCCAACGGGAGGAGCAGCACAGCGGCAGAGTGACAGGCATGCTGCCGTACAGCCTCCGCTCTGAGATGACAGATTATTGATTCAGGTCAGGTTTGGCTGGGAGCCACATATCATTATGAAAAATGTTCTAATGATTTAAGGTGACGCTTGGTCTAGTACACACCAGCTAAAGACTTGATGATGGGTTATTGCTCCCCCCTTCTCTCTAAGTCTCATACAGTCTCATGTGATTTGTTTAGACATTACATCCACCTCTTGTATACATTTACAGCATGAATTGCATTTTATATAGCTCTCCTGCAGTCTTTGTGATCCCTCAAAGCGTATTCACCCATTAACACACATTCATAGAGCGAGGCAATAGCAGCCACACAAGGTGCCACCTGCTCAGAGAGACTCATATTCACTCATGTAGGCTACACACTGTTGACCATGCCGTTGGCAGCACTTGATTAAGTTGATTGCAGGGCTTACGATTGATGGAGCACTGTATACATTCTAAACCACTTCCACAGTGGAAGCACCCATCAGCTCAAGGCCTGACAATAGAAATGCTTAAATGCATTGTTCAAAGGGAAACAGCAGATTCTTTTGTCAGGGATTTTTTACCAAGGATAAGAATGTAAATGAGGCACTTGTGTGACTACCCTAAACTCAAAGTAGGACCTCCTTCAGACAGCTTCGTTTTTACTGATTAACTGTACAGGTCTACTTGTGAAATAACAGCCAGATGATAATGATGATTATAGGAACGATGAGAGTGATGGTGAGACCGATTATGACAATTAGCGGCTGTAAATTGATTGCTCCTGTAGTCCCATTTACGCACATGAACTGAAACCAGCTAGTAGATAAATTAAATAACGCCTTCAACTACCCCCCTCTCCCTCCTCTCTTTCTCTGTTAAACAAGGACGCTCACCCTCCATCTGAAGGCCGGTGATGCCTGGCACAAAGTAGCTTTAACCCATGAGATCCCACATATTAAAACAGATGTGCAAAGGTTCACGAGTGACCAACAAAAACACACATTCAGCATGTTTTCTGGCTGAGGTGCCCTTGAGTGAGAACCACCTCTTGCTCGGCACCTGACCCTGTCCCCAGAACAGGCAGAGCAATGAGCATTTCCCTGAAGGGGGTCAATGAGGTATATCACATTATACACGATCTGCTCTGATGCGCTGTCCTCCTCCTCTGCTCTACTTCCCCTGCATCCAGCGTTCAGAGCACCAGTTTCCCTCACCCTGACATTTGGTCTGTCCCCTATCCTGCCACCAACCCAACCACCACCACCCATCTCTGAGAAGAGATTCATCCAAACACAGAGAACATTGTGTCGAGGAGGCTCCGGTTGAGAGAGAGAGAGAGAGAGAGAGAGAGGAGAGAGAGGAGAGAGAGAGAGAGAGAGAGAGAGAGAGAGAGGAGAGAGAGAGAGAGAGAGAGAGAGAGAGAGAGAGATGAGAGAGAGAGAGACAGAGACAGAGGGGAGAGAGAAAGAGAGAGAGAGAGAGGGAGGGAGAGAGAGATCCTCCTTGGCACACACCCGTCAGTGTGGCAGTGTGATTTTGACTGACTGGCTGATTGACGGGGATTCTGGAGAAGACGCGCAGGAAGGAAGGACACTCTCTCCGGTTTTAATCCACTTCAGTCATCGTTGCAGATGGTTTTTCTAGCTGCACTGCCTGCATCCACCTAGGCATCGGATTTTGATTTTTTTTTTCTCTCCTTTCCTTGATTGGCTGAACCCAGCCAGCCTGGGCCGGGCTGTGGGGGCTGTTCAGCGAGCCTAATAGCTGAAGTTGGTACCCGAGATGAGCGTCTGGACACCCGGGAGCGGGGCTCTCTCTTCGCCGGGGAGAGGGTCTGGGTCGTGGCGTTGCTGGTGGTGGTGGGTTGTAGTGATCGGGGTGTCAGTGGGATCTGGAGACCCGTGGATGTCCGCGGAGGCATGCCCGTCTTATTGTACTTGCAGCAGCACCAGGATCTCCTGTGTGGACCCGGAGCGGGGGATCAATGCTTTCCCCGTCCTACAGAGCGAGGCGGAGATGGAGAACATCACCGACATGTGAGTGTCTCTCAGAAACATCATATTTACATAATAGGAATGTCGAATTCATAAATGGTATTTTTATATTTGTTCAATGTAGCGGTATTTCCCAACACTTTCCAAATAAACCGTCCTCCTTTACCCCTTAACTGCCAGCTGTGTCTGGAGCTGACATGCTGCACTGTTCGCAAGGAATGAGCCACAACCGGTTCAGATAATGTATATTCTTCGCTCTGAGTCTTAATCTCTTGCATGATTTTAAAGATAATTCGCAGATTTACCAATTTGGATCAAATGTAGGTCCTTTTCATTTATTCGGCACGGGTATCTGTCAGACTCGCATCATGTGTAACCTACATTGCATAACAGACACATTGCCATCATGAGGCCATCAGTCTTTCAACACCAGCATGGAAACTGACAATTTAATAAAGAAATGACTTGAGTCAGAAAGACTTCATTCCGGCTATTAGACAAAGCCCCTACTGTGTGCAGGAGCGTGC
The DNA here is from genome assembly GCF_902827175.1 of Gymnodraco acuticeps. NCBI lineage: Eukaryota > Metazoa > Chordata > Actinopteri > Perciformes > Bathydraconidae > Gymnodraco > Gymnodraco acuticeps. The sequence continues at coordinate 3,887,195 of NW_022990947.1, forward strand.
ATGCGCCTTTACGCGTGTCTGTGTGACCGAGACCCGCACACCACCCACTGTTCCAAATATTAGTGCGAGACACATATTAGTGCGAGACACTTCCCAAGATGGCTTATACGAGTGTTTTTTAATGGGCCACAGAGGCGAAGAAAAATCTCTATGAAAAAAACACATACAATCCGTCAACATTCCTCTTGAATACTGGACCCTTTTTTTTCGTGACGATAATACAAATAAATGATCAGTGTGCTTTTAAAAATGTAAACTGTACTCCCTTTTCATGAAGTGTCACCGTGGTCTAAAATAAACTCTGACGTTGAAGCATTTTATCTCAGAGCAATTAAAAGAGGAGATTAAAATATTGAATTGCTGCCCTATCTTTCTTGGCACCAATAAACGGCCTTGTTGATAATAACTTGTCAGAGATTAACTTGGGAGAAGCCTTGGAAGCTGTTTAAATGAGCCAGCAGTCTGCTGAGAAGCAGCCACTGAGCACTAATGTAAACAGACAAATCACTGATGACCATGCATGTCGATCTCCAAAACGACCTTGCCAGAAAACGTGGATTTATGTTATCATGTCCCCTGCCTGTGGTAATTGGTTAACACCGAAATTCAAGACATCTGCTCACACATAATGACAGCATATAATGAGCTTTAGAAGTCGCTGTGTGTGAACTCCTGTATGGGTGTTAATACTCAAAACAGCCGTTTATATGAATGTGTCAATGTCTGTTTCGTATAAAAGCTGAGTCAAACAAATCTTATTAAGTTCACCTGCTAACAAAACATGCTTCAGAATAATTGAATGACAGATTGAAAATCTTAAGAGTTTATTTGAGGTGTTGGCTCTTTTATAAATACTAACAAAGAAGAACAGCACAGACAGTGTTTCATTAGTAATGCAGTCTTTAATGAAGATGAAACAATAACATTAAACCTTAAACAAAAGTATTTGGTTTTGTCTCTTAATACTGATAGGCAGTAGTAAATGAAAGTCAAACGGACACATGTGGGTGTAGTGAATGCACACTCAACTCCCCCCTGCACACTAAAACAAACAGTGTTAAAACCAGAGATACTGTCTTTGGCAGTGGCAGCAGCGTAATCCAGAGCACTTTCTTCTTATTGCTTATTTACAGATACTATCGGAGACGTTGATGCAGGTGATTTATTGAAGATTTCAAATTAGATTATAACCCTACAAACATTCAGTTAGAATTGAATTTCAGTTGTGTGATATTATTGTCAGCCAATATTACATAAGTGAATGTAGTTTTATGAAACAGTGTGTTGTGGTTTAATTGATCAGAGTGTAAAACAGAATAATGCTGACGTTGTAGACCTGGTTCTTTAATTGTGGAAAGCCACATATCCAATTGTATTACTACACATTTGTACTGCCTTTTTTCAGGCTTTATTTTGACTCTAATGGTGACAGCAGAGCACTGATAGGAAATGAGGTGAGAGAGAGGAGCAGTGGTATTCAACTAAAGTCTCCCGCCGGCTTTAAAGCAATTACACTGTGTGGTTTGGTACAGCGTCTTACACCACAAAAGGCCACCAGAACCCCTATAGAATATTTTTAACAGTAAGGTGTCATCTTTTAAACCTTCACTGATCAATCTTCTGGAACCAAAAACAATTATACTGGTATAAATTCAGGGAATTGAAAGAGGACACAGTGAATCATGTTGTATTGGAATAGCTGCAGGCTAAAAAAGGTATATGCACCATAAGGCTCCAAATATTTAGTCTTGTTCTCTTCTATAGGCACTGTTTGGATCTACAACAAATTTGCCAGGTTGCTCGAGGAAGGTCTTGCAGATCGAAACGTTGAAATTAGGAAAAGAGAAATAAACGATTTGATTAAAGTCTAATTGCTTGCAAACTCCTGTATGCCCTGCAGTTAAGTATTATTAGTTTTTTTTACCTGAAGATTTTTGCAAGGAAGTGCACACATTTGGTCCCTCTTGTGTATTGGGAATAATTAGCAACACAAAACAAATCTTGAACTGAAGCCCCTTGACAAGTATAGCCATGTAATGATCTTGGAAATCAATGACTATAATTTAGAGATGTTTTTTGCTCTCAGTTGCCACATGAAAAAACATTATTTAATGACCTTCTGATTAAGCCAGACAATGCGTACCACGGTAAGTCTGAAGGTTTCTGTTACAGTATGTTCCCTCTGGAGGTGATTTGGAGTTTATCTCTAAATGTTCTCAGACTTCTGATCCCAAAGCTCTTGAAAAGTAGACTTACTGTTTTGCAGATCTGTTAACAGTTTTACTCATTCACACCGGGGATTCGCCCTCAATCATCTCCGGTTGGCCCCTAATCTGGTTCAAGAGCCCTGCTTCAGTGCAGCTGAGGAAAAGAGGGAAGAGAGCTGTGCCGGTTTTTGTGTTTTAAAAAAAACAACTACCAGCCCCTTCTTGTGCCATTTATCAGCTGCAGTTTTATTTTTTAAATTTAAAACTTTAATCATGTGGGCTTATTACGTCCCTTTGTCTTGTTGAAATGCTTCTGTTTGCTTCCCTCTGTTACAAATGAGCCTTCTGACACACAACTTGTATCCCCCGACAGTTACAATCGCCAACCAGGGCAGCTTCTCCTCCATCAACGACAAAGACCTGCACTACTACAAGAATCTCAGGAACCTGTGAGTCTTCTATGTCTTATATTACAAGACACACATTTTGACTCAGGATACATTCAGACCTTTTGTCAATGGTCACATTTTTCATAATAATATAATCATAATACACAGGTTTTTGTTGTTATATTCCTTGTGGCTGTTCTGTTAACTACATCGTTGTGTCAAATTAATAAGCTTTTTTGTGCCGATAAAGAACATTTTCTAATATTACAACATATTTGGCTGGTATGATCCACTATATGAAATATTGATTTACTTTACCTTTATTGTTTGCTTAAGGCAATGTATCGTACATGTCTGTTGCTTTAAACCCTGATTTTATTGCAGGGTTTTGTAGTTACTCGGGTCTGTATCTGTGCTTCATTTTATTTCTTAATTAAAAATAATAATTGTCCACCAAGCAGCACTTTCTTGAAACATAATAATCCACAGCCATAGACAGTCCCAGTTGTCTGAGAAATACTCAAACAATTACACTCTGTCTTGATACGTATAAGATATTTCACAGTTTTGATGTTTTTACAGTAACTAATTGCCGTGTTTCGTAACTGATGAGATGTAAATCTGTGCTCAGTCATGTCTGAGGAGATGAATCCGTCACAGAACATCTGCTGAAACAACATTTCACAACACATAATGATGTCTTACAGCCTGAGCTGATGAGGAGCACACACACTTTGCATCTGGTTTCAACACTGCTGAGAATGTACAGCATCTCAATCTTAAAGCAGGTTTTATACATTATACCATCGTTTAAATTTACAAGCGTGCTGTGTTTCCAACAAAGATCTTAAATTCAGAAATGTTGTATGGACAACCTGGATTAGTGAAATGTTAATTTTATATGATTAGTTTATTTAGCATTTTGGAAAACACACAGCAGTGTGATATTCATGATGCTCAGAACAAGGAAAGATGGCCGTTGGCTGTTGACCATTGGTCCAAACCTAGATTTTTCCTAATGGTAACGTTAGAAAGAGGACGGTTTACCGGTCCCTTTGGGGGGGGGGCATACTTTGTTTATCTTGAAAGTTATATTCACGTCTGAACAAAGATTTATCTACCTCTGAGATGACCTATTAGAAACTGTGACCAAAAATACATTTTAAGACTTGTGGAGCTGATTAAGAACCTGAATTCACGTTTTGATGTAACTCATTTTGCAGTTGTTGACAATTGTAAAGCTGTTTTTTTTTTTTTTTGTTGCAGAACGGTGACCAACAGCAGGCTTACGTATGTATCGAAGCTGGCCTTTCAAAACAACATCAAGATACAGTACCTGTAAGTAAAAACAATGTAAACTATTCCTTGATTTCCATTTACTCTTCACCATTACTGAGTAAGATGTTTGACTCAGTTGGGGATAAAACAACATAGACTGTATATGTAAAGTAAAACAAACTGTTTTCTTTTCAAATGAATACATGTTTTTATTTGATTTACTTTATTTGGTATTATTTATTGATAATATTGACAGGAAATGTATGGTATATAATATAAGACTACTTAGTTTCAACATTATCAAGAAAACATTCACCAGAAAAAAAGAGACGAATGATGAAGTTCAAGTTTAATAGGACAATAAACAAACATAATTAAAGTTACAATTAAAATAAACCTTGATTTACCGTAATTGATTACAAATTATTTAGGCTTATTAATGCGTATAAATATTAGTTTCTGTAAAACAATGTTTTGGTATGGCTTTAAACAGCAATCTTACATGTTGTTTGACTTAATTTCCAGGAATCTGAAAGATAACAACCTGTCGTCACTTTCCTGGAGGATATTCAGACACCTCAACATGTCCTATATGTGAGTTCAGCCCAGCCTCTCGATCAGTCTGTCCATCTCCATCTGTCTGTCTTTCCTTCTCTGCTATACCGCCTAGTTATCATCAGTCAGTCTATAAACACGTTCCTACTGCTTATGTGATGTCAACTATAGAGTAATGATGTGAAGTTACCTCTGTCTGCTATTCTGGGATAACCTAAAGAAAGAACATCTTTTAATCTAGATTTAGATTTAGGAGACAGGGTGAGGACAGAGATGAAGTTGCCCAGCAGAAATGAACCAACCAAGGAATGTTAATGTGAGATCGGCTTTGACCCCATGTTGTACATCCCTTTCCCCAGACATACAGTGATTCAGTCTCTCATTAACTGTTATTACAAATAAAGCAGTAGTTTTCACTTTGCATCGAGTGATTCTGAGAAATAATCATTTATTGTCATTATGCAACACAGTGTTGCACGACAAAAGGCAGTTGTAGCCCATTTGCTAGAGCATTTAGCAGTAGAGCATTTCCGTTTGCCAAGTTAAAATTGAAGTTTTAGCTCAATACATGAGTTGTTAAAAACTGTCATGTCTGTAAAGTTCAATTTCCAGGAAGTTACTATTCCCAGTCAAGAAATAGTCCAGGACATTACCACATCTCAACTTGTATTTCTGCTGCTTCCAGTCTTTATGATAAGCTAAGCTAACGTGCTGCTGGAGGTAGTTTCAAACATATTTCCCAACATGTTAAACTGTTTCTTTATGGCACTCGTACAATTCAGCTATTTCTTTGTCTTTAAAATGTTCATTTACTCACATGCTTTAATACTCACGGTTCTCAGCTGTTCTTGACTGTGTGTGTGTGTGTGTGTGTGTGTGTGCGTATGTGTGTGTGTGTGTGCAGGATCCTCGCAGGGAACCCTCTGCACTGCTCCTGTGAGAACATGTGGATGAAACTGTGGTTGGGAGAGGAAGCAGACAATCAGGAGCTGCGCTGCATCGAGGATGGAGGAGTACGCAAGCTGCTGTCCAGACTGACACTACCCAACTGTGGTGAGGAGACACAAATACACACACACACACACACACACACACACACACACACACACACACACACACACACACACACACACACACACACACACACACACACACACACACACACACACACACACAACACACACACACACACACACACACACACACACACACACACACACACACACACAGAGGGTAACTGGCTGGAAAAGACATTCGCAAGCTGTGGCAGGGTGCAAAGTGTTGAAGCACCTGGAGGAAAACAGTCATTCTAATGGTTTCCTCTGCAAAGATTTTTCCTAATCTTTGTTTTGATTCTGTGTTCTCATATGTTTCGCATATGTCTGGTACATCTGTTTTTATGTTAGTGTATGTGTATGCATAAACTTGTATGTGTTTAAGTGGAGGACATGTGCTCTAAAAAGCTTAATAGTAATAGCAAGACAAGTGTGCTAAGTATTTTGTTGATTCTCACAAGTGTACAGAGGATGAACACATTGAGAAGGAGATGTTTCTTTGATAAAACCTATGAGAATAACTGTACTAAATGTCATAAAGCTAAAGTGAGGACACACTGTATTTCACTTACCCAGTGCTCGGCTTAGCCTGTACATTGTAATTTCTCCAGACACTGCACGGTGCAAAAAGCTTCAATGTCTTACAGATGAACAGGCAAACAAATGACCAAATGCATGCATGCAGAGACCTGACTACAACAATGTAGTTTGGTTTGTGCAGGGTGTCATTTAAAGGGCACCCACACTAAACAGGCTGACGTTATCTCTGTGCTGTAGGGAGTTTTCTCATGATGCATAGATTAGCTGCCAGATGGAGGAGAGTGAAATGTGTGACCTACAGAGTGGTGTTTGAGTGTGCTGTGTGTTAATCTTATAGACCAGTTACAGTCATCCGAGACATTTGCTCGTAGGTGTGGAAAGGTCACCGTGTGTAGGACATTATGGAAGAAGGACGGAGAGGGAGTGTTTGTGTGAACAAATACATAGATGACATCAGTGATTTTCAAAGATGCTGAGTGGAGAAAATGTACTGCATGTATCACAATAAAATGAAGTGTTATATAAAGACCATCTGCACAGTGTCCTGTGGCACCGCTGACCCACCGTCATTCAGCAGATTTCATTTCCAATTTCTCTGAATCATGTTTCGGTCGTCTGTAAAGGGATTCATTCTTGAGAGCAGCAACACTTGATAGCAACAGCAATAATCACATTTTTATGAGCAATGAAAGACGTTTTCCATTTTGATATAATTGCGAAACGTAATGAGAGTGTTGCATCTTTGTTTAAGAAATGGTTTTAAGTATTCCAAAAACCAATAGTCTCTACAACCACAAAATTATATTATTAGTACAAGTTCATACAGTTATTTACAATACAAGTGGAATGTCAAGCTAACCAGCATGCTTGCTCTCACTAGACAGACATCCACTGACCACAAAGCTTTTATGTCCCTGCTTACGGGAGTGTTGATCAAGCTTGAATGTATAAATGTCAGCAGTTAATCGATGCTTTCTCCTTAGTTTTTTTAAGAAGCTCTCTATTTTGGACTTCCTTCTTTTCATCAACAAGGCCAGATACAGCTTGACCTGTCTGCTTGTACACATTTAGCCAGGATTAGTAGGTTTTGATAAGCATAAATCAGGCTATAAGTGACATAAAGTAATATTAAAAGCTTTGTGTTTTACCCTAGCGCACAAATGAAAGGCAGATAGTCCAGCCTTGAAAGCAAAAAGTCCAGTCGGATCCAGTTTGTGTGTGTAAAGCGAAGACATAAAGAAGTCTTCATGTCTGATTTGAATTTATAAAAAAAACAATAATTGCAGTCAGAAAAGCTCTATGGGTCTCAATTGAGATGTAATCAAATGTTCTCTCTAATAATCCCGAACATGAATCTGAAAGTATTTTTTCCATCCGGTCAAAAATAGCTTAGGGCATTTGGGACGTAAACAATAAGTTAGCATTCAGGAAGCTAACAATGTCATTGATAACTCCTATTGATCCGTCCCCTCTGCCTCCCTTCCATTAGCGGAGGTTATTTTTGGCATTAGCACAGTTACAGCGGGGCCCCTGGAGAGGTGGGCAGGGGACCCCCTGGCAGTGTGACATATGAGGAGGAGGAGGACATGGTGGAGCGGGGGTGCCAAATAATGCCCCAGGGCTGTCACTGATGCACACAAAGTCCGAACTGCTGGCCTTTTGCTCTCTATGTCGTTTTTCAAGCTATCTTTTGCCTCCCCCTCTCTCAGGCTATGTCTCCCCTCTCTGTATTACTCATTTTCCATCTCTCGGTCTGCTCGCATGTATGACAGTCTGTCTGAACATTTCTGAGTGACATATGAGGAAGGCACAAAGCAGAGGAAGTGCCCAACGATGCCCTCGGGCTGACACTGATCTCTCAGGCCACCCGCATATGTCTCTCGCTCGGTTTCTCTCTGTGGACTGTTTTCTGCCGGAGCTCCACTCCAAAAGGCTGGCAAACACAGACTGTCCCCACTGCTGACCTGTAAGAACCCTAACTTAGAACAATAATGCGCTGATGTTACTGCAACCCCATGCTTGTTCATTATGGAAATGTTCTTTAGCAACCCTTTCTTAATTAGTAATTGTGGATCATGCTTGTTAAAGGAACATATCTACATATCCTATTTGATTTAAATGTTGTAATTTAAACCAGCTGTCCTAAGAAAAGGTGCATTTTCCCCACACTGTGCCCTGGAAGTGACAGCAGATGGGTTGCTGGACCTCTGCTGGTCACATCACAGCGCTGCTGCCCTCTGTCCTCATCTGTCCTCATCTGTCCTCATCTGTCCTCATCTGTCCTCATCTGTCCTCATCTGTCCTCATCTGTCGCTCTCTATATCTATCTCTGTCTGCCTCTATCTCTCCGTCTGTCCATTTGTCTGTCTGGAATGACTGGCTCTCAGGTTTCATTTCCCTTTCTCATTTGTTTTGTCATTTTTTAAATTATTGTTCAAGTCTTATTTCCTGTCATCTAATATCTATATCTCCTTCTCTAACACAAGCACACGTAGGCACCGGAATGGTACATAATAAGTAAAAAGGCCAGATGGCTTCCGTGTCTGTGAGCAGTCGATGCTATTGACATGTGTGAATTTTCTATAGGGAGAATACTCACTTGAACTAAACAAGGCACAAAAGTTGAAAAACTACATTTAAAATCCACACAGATCTGAGAAAGCACAAATAAAATCAGCACATGTAGATTGACAGAAAGTTAAGATGGTATTCTTGATGTTTAAAGAGGTATTTCAAAAGGTGATGGACTTGACGTATAGTAAGGTCAGGTGTTGCCTCCCTGCAGCCATTTTTAGCATACGCTGACATCATTAAGCAGAGAGGTTTTGTCAACATACTGTAAGGATTCAAGAGGGTTGAACATGGAAAACAGCTTTAAAAACAGAAGAGCACAGCTGGGCAAAACAATTCAGTAAATCATCTTTATGGGAATGAAAACAAGGTAATTGCTAATAATTTGAAATGGGGAGGAAAAATCTGTTGCAATGATGGTGTACAGTTTTCATTTTTGAATTTATAAGTAGTCCTTCTTACGACAAGAATGAATCAAAGCTGAACCCCATCAATATCATGGCGTGTTCTGTCCAGGTTAGATGGTTATGCCCCTCAAGATTGACTACATCCAATGCAAATGCAGGAAGTGTCCTTAGTGCAGAGAAGTGGAGAGTAGGGGTGTGGAGGTCGAGGTGATGGATGGGTGCGTCTGCTCCTTATGCAGGAAACCAACGTTTCACCTTCCTATTATACATTGATGATGTTTTCACTACTTTAACCATGGTTTTAGCCTTAACTTAACAGAATGGATGGCAGATTCAGGAAAATTAAAACCCCAAAATGATGTCAGACAGTCAATTTGAAAGAAAGTGAATAATCTACAACAGATTCTGGGTTTAAAAGCTGCTCAGCTAGTATTGTCATCTGTTCTCCTCCCTCTTCCTCACTGAAACCCTCTCATAATGCACCGACAGTTCACTGTGCTGAAACAACAGAAATATACAGAGACAAACTCAGGGAGGCGTTTTGTGTTGTGTCACTTTTTGGCACATTTTCTTCTCTCCCTGATGTTAATTTTGTGAAAAATGTCTCTCTTCTGCTCCTGCCTTTCATCAGAAATCACCACACCTCTGTGGTGTAGAGGCTAGAGCCTTACATAATAAAGATGAACACTTCTCTAAACACAGATGTTGATGTGCCCATTGCGGCCCATAACAAGAGCTGACAACAATGACACCTCTAACAATGACGCTGAAGTATGCCTGGGTGTATTGTGCAGAGGTTTCAATCCGGATCGGATGTTTTGCTTTTAAATATGAGCTGTGAGCAGCTATTCAGCTCCACATCACCGGGGCATATCTCCAATGCTGGGCCTGTAATTCACAGCTCTTTCATACTGTAGCAAATGCCCCCTGAATAAAGGTAATCTGAATTCAAGGAGTCAAGGAGTGTCAAGGACTGGGGTGTTAGCAATGAGGTTTCTTTGTTACAATCTTGCACAATTATCTGCCTTTGAATATCATTGTTTATAGAAAAAGAAGGTCCTTGAAATGACATCTGGTAATACAAAGAAATACAATTTGAAGGAAAGTGCAAGTTAACTGCTTGTGCACCAAAGTCCCACAAGGTTATAATAGTGAAAAAATTACCCAAAGGTACAATTTATAGGATATTCTTTCTTTGACGTTTGATTAATTTTTCTGTCCTCCCGTTATGCAGATAGTTGAAGACCTTAAAGGTGTGGTATGTAATTTATTTCAGAAACACTTTTTGTTATATTCCATGGAATGCTCTTAACATCCCGATAGCAATGAATATATTAAATGCTTTGACAATAAAAAATAAAAAATAAATATGTGGAAGAGCCGTGGCGCTGTAAAAAGCACGACCAATCATTTTAGCCGGCCCGGCTAAAATAACTGGATGGCCTACCTGCCTGTCAGCCTTCCATCTGTGCACAAACTTATCTCGTGCCCTCATTGGTCATGTGTGCGTTCGTGTGTGTTGGAGGAGGGGCTCTGTAAGGAAGTCTGAAGGAAGTAGCAGATTTTTTCCAGTTGTGTATTTTCAAATTCTAGCGCACTCGAGCTGGTTTCTCCAAAATGACATACCCCACCTTTAAAGTAACGCAAGTAACGAGATCATTTTGTGCGAAGTAGCCTAATGTAAGTACTGTTATTATCAACAGTAGCGCGTTACAGACAAATGTAATCTGATTAAAGTGAAACGTTACTTTGTCGTGCGTTACCCCCAACACTGATGATCAGTTATTATTTTGTTAAACACAAAAGTTTATTCTGGAAATAGTAGTCTGGCGTTAATTGAGACGGGCAATATGAAGAAAAATCATCTATAACAATATTTTTGACCAAATAGCTCAATATCGATATTGTGATGATATTCTACAGCCTGGATTTTTGTGTTTTCACAAAATTTGATTTCTTATAAATAATTATCAGTAATGTGGATCTAATGACTAAGAGGGTATAAGCAAATAATAGAAAAGCTGGAACAGTCTGGTTATTTCTGAAAATTAGATTGCTTTACTGTGATGCATCTTTTGAAACCACAAAAAGATCCCACTTGACATTGTGATATAAAAAATGTAAGACAAAATCTAATTTCAAAATATCAATATAATATTCATATATTGTTTATTACAACTTGTTAAGCCCCGAGCCTGTTTTTCAGGTCTCAGGCTCGAAAATGACATTCCCAGAACAAATGACCATATCTTCCCTTCTAAAAGGGTTAAATTAATAATCTTTTTTCTCAAAGCAAGGTTACACCCGTGAGTTGGATGTAGAAGTCTCAGAATCAATATAGATGTTTTTATTTTAAAGTAAATTCAGATTGAACACAGTAAAAAAATGTAAATTATGTGTCCGTCCAAAAAAAAGATAATACTTATAGTGAAAACCACCCTTGAATGATGAGATGGTAGACTAAAAGACTATAACATATAATAAGTACCCTGTATCAAGATTGATGCAAAACAAGTTAAATTTGACCTTTTTAGAGAGATTTAGCATAAAAAAAACACTTCTGGGGTCATTTGGGTGGATTTTCCATATCTCTGGCCCCCCTTGCTCGATTTTGCTGATTGACATCTCTTTCTAACCGTCAGAGCCAATGGAATCGAGGGGAACTCCCACATACTCCTTATTTGGTAATGTGTGTTTGTGAGACTGACACATAGCCAAAACCGGAAGCCGGTTTTTACATAAAAATGGAATTATGGATTATAAATAATTTTTTCAAATCCACAGAAACATTATCAACCTATGGATTAACCGATTCAGCTGCGGTTTTTTCTCGTTTTAATGCCAATGAACAAGTCTTTTGATCAGATTGACAGCTACGGTGAGACGATCTCCCGTTAAAGCTCCGTAAAGTTACGTGTTGTGATGTCTGTGTTTGCTTCCCCTGTCGCGAGTTCGGATCACTCAGTGATGGTAATATACCTAAATAATCTGTGGAACCTCAGCTTTAATCGGATATCTTGTATGTGCAGCTACGATAAGTAATAAGGGTATCTTTTATCTTGAGTTCTGTGCCAAAGTGCGTTAGCATTTTTTGCTCAGGGGTCATTTAGATGCTTCTTATGAGACTTGTGTTTTGTTTTGGTAAAAATGGTTTGTATCGTCAGTTAGCTGAGATTCTTCCCGTTAATCTGGTATAACACATTAATAGGTTCTTAAATATTAAGATGTCCTGAGACACAGTGTCGTGAAAAAAAAGCCCCCGCCGAGGGGGGCTTTGGGGCGTAACAGGTTTTAACTGCTTTGAAATCAAACCAACTACTGAGCTTAAATGTCAAAAATCTACCTCAATGACAACAGAGCTATTCCATTTGGTGGCGTCAGTCAGCCAGTGTCCTGGATGTTGTGCATTAAGTTGGCTCCCGCTCTGCAGATACTTGACTCCCCGTGTTTCCCATATGTTTACAACCAGCTGCAGAACCTCAACAGGTCCAAACAATAGTTCAATCATTCCTCGTAATGATTCACGTGTTGTCACTGACACAGGCTGGTCTACCATACTAATCACAGTAAATTCCTCTTCAATCCTACTTGTTGATTCTGCACACATCTGAGCCGCTAAAGGATTACAATCACTCCGGATGTCATGGGTGGTTTGACTACCAAAGCTGCGCTCGTACACAATAGTAAATGGAATAATGTTCTATGTACTGACAGGTCATGACAACTGCACTCACAATAGAGTCTGTTTCCGGAAGTTTCATTCTGAAATCCAGCTGTGTGTGTGTGTGTGTGTGTGTGTGTGTGTGCGTGTGTGTGTGTGTGTGTGTGTGTGTGTGTGTGTGTGTGTGTGTGTGTGTGAGTGAGACACTGCAGAGGGTGTATAGTGTGAGTAGAAAGCTGATTTACGGAGAGCCTGTTAAGATATGTGGTTGTGATATGGCTGAAATGACTGTTTTTGTGTGCGTCTCATGGTGACTGAGTAGGTTGCCTTAGTGATAAGTGGGTTGCACTGGTGATAAGCATTCTGCCGACGGACAGACGAGGTGGACGAAGGGGGGGGGGGGGGGGGGGTTTGATAAGGAATCTGTCCAGCTGTCGACACCCATCTCTTTTCCTCTCTTCTTTTTGTTCTTCTCTTTCTTCCTGTCTAAGCTACTCTTATTTCCTGGTGTTTTCTTTCTTCTTCTCTCGCCTCCTCCTCTTCTTCCCTTTGCTTGTTTTTCATCTGTTTTCCAGTTTTCTTGGTGCTCGACTGGCATCCCCTCTTTTTTTCTTGCCTCCATTTGGTTCTCATCTTGTCCTTTCTTTGTCTCTTTCCTCTCTTCTCATCTTCTTTCTCTTCTCTTTTCTCCTTTCCTGTTATCCTCTCTTCACCCTCTCTTTGTTCTCATTCTTCCTTCTTGTCTTTTCGATTTGCTCTCTTCTCATCTTCTTTCTCTTCTCTTTTCTCCTTTCCTGTTATCCTCTCTTCACCCTCTCTTTGTTCTCATTCTTCCTTCTTGTCTTTTCGATTTGCTCTCTTCATCTTCTTTCTCTTCTCTTTGGTCTGATCTTCTTCTCTTACCTTCTTTAGGTTCATGTCTCCTCATCTTTTCTCCCTCTCTTCGAAATCTTTTTCTTTCATCAGAGATGTTACTGGACAGGAGATGAGGGTGGCAAAAAACTCTGATGAGGTCTGATTGGGTCACACCACACACACACACACACACACACACCACACACCACACACACCCACACACACACACACACACACACACAACACCACACACACACACACACACACACACACACACACACACACACACACACACACACACACCACACACACACACACACACAGTCACCAATGTCTTAGCTTTGACTGAGGCTTCAGACTGTGTCCAATCAATTCAGTTCTTGGGCTGCTGAAGACATGCAGTAGTAATCAGTGTAACCATCACCATGTTTGAACTCTGTGTCTTTGTCTGGCTGTTTGATTGGGGGGAATGTGTGCTTAACGAAAGAGAGACGAGAGAGAGAGATTCGGAGACGATGAGAGAGACGAGAGACCGGATGATAGAGGAGAAAGAGATGAGAGAAGAGCAGAGCATGAGAGATGAGAGAGACGGCCGAGGACTGAGAGAGAGGATGGAGATGGAGCTGTAGAGAGATGAGAAATGAGAGAGAGAGAGAGAGAGAGATGAGAGAGAGAGAGAGGAGAGAAGAGAGAGAGAGAGAGAGAGAGGAGAGAGAGAGGGTGAATTTGTGGTCTTTTCTTTGTGTTTTCTTCTTTTCACTCTGTGGTAGTGGTTGTGTGTTTGCCTGCTCTTCCACTCATATTGTCGAGGTTGTTACGTGCCTTGTGTTTCAAATGAAAAGACAAGAGTTGGCCATGAATCCTAAGTTTGCTTCCTTCCTCTTTTCCTCTCCCCCCCCCCCCCCCCCTGGTTGTATGTAGAGGTTCCCATGGCAACGTTGAACCCATCCAAGGTGACACTAATGGAGGGGAAGCATGTGGACCTGTCCTGCACGACCTCGGGGGTGCCCTCGCCCGAGCTCATATGGAACATGGCGTTGGTCTCCAACTATGAGGTCAGGTCACACACGGAAATACACACAGAAATACACACGAGCAGATTTACTTTACTTTACAGACATGTTTCATATGACATGGCATGCCCTATGTTTATTGCTTTTAGAGATACAACAGTTAATTGATTTATTGATTGACAGAAACAAATATATTTTGATTTATTAATTGTAGCTGTCAATTTTCAAGTGCTCATGTAAGATATTTTGTAGCTTCAGTTTCTCAAAAGTGAGGATTTGGGGCTTTTTTGTTTGTCATATGCCAACATCTTTGGCCTTTTCTAGAGTGTTGACAGGAGAAAATCGAAGAAAATAAACTGAATTTGCAGTCCAGAATGTTTTAACTAATCGTTGATCCCTTAGATAATTGAATCCATTATTAAAATAACCGAAAACTGAGTTATTTATATGATATTGTGAGGTGTTACTTTTTGATTTGATTAAAAACGCCATGGATGGGTATGATCACCTGAATCTAATGCTTTCAACTCTTAGCCACAAATCTTAAACATTTTTCACTATGTACATACAAAAAAAGCTGACTCATCGTGCTGATATATGGATGTTTTTACTCCCTCAGATCGAGACATCGGGACAGATTTCAGTGCTGCGACTTTCCAACCTGTCGTCACTGGATCACAACAGCAAGATCAGCTGCACGGCTGAGAACATCGTTGGAGAGAAAGAGTCCGCGCTGATGTTGGATATACTTTGTACGTTTTCCCTCTGGAAAACAGCCCTGATTTAATTTAGATTATTGTGTCAAAGTACTGTATGTGTCAGCCCACTCTTTAAAGCAGAGAATTAAAAGCTGGAGAAGACAACTGTGTTTCTGCATGCTGTAGCTTTGTCTGAGAGCTACTGTACGCTCTTATCTTCCTTTCTTTATTGTCTGAATCTCACACTTGCTCTCTCTTCTCTCTCCTACACTCAGTTCCTCCCAAAATCACGAAGCTGACTGATGCAATCCCCGACCATCACTGGTGCATCCCCTTCAGCATGTCAGGTAAACACATACACAAATTGTGTATGTGCCGAGTTTCCACTGCATGCTAGGACTCCACTTGACTTTCTTTGGTTTTCCACTAGGTATAGCACCTGGTACTTTTTGAAAAAAGCAAATAGCTGTCAATAGAATGTTTTGCAGTCACCTGGCAAAGCACAATGGACACCTTACCCTAAAACTGAGATGGCAGACGTAACTCTGCATAGTTGCAAATGAAATAATTCAGCAAGTCTTCCATTTACACGCCAGTTTAAATTGGTGTTGCAACGGGGAACAGCTGTTCACCCCGCCTTGGCTACTATAAGGCAGTACTTACTATTCAAATGGAAATGAAATTAGAGTAGAGTACTATGCACTGGAAACACAGCATTAGTGGGACTTAGCTGTTTATTTTCTGTCTTTAGGTCTAAAATACTTGGCCTTAATTTTGTATGTTCCCGTTAAATGTATCAGAGCAACGACTACATGAGCCCTGTAAATGTTTCTGTATGATGTCCTTTTGTTGTTCTGTTGTTTATGTTTGTATGTCTTCATGTGGAACCTACTGCTGCAGGTCTCCCTTGAAAAAGAGATCATTGATCTCAATGGGATTTCACCTGGATAAATAAAGGTTTTGAATTGAATTTGAATTGAATTGATGAGCAAAGATAGACTTATGATTCAAATATCTGAAAGCACTGAAAATCACCGTGTCAAGTATTGTCTTCATGTTGTTCCCAGGAAACCCAAAGCCAGAGCTGCTGTGGTATCAGGATGATACACTTGTGATGGAGGGCAAATTCATCGTGACGATGATCCATGACGTCACAGAGAGAGAGTTCCACGGCTGCCTGCAGCTCGACAGCCCCACACACCTCAACAACGGCCGCTACAAGCTGGTGGCTACAAACAAATACGGCACAGACACGAAGGAGGTGGAGGCGCACTTCATGACCAAGCCCTGGGAGGGTGAGGAGCAGCACCAAGCAAAATCAAGCTTTTACTTTCATTAAGTACAGAGCTGAAACAGTTGCTCGATGATAAGACATAGACAAAACATTTCTCATCAACTGTTTTTATCATCAGTTAATAATTATTATTATATTAAATAAATGTATATATAAAATTATATACAAAATATAATCTATATAACTAAAATAAATAATGTATTTTCAAGCAATATTCCCATGTTGCAGCTTCTCAAATGTGGTGATGTGTAAACACTGAGCAATGAACTACACAATTTAGCTCATATATTAATGTGACTTGCAATCTGTATTAGTATTTTTCTTTGTTTGCAGAACTTATAATTATTATAAGAAATATATTATTATAAGAAATTATAATACAAAAATTATAAAAGATATTGTTAGAGATTTCTGTTTAGTAAATGTTCAGATAAATGCTTTTGACCTTTGTGCTCAAGAACATTTCCCCTCTGGGTTTTAAAGCACCAGCTAGAATATGACAGCTTATGTTTTTCCTTTTACAAAAGCAATGCCATACTGGCGGTTTTGTATCAGCGGTTTTTGGTAGTCACAAGATTTGAAGGAGGAGCTGTTATTATAATTGATATTAAATTATAGAGAATATAGAAATGACATGTGAGATAGACATGGAACTGATTTTCTAAGGGGATCAGAGGGGTGATTGTGTGCAGGTAAACAGTATCTTTAAAACAGTTAAGAATTAAGTATCTGCACATAAAAATAAATCTGAAAAAACTGTATTGGCGTCACAAAAAGCAACATTTCTCACCACCTTGATTAAACAGGACAACATCTTATATTGTATGTATTGTATACACACTGGTATATTAATATTTATCAGAGAGAATATTTATTAAAAGTTATCTTTTGTTTTCATATTTCATGTGCAGAGGCGGATAAGGACAACTATTATGGTGAGTGAAATCATTTTTCATGACTACACATTTTGTATCTAATGTAAAAGTGATAAATATAAAACATCCAGTCCAGATCGATGGTGTATTCATACAGTAGTGTCAGTGTTTTCAGATGTTTTTTCTGTTTAACATCCTATAATTTTCCTCCCTATCAATTAACACAAATTAGATTTTAGACATTTTTCTCTTTCTCTTTTTTCTCTCAAGTTGGTCAGGGTGCGTAACATACCTACACAACCTTGCAGCTAGGCATTAGGGATGTTTTTCCTTTTTCCACATTCTGGCCCTGATCTCGTTCTTATTATTTCTGATGTTGTGCCTGCTAAATATATGTTGTCTGTTGGTTTGTGTATTGTGTTTGTGTAATGTTTTTGAAACAAGCTTAGAGCACAAGCTCATGACTGACAGCATTAGATGTGAAGTGCGAGTCAAATAATTTACAAGTGAAGTGTGTTGATATGTTTAGGAGCTAATTTGTCTCTGTTGTCTCTTTTGCTGTTTCTCACACACCTTGTCCCCACTACAGATCCATTCACAGGTACCGCTACACCTTCGAACACTCCCAATCACAAACATTGCTTAGCCCCCGTAGTTACAGTTGCTATGCCTGTCAAGCTTTACGTTTTCTTATAACACATATGCAGTTTAAATTGATATATTAAATATGGAATATTTCATTTGGTATCATTGGTATACATCTTTGATTTCAGGCCGGCAAAAGCCATTTCATCAATGTTGCCTTCTCAAATGACATCAATGTGAATCTTTATGCTGTCATAGCTCTTT
This sequence comes from Gymnodraco acuticeps, assembly GCF_902827175.1. NCBI lineage: Eukaryota > Metazoa > Chordata > Actinopteri > Perciformes > Bathydraconidae > Gymnodraco > Gymnodraco acuticeps. The sequence continues at coordinate 3,905,442 of NW_022990947.1, forward strand.
TAAAAAACGTTATCCAGCTACTTATGTTTCCAGGTGACCCTTTTCAAATAAAAAGCCAATAAGAAACTCCAGAATATGAACTTAAGGGCCAAGTTCATAGCATAAACACTGAGGCCCAGATGGTATTTTTCCCGGCAAAAGTCAGCATCCTCATCATAAGATGATGAAGAAAACATGGAAATAAAAAAACACTATACTTCATATTTCAGTGTAGAGCTAGTTAGTCCTAATAAGTATAATAAGAAAGACCCTGTTTAGCTGTGGAAAAATATAAAACCGAGTTTCTTTAGGTATGTATAGTAGTATTTATATTTTATTTGGAGCAGATGCACACAATGTTAAACGTTTGCAGAAGCATATCAACTTCAACATTATATTTACTCAAGGATGTTTATGTTACTATAACAAACAAGACTATTCTTCACTTCTCTAATGACTCTTCTCTTTTTAAAACCATCTCTCCTTCAACAGACGCCCCCACTACAGAACCTCCTGAAGACGGAGTCGCTGTAAGTCACATTTTACTGTTGTCCTCTTTGCTGATTTCATCGATACCTGAGCTGGATCTATTTTGATCATGTTAAACGGAACTGCACGGACACACCACGATACAAAGACAAAGCAGGGATTTAGAAAATATGCCGATAGTCTATAACTTCTGGTGTCATTATATTTTTGTATAAAGTATAACTCTGTTTCCTCAATGTGAAGGTGTACGTGGTGGTGGGCATTGCTGCTGTGGCCTTTACCGGTTTCCTTCTAATGTTGGTCATTCTCAAGTTTGGAGGGAATTCCAAGTTTGGCATCAAAGGTAAGACTTCCTACTTTTATAGTCATTGGTCATGTTCAACTTGACGGGGAAGGACAAACAGTACAGAATGAATCCTCCAGAAATGTTGTTGTTTTGTTTTAGATTTTGACTATTAACATAGCTGTAGCATTGGATGGATTCATGGATACATCAAAAACACATTTTAAAGGTCCCCTATTATACTGTTTTCCATCAATATATTATAGGTGTCAGATATATACAAAACATGTCTCTGAAGTGTTTGGCTCGAAATACCGAACAGATCACCCATTGCAGCATCCCATAAACCCCTCTGTTTCAGCCCTGTTTCAAAAGTGCTGATTCTCTGTCTGTTACTTTAGATGAAAATAAGGAGCCACTCCCCACACCCCTCTGAGAGATATTTGGTTAAAAAGAACACAATGGTGCTCTAGGAGGAGATTCAGGTGATAAGGGGGGTGGGGGGGGGTTACCTTGGTTGGTGATTGGCTAATGGTTACACAAGCCAAAAAAATCGTTATGACATCATAAAGTGGCCAAAATCTGATCAGCTCATTTTCAGACAGGTTTTTATATAAATGGATCAGGACAAAAAGTGGGCGAATCTTTTTTCCTGAAACCTTCAGAATATCTTTACACAGAGGAGACACATGTTTATGTATAAAATACATGAAAAAGTGGATTTTGCATAATACAGTAGGTGACCTTTAATATATTTGCCCCAAAACACCAAAATCAAAACAAAGTAGAACCCTGTATCATTTCCCAAATGACATGTCCTTTACAGACGTTAGCATGACAGAGGGAGGCCTGTCACTCAGGATGCCAAACTACTCTTTGGTAAGCCCGCCCCCCCAAACAACTTCAGGGCCAAAAGTTTGAAAGCGAAAAAAAAAATATCTGAAAGTGAAAAACGATCTGAAGGTGAAAAGCAATGTGAAACCTGAAAAAACAAGATTTGAAACTGAACAAATAATTGTTTTGAATCTGAAAACGAAAAATATGCAACTGAAAAAAATAAAGATTAAAATATCAAAATATGTATAAAAGTGAAATCTGAAAATAAATATTTTATTAAAAAAAAATTGCTGAACTGAATCAAAAATAATATTCAACCTGAAAAAATATTTCAAATACTTATTTTTATTTTGAATACATCATTGTATTTTTCAAAGTTCAGGATAAAAGCTTGAACTTTCAAATAAATTGTATTTTTTTGAATGATCAAAACTTATGACCCTGAAATAGCTCCATACAATCGGCATATATGGTAGTTTTGTGTAGGAGGACAGGCTGCCCTGCACATCCACTAACATTAATTGGGATTTATAAAGGAAATGTAGCACTGGAATGTGTATGCAGCTTTTTTTTATAAATTTGAATATTTATTGCCATGTGTACGTACATTTCCACATTTATTGTGGATTATCCGCCAGTTAAATGAGGCTCCTGGTCATACATTACATTACATGTAATTTAGCAGACACTTTTATCGAAAGCAATTTAGAGAAACATTAATATACTTTGACATGGGGGTGTGATTGAACCGCTGACCCTCTGATTGATAGACTTATTTTCCCCCTGCGCCACAGTTACTGTGTGTACACATTACATGGATATAGTAGACATCTTCCTTGCAGTGGTTATTTCAGCCCTCAAAGGGATAATCTGGAACTAAGGTCAAGATGGGACAGCTACATGTGAGAAGAAAAAGCAGCTTTGAAGGACTCCCGTCTCATTTATTATGCGGCCCATCGTGTGTCCATGAATCCATTCTGTTCAGGTGGAAACATCTGCTGTCTGAAGGAGGTTCACTGGGTCTGAGTGCTGCTGGTGATAACACGCATGTCAACTAAACTGAGCGCCTGTGGTCTTTGTCATGTTGATGTTAAACTACTGTGCCCCGCCCCCTTTCCCTCCACACACACTTTCATCCTGTATGTTTTGCTGCTCAAGTTTTTCTAAAAGCATTTTCAAAGAAATGTGTGACTTCTAGAAATGGCAGCAAGTGAAACTAATCTATTGTTTCATATTTATCATACTGATGTACTAGAACTGATTTGTCTTCTTTTTGCTAATTTCTACACGGCTGATATTTTCTCATTGTTTGTGAAATAACCACTGAACAACACCCCCATCGGCTCTTCGTTGTATTCATGCATAATGATGGAAATTCTGTTTTTCAAATGTAGTTCATGGTCAATGTGCAGTTTAAGAATTGTAAGCAGACAGATGCTCATCTTCTATTTCCACTGGCTCATTTTTTGAACGTTGATATTCAGCTTTGTGTAAATGTTAATATACATACGTTTGGTGTAGGCACTGCTTTTTTGTGCTTTCCATTTAGCTGACTTTAGTTAGGTTGAAAAAGTATAATGCATTCATGGTAAGCAACCAAAACACTCAACACTCTGAGGAAGTAATTTATGCTGTTTAAAGATACAGTTGTTGTAGGAATAAATCAATTTCTTTGGCGCCGCTTGAACCATTAGCATTTGATGCAGCGAAGGTCCACATTTGACATTCAAATGACCAAACCAAAAAGGGAATAAATGTGTATGTGCCTGTGTGTGTTTGACTCTCGGTTGCACTGTTGAAGTGCAGTATTCTGGCAGTGATTGATTTATGGCCCCTCAGAGGGAAGCGGTGAAAGACAGATGAAGCAGCCAGTATATATATATATTGTATGTGTGTGTGTGTGTGTGTGTGTGTTTGTGAGAGTGTGTGTGGATTTATGGTTTTGTGTGACGTTCACTCTTCCTCCAGGAGAGGTGAATGAGGTTGCTCTGAAGAAAAACATATCTCTAATGCCTCTTAGCATCCCTATACATCAGAATGTGTGTGTTTTTTGTACGTCCAAGCATTTTTGCACGTGTATGCTTTCATGTGTGTAGGATGTTGGGTCACATTACGGTTTTGCCCTTTTGATTGCTCCCCTCGAGTCTTCATCCTTCTCCCGTTCCACCGTCGACTTCCTCTCCCCATGCGGTCCTGTCCTCACGCTCCACATATATCCAGATGTATGTGCCCTGCAGCATGTAAGGAGAGAGACAGTGGTGTCAATATGCGCAGCAGAGTCACACACAGCGTTAGAGAGTGTGTAAACCACGGCAACAGTTTGAAACCTCCACATGTTTCCTATATCGGACCGCTGACCCAAGTTCCACTTAAAAACACAATTATAACCGCAGATCTCAGCACACTACCAGTGCCACAGCTCTCTTGCTCATGGCAACATGGTATCTAAATCATTAAAACATGCTCACAGATGCGTACGTACACAACCCCACATGATCACAGTCATTGCTGACGGTGAGGAACTTGTGATCACAAAGTGTGAAGAGAGCGTGTCAGGCCCGTATTGAGCAGGTGTGCCGGGGAAAAAAGGACATCTCTGCGCTGACTGGAGGAATCGCTGCTTGTCTCCGTCTGACAGTTCAGTAAGAAAGTGTGGTTGGTTTATATTATTTATATTGAATTCATTATTCTGCCCCATACCCATCAATAACACATGGGCAACATTTGGTACAGGTTGCTTCTCACAATCCGCTTCTTGACACTCACAGGATGGATATTTTATATACTGTGTATAGGCTAGTTGTTGTGTTCCTGTGTTGGCAGATGATCCATGTGGGTGAGAGTGTTGAGAGAGTGAATGAAGCTTTACCGTAGCGGAAATTCTATAAATCTTTTTCGACTTTGCTCTTGACATATTAAACATGCAGTATTGGATTTGTTGGCCATACATAACACAGACACATTATCATTTATAAAGTCATCGTGAACATGCTAGCAAACTAAAGGCTAGTTTTGGCCTCTCAACTAACTCCTGAGGGAAATGGCTCTTAAGTCGCCAAATGTTTTTCAGATATTAAAGAGCAAACTTTATTTGAGGTTCACCCAGGATTAAAAGATCATACATTTAAAAATCCTCACACCTACTGAAACTACTGAACGTCCCAAACAGGACTCCTACTTTTAATTATTTTTAGTTGGTACTTTCAAATAAACAAAATAAAGTGAGTGCAGTGATGTTATCTGTAGTAACAGGGGCATTGCTTCTGATTATTAGCCAATAAGACCAGAAACCATACAATAGATTTGCTGCTTGAAAGTCAAAAGTCGTTATAGTATTTTCATTTAAACCTGAAATACTTGTTTACGTTGTAATGTTGTTACTTCAGTTACTTAAAATCCACATTGCTCACAATTTAGGCTAAACTTTCAGATCGAACTACACCGCCTGAGTCTGGGAACCAACATACCACAACAAGGCTACATTACACCTAACCAAATGAGGAGTTTTTCCCCTGTGAGTCTCATTTGCCACAGATTGGCTCAGAAGGAAGGTAATCTTGTAAAGTTCAATTGGCAGCAGCTGTTATTTATATTTAGGTGCATGAACAAGTGCAAAAGGGTATTTAGGTTTCATTTTAAAATGTACACTTGCTGAAGTTAAGTTTATTTTGCAAGACAGAACAGAGAAAAAGTAAAAATGTTGAGCGAATGTTCATGGCTTAAAAATGATACCATTACAACCAAGAGATTTACACTCTGAGAAACAAACCTTGACAGCAATCTGGGTGAAATAGGCCTCTTGAAGGTTTTCACAAAACGACACACAACGACCCTCTTTAACACACTGCAGACTCTTGGAAGAGAAAAACACATTGGACAGACAGGCAGAGAGGGGAGGACATAAAACAGCATCTATATATGTTCATGCCCTCTAAGCACCTGTAGGGAAGAAGCGGCAACATAAACCTGACATCTGGTGCACGAACAAGACAGAAATGTCAGAACAGGGGAAAAAAAGAAGTGATTGAATGCGAAACCGTAAATGTGAAGTGCAGAAAGGGAGAAAAAGGACGGAGAAGAGAGAGTGAATGCTAAAACTGACATTTGACAAGAAAGTGAGAAAAACCCAGAGAAAGCCAGTGAGGGAGAGAAGAAGAGATGGAAAGACAGTCTAAGGGAAAAAAAAGATGGAGAGAAAGAGCTTAAGAATCAGATGTTAAAGGAGAAGCGAGGCAAAGAGGGAAACAAAAGAAAAAGTGAGAGGAAGAGAGAGATGGACGTAGAAGATCCTCCCTTGTCCACTTATCAATGATTCATCCTTAGAGAAGGTTTCAGTTTTCTCCTTGTTTGGTGGAGTTACACGCCTCCATCCCTCCCTCTCTCTCTCACTCACATGCACACACAGCTCATCATTGCTGATCAATCGATATGACACCCTCAAGGTCAGCAGAGCTTCATTTTAGGCCAAAGGCACTACAGAGCATGCTCAGCGTACACCACCTCCTCCTCCTCACCCTCTAACTGCTTCCTCTCCCTGCAGAAAAGCATCCTTTGCCTCCAGCTCTTGAGATTCTCTTACAAACACTGTTCAATAGGCTTGCAGCGGTAGTTGGTTTAAACAGTATTATGCGATATTCGGGCATTCACTGCCTAAACACGGGTTAAGTTACTTAACCATTGCTGAATATTAATGTCAGTATGTTAACAGTGATAATGCTTGCATATTGATGTTTAGCAGGTATACGTTTAACATCCTATTTCACCTTTTTAAGCATGCTAGCATTTGCATATTAGCAACAAACACAAGTACAGCTGAGGCTGAAGCAAATATCTAATATCATGAGTTTTGCAGGTTATTAACATAGGCATGTTGACCCGAAGACAGACCTAAATGAAAAGTCAGGGAATAAAACGTTCTGAAAACCAACCTCTCGGGACCATGACATCGGTCCAAAGTTATTCACATATAACAATTAAAAAAAGATTTAAAACTGCTTCAGGCACTAGAAATAATATCCAGGCTATCACAAACATCAGTAAAATGCATCAACTGGGAATGCTTGTACCATGTTCTATGACTAGTGTTTGTACCAAATCACCTGATCATTTATCAATGTGAATGGTGAAGTGACTGTCACATCAACATTATCATGCCTCGAGCCATTATGCTAATTTAGATAAACACATTTGGCACGAGAATCGGAAATCATGTAGACTTCCAAGCACCAGTGTTTGACAAATATACAACTGTATTTTATCTGGTGTGTGTGTGTGTGTGTGTGTGTGTGTGTGTGTGTGTGTGTGTGTGTGTGTGTGTGTGTGTGTGTGTGTGTGTGTGTGTGTGTGTGTGTGTGTGTGTGTGTGTGTGTTAACAATGGCAAATAACAAAATCCCTCATAAATGAGAAGGGCACATTATAAGGGTCAGCTGGTTAGAAAGTCTGAATGATAGCTGCGATCTGTTTAACTGTCTTTCTTTACAAGTGCGTTTCCATAGACACCATAACAACGTGTTGAAAGTCAGTGGGTTGTTTGAGGGAAGCAGCTTTGGCTTGTACTCTGAGAATCACTGAAGTGCTGCATTGAAACTATAGACACCTGAACTGAATCATTATGCATCTGATAAGCAGTGTGCAGAACAAAAGACATCAAGATAATAAACCTCAACTTATTCACGGAAAATGTAGATAAATGATAGGAGTGAACTGCACTAAAATGATTGATATAAGAAAGAGAATATAAATTAGTTTATTGACTTCAGTGTGTTTTTTACTTCCTATGTTTTAAAGGAAACTACAGTTATCTTCAACTAGGGTTTTATTGGTGGACGACTATGATCAACTGTTGCCCCATTTGACCACATTTAACCACTACTGTATGTTCACAGATTTGAGCTATTACTGTATCAGTAGTACGGCTGGCTGAAGCTACAAAATAAAACCACATTTTGTGAATAACTGTAGTATGTATTAATACTTTAAATTGATAAGCAAGAACATCTAGACCAACTGTAATGCACTCTGCTGTATACATGCACAAAAGGCAAAGTCCCGGTACAGAACATAACATTACGAATGATAGACAAGAAGGCCCTAGCTCTGGTGGTGGTTATTATTACACTTTGTGTTTTTGATCACGTTTTTCAAGAATTTCGTTTTGAGAGCAGGGGGAAGAAAATACTAAATGCCTATGGCGAACCCTGAGGGCAGTGATTGTTTGAAGTGCTCTGAAAATGGAGAGTGTACTTTTCCGAAGTGAAGCCTTTTTAACATTAATTTCTGGTGTGTTCTCATCTTTCATCAAATTGTGCAACATAGATTTAATAGGCCCCAAAGAAATGTTTCGAGCCCAGAAAACAAGAAATACTCACTGCACTGTAGTCAGTCTTTGCTTCTAGTTATAAAACTGGAAAACTCTTTTGGAAATGTCATATTCTGTAGATTAGTCCTTAACTTGCTTTTATTATAATTGTATTGTTCAGATGTGAAAGCACTCATGTCTAAAATCAGATGGATAACAACCAAACACTTAACGTTTTTTGTTGTGAAAAGGGAAAGTGTGTGTGGTCAGAAAACATGGAGATAGTGACTGTTAGTATCTCCCTCTCGTCATCTTCTTTAGGGAGTGGCACGTCTTGTGTTGTCAACCTGACCTTTACAGACGGTCGGAGTGTTAAAAAAGAACAAAGTTGATACTGGGAGTGCAGTATGGGAACAGAACATTTTGAATACTTACAATTTGTGCAGGGAACAGATGGACATGATTACAGAGCAGCTGATGAGAACTGTTTTATTTGATTATTCCCCACTTTAAAAAGGAAGCACTTTGCAATGTTTAGTGTGACCTTGTTTGCAGATCAAATGAAATAAATGGACTTGTAATGGTCATATGAGGAAACCAAGAGCACATCCTTTCTACATATTTATCTGCATATTAAGGACAAGGCCGATACTAGAGTCTAGGATATGAGGTTTTCTGGCGGCAGTTGTCCTTTATTAATGGAAATCATTTTACTTTAATGTTATTTTCTGATGGCTGAGCATGGATGAAATGAGGAAGAATGTTTTGACTGTCATGTAATTGCTACATAAACATCAATATAATTTCCCCCCAAAAGAGGGCTCATATTGCATTTCCTGAACAGTATATAAAAAGAGAAATATCCCTCGCTGTTGCTTAAGTGTATCCTTATATTCTCTTGAGAGAAGAGCTAATGACATTGGTGCCACTGTTTCCTTAAACAACACTTAACTCAGCGATCCACCAAACCAAGAGAAGAGAAAAACATAACATTAACAAAATCTTCGTAATTCAAATTGCTCAGGAACACAAACAGGTTCAGCTAATATGTACATAAAGACCATCCCTTACAAAATATATAAGAGGAAGGCAGAGCTTTGAAATCTATATGCCAGCTCACACACAAACTACAATGGAGATGTTATGGTCACAATAACATGTGCGAAGGACTCAGACACACCAAGTATATAAGGGTTTGAGTTCTGTTTGAGGGAATTAGGCCTCGTACACACGGTTCCGTTGGAAGCTTCAACGGAGACGCTTCCCATTCACTTTGAATGGGGTGACGTCATGCTTTGCCGAACTGCATTGTGGTTCCGTTGCTTCGCTTTGCCTGCATTGCTCGCGGTGAAAGTTGAGAAAAGTTCAACTTTTCAAGCGTCGACGTCAGCCAATCAAATCATATGCACAAGCGCTAGCCAATCAAACCGCGTGCTTTGTGTGTCCGGGGCAGGATATTAATGTGATTGGTTGTTGGTCGCGTTAACCCCAAGCGCCAGACTTGTAAGTAAGTCGCCAGACTTGTAAGTAAGTCGTTTTGCAAATAAGGCTCATGTCTTGGCTATCAAGTGACAAGTCCCAAGTCAAGAGCAAGTCCACACCTCTTCTTCTTTAAGTCATATATACACCATTACATGCATTCAACAAATATAATGCCATTTTAAAACTTCCATACATTTTGTCCCAGTCTTTTTGTCCTTAAGTCTCTACAAGTAACTGAAATGTAAAAGAAAACACTTTTCATAGTCCAAAACAATGGAGAAAATGGGATTAGGTTTTTTCTGAGCTGTCCACGTCATGGATTTCGCAACAAAGAAAGAAGTCATTTGAAGCTGACATGAACAGAAAATCTAACGTATTTCCCAAGAAAACGCTGATGAAAACTGACAGATGGTGGTACTCAACAATGAGGAGAAATGAGAGGAGGATTGTATATGAACAATCACAATGAACAAAAATAAAGAGTAACTTAAATATCACTTGTATATGAAATATATTATGAATGAAAATGTATAATTCACTTAAAATGTTCCTTGATAGTTTTATAGTTATTATTGTTTCTTCCATGTAGCTTGTTACAGCCCAGTAACAGTTTGTATCTAGATCAGTTAAAATGTTTACATTTCCCTTTAAACCTAGTTGAGTAGACATTTTAAATAACATAAAAAAGAAATAATCAAGAACCCTCAACACCATATTTACATATTATTTGATTAACTGAACTAAGTTACTGTCCACCTCTACATCTTGGCTGTTTTAAATTTAATTAAAAATACATCTGTTGTTTTCTGTTTTGTTGTTGGTGATATCAAATGTACTGTTCTAGTTTGTGGAGATTATGAAGTCCTGCTGAAGTTACTAGTCTTTGATGTTAAAGTCATATCGATTTGACAATGACATTCAATTCAAGTCATCTTAACAGAGACAAGACATGCAAGTCCACACTATTTTTGAAAGCAGACGTTTATACTGTGTTCATCACATCAGTGTGATATTTTCCCCCTCGAGGGTACGACAGTGTGTTGTTGTTCAAGGTCCCGCTGGTCGCTCAGTAAATGTCATGGCTGCCAGAGTGTACACGCTGCATCAATGTGGCTTTCCTGGCAGTACAGTGAATGTATGATAGGGTCTATGTTAATGAGGCTTTGGATTTCGATCAACACGTCACATAGTCCTGCTGTACTCAGGCGACCACACACACACACACACACACACACACACACACACACACACACACACACACACACACACACACACACACACACACACACACACACACACACACACACACACACACACACACACACACACACACACACACACACACACACACACACAAGTCCCCAGTTTTCCTGAATATTTACGAGTTGGCAAAGATGGATGCCAATATCATTTACTGTGTGTGGCTGCCTTTGTGTTGTATATTTGTAGAGCATTTTCTGCACAGCAGGGAAGTAGATAAAGCAGCGAGAGGACGAGAGAGAGGTTGCAAAAAACAGAAAGGGGGGGAGTGTGTGTGAGAGAGAGAGAGAGAGAGAGAGAGAGAGAGCTGCACTATAACAGATAGAGGTTAATTGATTGATCAATTGATCGTGTGCCTGTCCAGACTGAACCAGGATGCCTCCGGCCTCCTTACCCTGCCTTCCCATAACTGCCTAATGCTACGTTCAGCAGCTCTGGTCTGCAGTGTGTGTGTGTGTGTGTGTGTGTGTGTGTGTGTGTGTGTGTGTGTGTGTGTGTGTGTGTGTGTGTGTGTGTGTGTGTGTGTGTGTGTGTGTGTGTAGTGGTGATGGGTGGTGGTAAAAGTGGGGGTGAATGATGGAAAGATAAGAAAACAAGGATGCAAGAAAAAGAGGGAAATGTGTTTTCAGTCAGGTTTTCTCAGAGATACAGTAAGTGTATGTTCATACCTGCATAATGTCTTGCAAAGTTACTCTTCAGACCAAATCTTCTTTGATTACAGTACACATGTGCTCAGAATAAAAACATAATCGACAAAAGGTATGTTTTCGTGTTTGCTAAATAATATATATTACATCCAGTAGGAGTTGTAGCACGCACATTTACTTTAAAACTATATTTAAACAAGAATCAATAACGATAATTACACAATGTGTCCAAGTGATTTTAAATAGAAAATTATTGAATGCTCACGATAACTATTTGTTTGCTTAATTTTATTGTATTTTTCTACAAAATGTGATTTCAACAGCCATTGTTGACTTTTATTCATTACAGTCTGTATTTAGTATCTCTTAATATGTTAATCATCCTTTATTTTTAATAAAGTATAAAAGCATGAATAATGCAAGGCGATTATCTTTTTATTATGTTTGATGTTGAACGTTTCTACACTACTCATCTATTAGGTTATCATTAATTGCTCATCTCCGTAGGAAACAAAACATTCAAAAGCACAACAAAACCTATATACTTCTTCTTCTTCTGTACATTAGTTAATTGAAGGAACTGTTTTGAGACGGTTTGTATATTAAAAATAAACTGGTACATTGGTGATATACAGAATCATGCTTTTGTAATTGGACAGCTGATTAAAGTAATTCGTTAAATTACATCTGAGCGAAAATTATTCAAATTTGACTACAACTACTAAAGTTAGTGGGACATGACAAATAAAAGCAACGGATGACTGAGACAGACAGTGACAGAACACGTGAACAGTAGGAAGAAAACTTGGCATGGTTTAGTGACTGAGAGAGAAAACACATTCTGAGGCTTCGGCACATCCTGCATGTGAGCAGCCTTGGAGCAGACCGTTGGATTTATGACTGTGTTTGTTATAGTCCAGTCCATGGCACAGGGCCAGGCCCTAACATTTTGCTGAGCTGTCCACTGATTTAAAGGATTTTGCAACTTAGCAAGAAGCAGTCTGAAGCTGACATGTACAGAAAATCAAACGTATTTCCTTAGAAAAAGCTGATTACACTAACAGATAGTACCTGGAATACAGTCAAAACAATGAGAAGTATATGTATATGCATGCATGAGTTTTTAATCAACTCATCTGTAAAATGAGTTTCCTTGCAAAGGATCATGTAAAAGGGCCACCTTACTTGTACGTTTCTTGGAAATAAGTCATATAGCTTAAACAAATTTATATAAAGGATTAACTGGCAAATAAAACGTTCACTAAGACCAAAAGAACCAGTTAGTCAACACATGCAATAAGAGGGAGCAGCTCTCGTAAGAAATATCTGATTGCTCAATATAAGTGAAGAAAGACAATTTCAGGAGGTGCCTTACAAATGTAAGTAAAGTCCATACAGAGAACAGTTGGACAGATTGTGCAACAAATTACTTTCATTATCAATTAATTGTAAATTGTAAATGTTTTTACTCAAATAGAAAAGTCAATAAATAACTATGTAAACAAAAACATATCATTACAACACTTGCATGTGAATATTAGCCTACAAAATGCATTGATTTTGATAAGGTAATGATGATGGCAACAGCCAATGATTTGTGTGCTTCTCACAGCTGTGTGTGTGTTACGAGAACAAAAGGGAGAGGAAGGAAGTGAGAGATGCAGACAGAAAATGCATACAGTGTGTGTGTGTGTGGTGTGTGTGTGTGTGTGTGTGTGTGTGTCTGTGTGTGTGTGTGTGTGTCTGTGTCTGTGTGTGTGTGTGTGTCTGTATGTATGTGTGTGTAGTTGTCATAAGGTCTGTAGCCTGACATGGACAACTGCCGTTGCCCATTGCATGCTGTTGCCACGGTAACCTGCGTCATTGCCAACCTGCACTGATCCAAAACTAAATCATTATCACTCGCTGAGTCTGGGAGAGGAGTGAATCACTACCTTCAGACACACACACACACACACACACACACACACACACACACACACACACACACACACACACACACACACACTGAAGACATGAAGCGACACCCGGGAGCGACTAAAGTCAGCACACGGAGAGAAAAGACGTCAAATCATAAAGCGCGGGTTCATTACTGCAGCAGGTTGCCTCTAACCGAGAGATCTTTGCCCCATTTGTTTATGATGTGAGTCATAGGATGAAAAACATTTTCACTCCTCCTACAAGGACTGACAGTGATTGGCAGCCAAACATGACATTGATGTTGAAACTGTAGCTTTGAGTTTGGGCAGAGTGTTGCTTTGAGATACTGAGCATCAGAAACCTGACACATGAAGTGCCAAAATGTATTTCTTTTTAAATATTTAAAGGCAGCTGCTGGTTTAAACGATGCGAGAGAGTAGAAACGAACAGGTGCTGGCCTATAAATAGAAGTACGAAGGAAAGAATGTCTGCACACATTGTAACAAATAGGACTGTAGATTTGATTTGATTTCATGGCTGACGCCACTTGATTTACAAAACAACAACCACATACCACACCAGTATTTCATTTTTTGTCATTTAAAGTGTATATGGCTTGAACATATTTTTATGTTGGCTTAGTCCTCTTGAATTTATGATAATAAAAGGGTGAAATTGCTGACTTTAATTTGAAGTTGTTTACATCCTTATGAGGCCAGCTTTGTACGAACTATAACTTAATTTGAGCTATTGACAAATTGACAAATTCAACTCTAATAATTCATATCAGAGATTTTCAGTCAGAGACATACATGTTTATTGTGTGACGCTCTGTCATGCCAGTACTACAGCCATCATTACTCCGTGCATCAGAAAGTTGGATCAAGGTCATTTCGTTCTCCGTTGTTACTTAGTGGTATTTTACTGTCTGTTCTAGTATGAAGCTGCTCGTTTTCAGGATATATAAAGGGATTTATAGAAGAAGGTTCCAGACCTAGTTCTGGTTTTGCTATATGCATAAACCATCACATGGAAACCTTCTGCAATAACAATAAACCCTTTCATGTAACATTCCTCCGCTGTATCCTGGGAATATTATTTCACTAGATCTCCTCTGCACACTGAAGTATTCAGCTGAATCACAGAATGGCAGAGGCAAGGTACAAATAATAACCCATAGTGTATCTGAGGTGGATTTGTATTGGTCACTATGTGAATCTTAACCTTCCTTACCGGTCAAATAATGTTTCTGTCTTTGTTGCCAATGCTTAGTTGTCATATAGTGTTGGTGACAAGTTTGTTGTTTTTCTTCCTTGGTTACTCTGCAAATCACCTCGTTCTATCTACATTTTTCACCAAACACAAATGACAATCGCAGCTTAAGGGGGAAAGCAGGTTGTTGTTCTTGGCTCGCCTCCTCCTGTCCTTTATCATAAAGCGTCAGCTGCCTGGCATGGTCTTCTCCTTTACATTCCTGTGCTGACAGACGTCTCAGCCATTACTTGCCTGCTCTGACTTTATTTCCCCTGCACCAGCTCCCTAATTACGCATCCTTCTTCCTAAAAACTGCAGCTGTAGTAGAGATATTGTTTTGGGACACAACATAACAAGCAGCTACTGTACGATTAAACACAATCTGGATGTTTCCCTCAGTATTGTGTGTTTATCCATCAGGGCTTTTTTTTCAGTTTCAATAAGCAAACAGAGAAGCTCATAGAGGACGAGTATCGCCTCTACCCCAGACTCTCCTAACCCTCGGTCCTCATTAGTTTCTGGGTAGGAGCAACAGGAGTAACACTTTATGTGAATTATCTGAGGCCAATGAGCCCATGCTGATTTATCCATATATTGCATACTTCCACATTTTCTTCCCATTCAGTGCCTATTGGGGAAGAAAGCCAGCGCAGTCATTGTGAAGCAGTTTGAATTGCATGCGGAAGGAGGCTGTGTACTGTACTGTAATGAATGGTAGCCACAATGTTTTCAATCTTTAATGTTGTGATGCACAGATGTTGTTCAAAGGGAGTATTAATAAAATGCTGGCATTAAATGTGTACAACAAACAAGATTTATATGCCCAGTATTTTCTTAATTATTTGGTTTGTTTGAATTACAATTGAGAATAAAATGTCTACATTTCTCGAGTCAATGCCAAAATATTTTCAGTTCTGAGGCAAATCTTCACGCAAGAAAGACAGTTTGACATTTGAGTGTGAAAATACCTGAAGGGATCTATCAGTTATAGAAATAGTCGGAGATTACTTGAGGATGTCATTAAACAACGTCCTGTATTCTGTCATGAATTCTGCCCTCTCATTTTGACAATAAATCCTCTGCCAACAGCAGCAGTACTCAGTAGGAAAGAAACAAGTTCTGTTCTTCACTGAAGTATACCAAGGTTAAAATAAAAGTTCTCTTAAGCAACATATCTCAGCTTGTACTGGCAATTAGGAGGATTTGTAAACAATAACAGAAAGGGCAGAATGTCTGAGGTCTGCTTACACTATGTGTTGTTTGAAAACAAGTTTTCTCTCCTAGAACGGACACGCCATCAGAACAAGAAAATGACCTCTGACGGTAAACTAGCCTAAATGTTAAAAACTCAATAGCAGTGTGAGTTGGCAAACATACCTCCTAAAAAACACTGGTCCAAACAAAAAGTTATGTCAGAATGATTAGAAGCAATGTTATTAAATGTAGCTAAGCATTTGTAGCTCGGCAGTAGAACATCAAAACAAATGTAACTGAGACCCGAGGACAAAAACCTGCTACAATTAATTAAATAGAAACCACTGCTGTGACACACCTGGAATTTGACTCTTATTATCTATTTTCTCACCTAATCTCCATGTCTCTCTTCTCTTCTATTTGAAGTTTCGCAAAACATGACTCACCTCCAACTGTTTTATCACAAAAGCTTTAGACGCAAGTTTTTTTGGTTACGTTTCTTATTTTCTCTCAGATATTTGGAATGCATTTAAAGCATTATGCCATATCCAGCAGAGAGGTTTTATTTATTTTTGGCTGGCTCAGACACTGTCATAAACTGACAGGTTGGTAGCGTACATATAATCCTTATGAACCGATAAAGCTGTTGTGTTTGGCTCCCTCTGTGACATGCCAGGTGGTGGTATCAGCCTATAATTCTCAAAGAAACATGAGGCTAATTATCTTTTATATATGCGTGTCTTTGCAGGCACAGATGTGACAGAGTTGAAACAGTTGAATATGTTAAACAGCCCGTTGTTCTCGCTGTACGAGGTAGCAATATAAGTAGGTGAGTGTGTCCATTGATTTGGGTGCAGTGGAAAGGTCGAGGGCTAGAAAGCGAAGTTCAGATGTGTGTAGAATCAATAAGGTTAGTGTTCAAGTTTTGGCTAAAGGTCACTTTATCCCTACTGTGAGTGTTAAATAAACATTTTAGTGGGAAGCTGCTCTTCTGTGGATCTGAATAAAATATCACACTGCCTGTGACCTTTACTGCATAATACTGATAAATAAATATACCCAACATTATCACACACAGAGATGAGAGGGTTTCCAGCACTAGCAGTAGGTCAACATTTGACTTGTTTTATGACTTTTAATTGTCAAAACACAATACAATCCCTTAAGCCTCAGATGCACTTTGTGTTTAGCAATAAAAAGCAAATGTTAATGAACTTAATTTTGATCAAACTAAAAACATTTGACCTACTAAACGTCAAAATGTTAAGTTTTAGCACCGTTGAAGTTGAAACCTAATTTAAGTTGGAGGACGTTATTGACTGTATTTTAGTACTTTTGTCTATACTACTTCTGACATTTGTACACATGCTTAGTGTTTGTTTACTCCGTACAGAGTTAGTGGGTGACATCATATGCAGAGCAGAGTTAAGCTCATAAACTTTTTAACTATCTAGAACTTAAAAAATTCTATCTTTTTACATAATTATTTAATAAAAAAAGAACAAATGTTCTTCTGCTAAACACTGTAACTGTCACCAGACGTACACATGTTAAGTATTACAGTAACATAAGTGTCTTCCAGTTTATCCATTGACTCCAATATGAACTAAAACCACCAATTCTACAGAAATGACGTAGTTGTAGTTTCATGTGTGTTTTCTCATGGATGGAACCTGGCTTGATTACAGTAAATGGTTTATCTGTTGATGCCAGGAGGTTTGATCTGTCTTTGAGTGTTTGTTTGTTTACCTACATACCTACATGCTTACTTGCACTATTTGAGTGTTGGTTTGTGTATTCAGTTTTTGCATTAATAGTTTAATTGCTCCTCGGCAATTCATGGAACTGGCCATGGATTTATAAGCTTATAAGTCTTTACGAAAGTATTGTATTGCCAGGTATAATGACTACAAGAGGTCTGGTGCCGCTCTGTTCGGAATAACATTAGTCTAATTGACTAAACCTCTCTGCTCTAATACTAGATGTATTAACTTACAAGATTCTTGACTCACAGTATGTATAGCTATAAAGGGTGGAAAAACAACACAAGGATATTTACATCATTTTTCTTCCTTAGCATTAGAGAAATAAATGAAAGTTAGTTTAATGTTGCAAAAGCCTTGTGTTTTTTCTTCAGCTTTTATTTTTAACAAATACTAAGCAACCAAACTCTTGTGTTACTGACACTACTAGCAACTACTAAAGGCCTTCTCGGTTATTGTCATTATTATTATTATGATTTTACATTTGTGTTCTTTTATTTTGTTACTGTCTTTTTTGTTATTATTTATGTTTTTTGTGTTTCAGGCTGTGCGTTGTTTCAGAACATCCCAGTGGAGTCGGTCTCACGCTAACGGAGACGGACAAACAGGAGACTTTAAGAAAGAGAGAGTGGTTGTGTTTGTGCGTGCGAGAGCATGTTAGTAGGATAGAAAAGGTAGAAGTTGGGAGAGCGATAAAGGGGCGTCCACATCTCCAAACAACACACACACACACACACACACACACACACACACACATACACAGACAGTGGTAAGATGGATGGTGTCCATTATCAATGTCTAAAAGAACCAGGTAGAGCCCTGGGATGCAGTAGCCTGATCAACCAATCAGAGACACATACAAGTCTCCCGTTGGATGAATTATTCAGATGACAGGGACAGAGACAGCCATTAACCTACATTCCCCCCAAATACACACACCTCCATTCTGTAACACTCAGCCCTCTAGTGTAGACACACACACTCTGCGGAAGATTCAGGCACCTTGGCTGCTAATTTTGGACGTTACCAACTGAGCCCCTTCATGCTGGTACAGATTGGCTCGATATGTCTTCATGCTCACAACACACTTGGAAACGAATGCTGCTTCAGTCAACTTCACTCATTAGACCCTGTATTACCCTGCTTAATAACATAATATATAATCCAACCACTCTACTGGCTCTTGGTGATCCTGCCAAATAGAGCAGACCAGTTTGAGGAAGTTTTGAGGCCAATTAAATCAAGTAACCAAAACCTCTTTGAAGAATATGGAAGAAAAAGAGTCTTTGAAGACGGAGAAAAAAAGGGATTTTGCTTACATTCGGCAGCAGCTGCTGCCATTAAGACAAGTTATAAAAGTGATCAGAGATATGGGAACGCATTCAGATCACTTCCAATCCTTCCTCGTGTGTGCAATAAATGTAAAAAAGGGAAAACTTTGTGTACAGTTGGCAAGGTTTCTGAAAGTCTTCTGCTCATAGCAGAAGTTGGTAGAGCACAATACATGACTGTTTGGGAGGAATTGTGCTCTCAAACTACCACAAAACCATCAAATTAGTTTTGCAGGTATTCACCACACCCTTCAAACCATCCAGCACATCCACCACGAGACACATTTCTGTTTCTCCCCCTTCTCCTGCCAGCTGCTCCGTTTTACTGGAAAATCAGGGGCTCTTTAAATCCAAAAACTTTGGTATGTTTTTTGGGGAAACATATTTTTTACAGTACAGGATGTTTAAGATGTGACTTGCCTCGTCTATAACTCACTAGGGGAGACGCACCTTGTTAGTTTCCTATACTGACACACACTAGTTCACAAATGGAGGTCTCGCTGTTAAATTAATCATCTGTTCCTCCCGCCCACCTTCTGAGACACAGATGCAGTATACATGTATCTGTCTGTAAAAACACATGTGCACACAAAGACACAAGAAGCTTTGTACTGCACATAGAACACCTGCATTAGACCTTTGTAAATATGTATCTGAATGCACTTTTTTTAACATGTTGTTCACAAATGTACATTTTACACACATGAACAGATATGATGCTGCACATGTCAGTTACATTACGGAGACAGAAACATGCTTATATTCACTATTGCACACATTAATTAATAATAACATGCACATGTCAAGTGTTTAAGTGCATCATATATGCACATGTAGGTAGCATTTTACTGCATAACGTCTACCATCTGTGCACATGTCAAGTCAGTATATGGGAGGACACACACACACACGCACGCCACACACACACACACACACACACACACACACACACACACACACACACACACACACACACACACACACACACACACACACACACACACACACACACACACACACACACACACACACACACACACACACACACACACACACACACACACACACAGGTAGTGCTGGCAGAGATTGAGGTCAGGGCACATGCACAGGGAATATTTTATTAAGAGAGCTACAGGAAAGACATGGACACTTTACGTGGATGTGGGAGAATATAAAGTGAGTCACAGTTTAATAGGGTACAGTCTTGTTTATCCCAAACCCTTAGACACTCCAGTCAGAATACAGAATGTGATCTGGAAAAATACAACAAATACACCACGTTGGGTTTTCAGATGGCTGATATAATGACATCACATTATCTTAAAAGTGTGCACTTAAGTAGCCTCTGCATCCATTAATAAGACATAAAAGGGGCGGTGCACTTTCACTCATGTTTTAAAATTTACATTTCAAGTGGTGTTCATTGATCATACTGTGGTGTGTTAGCTGTTCAAAGTGCACTTAGTGTTTATACTTTACATATACTTCACTTTAAGGGTTCATTTCTTTACTGGTGGGAGTGTTTTGGAAAGTCTGTAAACTATGTCTGGTATGGTGGTGGTTTTCTGCAAATGAATGGAACACTATTCTATAACACTACAATGAAATGCCCGCAAAGCTTTGTGAAGCGTTTCCAGTTAAACATTGACTGAATCAAATATGTGAATGAGGAAAATGTTGATAAACCTTCACAGTCAGTATAATTTGTAGGTTTAGTTTACTTGTGTATTAATACAAAAGGATTAGTATGCTCATGATTAGATTAAAACCCCACATTACAATCCCTTGGGGTGAGGAAAAGAGAAAAATAATCAATCAGCTAAAGGCTAATTAGGCATCAGAAACACCATGAGATTGTTTTTAAACCCATCAGAGGAAGACTGTTTAAAAAATGCAACAAAATTAATAAATAAATAAAAAATGTAAATATAATTAATTAGAATAATCCTGAAGCAAATACTAATGACATTCAAAGTGAATGAAGCGGGGAGATTGGGAAGTGAGGGTGTGTTTTTGTGTGTCTGTGGTGAGGGTGCATTTATGTCTGCATCTGTATGTGTGTTTGTTTTTTATAGAAAGCTGAGAAAAAAACTGACAAACGGACATATACAAAAATTGTAGCTTCATCAGCAACATGAATGTAACTTCTTTTCTGTTGCTTCCAGTGTGAACTTGCGTTTAAACTAAAGCTATGTTGTGTTTTTTACATAAAAGTATAGTACATATCGGTATATTACAATCTGATTTGCTATGGATTCATTACTGTTTAGTGCAAAATTAAGTTTGATTAACTATTGGACAGCCATATCAATGAAACAGTCACTTGGTAGGACAATATCAAATGTGCCATGACAAGTACTAAAAATGAATTGATGAAAAGACATTGTCTTAAACGCCACATTTGTTGAAGTGCCCTATGTTTTTTATCCAGATTAAACAAACAAGATACAACATGTCTAAGCAAACAGGCTGCTGGCTGCGTTCCCAAAAGACAGACATGAGAATGGTGTTGATCTAATCATATTACTGTCCACAAGAAAGAAAACAAGTGTATTTCCAAAATGTCGTAGGAAAAAAACAAGCATGATGCTGATTCGTGCTAAATGAACTCCATTGGGAGCTACCTTACATGAGAAATGTTTCCTCCATCATTTAAGATAACTGTTTTTCTTTCATTTCAACACGCAACAACATTTCAGCCATTTTAAATGTGTCAACTTGGGATTTGGGAAGGCAAGATTACTTCGAACGATTCAACTAAATAGAAAACATTGCCTTTCAGAAGCTATAAGCTATTGTCAATTAAACCCTGACAGTTCCTTTTAAAAAAAGGATGCTAAGCTAATTTAAGGGTTACATTTATCTGATTCTTTTGCACATAATTGTACATGTTTTATGTTTGACCATTGTAAATTGCATATTTCAGATTTTATTGGAACGGTTAAAGATGTTTGAGCTAAAAGAAATACACAATGCTAACACTGGGAAATATGACGGTATAGTATAATAGGTATTTAACTGGAAGTAAATGCTATTTTATGTTTTGTCTTTATTTTATTTGTCCTTTTTATTTGCATTTATACTTTCTGAGAAACAATGATATGTTTTTTTTTACTGCAAGTGGCTGTTTTACCTTCATGTGTAAGTGGCAGACATTTCCATACCTTATTTTTGATTTGTCTCTATCAACAATGGTCATCACCTAACTGACCTTAAAGCATCAATTTAAAATAGCAATCCGTTTAATGAATGCACAATGGCGACCTTTAATGCCTTTCCATGGTAAGGATAAACAACATGTAAAAGTCATGTGATATTGAGCATAAAGGCAAAGCTGAACAAAAAAAACTGCTCAAGTGAAATGGACTCATGCCTAAGATCCTCTTCCATACAATGTTGTTGAAAGGCTCATTTGAAAAAGATATTTCATTCTTCAGAAGAAAGAGAGGTTTGTTTTCTTTCCAATAAAAGAAATCATTGTATTGGTGTCCCTCCTGTGCAAATGTGTCTTTTTCACCTGAAAGTGCAAGAGCCTTCAGGTGTGCGTCAGTGTGTCGGTGCTTACTTTGTCCTCAGTGTTTCTCCACGTTTCAGAACAGAAGGCTTAGTCAGACACAAAACATGAAAACGAATACATCTGTGACCATTCTGGCTTTGAAATCAATGCCACATCCAAATACTTAATGTATTTCTTCATTTCTGTAAATAATTGTTCCTCCCCTGTGTCTTGACTATCCATATCTTAACTGCACACGGCAAAAATGTCTCATGTCTTTAATTATTTTCCATTTTTACGGTTTGACTATCCCAGTGTCCCAGCCTAACAGTGCAAACCTTTTTTTCTTTTTATTACATTACATGTTACCTGTTAGACGCTTTTATCCAAAGTGACTTACATACTCAATACTGTGGGCGATCCCCACAGGAGCAATTTGGGGTGAAGTGTCTTAGGGACACAACGACATGCTGACTGCAGTGGGGTTTGAACCTGTGACCCCCTGATCCGAACACCAACGCACAACCCACTGCACCACACGCCACCATATATTATTATATTCATGGTGATTAGGAGTTTTGATGTAGTGGGATGGCTAAAGCTTTAAACACAAGTATTAAAGGGGTAAGGAGCAGTAGTGGAAGAGATCTTCAGATCCTTAACTGACATAAAAGAAACAATAATATTTTATATAGTATAATATACTGTCAAAATACCTTAATCAATGCAAAGAAGTTGTTGCTTCTAGGTATACAGCTATATGCTGTAAGAATATAATGGGATCAAAAGCCGAATACTTAAGTCCAAATGTGTAACCAAGTACCCACGGCAGGTTGGAAAGATTAAGAATATTAAGAGCTAATATTTATTAGGATTTATTTATTATAAACTTTAGAGTTTTTAACAGTTTAAAAGCGGGTTTGGTAACATACAAAACAGGAAGGGTGAGATGCGATGAGGTTTAATACAATAAATAAGTTCTAATTTATTATCATTTGAGGCATTTTTCTCCATATCGAACAGATGACTGATGAAACAGAACCGGAAACAAAACAACTTTTTCTCAGTTGAATTCCTTTCACCTCCTCCTTCCTCTTCACATCTCTGACCACCTCAGATTGCTTTCAGTAGGAGGAATTGAGAAGGTGAATGTGGAATGAATATTAAAAATAGAAAAGATCAGACTAAAGAAAGAGAGCGAGGAAGAGAGTAGGATGTCGGGGAAAAAACAAGATGACGAAAGCAAGCGAGGTGGTAGACACACGCATGGAGATGAGAAAAGAGATGCTCGGAGTCAGAGAGGAGAGGAAACGTCTATTTTTACCAGTGGTTGGTTCAGAGGAAAGGGGAATGTGATAGGTCTCTGCATTAAGCCACAGAGGAGGTGTACGGTCACATTCATACGGACATTAACCAAACTGCAGCGTAGAGGAAACCGTATCCAACCCACTATTTCTCTTCCCTTTTTATTCTCTGTTATCCTTTTTCTTGCTAATGCCTCATACTGTATGATATCTTCTTCTTATTTCCATTTGATCTCTTTCAAATAGTTCACTGTTTTATGTATGACATTTTAAAGTTAGACATTATAGCATTCTTAAAAAAGATTTACACGTTTACTTCAAAGCTATTTTAAAAGCTGATATTTGTTTATGAATTAAGACACAACAATGCATACTCTATAGAGTGGTAATTCTAAACTAATGCATTGGTGTTCAAAAAGCTTTTGGTTAGATTAGCAGAAAAATAACGACAACAATGTTGATAAGCAATTATTAGTTTGAGTCTCTTCAAGTTAAAATAGTAAATCAAATATTATTTGCTTCCAGCAAATTGCCTTTCTTGGTTTTATACTCCTAAAAATTCAATATATATTTTTTTTTTTTGACTAATTGTACAATAAAACAACATTTTAAAACATCAGCTCTAACAACCGTGATGAATTCTGTTGGCCAATACAGATATAACAATGGATACCCCTTAATTGATGGCAAAAATGTGAAAAGGACCAATACCAATATGTTGTAAATCAATAAATATACCACAAAAAGCGAGACAATGTGTGAAGTTTTCTCTTTATTTTTGCAGTTGTGCTTTCCTTTAAAGCACCAAGTCACACAGTCAGATGTGGGGAGACTTTCTTACATTTTTGATGACTAAATAAGTTACATTTGGTAAAAACTTCATTCATAATTATTCACCACACTAAAACTTTAAAGTTCATCTGCATTGTCAGCGCTGTGTAGGTGTGGTTTGGTCAGATTTGATTGACAGTAGCAACCTGTACAACCTGAGATTAAACTAAATCCTGATTGGTGCATGGACATATCATCACCCTTTTCCTGCTGACCTCTGCCTCACATCAAACCACT
Source organism: Gymnodraco acuticeps (assembly GCF_902827175.1). Lineage (NCBI taxonomy): Eukaryota > Metazoa > Chordata > Actinopteri > Perciformes > Bathydraconidae > Gymnodraco > Gymnodraco acuticeps. The sequence goes on from NW_022990947.1 coordinate 3,930,048, forward strand.
GAGGAAAAACATAAAGAAATCTCATACAACCCAAACTGTTGTAGCTTTGGCAGAAAACTGTGTATTCAAGCAGAACCTTATTGCTCTGAGAAAGAAGCTGATTAGTTGGAGAAAAAAAAAGGCTTTCAAATCCAAAAATCTAATTTGCATTTTTCTTCTTCCCCTGCGTCTTTTTAAAACTCTATTTATCCCCCATCTGTCAGCCAGCCACTCAGCAAATCTGCAGCTCTTTACGCTCTTCTTCCCTTTCTGCCGTCTCTCCTCCTCTGCATCCCACCATCCCCCTTCCTCCTGGATCGATAGATTACTTCCTGTGTTCGGCTGGGTGACAGCAGAGTTTAGAGACCACAGAGTTCAGGTTACCAGTCACCTATGAGTGTGTTTTTGTCGGTATTGTGATGGGCTTAAGGGGTCACTGAGACCTTTGGGGGTCAACAGTGGCTGCAGTCCTGTGTTTGCCTTGAGGCCCGAGTGTCTCCACTGACTGCTTGGATAAAATGTCCAATAGAGACACGATAAAAGGAATATATCCGTGATGTATTTTGATTTGTAGTCAAATATCATTAATTAAGAGGAATATCATTTTATGGCAGCCATCATATTCATCTGTGCCTGTGAAATTGTCAAGAATACTGTAAGCAAAAAGGGTTTCTGCCCTTATACATGAGACTTGAAAACTTGTTGTTTATTTGTTGTTTTTGTCAGCTTTGACCCAATATCTAGGCTGTCCATTTCCACCTCTGAAGTGTGTCTGAACCCCATATTTCAGACAATCTTCCGCTCTGATCTAACTGACTGCCAACAATACAGTAATCTCAAGAAATGGAATCTACTACTATGTGCGAACAACTGCTCCCGCTGTTCCTCTCTGGGTACAAAACAAGCAAGCTGTTTTAACAGACTGACTGACGGGCCTGGTGTCCTTAAATCCCATAATAGCCTCTCTACGTCCATTGCCCTGGGCAACGAGCAGCAGTAAATGGCTTCAGCTTGTCTGAGGTGTACCCAGAGAGCCTTAGAGCGATCAATATAGTCCCTCACAGTCATCGTTTTAACTCCAGTGTAGGCTCCTGCCATAAAACGCCCGCTCCCATCCAGATTCCCAACCCTCGGGCTTCCACAGCAACACCGGTGTCACAACAGCAACTTAAAGAGCCGAATAAACGAGTGTTCACGTGGACGCAACAGTGTGACATTGTATCTGTGACTCACAATCATTGCAGTTGTATCTGTAGCTCTTTTAGTGCCACCATCACCCATTTTCATCTATGTACTATATCAGAATTTCACAAAATACTACAAGATTGCATTTTTTGGGGGTAAATTACAGCTGTTTAATTCCCACCATCCATTTATGTTCTAAAACAACAAGATGATTATCTAGAAATATCTTTGTTTTACACTACAGCAGTAAAGTTTCTATTATCCCCATGGCTATTATAGTGGATGGTTCTTTCTACCTACTCGACAAGCTTGTATAACTTCTGTACTGTATGTTGACAAAACACATCTGCTATGTTTCACCAAGCGTCTGATTCCCAGTACTCAACATAAACCTCTAATGAAGCAGGCCATGAGCACATGAGGTCATTAATTTAACAACGTCGCTGTTCATGAGCTGTACCCTGATTGGATGGCAGTATTGCCAATTTCCCCCTGACAGAAACAGCTGTTCAACCAGACATAGGGCCATTTGTCATCTCATTTCACAAACCTGATCAAGAGTTGACAACAACAGGACAAGAACATTGTTGAGATTTTAGGATGCGTACATCACAAGCACAAGTGCCTGTTTGCTGCGTATTATTACCATTCCCTCCTTCCCCACATTTCATGTCTCTCTCTGTTTCGCTATCATTAAGAAAATGCTCAAAACTAAATACTTAAAAAAGTATAGACGAGAAGAGACTGTCCTCAAAATGCTTTCATGATACTTAAATGGCAAAGTCCTGATTCATGAAACCTAGATGATATTTCCCTCGTTACTTGATACTATTGTTACTACTTGGATCCCCGTAACTTTGTACCAACCAATTACAGATCTGAACACAGCAGCGTAATTAAAAGCTCATTAAAAGGACAGAGCAAATTAACAAAGTAGCATGTGGTTGCAAAATGTCTTCGTGGTAACATTTGCATTTGTACTCTTTGAAAACTCAACTTCAACTTTCCCCAAAAAGTCCAGAATTTAAAGTCAACCACCTAAACTTAAATCACATTTATTTCACTACAATGACATCTCAAACATCTACCATCACAACACAGAGCCTGAACCTGTCATTTAAAAAGACAAATAGACTTAAAAACAAGCTCTTGATTGGCATGTTTAGCGCTCATCTTACAGCCACCCACCTCTCAGTCATGACCTGAACTTTGTAAGCGAGGCAATGTATTTTATTGACTGTTTACCAGCTCTTCTGCCCGCCAGACTGCAAGGAGCTCCAGTCTCCACCAGTTTAAACATTGGTTCCATGTCTATTAACAGTGTTGGGTCGTGACCTGACCCCACTTATACCTTCACCTCTCCTGTCCGTCTCCCCTCTGCCTCCCTCCACCTCCCCGCTCTACATCTTTTCATCCCCCTTTTACCAAGTCAGTCCCTGTGGACCCTCTGCCACCTCTATTTCTCATATACACACACACACACACACACACACACACACACACACACACACACACACACACACACACACACACACACACACACACACACACACACACACACACACACACACACACACACACATACACACTCTTGTAGCCCCTCAGCTTAACGGTATTTATAACGATCTGACCCTGAGACCTCTCCTTGTTAATGATCTTCAGCCCCTCCCAACACAAACCACACAACCTGACAGACAATAACCTGCGTTCTTGTGTGCGCCATGTTTTTCTTCTTCCCTTTGTTACGTTGAGATAATCTCAGAATGGTAAACATTCCCACTAAGTGAGAACCGCAAACAGACAACAACGAACAGCTTTATTTCTTGAATGCAGAGTTTCTCCAGTGAGGGAAATGTGTAAACCAAGTCCTCCTTCGACAGCCTCTTGTTAGGCCTGTCAGCTGTAACATTGCAAAACTGCTGTCTCCCATTTAGAAATAAGGATATAGTCTCAATTTGAAGGGAAACCAAAGATGTCCTTTTTATTAAAATAAATAAAATGTAAAACACTTACAGTATTTACCAGCTGTCAGCTTGTCTAAAGTGGAACAATAACCTTTTAGATGCAGGATTGGTGTTTTGAATGACACAGATACAAAACAATTCAATATCTACATCTGTTTTTTGTAACTCTTCATAGCACTTGAAGGAATATATTTGCCTGATAATAGTCATTTCAACAAAAGTATCTTTAACATTTGCATTATAACAAATCTTTGAACAAGTCTGTTTTATTTTTCTTCTTCAAATATACAACATAAGTCAAAAGGGTTATTCAATCAATTACAAAATAAAAAAAATGTAAACAACAATATAAATAGGGCTCTGTTAAAAGTATGACAAGTTGACGTTTTTGAGAAGGTGTCTTTTTTTTCACTAAGCAATTTGTAAGGCGTGTCAAATAAAAAACTAGTCGTCTGTGGAACATTTGCAAATCAGCAAAGAGCAAGAACATGTTTTAGTTCAGCCCGGGACTTGGTTGGTATTCTCTGCTCGTCCATCATCACTCTATAGTATCCATTCATTCAGAGTGACACATTAGCACACTAGTCCGATCCTGGACACAGAAAGATGCTGCTGGAAAACATATCTGCTCAACAAACAAGCACACAAACACGTACCACACGTATAGGTGTGCACAACACACACAGACAAAACAAACTATTGTGCTATTGCTCTCATTCCTTTTCTCTTTCAAGGCCTTTTCAATCCTCATGAGTGACCAACACCCCCCCCCCCCCACACACACACATACACACACACAAACAAACTCTTTCAGTTTCTCCCTCTCAATCAGGCTTTGTCAGCAGCACTAGAGCCTGATATGAGTCCAGGGACGGAGGAAATGAACGATGTCAACCAATATTATAATTCAGCACAACAAACCATATGAGAGGGAATACATCTACTGTATTTGTGCTCATGGGAAATCAATCTCAGCTCATAACACCATATTTGCAGGCTTATGCTTGTGTCTTGAAGAGGTCTGCAAAAGGACTTTGCGTCATCGCCTTCGCGCGTATACGTGTGTAGTTGTGTAATTAGGATTACGGTTTTAATCAAAGAAGATCTCCATGCTCAAACCTGCCGCTAGTGTTGTTCTTCTTACAGCTGTTGAAAAACTAAGACTGGATGGCAGTATCGAATTATGCTCTTAAAGAGACCAACACAGACACACACACACACACACACACACACACACACACACATACACACACACACACACACACACACACACACACACACACACACACACACATACACATCGTTTCCCTCTTTCACTCCCCCTAAATCAGTGAAGAATGCATAAATGCGAGCACCATGACACATAAAATCCCTCCTCACAAGCTTTTATAACAGTACTTGTAGGACAATGAACTGAAAAGACGTAATTTGCTAACCCCCTCCATGTACGTGATTAAGATACATTTCAAGTGGTGCGTGTCATCAAGTTATTTTGTTAGAATGTGTGGCCCTCACTCCTGTGATTGTATCATCTGCAATTCAAAAGACATTGTGATGACAAAACGACAAAAATATAGACCTGGTTGATCTTTGATACAGTAAAAAACAAACAAAGGTGAAAAAGTCGTAGGTGTCTCCACCATCCAGTTCGTGCAAATTTCCACAATTTAGCAATATCTTTGTAATCTTGAGGGCTTGTTTGCTATCAGGGCAGAAGCAGTCACACAATTTAAAATGAACAAATACAAAGTTGTTTAATTTGCAACAAGTCGGCTCCATGCCCTCAATGTTGTGTTTTCTGATCTGAGGTCTGAGGGTTACGAAACTGTTACAAATGAAAACATATGTTTCTTTTATAATGTGTTAGCCATGATTAAGGCATAAATACAAAACGATCACTTGGAGGTTGGAATTAGTGCTTACTTTGAGTAAAGGTTGGGAATTAGGGGATTATGGTCATGCTTACAAAAACAATGTGAAAGGAAGGAAGGAAATAGGAAGCAAACAGAGGTTTCCTGTGTTAGACTCTAATAACTGTTGACCCATCTATCCATCCCAACCTCCATCTTACACATTTTGATGGACGGTTAAACTACAGAGACCAGTCAATGCTTTTAAAATATATCTTTATTGTCATCATACAAAGTACAATGACATTTATTTGGCAACTCTCACTGCAGTAATAAATAAGATAACAGGCATGTGGACACAAATGTGAACCTATCCTTAAATGTGGTAAGTATTAAATGTTAGGGATGAAACTGAACGAGCACAGACAGTCATGTTGGAAAGTGTTCAGTAAAATTGTTTCAGTATTTGTGTTTATGTGTTTATTAACCATTATGTGGGAGAGAGTGAGAATGAACATGTGCCAGTACACACTTGAAAATGTAGCTGCTATGTGGCGCTGATATTGTTTGCTTTGTCACTTCACCCAAAGACGCAGGCAATTAGCTGCAATGCCATGAAGGTGTACTGTAACTTGTGAAGATGGAATAGAGATCCTGGATTGTTTTCGCGGTCTTAATTACTAACTAACAACACCTCAGTTCTCCTGCCAAAATAAGTAATTGTTCTGTTAAAGGGTTGGTCTCAAGGCGTCTAACTCATGCCATTGCCCTTCTTCTGTTTTCAGAGCAATAATTGATATGGTCACTTTGTTATTGCATTACAAAATGCCTGTTATATGAAGTATGAATTTGAAATCTTATGTAGACTAAAAAAGGAGTTTGGATTTAGAAAGGCCCATTCTCCAGAGATATTTTCCACAAATAATAGCCGTATTAAAGCAAAGACAACTGTTTTCCAGTCTTGGGTTTTTACTCTTCCAGGTGCCTATATTGTTGACATTCGTCTTTTTGAGACATCCATTAATTTCCTCGGTTACCCTCCAGCTTTGTAGAAATGTGCTATTATTGTTTTCTTACCTTGACTTCATCATTACATGCTGCAGAGCCTGACCTAAAAAATAAACAGCACTCAAACATGAAAACAACCACTGTTGACAAAGGAGCTAGTGCTATTCTACAGGCTTGACCCTTTAATGGGACTTTTACAGGCTTTGTTACTCATTTTCCACAGATGGAAACCTGCAAATGTGTTCTCAAGTCAGCACAATGGGGGCTGCTATTTCCCCATCCACATATCCCTCAAACAACAGCCTTGAGCATGGCATTTTGGCCAGTAGCTATTTAGTTTTTTTGGAGCAAGAAGTGATCATTTTAAATGGAAAGCAAGTTTCAGTACTAGTCCTGAAATACAGGTCAACTGTGATAGTAATTGTGATGCTAATTTTGGCTTACTTACTTACTAGGTTTAAAACTCAATGTACTAAAAATGACTCCGCTGCCTTCACTGGCTTCCGGTAACTGCTAGAATCCACTTCAAGACACTGGTACTTGCTTACCGTGCTGCGAATGGATCTGGCCCTTCCTACATCCAGGACATGGTTAAACCGTACACCCCAGCGCGTGCACTACGCTCTGCATCAGCCAAACGACTCGTTGCACCCTCGCTGCGAGGGGGACCCAAGTTCCCATCGGCGAAAACACGTGGGTTTGCTGTCCTGGCTCCAAGGATGGTGGAATGAGCTCCCCATTGACATCAGGACGGCAGATAGCTTGCACATCTTCCGGCGCAAACTGAAAACTCATCTCTTTCGACTCCACTTCGAGCGATAGAACTATTAACGAAGCACTTTTATACTAATAAAGGACTGGCTTACCTAAAGCCAGTTGAGTAGCACTTGAAATGTTTGGCTCTATGAAACCTGATGTACTTATATGATTCTGTTTTCTTCAAGGTTGTGTCTTCCTGGTCGAATGTACTTATTCTAAATCGCTTTGGATAAAAGCGTCAGCTAAATGCAATGTAATGTAATGTAGAAGATTCCTTAAAGTTTTGTTTTTCAGACTGAAAGCAGCCCTGCAATAGAAAGTGTAAGTGGCTGAGTTGTTTGGTAGAGGTGATACAGGAAATAACATCTATTTGGTTCAGTTTAGTTGGACTAACAGAGCCATGAGTTTTATGACTTACTGTAAAACAATTTACCACAATTTGTAATATTATGAGAAAGGATTTTAACGCTAACTTATCAACAGTTTTATCTTCAATGACAACAATCACAAGATACACAGAATGAAAAAACTGAGTGTTGTCAAATTACATTTCAAAGCGGAGCCAGGTTGAACTGTTTGATGGAGAGCCCTGCATTTTTAGGCACTCTCTGTAAGCACTCTGGTCAAATTGTCTGTTTCGGAAAATAACAGAAATTCAACTCAATTCTGGCACTGGAGAAGAGAAGGAGGGTAGGCGTCTCAGACACTACTCAACCATCAGACAAGCACAAAGCATTTGCTCCAAGAATACTGATCCCTTAACTCTTTAGAGCCCTATTCGACCTGTGTCAGATACAGACTATAACTCTGTACTTCTATGAGCATTGTAATGAGTCTGCCATTTCACAAGTCACTAAAAACTTAGTGGCGTATTAGTTTAAAGGTCACCTATTATGCAAAATCCACTTTTTCATGTCTTTTATACATCAACATAAAAGTTTCAGGAAAAAAGTTTTGCTCACTTTTTGTCCTGATCCATTTATATAAAAACCTGTCTGAAAATGAGCTGATCATATTTTGGCCACTTTATGATGTCATAACGATTTTTTGGCTTGTGTAACCAAATAACCAACCAAGGTAACCACCACCCCCCCCCCCCCCCCACACCTTATCACCTGAATCTCCTCCTAGAGCACCATTGTGGTCTTTTAACCAAATATCTCTCAGAGGGGCGTGGGGAGGGGCTCCTTATTTTCATCTAAAGTAACAGACAGAGAATCAGCACTTTTGAAACAGGGCTGAAACAGAGGGGATTATGGGATGCTGCAATGCATGATCTGTTTGGTGTTTCGAGCCAAACACTTCAGAGACATGTTTTATCTGAGACCTATAATATATTTATGAAAAACAGTATAATAGGGGACCTTTAACTAAAAACATATGAATATTGTTCATTTTTTAACTAACCCACTCAAACTGATGTTGTGAAACACAACCATCCTCCTCTTGAATGTCTATTGTGATCAACAGGAACAACCTAATCGCCTCACTTTACTCATCTCCTCAGTCTCTGCTAATAACATCTTAACATCCTAAATCCTAGTCCTTTAACATGTCTTCTAGGTGTAGTATGTTCTAGTTCACATGCAGGACCTCATGGAAAAAAACATAACCAAACTGAACTCTCTTTCTCTCAGGACCATCTTCTGTGATCAGTAACGATGATGACTCGGCCTCTCCTCTTCACCACGTCTCCAACGGCAGTAACACTCCCTCATCCTCAGAGATGGGCCCCGATGCTGTTATCATCGGCATGACCAAGATCCCGGTGATAGAAAACCCTCAGTACTTTAGGAACACAAACAGCCTGCTCAAAACCAACACATGTGAGTAAAAAAAACATTTACCTGTATCCAAATGAACTATGTTAAAAATGTTTAGGAATCCATCATGAGCTTAATTCTCCAAGCTTCTCAAGCTAATAGTCCTTTTGTGATGAAAAGAGGTAACCATGGGAATATTCGTTTTCTGCCGGCATGGCAATGACCTTGGGGCTGCTCATGATATGCTGTCATTTCTGAGGGAGAAGTGGGAAATAGAAAGTCTATTTATGCAAGTGTGTGTTTGTGTCTATGTGTGTGTGTCCTGGCATATGTTGAGAACAAATCCATTCAAATTCTAGACGTCCATGTGTGACTCATACACACATAACCAGAGCTGAAGGTAGCAAAACAAAGAGTCTGGGAGCCCCTACAGGTAGAAGTCTTATAGATAGAATCGGAGGATGACACCCTCTTTAATTGTCACACATACATGCACATAGCACACACAGTGACATTTGACCTCTGCATTTAACACATCCTAGTACTAGGAGCAGTCCTATTTTATTACGGGTAAGTACCAAAGGACCAATTAATCTAAGGTTCTGCACATGTTCACTCCACAAATTCAATGAAAAACTGACAAAATGGTAAATAGTAAATGGTCAAAGGAGAAAAAAATTGAAAAAAGAGAAACATGAGGAGAAAAGGAGACAACAGTCAAACAGACAGACAGAGAGCACACGAGGATATTGACCTGGTCCATCAACATGACATTAGGGTTATTGACTTCGGCCTTGCGTTGCAGTAAATGATGGAACAGCATGTGTGTACGTGCTCTTTTTTTAGGGCAAGGTTGAAGGAGATATAATGATGGGGGGGAACTGGAGATTGACCTCTTCAGTTGTCCGGTATAACTAAAAGATAGACTGGGATTTACCGCCTAAAGACAAGAATGAAAGCGCTGAGGATCAATAACAGCCAATAACGTACTGCTGCGAATGTGTATGTGCCTGTGTGTTTGATATATTATAGCCATTACAACTATGACTCTGTATGTTTCTTTGACTCGCAGACAGGCAGCATAAATACTGAATGTTTCTGACCGATTATTTGGCCTCAAAGGCTGAATTTGGCCCTGATTTTGATGGAGGCAGCTTGGCAAAGTGGCACTAAGTTAAATGCCAGGACCCAAACTCTTTTTGGCCTTAACCAGCTTGTGGCCTTTACTATTGAATATATTTATATACTGATCGCACAGGCCCTCTTCCTGGCATCAATAAAGCAACAATTACTCTGCAGAGATGATGGATCAACGTGTTATAACGGGATCTGTTGGCTGTGTTGCAAAGCTTCAGTTGTAGCTTACCTCTGAAGTGAACACCTCATTAACAAAAACAGGAGCTACAGTGGAGAGTGTGTCACATGCATTATCAAGACTTAAAGCGCACATAGTCTTTTAGTCTCTAATCCGACTCATGCACACAGGCTGTCAGTGTGCACGTCAAGCAACTAATTCCGGACTATAGTGAGGATTTTAGAAATATTAGGGTCATCAATTGCCATCGTCAATCCCACCAACAGCCCCAGGCCGAAGAAAAACCCTTATTGAGCTAGCTGTTAACTGTTTCATTTAATGGAGCAGCTCTTTTGAGGTCATTCCTCTGACAATCAACAGCAGATTATTTTACTGAACTTGAACTACCCCCCCCCCGACCATACTATAGTATCACATAACATTTACTTCGAAGAGCAGCTCTCAGGAGATTATTTTGAAATTCCTGCACATAAAGTAGAGGGTTGCCTTTTATTACCAAACATCACTTCTAAATTATGTTGTTATTATAGTGTTGGCCTCAAAGGAAGAGTTTGACACTTTGGAATGATACTATATTTTCTTTCTTGCTGGGAGTAAAATGAGAAGATGGACACGACGCTTATGTCGGTGTGGTAAACTTTAAACTGAAGACCGGTAAGCGGCCTTTGGGCAAAGGTAACCCAATATGCTTAGTAGCACCTCTAAAACAAGGCTCAGTATGTTTTTTTGTCTCTCAGTGAGCATTACATAATAGGATTTGGCGCAAAAAACAGACCCACAAAGCATGGAATTAACCAGGAATTATGTGACCATTTATCAGCCGTTTCCTCCTTTTCAAGGTATTTCTGCTAAACTAGACTCAAGAGCTTCCTGGTACACATTAACCACACAGATATGAGATACATTCTTTCATTTCACTATAGCAATATCAAACATTTTCTTATGGGAGTACAATTTTCAAATAATAAATACGCTTTTAAAACCTTGCTTGTGTAAGACTTTCCTTGCTGAACTCATTCTAGGGTTAGAAAGAAATGATTAAAACTCAAAGAGTACAAGAATGTACAAGAATACAAAAATAGTATGTATGCCGATAGTATGGCACTGAACTGAAGGAAAGATTTATTTTTGTTCCATCTTTGTTATGTCACACCTTACACTTGGCTTTGTTTACAGTTACTCTTTTTCCACTGTTTCCATCCCAGCAAATCCAATGGGGTTTGTATTTTGATGTATCTAGGGAATGAGGATTAACATTGCTCTGGAAAATGTTATTCACAAGTCGACACATGCGTACGGTACTTAAGGCCCTGTCACACTGTCCCGAAATTGACACCCGATGGACACACGATAAAGGAAATGTTCAAATTCTGCTGTGATCGTATCAACATCGGGCCATTCGTGAGGGCATCTTAAGCCATCGTATGACCGCCGGTGGAGTTTCTCAGGCTCCGGCAGCAACTTAGTGAGCGGCAACTTCGTAAGGCACTCGTGAGGACATCTTGTCAAATCGTGTCATCTTCGTGTTATCATCGGTGCCATCGGGCATTCGCCCTCACTCTGATCGGGGCGAATGCCCGATGGCACCGATGATAACACGATGCCCTCACGATGGCCTTACGAAGGGCACAATTGACACACGAATTCAACACGAAAATGAACCTTCGCAAGGTCCTTCGGCAATTATTTGGCATGCCAAAGATTTTGCCACCGCTCACGAAGTTGCTGCCGGAGCCTGAGAAACTCCACCGGCGGTCATACGAAGGCTTAAGATGCCCTCGCGAATGGCCCGATGTTGTTACGATCACAGCCGAATTTGAACATTTCCTTTATCGTGTGTCCATCGGGTTGTTTTATTGCACAACAAAATCATGTAAATATATTATGTAAATAACCCAATTTGTGTTCTATGAAACTAAAAAGGATATAATATATTATTTTGAAGGACAGTTGACAGGAAGTTGTTGTTGTTATGGAAACAACATTACGGAGAAAACGTAATATTTTCTACATATAACGACGGATAAAGTAAAGAACAAAGTCTGAAGATATCAGTACAGTATCATAGTACTGTAACACAATTGTTTTTGGTACTTTCATTGCAGTTGTATGTCTTAAATGTAATGTAAATGTTGCCTTCGTGTGTGGTTCGGGGCCATCATCGTGCGAAATTCAAAATTCCATATTCGTGTGTCCATCGGGTGTCAATTTCGGGACAGTGTGACAGGGCCTTTAAGAAAAATACACAAACACGCTCAAACTCACTCACATTCAAAGATTATGAAAATATAGCTCACAATTAGCTACACCCCCTGATAGGAGGACACATAGTTGAGAGAGGTTGCTGACTAGAAGGACAAATTCAAGAAATGAACTGCATGTGGAATTTGATAGAGAGAATTTGACCTATATATCACATTGCTTGGTTAAAACTAGCAAAAACACAATAACCAAACTGCCCTCACGTCAGCATTCAGGTTCATGGAAATATTTCGGCTGATGAGAGAAGTAGGAGGGGGGGGGGGGAGAGGCAGATGCGGGGATAATTACGTCCCGAGACATTAATTCTATGGTTGTTTATAAGATGCTGATTAAGGAGGATAGGTGCGAGAGCTGGCTTTATTGGGAGGTGGCGAGAGACCGGAAGAAAAGACAGATGGAAAAATATAGGAGGGGAGGTGGTTGATGGGAAATAATATTCCTCCTGATGTTAATATTGCCAGTGCCGTCATAAACAAGTGATGGAAAAAAAAGTGATGGAGCAAAAGAATGGAAGCAGAACATGTGCCTGGATGTAAATATGTTGAGGATGTTGATTAAAAAGTGAAGCAGAGGAGGGGAAATGGTTAAGGGAGGAATAAATGATAGAGCAGTGGGATGCTAAATAAAGGAAAGTGAGAGTAAAATAATGAGACTGGATGGAGATGCTGAATATGTGAAAACGAGTAAATAAGATAAGCATGGAAAATGGGTACTAATTAAGAAAAACATCAGAGAGTAAGAGTGCAAAGTTTGGTAAATAATAATTCTGCAGATCTTAATTAAGGATAGGCCTACTGAGTCACTGACTGAGAGGAAGAGGGGTGATATGTAGCATTGCACAAGAGATACAGTTTAATAATGAAAGCAGGGTGGAACGAGTGTAAAATTGGCAAACACAGACAGCTGGAAAGCAGAATTCATGAGCAATACGAGGCCATAACAAATATTTCTAAAGTTGTTTATTGCTATGCACAGCAATTATAGAAAATTCTTGAATATATAAATGCGAAATTAGTTGCAATGACACCTTATAAATCTAACAATAAGGACACATTTTGTTTGTAGGATGTGAGAGCAACCCCCAGTCTTTCTGCCAAAGACAGAAAAGCAACAGGGGAAGCGTTGGTCCACACACATCAATTTATTTGCTATTTGAGGGTGTTAATTAAGGAGAAGTGGTGCGAGGCGTATTCATGGGTGAATGCTTATTACACAACTGCAGTAGGAAATGGTGCTGTGAGGTAATTATCTGGTTAAATAGTGGGTATGGCTTGTGGGGATATGGGCTTAATGTTTGCTGCTGCTGCTGCTGCTGCATGGAGAATTGTGGGAGCACTGCTCTGTAACCTGCTACTGTTGTTTTTAACAGAAGGCTATTATGTCATGAGGAAGAGACATTATACATACATCAATTAAACCTATAACTACATAAAAACACTGACGATATTAGCCATAGAGATGTCTCTACACACTGCGCCTTTATAGCAGATTTACAATATGCAACATATTTGCAAATCATCTAGTGACATGGTATTTAACTTGTTTTCCCAACAATAGCTACTCTTGGTAGGGTATGCAAGAGTAAAAATAAACTTTACTTAAGTATAAATCCCTTGTGTAACAATGAATGTAAACTTAAAGGGATAGTGGAAATCCGCGAATTTTGGGTTTAATTTATGTATTTTTATTAAAAATAAGCATAATAAACAATTTTTTTTAATTTCATGCGCCTAGTTTCATTTTATTTTCAATTTTACTGCGCCCTCTCAATGAAACGAAATACTTCGGGAATCGTCGGGAATCTTCGGGTGATGACGAGAGCATAGGAAGACGGGCACAAACAATGGCGGACATTCAATAGCATTTGCATGTGAATAGCCGACCTTTATTATGGTACCGAGTATATTGCCAAAAATATGATGATTGATTATCAGTAAAAAAATTCTACGTGACACAACGACATTGGATTAACCTTGAGATGCGTTTTTATTCCGTTGAACACAACTTTTGATCACAAATCAAAAAAGGTAAGACGTAATTATTGTAATATTTTTGGAACCGGATGTTGTTTACTTTCTCTTTTCTGGCTGATAGCTCCAGGAATTCGAGGTCTTACAGTGATGATTACATGTGTGGAATCTCAGCTTTAAATCGTATATCTTGTTTGTGCAGTTAAGATAGTAATAAGGGCATTTCTACCGTGTGTTGTGTGTAAAAAAGCGTTAGCATTGTTTCGCTCAATGCTAATTCAAAGGCTTGGTATTACGCTTGTGTTTTTTCTAGCTAACAATTGTTCTTATTGTCAGTTAGCGGAGTTTCTTACCTTTAAAAGGGTATGAAACATTAATAGTTTCATAAATGTTAAGAAGCCCTGAGACATGTGAGAGAAAAAAAAACTGTGGGAGGGGTCCACTGGGGAGACCTTCGGGATTAAGTGGTTAACAATGATTCATATTTGTAAAGGCTACAGGTGATCTTAAGATGCGTGAGCTATGCTTAGGGACCTACCAGTCAAGATTATTTGTGCGTAGGGGTGCATCATCTGGCGCCTGGTCCTGGTCATCCTCGCCATTGCCCATGCCGTGAACCATCACCTCGGGCTCGGGCTCGAACAAATAAGGACGTAATGGTCCATCGTCTGGCTCAATATTGTCACCATCGTCGCTTACTGAACCGGATTCAGATTCAGTTCCTAAAACGACATTTTCGTAGGAAAGCCGAGAGGATGTTTCTGACTCGCTATCATCACTGGATACCTCGTACAATCCTTCTTCTTTGTCTGGTATATTTGCCCTTCCACGTTCATTCTGCATAGACGCCATGGTTTGTTATCGTATCGTCTTCCTAAGTTTTCGTCACTTCCGGTTTGGCTGAGTCGAACATTTCGTTTCTAAAAAACTTCGGGGAAGCTGCAATAAAGTGCTTCTAACATGCGTAAGGCATTTATTATATTTTTTTAATCAGGTGTGATTGTTTTGGTACGTAATTATGCTTGTATATCAGTTAAAACGAAACTATTTGAGGTTCCATTTCCACTATCCCTTTAAAGAAGGCCATTGAATGTAAAATTGTCAAGAAAATTGATTTAGACATTTAAAATGAAAGGGGAGTATTATATAACCGTATATTATGATGCCTTTTTATGATAGGCTTTTTAACAATGTATTTAGGCCACAAAATAACGTGCATTAACAAAGACACATCTCACCACAGGCCAACAATATTAAGGCACTTTGCAGCCTTCGCCCAGTCAAACAACCTTCATCAGTTTAGACAAAACTTTAATAGAATAATCCTAAACCAGAAATTGGATTTAACTCAGACAAACAGTCTACAATATAATGGCCACAATGGCAGGTGTAAAACACAGTACTAAGCTACACAAAATACATAACATAACATGACACTTTCCCATAAACCAACACCAAATCCGACAACAGAAATCATGTATCAGCAAACAACACAGAAGTGCTGCCGAATACACAAAATGAGGTGCACACACACAACGTTGACGCTCCAGCTATAACCTTGACAGTGTGTGTGTTGTAGGTTACGCACCTGTCTGAAACCCATGCACACAGCGAGTTCCTCCACAGTTTGTTGAAGGTTCACATCATCTGCCCGTTTATTTTCAATGCAAAAGTCCTCTCAAACTCGCTGAAGTTTAAAAACATTTTGAGCTGAATAAGGCTCCGCAGTCACTTTTATCTTCAGAGCTGCAGGACGGCCTCACACTCTCACGGAATGTAAAGGATGTTTCAATAAACTCAGACGGGACCTGGAGTATGGAATGCCGTTCAAGCCAAAATTAAATAAATATATATATATTTAAATATGCCTATGAAATAAATAAATAAGGTTATGAAATACATTCTGAAATAAGGCAATAAATATATATAAATGTTAATTTAAATACACATTTATTTATTTCATGGGACTTTTATTTCACAATGCCACATTTATTTATTTCAAGAGACTTTTATTTCATAATGCCACATTTATTTATTTCAGGGGACTTGTATTTCATAATGCCACATTTCCATTCCTTATATGCAAATGACCGGGGCGTGGTTAGCTCACAGATCCAGACCAAAGCAACAGCACCACAACACTGACTCAATAGCTCTTGTTTCACACTCCAGTACTCTTAAGTGGTTTGCCAACCGCCAATAAACACTATAGCCGCTTTCACACCAAGTGCTTTGTCATACTATATAAACCAAACCGGTTCCGGTTCAAGAACCGTTCTTGTGCTTTTCTGGTGCTTAATGGTTCTTCTCTGGTTCTGCCCCTTTTCGACCAAACCGGTTCCAGAGCCAGTTCCGGGCTACAGCCTGATTTAGCTCTGGTTCTTCCTGTTTCAGCCGCAGCGGAGCCGCGGCTCTAAACATCGAAAACCGGTTCTTAACTGACCCCACTCGGCTGCCCGGCAAGAACCAAGAACCACACTCATGTTGGAGGGGGGCAAGATTAACCTGAGCCATAACAGTTTATGGCGAGTACAGAAAATGAAAGTTGTAACAAGCAGTAGCGCTGAGCAAAGTGACTAGAAAGCATCCACACACTTTATAAAGTCAGGCAACACTAACCAGGCTTCGTGTGATTCTGTTTATTTGTACCTTACTTTGACCATCTGTTCGCTGTTATTGATCATTGTGGAGAGCAGGCAGACGTTTTGTTTTGTATTATAGCTATCAGATGGAATGAATACATAGGCTGCACAGGTTGTCATGTCCGACTATCACAAGTAGAATCATAATGATAAAAATGTGCCTGTAGAAAACGGCTTATGCCACAATAGGATAGCAACAACAAGTAGTCAAGATAGTCAGATTAGCTTCGGTTGCTATTTTATACCAGAGAAACTTTCATAACAGTGTCAATTCCTACTGAAACACATTCACTTAAGGGGGGGGGGGGATATTTATCAGCTGCTTAAATGTGACAGTCAGACAGTGAAGACTTTACAGCGGCCGCTGAATAAACTCCAGTGGACGAGCAGCACTGCAGCGGTCGGTAAATGCCGCTGAACCACATTAAAAAACAATGAACCACGGCACTCTGGAGAAAAGTATAAGGGTTGAGATGTAGCAATTTAATGTAATCGTATGATTAAAAGCAACACGGCCTTCGCAGTCCCCCATTGTTTGTGTTGTGAGTGGCGTTTGGGAGCGACGTAAACGGGTCTTGATGCTGCAGCAGTCGGGCTTTGAGCGCTGGAAACACAAGTGGTACTGCAGAGAAGAACCAGTTAAGCACCAGAAAAGCACAAGAACGGTTCTGGAACCGGAACCAGTTTGGTGGAAAAGTAGATCTGTACTGAGTTAAATGGGGGGTACTAAGTGCTGGGCACTAAGTATGGCAAAGTACTTGGTGTGAAAGCGGCTATAGTGTTTATTGGCGGTTGGCAAACCACTTAAGAGTACTGGAGTGTGAAACAAGAGCTATTGAGTCAGTATTGTGGTGCTGTTGCTTTGGTCTGGATCTGTGAGCTAACCACGCCCCGTTCATTTGAATATTAGAAATGGAAATGTAATGTGGCATTATGAAATACAAGTCCCCTGAACTAAATAAATGTGGCATTATGAAATACAAGTTCCCTGAAATAAATAAATGTGTCATTATGAAATAAAAGTCCCATGAAATAAATAAATGTGTGTTTAAATGTACATTTATATATATTTATTGCCTTATTTATTTATTTCAGAATGTATTTCATAACCTTTTTTATTTATTTCATAGGCATATATATATGTATTTATTTATTTATTTATGTATTTATTTAATGTAGGCTTAAATGGCATTCCATACTGGAGGATCTGCCATGCACACGAATCTTTGAAGTTGGCATTGAGACTTTAAGGGTGTGTTTGATTTGGTCACTTAGCCCGCCCGGTGGTAGACTACGTTAAACCAGGGATTTGTCAGGACTCAAAGAGAGACACGAGGAGAGATGGAGCTTTGATGGCAAACACTGATGGTTTATTTGGAGCTTCGGCCGGAGAATTCACAAGACATGTCACGGGCCACGGTTTGACCACATGGTAGAGATGCCACAATCAATTCTGAAGAACCCTCCAGTAGTTCCAGGTAATAATTCTTGTTTCACACTCTAGTACTCTTAAGTGGTTTGCCAACCGCCAATAAACACGATAGCCGCTTTCACACCAAGTGCTTTGCCATACTTAGTGCCCAGCACTTAGTACCCCCCATTTAACTAACTGCAGATCTACTTTTCCACCAAACCACTGTATGTCGCTTATGGCACGGGGTCATCTACACCCCGAGAAGGATGTGTTCCAGGTGTCCCACAACAATAACTATCTCTGACCGAGTGTTGCCCGGTCATAAACTGGTAACATCAAAATGCTAGGGCAGCCCCTCCTTGAGGGAGATAGCGGCTGCCCAAGGCTGGGCATCTGCGTCAGAGGGCAAAAGGTAAACATGTATACAAAATTATTCCCCGACATTAACCTTTATTTTTCTTATCAACACTGCCGAGGTACAATCAAAGTATTGTTGGCATATATTGTCTTTGTTGGTAGACACTTCCAGTCCCTCTGTTTCAATATTAAGCGCGCTAAAATGTTGACTGACCCACACCTGTCCCCCATAAAACATGAACAGGTCAGGTAGGAACCAACGTTACTGTTTGGCAAAGGGGCCAAAAAAATAACAATGTTAAAGTATTATAACACAATGATTAAAAGTTGAAGTTCTACAGATGATAATGGATATTTTATATATTGTGTATGCTAACACTTAATTTTTAACGAGAATAACGAGAGTCAATATCTGATTGTGGCAACTAAAGCTTGACACTTATGCACTCGAGCACTTAGGAACAAATTGTCTTCTAGGTTGAATATTAATAAATGTATCTGTGTGCATTGCAGCACAATACATAATTAGTTTTTTTAAACATTAAACCAAAATCTGACCCTAATCTTGACCAAAATGCATTTTTTTGCCTAAACCCACAGTAACCACCCCACAGGGATGTAAGGCCCTGCTCTAACAAAGTCAGCACAATACATCATTAGTTGTTCATTAACATTAAACCAAAAACTGATCCTAACCTTAACAAAAGTACTTTTTTTGCCAAAACCCATGGTAACCACTCCACAGGGATGTAAACTCCAATTTATCAAAGCCCTGCTGTGACAAACTCAGCATCTTCCATGACCAACGGGTAAAGCAAATTAGTAGAGTAGAGAAAGATTTGTAGGAGACCGTATGAACATACTGTATACTGTATACTGTATGTGCAATGTCTGCATGTGGGCCTCTGCAGGCATTGCACATACAGTATAGTGCAAATTGTACATGGTTGTGTTCTCCTCCACGATAATTTTACACTGCAAATAAGATGCGCTAAATTATCTGATGAAGACTTTTTCCCCAATTGTCCTCTCTTTCTCTCCCTCTCCCTCTCTCTCTCCCCCCCTTTCCCCCTCCCCCCTCTGTCTGTACAATATTAGGTTATGGTGGACCTCAGTAGCTCACAGTGTAGATCGATGTAGCGTCTGAGAATCTAGCTGGGCTTTAATGTGATATTCTGAGTGGACAGCTTTTCTTCAAATGCGCCTCTTAATCACATCACCGATAAATCTCATCTCTTGGTGTCCTCTGGTGTGTGTGTGTGTGTGTGTGTGTGTGTGTGTGTGTGTGTGTGTGTGTGTGTGTGTGTGTGTGAGAGTGTGTGTGTGTGTGTGTGTGTGTGTGTGTGTGTGTGTGTGTGTGTGTGTGTGTGTGTGTGTGTGTGTGTGTGTGTGTGTGTGTGTGTGTGTGTGTGTGTGTGTGTGATAATCCGTGTTTCCTTGCAGGCCGGTGCACATCTGGCTCGGAGTCAAAAGACAGGGCTTAGCCAGGTTATAGTAAGGGCACTGTGCTGTTCAGAAGAACAACATCTCGTATTATCACCATGATATGATGCCAACATTCCCCCCCCCCAAAAAAGAAAAGCTGGCATGGAGTCACAAGTTACTTAGCAACAGAGAGCTGGTCTGTCGACTCTGATTCAACTGTGGGAGAAATTAAGTGCATGAAATAGAGAGGGAGACATGTTTTTTAGAATTTAAACTGAAAAACATTTTCCAAATGGTATAAAATCCCCATTTATTTACCATATTTCCCACCTATAGCCAGTAGAGATAGAACCCTCTGCAGCTATGTTTTTTATTGAAAAAGAGTATAGATCTACATGAAATATATGTTTTTGCTTGCACACTTATTAATTGACGGGATTCATTACAAATAATGATCAAAGTTTAATAACTGACGCTATAGAATGAACAGTGGCAGAATAGTGGATTTTGGGACTTTATTTAAACTGCCTTACAAAGTGTTTCAAAACCAAGTTGGCCAACTTTTAAGTAATTCTTTTTTTCTGTGTTTTGTCTTTTTCCACAGTCGTCCAGCACATTAAGAGACACAACATCGTGCTCAAAAGAGAGCTGGGAGAAGGAGCCTTTGGAAAAGTCTTCCTGGCCGAGTGTTACAACCTCTCACCTGACCAGGAGAAGATACTGGTGGCTGTCAAGGTAATCTGCTGGTCCTATTTTTACATTTGTATTCCTGAAAAATACACAAATCAGACGAAAACAATCTTTGTAACTTTCTACGACTCTGGAAACTCTTCTGATAGATAATTAAGGCTGAGTCATTATTAAGGGCAAAAAAATAAACTAAAAATTAATATATGTATAGTCCCAGTGATAATGTAAATTGAAGCCTAAATGTTCCATGGACCAGCAAGGATTTGAACCCAGGCATGACAGACATTGAATAGCTGGAAGATTTACTGGGGGTTTTCGTGAATGTATTCTAGGTTTTCCAGGTCAAAAACGAGAGTCCCACCACATTTGTTTTAATATACTTATTTATATTGTTCTATTGCCTTTAAAATGTGACGCAGTACATGCAGTATAAGTAAACAACCACACACCTCCATAACTTAAAGGGGACATATCATGCTATATTTGAACAATATATTGTAGGGCCATACCTATATAAGGTATATAAATATAGTTTTTTTTTCAAAATACCAAACAGATCCTGCATTTTACCCATGCCTCATTTAGCTCTATTTGCTCTTTCCAGCGCTGTTTTTGCAGGGGGCTGATTCTGTGAGCTGCAGCTGACCACGCCCCCCTGCAGGAGAGGGGAGCGTGCTCTGAGATCAGCTGCTGGGCTGTCAGAAGAGGGGGAGAAAAAGAGATCTCCGTCCTCCGTGTTTTATTCTTATAGAATTAAGAAGAGAAGTAATGGGGCAGAAACCCTCCTTTTTACGCAGCGATCCAGACATAGACATCAAATAGATGTCTTAGACACATATTTGCCAGTTGCCAGTTACTTTGGCATTAGGGCAGGGATACCTAGATACTTTCCAAGGTTTGACATAATGAATTGTGCTACTTTTAAAGCAAGCAACGATGTTTTCAAATCTGTAATCAAAAAGCTCCTCAAAAACGCTATCGAAGCAGTTCCTGCCGTTGCTACGTTAGTTCAAACAGTAACAACGGACTATTTTTCTTAGCGGATGCATGTCAATTTAAATCAATACAACTATTTTTTAAATCAATAAAATAATTTTCTAATTCCATAAAAGCATTTCAATTAATATTGGGAGTCATATAGTTACTTTGTTGAGAATGTGGCCATGTAATAAGCCTTCATGCCGATCTAGATCCCTCCGCTTCGCGTCGGGCTCCTGATCAGCCTGTCGGTGTTATTTCCCCCATAATGACCGTGTCGCTGCACATTATCCCTTAAATATGATTATATAGAGTCATTATTAATTTGTTTTAAAGCAGGAGGCGCAAACGCTTGCCTCGGGGAGGGAGAAAAAGAGCCACAGCGGAGAATAGAGTGGCAAAGTCCCTCCCTTTCCGGGGGAGCTCCATGGGACCTTATTTTGGAAAAATTATGTATTGAAGTCAATGGAGAGAGAAAGATTATTTTTCGATCCCGTTTGAATTGTGCCATGAATTACACATATGATTTTTGTCAATTTAAAAGATAATTTTGCAAGTAAAAAATAAATAAATTTGTCGTAAAACTGTGAAGTAACACATTTTTTTGTGTGAAACGCTTAATGAACTACATCTCTGGTCTCGCAGACTCTCACAACAACACACGTCACCAAGATAGCCGTCACTACTGTCTTGTCAAAAAAGTGATTGACTACCCTCACTATCACCACAATGAAACACGTCCAGAAGAATGTCATGCAAAGCTGCCTGCCTGCCTTCCTTCCTTTGATTCTCTCTGAACTGCCTGATATTTGTAATGTTTATTGTCAACCATTTGTGCAGATAGCATGAAGTAGAACAGATCGTCGGTGCTAATGTAGCGTTAGCGTTAGCATTTCTCCCCCGGGCTTAAATGATGTATTATAGAATGATCACACCGGTGTGACAGTACTCTTCAAAGGGTTCACGAAATATGACAACTACTCTTACTGTTTAACATTTTGGGTTACTTGATGTTACTTCATGTTAAGGCTAATAAAAATGACAAGGCTAAGACTGTATTGCTAACTAACGTGCTTGCTACTAGCTAGGTAGCTAACTTGATCCAGCCAGCCACTCCTGGGGCCTATACTACAAATCTAGTTCAATCTATCCTGGATATGTTTTGAGTTCTCATTCATAACACTCCGTTCGATGTCTCACTATGGGATGCGCCTCATCGCGGCGCAAACAGAAGCATCAATCTCATTACGCCAATCCTGATTGGCTGGTGACCTTGACATCAACGTCAGGGAATCACCCCCTATAAGTAGCTTGCGCCACGACGCATGCGTCATTCAAAATAAGCACCTCTTCTCGCTTCAGAGCACATCTCTACAGTAGCCGGACAAGCTTAACAGTCCACAGACTGAACCCAAATCCAAAACATTTCGGTCGACGGGCGCTCGCCGGCTACTCCTTCTGCTTCGCAAGAAGACGGTAATACTAACGGCAGTTAGTATTAAAATCGACCTCGACGTTTCTTTCCCCGGAAAGTAAGGTAAGGTTTTGATTTTTCTCAAGCTAGCTACGCACCTGTTGCTAGCTAGCTTCCCCTTACTAACAACACCACGGTAGCGAGGACGCTTTTCTTTTTCTCTCTCACGGAGGAGAAAAGGATTAGAAGTATATTGACACACCAGTCAATATTCTTTGAGAACAAAGGACCCACACCGTCCCTTTTTCTCCGGATTAAGGACGGGTTGGTAACACTTTTCTCTCAACGACGTACCTGTTACGAGCGGGTCCTCTCCACGCCACGAGGCGAACAAGATGGACGCCTCTCCCCCTCACACCAGAGGAATCAGGGACTCGAAGGCTCGGTCATGCAGCTGCGGGTTGAAGATAGCAGGCACAGACTCACACCAGGTCTGCTCGTCCTGCCTCGGGCTGGAACACGCCCAGGAGGCTATCGACAACCCCGGCTCGTGCAGGCATTGTGCCCGTTTCATCCGAAAGAGCCTCCACCGACGGCTAGCACACCAAGCTAGATTGTTGGAACAGGACTCCCTCATGTCCACTGATTCGCTGTTTGGCAATCAAGACACGGGGGCGTCCGCCGCAGAGACTGAGCCCCTCACTGTGTCGGTCTGGGGCTCACTAACAGCGGCAGCTGCGGAACCGGGATCCCACGCAGTGTCAGTCCGGGACCCGGTGGCGGCAAGAGACGCGGGAACGGAGCCCCACGCCTCACCAGGCGGGAGCTCCCGGCGAGACCTCACCATGGTCTCGCCCGCGGAGGATGTCCTGGAATTAGACTACATGGAGGACGAAGAGGACACCTCTGAGTCCCTCCTGTCTGATTCGGATGAGCAAGAAGAAGATATCTTCATGTCATCGGCTCAAACGGCAAAGCAGGGAGCGATGGCTGCTTTCCCGGGCGATAGCACACCAGCTTCGCCCTGTCTGAGCATGGACCTGCACGCCGCGTGTCAGCGCGCTGCGTCCAGGCTAGACTACCCGTGGCCCGAAATGGCCAAGGAGACCGCCAGGTCCCGTTACGAGGGGAAACATTCTCCCCAAGCAACGAGGACAAGGAGGCAACTCCTCCCGGTCTTCCCAGAGATGTTGGATGAGGTGTCGGTCTCGTGGAGGGACCGACCCTTTAGCAACAAGGCCCCAATCCAGGGTGCCTCCTCCCTAGACTGCGACGGTATGGAGAGGCTCGGCCTGCTCCGCATACCGCCGATGGAACTGCTGGTGGCAGCCCACCTCCTACCGAGGATGGGCCCGTCACCAAGCAGGAACCCCACGCTGCCAGCAAAGGTGGACCGTTTCCAGTCGACCATGACTGAACGGTCCTACAGAGCCGCAGCGTTGTCCGCCAGGGCTCTGAACATTTCCTCACTGCTAACCGCATACCAAGCGGAGCTCTGTGAGGATATGTCGAGTGATCCTGGACCGGCCGTTCTGGACGAGTTGGCCGCGGTCACAGACATTTGTCTCCGTGTCCAACGCTGCGCCGTCCAGGCCACGGGCCAAACAATGGGGATCATGGTGGTGCAGGAAAGAGCTAGATGGCTCAACCTCACCAACCTCCCAGACCGGGAAAAGGAGGATGTGCTTGACATGCCCATCGTTCCCGAGGGGATTTTCGGCTCCGCTCTTGCCTCCATGCAGAGGAGATGCGAGTCGAAAAAGAATGAGGACGAGGCCCTCCACCTCTGCCTCCCTCGAAGGGCCCAGCCGCTGCCTTCGCAGCGGCAGCCCTTCGTCCAAGCTGCCCCGAACCCTGCTCGGTTCAAAATACCGAAAACGCATGGGTCGCAGTCCGCCCCGAGTCCCCAGCCCAGGCAGGGGACGAGGGCGAGCTGGCCTAGAAAATCTCCGGTTCCGGCTGCAGCCCAAGCGCAGCCAACCCAGAATTTCGGCCAGCAGTCGAGGAAGAAGAAGCGAGCGGCGTGACAACCCCTCCTTCTCCCCTCTGTGACAGAGCTGGAAGTCTACGGTTCCCCAGCTCTAAGTCTAAGTCCGCATAAACACATGTCACACACTTATTGATTTTTCTGTCATAAAACATTTTCCGCTGACGCATCCAGGCTTTGAGCCAAGGGCGCAGCTCGAGAAAA
This sequence comes from Gymnodraco acuticeps, assembly GCF_902827175.1. Classification (NCBI taxonomy): domain Eukaryota; kingdom Metazoa; phylum Chordata; class Actinopteri; order Perciformes; family Bathydraconidae; genus Gymnodraco; species Gymnodraco acuticeps. The sequence goes on from NW_022990947.1 coordinate 3,955,214, forward strand.
TGAAAAGAAAAACAATAAAAACAATAAACAGTCCGTCAGCTGTTCCCCTTCTGAGAGCAGCTACGGCCTCTCTCAAAGGGCGGACAATTGACGGGTCTGTGAAGGCACCACCGTCACGCGCATGCGCAGTGCCGGCTGGGGCTGTAAAGGCACCACCGTCACGCACATGCGCAGTGCCGGCTGGAGCTGAAAAGGCACCACCGTCAACCGCATGCGCAGTGCCGGCTGGGGTCGTGAAGGCACCACCGTCACGCGCATGCGCAGTGCTGGCTGGAGCTGTAAAGGCACCACCGTCCCGCGCATGCGCAGTGCTGGCTGGGTTGTGAAGGCACCACCGTCCCGCGCATGCGCAGTGCCGGCTGGAGCCGTAAGGGCACCACCGCCACACGCATGCGCTGTGTCGGTGGGGATTGTCGAAATGGGGCACCACAGTGCTCAGACACTGGAGGGCCCCATAACACAACAAATAGAGACTCAGAGGGGAAGAGACGTGACATCTCAGCTGGCTCTAAGGAGCATACAGCGGGAGATGCTCACGACATCTGCTTGGGTTTCTCAAGACAGTTACACGGAGCTACAGACTCCAAGTCACCGTCACGGCCCGTCCACACAGCGGCGTGCGTTGAAGCTTCCAACGCTTCTGCCCATTCACTTTGAATGGGGTGACGTCACTTTTAGCCGAACTGCATCGTGGGAAGCGACGTGGAGCGTTGCTGGCGTTGCTCGCGGCAAAAGTTGAGCAATGTTTAACTTTTGACGTCTCAGCAGAAGCGTCAGCCAATCGAATCATATGCCAGTACAAGCTCTATCCAATCAAACCGCTGCTTGTGTGTCAGGGGCGGGAGATTCATGTGATTGGTTGTTGGTCGAGTGTCAGACACGCCCGCCGGCAAGCGTCAACGCACGCCGCTGTGTGGACGGGCCGTCACCCCCCCTCGTTTCTCGGGCTATCTGTATTCACAAGCCCGGGGAGAGTCAACCCATATTCTGGAGAGAGAGATTCTCTCCCGTTAGTTCAAACAGTAACAACGGACTATTTTTCTTAGCGGATGCATGTCAATTTAAATCAATACAGTATTATAGATAAAACATATCTATAATGCCCGCCGAGCAGAGTCAGATTACGCAGACAAATGTCCTCGTAAAGCACCTGCTCAACATGGGTCTCATAATAAAACTAAACCCCGCGCGCCACGGCGTGCGGAGAGTATTGGTTATTATGAAATGCGTAGTGGCACTACGCCACTGGCCGCACCCGACTTTTCTAGTACGGGGCGCGCCTACGGGTGCTGTCCTTTCACGGAAGGTGGTCATCACGGACGCATGTCTGACAGGCTGATAGGGTATTTACGAAGGTCGCCCGGTGAGGGGTCTCTGGAGCAGAGACCTCCAGCGGGCGCACGTAAATCACCCGGAGCTTTTAGCGTTGTTCCCCACCCTAAAACGCTTTCTGCCTTCTCTCAGAGGACACCATGTCCTCGTGAGGACAGACAACACGACCACAGTATCGTGTATGAACCGCCAAGGGAGGTTGCGTTGTCTCCAGTCACACACACTGGCACACAAACTGATCCCTTGGAGCGGCAGACGTCTCAGAGCGACGCATGTACCAGGAGTGATGTACCTCGGGACAGAACTACTGTCCAGAGGTGCACCACTCTATGCAGACTGGACTCCACATCCAAGGATCGTGAGTCCGCTGTGGGTGCGTTACGGCAGAGCCGCGTTAAATCTGTTCGCATAAAGAGAAAATGCTCAATGACAGCTGTTCTCTTTAATGCACGATTTAAAGCACCGTTAGGCGTGGACGCACTCGTACACGACTGACCTCCGGGTCTACGCGTTCCCACCCCTGGCTCTGATACCCCCAACTCTGGCCAGAGTGAAGGAGCAACGCCACACACTTATCCTGATGGCTCCGCCCTAGCACGCAACGTACGGGCTGGCGGAGATATATCAGCTGTTGTGCGGGCAGCCATGGCAGCCCCCACTACGCAGGGACAGATTGTCTCAGGCGGGGGGGGGGGGGCGATCCTTCACCCACGCCCAGAGCGCGGGGCACTATGGGCCTGACCCGTGAGTGGTACAATCTGAATACAGTGGGACTCCCTCAGAAGGTGATAAACACTATTCGGAGTGCGAGAGCTTCCTCCACCAGGTCTCTTTATGACTGTAAGTGGAGGGTGTTTGAGGGTGTTTGAGATGTGTCCTTCAAGAAGGACACATCTCCTTTCAATGTCCTGTCGGGGTGATTTTATCATTTCTACAGGACTTGATCGATAAACACAGAGCTTTCTCCACGATCAAGGTGTACCTGGCTGCTATTGCTGCATGCCATGTGGGCGTTGAGGGTAAGACGGCTAGCCAACATCCTTTGGTCTGCCGTTTTATGAAGGGAGCTCGCAGGCTCCTCCCTGTCTCCAGGTCACTGGTGCCCTTTTGGGACTTGGCAGTGGTTTTAAATGGGCTCAGAATGACCCCATTTGAACCCCTGGAAGGAGCTGACATGAAACATCTATCACTCAAGACCAGTGTTGTGCTAGTTACTGAAAACCAGTAACTAGTTACCATTACTAGTTACTTCATGTCAAAATTAACTCAGTTACTTTACTAGTTACTTACACCCAAAAGTAATGCGTTACTGTGAAAAGTAACGTTTTCGTTACTTGCAAAAATGGCTCCCATTAATGCCCTTATAGCCTTCATGTCAGTAGCCTACTGTTATTGCATTGGAGAATAATACAATCTGTTGATCAACTTGACATGCATTATATGCAATCTGGATTGCATCGATATTAGCTGGTTTTCCATTTTTGTATATTCTTTCTCCAGGTAGTTGGAAAAAGTTTTCCGTCCCATATTCTATCACACACACATACGGGTTTTGGGCCGAGGGCGACACCGTACTTCCGGTATCCACCATTTCACACGAGGTGCAAGCAGAATATCATAGTCTATTGCCTTAATCAATATCTAGTCAACTCTAAAATACCACATATATGCATTGGCATGATAATATTATTGTGACAAGTGGGGTATTCACCTGGTGTTTCCAGAAGATAGACGTAGATGCTGCCAAAATCGACCGAAGGCCACTTTCGAGAGTCGTTTTTCCATACATCTGCAGGCAGTCTGTAAGGGCAATCGGACAACCCACACAGCTCTAGTTTACGCTGGTAACGACCTAGAGCACACCCCTCAAGTCCAGAGATGTAATCCGAAGACATGCAGCGATTTCTTCAGTCGTTAATTCAGAAAAAAAACCTAGTGCGCTCTGCCTGGCTACGTTAGCTAGCTGTTTATATTAGCACCTCCAGGATATTAGCACCTCCAGGAAAATGGCGTATTTCTATATAGATATATGGCGCGCGTTGCATTGTGGGTAGCTCGTGACGTCACTGTGTGTGAAAGAATGCCGTGTGCCGCCCGGACATGCTATCATGCTAACTAGCTCCCTGAAAGCGGGTGACTCCACTGTAGCAATAGCCTGCATGTGTTCTACAACATACCGTGCAATGGCTTTATCGACTTTTCCCTGGATAACAGTCCTTTGGTTAAAATCCAGCCGCTGTTGCTTAGGTGGAGGTGGAGTGGCGTCGGCTGAGTCTCTGTGGTCTTAGCTACTAGCTTCGTCCCAGCATGTTGTTTTTGCAGATGTTTTAAGATATTTGAATGACTGGTTTGGGCAGTAGATAGGATCTTTGACCCGCCAAGACACAACTTACATTTAACAGAAACTTTCTTTTCTTTGTGCTCGACAAAAGTGAAATAGTGAGAATATCTTTAGGTGGAGAAACTAGACTTGAGCTCTGCCGCCGCCATGATAGTCTTGTTAGTAAACAACACAAACACGCCCACAGCCTGTCTCCGCATGTGACACAGGAAGTATCAAAGTACATTTACTCAAGTACTGTACTTAAGTACAGTTCTCATCTCTGTTCGCCTGGCTGTTGACTATATAAAAAAACTAACGGAGTAACGCACCATGTAGTAACGGTAACTGAGTTACTGAATTTATAAAGTAATGCGTTAGAGTACTAGTTACTGCCAAAAATAACGGCGTTACAATAACGCGTTACTAAGCAGCAGGATATGTTGTGTCCAGTCCGTGCAATACGCACATATATGGACAGATCAAAGGAGCTTCGTCTTAATGACCAACTCTTTGTGTCCTGGGCTAACCCTCACAAGGGCAAGCTTGTTACTAAGCAACGGCTCTCCCACCATGGATTGTGGAGGCAATTGCTTTGGCCTATACGAGTCAGAGTTTGTAAGCACCTTCGGGTCTGCGGGCTCACTCGACTCGGGGCCTGGCTACATCCTGGGCTTTGTTCAAGGGTGTTTCCATCCAAGACATCTGTAGCGGCGAGCTGGTCCTCGCCGCTCACTTTTGTCCGCTTTTACAGGCTAGACGTCTCCGCTCCAAGCCCGAGCAGTGCTGGGCACCTTGTTGAGTCGGGACTCTACCTGTTAAGTTCTGGTTGGTTGGTGATTTTCGAGATAAGCTCGTCTGGCAATACGGGAGCTACAATTTCCCATAGTGAGACATCGAACGGAGTGTTATGAATGAGAACTATAGGTTACTTACGTAACCCCAGTTCTCAGAGTAACATGAAGTGAGATGTCTCACCAGACGGCCCTCCTTGCTATGGTGAAGCGAGAAGAGGTGCTTATTTTGAATGACGCATGCGTCGTGGCGCAAGCTACTTATAGGGGGTGATTCCCTGACGTTGACGTCAAGATCACCAGCCAATCAGGATTGGCGTAATGAGATTGATGCTTCTGTTTGCTCTGCGATGAGGCGCATCCCATAGTGAGACATCTCACTTCATGTTACTCTGAGAACTGGGGTTACGTAAGTAACCTATAGTTATCCGGTTGACTTAATCCAAAACAAACCCGCTCTCGCTAAACTGTCCTACGACGCTGGCTATCAACTCGATCGCTCAAGCCAGCCGTGCGCGTTCACATAAAAGGGGTGGTATCTGGAGCATTCGACCAATCACAAACATGGAGAAGCGCACTGACAGCGCATCGTCATACTTCCTGAATGAAAAGTGAACTATAATATTAGTCAAATATGAAGAAGTTAAACTTTAAACATCCATGACTTAAACACTTTATCCAAGATAAAAGCCACATAGCTGCACCTGCAAGGTGAATACAGCTGGTAACAGAAAAAGTGTTTGAATGCACACATTAACAGGTTTATGATATCACTGCCCTGTCTAAGACACGATCTGACTTTAATTACATTTGACTCGAGTGTTTCGTCAACTTAATGTGTTGCTTAAAATAATACTTCTGCATACAGTATGTGACACTGTAAGTGTTGCATGGCCAGATACGGCTCGAGAAGCTGACTCAGAGAAGGAGATATATGATACATTATGATGTGATATGATGTGATATGAATGATAATGGGACACATTGACGTCTGCACTCACAGTGCCGCGGACAGTAGGCTACGTAATGTTACTTTGATCCTGTTACTTATGTTGTGGCAGATATTTAAGTGAGCTTTCTTAACGCTAATGTTATAATAGTCAGATTGCTCTGAAGATGGGAGGTGATATTCTATTCATTTTCACGTTCACACAGTCAGTGATTTGAACTGCAACGGCAGTTTAAACTGTATTTCCTTTATCCTATAATATGACTTGATCGCATTAAACTCTGCACACTGTTGTTATCAGCTGTTCCACCATGGTTTCTACCTCAACCTGTAATAGATGTATCCTTATTGAAACGGTTACATTCAATGAAAAATAAAATCAATGTGAAGGCTTACGTGAACACTGTTCTACATGAACAATATGGGCAGTTTATACATTAAATAAATCAACAGTATAGTGGCGATATGCTCCAAGTGGTAGCGATTCGCCATTAAAGCAAAGAAGAAGAAGAACCAGGGTCGGCTCTAGAACAAATCGAATGGGGGGGCAATCATTTACCAAGGGGGGGCACACACTGCCGTCAACAACCAACACACAAACACCAACGCAACTTCAATTTAAAAAAACATGCTGTAAAGTCTATTGTCTTTCACACACATTGCAGGGTGTATGTGCTATTTCCTAGCGCACCTATGACTTGTGCAGACATGCACGGTTGTGGCACAACCACCAAAACAGAAACATATGGACATAGGCCACCATATGAAAAGTGTGCAAATGTATTTTGTATCCTATCCATGTGAACATGTTTTAGGTGGGGGGTGGACCTAACCTCCTCTAGGAGGGTCTGGGGGCATGCTCCCCCGGGAAGATTATTTTTAAAATATTGAAGTTAAATGCATCAATCTGGTGCACTTTGAGAGCAAAATGAAGAGATCTATGGATAGCCTACATCTCTCAGCATCCATATGAAACAGAACTGTACAGATTTACTTTTTCTTTATGGATATTTTACTAATCACTCCCCTTTTAAACTGTATTCTTGTGTTACTGTCCTATAGTATTTCCTACCCGTTTTTCATTTATTCTCTTATTTTTTTAATAACTAGGCTATAGGCTAATGATCATATACATGTGTTCCTCGCAAATACTTGTTTACATAAATGGTGACCAAACCGTTTGAGACCCACTGAGATAACTTACACTAAAGCGAACTATCTAAACACTGAGAGAGTCCTTACCTCACTGAGCTGACGTTATAAGATCCTCTCAGTCTGACAGGAGAGGACTCTCCTCCACCTTGGTGTAGAAACAGCTCTTTATATCTGTTAGCATAGCCAGCTAACCAGATGCTAACAACAACATTCCACGTTACCGCTCGCGCACTCACAAAATGCGATCGTGTCACACACACAGAGAGCCGAGCTTGAATGAAACACAGAGACCCAGAAGTAGGCTACTTGTACTGTACTGTATATCATATTATTTTCGATGGCTTTACTGTATAATCAGTGTAACAGATGAACAGATTGCCACCGGCTTTCATCTAAAACACACAGCCACGTAATGATAACAAAACAAAAGTCGGGGGTCATTGGTCAAGCAACACACCAATCAGAGAGCAGCAGTGAGCACACCTCAGGCTGTGTTTTATATTTGTATTCTTTATTTCTGATGTATTTCATACAAAAAACCTTTAGTGGAAACGTTTTCACTTATATGATTAAAAAAAAAAAAAAAACGGCAAAGTGGCAAGGCTTGCCCACCCTGCGTTGGGGGGGCACAGTGACTCATTTGGGGGGGCATGGCCCTCGAATGACCCCCCATGACGCCGACCCTGAGAAGAACTCTGCACAGTTGATCTCTTATCCTGGAACCTATCCTGCTCCGGCGCAGGCTAGCCGTTCAGAATAAGTTATCTAGCCCGCTAAAAAGTGAACCAGCTTCGTAGGTCCGGAAATCCCAGAAGTTAGCTTGCTAAACGAAAATCTTGATTCGTAGTATTGGCCCCTGGTCCTTTCATCAGATGGGAAGCGAAAGAACGAGCAAGACCCATTGCTGGTATGATAACAACCTGGTACTAAGCACACAGGCATCTTGTTAAAGTTATCTTATCTTAGCTATCTCTTATATTTAGTGGAGGAAAACAATTGTGACATCAGTTATGACATCACTTACGCGACTCTGGGATTTGTAGTCTTTCTAGTTGCGTATTTTTAGTCTTATATTTCAACAGTTTTACGACAAACTGTGACTTTTTGAGATGGAAATGATTTTTTAAGATTGACAAACATCATATGTGTATTTCGTGGCACAATTTAAACGGGATCGAAAGATAAGTTTTCTCTCTCCATTGACTTCAATAGATAATGTTTCCGAAATAAGGTCCCATGGACCGGAAGTAGATGGGCGTGACTTCGCCACTCTATAAACCTCTTATTATACATCCATGCTATAATCAGAAGGGCAACCATGGCAACCATGCGCGGGAAGTCTTCTTCGCTGCTTTTGTGGCAGACTACAGCGCCACTTACAGGCCTGTTATATGTACTACAGCGTCTCCAGCGCTTTCGAGCGGCAATGGCCGGCCGTGGCCCAACCTCTCATTCCCCTGATAGGTGGAGAATTGATCACTAAGCGGAGCACCCCTTTTGTGACGTAGAAAATAATTAAAATCTGGATCAGTCTGTATCAGATCCGTTACAGCCCCTTTTTTTTAGAGATTTGGGTATAGAGGAAAAGAGAGAGGGTTGTATTTTCTGACACTTGGTGAGTTCCCTGACACACCAGGGACACATATTCATGTATAAAAGATGTACAAGAGTGCATTTTGCATGATAGGTCCCCTTTAAGTGAACAAAACACAGACACAGACGTAGTTATTACACATTTAAGTACCGATTTAAATGAAACACAATCCACTCCACATCACAAAGAAGGTATTTTATGAAGTCTAGTTTCAGTACGAGATTTTTTGATGATGATGGATTAAATGTGATTATTATAGCTGAAGTTATTGTTTTTTCGATTGTATTTTGTAAGGTGATCTGATATATATTTTAAATATATATATATATATATATATCTTATGTAACTGAAATGCATTCTTAAGACTCCTTCATTTTCTCCGTTATTGTTAGCAAGTCATTCCTTTCAGAAGTTTTTTTTAAGCAAAAGGTGGAGTTACACTCAAACCGCGGACTTCCGGGATCAAATTGAATAGTTTCCCAAAGTGCATCCTGCCATCACATCTATCCGTCCATGCATCTCTCCATCAAGGATGCTCTGCGGTGAAACAGGATCTGATTGGTGCAGATCCTCTCATTAACAATACATGACTTGTGCAAGACCCTCTTCCATCTCCCTCTGTCCCCACTTCCTCATGTCTTACATTCCCCACCTCTAACTCCCACCTGTAGTACTTTTCTCTCTCCTCTGCAGTCCTTTATCCTCTTCTCAAATCCTCCAGCTTCTTTTCTGTAAGCTGCCTGCTGGCCCGCTGATGTTTGCTGCCAGCTTAGCTTAGCTCAGTCTGAGCACCCTGTAAAATATGCACCTGAAAGTCCCAGGAAGCATGGCTCCTGTTGTTGAACAAGATGCTATGTGTTGCTGTAGTGCAAGTCAAATCTGGTAACACATTACATAATCAGCATTCAACGTACATTAAAGATAAAGCGCATTTCTCAAACTGCCATAGGTTTAATTGCATGGAAATGAATCATTTAGTCATTAGAGTCACTTTATTGATTCAACTCCCTCAATTCATCGGATTTAGCTTTTCAATTAGCTAGTGCCACCTGCTAATAGCACACTCTTCCTGCTCTTCTTGTCCTCGTCTTTTTGTCAACTGGTATGACTCACCATTTTTCTGTTTGTTTTTTCTTTCTCCTCCTCTTCCTCATTGTTGCTGCATCAACAAAGAAAAGATGTGATGAAAGCTGGTGGAAACAGATTTTCGAATAAATGATGGCATTAGCATTGACTACTTCTTGCCAATGCAAATTCCTCTAAATTACTAAATAACCTAAAAGGGGATATTTCTTTGGAAAGTAAGGCAATTAAATTGACAACTGATCAAAATGAGTTATTTTTTAAGTGCAACAAAATATGCAACAAAAACCTAAATGACACTCACAAAATGACTCTCATCTCCATTGTAGAGGATTGGAAACAAAAAATCTCAGAGGCAGATTTTCTCAAACCTTGGACAGTTAAAACCAATCATTGTGGTGTTTCACTCTGATACCTTCATTTTGGCAACATATTCTTCAATCAATTAATTAAATTAATATCATTTAGATTCCATTTAATTGTAATAGTTAGTGCAGTTGTTGTTACATGATGTACATAAAGGTTTGTCAGTGAATTTGTTCATCCTAACTGCCTGTTTCTGCACCGTAGGCATAGAGATAGCATGTCTGGCTATTCAACATTATAGCAAGAACAGCCATTTTTAAGTTTAGAGTGTATGTTCCCTGTGAATATTCTCACTCCTCTCATAACAACATTGTTAACATGTACATACGGTACTTATGATGCACTCTTTCATGCATAATATCACAGAAACATGTACACCACATTAAATAACCTGCAATCACAAATAGACCCTAATGGTCCTGGTTTTAGAGTCGGCTATCAATCAGCTTGTCAGCTATAATACAGAAGCCAGTTTCACTGTAACTATTTCATTCGCTGATGTGCCATCGATCACAGGCACACTAACACGTGCAGATGCATACACTGAACAAAAATATAAATGCAACACTTTTGTTTTTGCTCCCATTTTTCATGAGATGAACTCAAAGATCTAAAACATTTTCTATATACACAAAATAACCATTTCTCTCAAATATTGTTCACAAATCTGAAAAAATCTGTGATAGTGAGCACTTCTTCTTTGCCGAGATAATCCATCCCACCTCACAGGTGTGGCATATCAAGATGCTGATTAGACAGCATGATTATTGCACAGGTGTGCCTTAGGCTGGCCACAATAAAAAGCCACTCTAAAATGTTCAGTTTTATCACACAGCACAATGCCACAGATGTCGCAAGTTTTGAGGGAGCGTACAATTGGCATGCTGACAGCAGGAATGTCCACCAGAGCTGTTGCCTGTGAATTGAATGTTCATTTCTCTACCATAAGCCGTCTCCAAAGGCGTTTCAGAGAATTTGGCAGTACATCCAATCGGCCTCACAACCGCAGACCACGTGTAACCACACCAGCCCAGGACCTCCACATCCAGCATGTTCACCTCCAAGATCGTCTGAGACCAGCCACTCGGACAGCTGCTGCAACAATCGGTTTGCATAACCAAAGAATTTCTGCACAAACTGTCAGAAACCGTCTCAGGTAAGCTCATCTGCATGCTCGTCGTCCTCATCGGGGTCTCGACCTGACTCCGGTTCGTCGTCGTCACCGACTTGAGTGGGCAAATGCTCACATTCGATGGCGTCTGGCACGTTGGAGAGGTGTTCTCTTCACGGATGAATCCCGGTTTTCACTGTTCAGGGCAGATGGCAGACAGCGTGTGTGGCGTCGTGTGGGTGAGCGGTTTTCTGATGTCAATGTTGTGAATCGAGTGGCCCATGGTGGTGGTGGGGTTATGGTATGGGCAGGCGTATGTTATGGACGACGAAAACAGGTGCATTTTATTGATGGCATTGTGAATGCACAGAGATGCCGTGACAAGATCCTGAGGCCCATTGTTGTGCCATTCATCCACGACCATCACCTCATGTTGCAGCATGATAATGCACGTCCCCATGTTGCAAGGATCTGTACACAATTCCTGGAGGCTGAAAACATCCCAGTTCTTGCATGGCCAGCATACTCACCGGACATGTCACCCATTGAGCATGTTTGGGATGCTCTGGATCGGCGTATACGACAGCGTGTTCCAGTTCCTGCTAATATCCAGCAACTTCGCACAGCCATTGAAGAGGAGTGGACCAACATTCCACAGGCCACAATCAACAACCTGATCAACTCTATGCGAAGGAGATGTGTTGCACTGCATGAGGCAAATGGTGGTCACACCAGATACTGACTGGTTTTCGGACCCCCCCAGACCCCCCCCAATTAAGCAAAACTGCACGTTTCAGATTATCTCGGCAAAGGAGAAGTGCTCACTATCACAGATTTTTTCAGATTTGTGAACAATATTTGAGATAAATGGTTATTTTGTGTATATAGAAAATGTTTTAGATCTTTGAGTTCATCTCATGAAAAATGGGAGCAAAAACAAAAGTGTTGCATTTATATTTTTGTTCAGTGTAGATATATTCACGCACCTATACACGCTTGCATGCCATCAATCATAAGCACCTAACACTGTCAATAATGTTGCCTTCACATGTACTACATTCCCGGGCTCGTGGTTGTTGATTGCTTCTTATTTGTCCGGGGGACCTGAGTGTGCGCACACTGGATGACTAACAGTGCAGTATTATGGCTTTAAGCCTGGGAATATACGCAGCATGGAGCTCAGAGACTCAGAGCGTGATAGTTCACAGTTAGATGTTTTCTGGCTCAAAGAAAGTCTCTGAAATAAACTTGAATATTGTTTGATAAATTGTTGTTATGGTGGTCATTTGATACACTTAACAGTTAAGTTAGCTGATTGATAACCTGTGATTGCCAGGAAAGACATTTTTCCTTTTTTCAAACATTTCTTTGTGCCAGGAAACAAAAATATATTATGCATGTGCAGTATGAGTTGCTTAGACTATATGTCAGATGTGGATCATGTACAGCATTTTAGATCAACTGAAGTAATTTACTTCTTTTAGAGGGTTAACATTTGTAAAGGCATTAGTTAAAATACCCTGGCTTTGTCTTTTAAGCTTTTTCAATTCTTTGAATTGATCAAGAAGATTCCAATTGATAAGTTGACATCTTCTGTACAAAGAGCTTTCTTAATTACTTGTTTACATACAGTATATATCTCTTTAAATAATACATATAAAATGCTAATCAAAGGATTATCTTAAAACCTGACAAACATACATTTTTAATCAACTATTTGCTTTTTAAGAAAGCAAACAATTAATAGTCACATAAACAGAAAGGTCTAACTTAGACAGGCGTTCATGTGAGAAGTAATGGGAGAAAACAACCAGCTTCCCAAACATGTCTAATATCACCTTTCAAACTGAGATTGGAGCATATGCTTCCATACAGTAGGCTATCCATACTGTACTAATCCTCCATATAATCATCATGTAATATTACATTACAGCCTGTAATGTAGAGGACCAAGCCTTTGTTTCACCATGATACACGATCATTTTCTGGTATCTCAGCATTTCTGCTCAAAGGTCGTGGGTCGTTTCCTTCTTCTAGAGCTTTCTTAGTGACTGCTCTTCGTCCTTTAAACATATATTTGTAATCGAAGCTACTCTGTGATGTTAGTACGCAGACAAACACACACATGTACACAGATAAACACACAAAAACACAAATGCACACACAGAAGGTGGAAGGTGAACGTATATCCATGTCATATACTGTAGGAAGACAATCAATTATTCATGTAGGACAATAGACATTTTCTATATTTTTCTTCTTTTGATATGAAATGAATACAGACCCCGTATCACTTTCATTTCCTGCAACTCTCTTTCACACACACTCGTTTTCTGTCTCTGTCACAGATGCTTGCTCCCTGACAGATTTCCTGATTCATGGAAGGGAGAAAGAGATTCGTTTGAAAGGGAACCAGGGAATACAATTAATGTAAACAGTGTTGTGCTATGTAATGGCTTGCATACATATACATTTAGTTTGTGCGCTGCCTTTGTATCAGTCCTTGCTTGGTGCCAGTAATTTCACAGTGTGTGCCTGATTTGCTGTAACTCACTTTTACAAGGCAAGAGAGTCATTTCTTTATTTCCTAATGGAGATCAGCTACATAAATTGGAGCAGGTTGGGTGCACTGTGAAAATGACTAATTGGCAATGGTTTAAGTGGCATAACATGTGAGTTTTACATTTGTCCGTGTATTGAATGTCACTTCTGTGTGTCCACAGACACTTAAAGAGGCCAGTGAAAATGCCAGGAAGGATTTCCACCGTGAGGCTGAGTTACTGACAAACCTTCAGCATGAACACATTGTCACTTTCTACGGAGTCTGCGTGGAGAGCGACCCCCTCATCATGGTGTTTGAGTACATGAAACATGGTGACCTCAACAAGTTCCTCAGGTATGGCTCCTTTCTTCATTACATCAGTCATCTAGATATCAGCAATTAGCATTAGTTCATGTAGGTCAGGAGGTCATAGTCGGCTGTACTAGAAGCTGATCATTGTTTATTATCAGTGTCACACCAACCTCGTCACTGCAAGCTTTGACTCCACCGCCTATTTAGTTTAGAGACTAAAACATAATGGTAAAGGTGGATGTGCACTCAATCTTTACGCTGTCTTGTAGGCAGGTGCAAATGAGTATTGACCAAAGTCAAAATAGAGAAGTCCTGCACACTGTCACTTACTAATTAAGTTTATAAGTAACACTGTTTTGGTGCCTAGAAGTTCATAGGGTGCAGTATTTCTCTCTTCTCTTTTCTCTTTTTTTACATGTTACTTGTTAGATGCTTTTATCCAAAGCGACTCACATACTCAATACTGTGGGCAATACCCACAGGAGCAATTTGGGGTGAAGTGTCTCGTCCAGGGACACAACGACATGCTGACTGCAGTGGGGTTTGAACCTGTGCTCCCCTGGTCCGAACACCACGCTCTATCCACTGCGCCACACGCCTCCTTCTCTTGACTCTAGTAATTGTATTCAGTGTCTTGCTGTAGACCCACTCTTGTATACTAAAGGGGGGTTCTCTGCATTGCACTCCCTTTTTCGGCTTAGTGTGCTGCAAACTAATCCAGGGACATATCTCAAGAGTGGAGCCATCTGCGAAATATAATTGTCTTTATTGGAGTACATAGTTAAATCTATGACAATAATGTTCCAGACTGAACTGCTGTCATGAAAACAGAGGCATCAATAGACAAAGATTGTAAAGTAGACGTTTCTTTTACTAGTTCAAAGAAAATCTGCTTCATTTTCTGAACACTCTCATAGAAGGGTTGATGTAGTATTTTATGTACAAAACTGCGCAGAAAACCAAAATGACTCCAACAAACAATAACAAAGCTAACTTGAAAAAATGTCACCTTTGCAGGGCTCACGGTCCGGATGCAGTTCTGATGTCCGAGGGCCAGAACACCAGACCTGTGGAGCTGACGCAGTCCCAGATGTTACACATCGCACAGCAGATCGCATCCGGCATGGTCTACCTGGCATCACAACACTTTGTGCACCGTGACTTGGCCACCAGGTTTATCACACTGTTTCTACACTTGCTATACATACTGTGATTATTCAAATTGACTTAATGAATGGGCCTGTATACTGTACATGGTAATGTATTTAGACACTTAACATAACATTTAAAGGAATACTCAATGTTGAGAAAGTTAAAAAACACATTTTGAAAATGTTTGCAAATGTAATGATATAGAAATACTTTGACAAATGTAGTCTTTTGGACATAAATGTCATATACATTAATATAAATGCATAATCCAGTAAGGCCAACCAGCTAGTAGGCAGGATTGATCGATAGTAAAGGATATTAAAGATGCAATCATCCTTGCATCTTTGTATTTCCACTTTCAGAGAATGATTGAATAAGGCTTATGTAATGAAACCATACCATGACAAACACATGTAAAACTCTTCAAATCAAAGATATACTGTTACTATTGAACATTATTGACTTTGATAATTACTTTTTAACTTGTGTCGGATCTACTTATATATTGTAGAAGTTTAAAACCCTGCAGTGTGACCTAAGTAATATAAAAGATCATTATTTAAACTGTTTATTATGTGTTTGTTATCCATCAGGAATTGTTTGGTGGGAGAGAACCTGCTGGTAAAGATTGGAGACTTTGGCATGTCCAGAGATGTCTACAGTACGGACTACTACAGGGTAGGTGTATGTGTCGATATCTTTTCTGGCCCTTTTCTTAGCCTCTCCCTTTTCCCTGTTGCATGGGTCCCTCTCTGCTCCTCCCCTGCATGGGCATGTTGGAGTTAGAGTAAGAAGCTTTCTGTGGAGGGTAGTTAAAGTAAACATGCAGATAACAGTGATGTAACTGTATGTAATTACATAGGAGGGGAGGGCGGGTATGTACAGTAGCATGCTTTGTTAGCTCATACTGTGTGTAGAATAAGGGATGTTAGCGTTGAAAACCACTGTTTGTATTTATTATACTGAAAGCTTATTTACACAAAATGTTGAAAGTTGTTCAAATAAATGTATTAATCTTTCTTAATCAAGCAGGTGTTCATTTTAATTGTAGGAATCAGCTTTTCACCGGAGACTTGCCAACAAGAAAAGCACCAATACATTCAAATATACTACTCTAATAAAACATGTAATAATATTAAAAAGGGTAATAAAGATAAAAACTCAGAAACTCCCCAAAGACATTGATAATATGTTGTGTTTTTTGAAGGTGGAGATATCTCTTAAGATTGTCACCAACAATACCAATGTTTGTAGCTTATTCTCTTCAATTTTAATTTGTGACAGTGAAATTAGCACCCCAAAATCTCTTTTAAGAAAAAAATGAAAACCGCACAATTTTCCTAAATGTTACCTAAATGAAACTAAGCATCATCTTAAAACTGATATAATTATTTAATTAGCAAAGACATTATATCCAGATTGCTAAACAATATTCTGACATAAAACAAAGCCTATCATAATATATTATAATTGTATAATACACATGTGTTTCCTATTTGTTATGATTAGAAAGAGACGTATAGTATATATTCCTACTTGCATATGTTGTGCATTGCATCAACTTAAAGATGTAGAAAAATAGATTAGGGTCTTTCTCTTTGGTTTTCTTTTGTATTTGGTTCTTTCTCAGTATGACGCCACACATCAACCCCCCTCCCCCCTTCATTTGAACCCTCCTCAATAAAGCTTAGCGCCGAGGCTGTAGTCATGGTAACGAGCGAAGGCAGCGGTGGCGAGCCTCGGAGTTGTATCCATCGTTTCTCAGGAAGAAAAGTAATCAGAGAACTTGTGTTTAGTATGCTGAGGCAGTACTAGAGAGAGAAGGGGGAGAAAGGGAGGGATGGAAGTGTGGGAGACGGAGGCAGGAGGGAGGGAGTCGGAGAGATGAAAGAAAAGAAAGAGCTGGAAAATAAGGAGGGATGGAGGGAAGAGGGTGAGAGGCCAGGCAGGGAGAAAACAAAAGACCAATATATACACAAGAAGGAGAAAAGGCGGTAATAGAGCTACAGTATAAAGCTACACACATGCTGAGGAGGGAGAGGAGAGGTCTGCGGGTGAGGAAGCGCACAGGATAGTCAATAACAACACAATACAGCAGAGCAGGATAACAGACACAGAAAAACAACAGGAAATGTCAAAAAAAGGACAGAACGGTACAGACATGGAGGAAACAGTAGAGCAGTAGAGAGTTACAGCATAGTGGGAGGTGAAACACACTGATAAAACTGTGTGTGTGTGTGTGTGTGTGTGTGTGTGTGTGTGTGTGTGTGTGTGTGTGTGTGTGTGTGTGTGTGTGTGTGTGTGTGTGTGTGTGTGCGTGTGCGTGTGCGTGCATGTGTGCGTGTGTGTTAGTTCAGAGAACCAGTCATGCTCTTGCGTCAGAACGAGGAGCAAAGATGAGTCATAGAGGAATTTGAGGCGTGTGTGTGTGTGTGTGTGTGTGTGTGTGTGTGTGTGTGTGTGTGTGTGTGTGTGTGTGTTGGGTTTAGGGGTTTAGGAGGGATTTATTCCTTTCCTCCCCTAAACTGATTTCATGCCCAAATGTGTAGGATGAAAGAAAATGCAATGGCTCCCTGGGTTTAATGTTCAGTTTGACTGTTTTACGCTGCTGATACACACTGTAGAAAAACACTGGCAACAAAGCAGAGCTAAACAATCTCTGCAGAGTCATTTAGATGGTGTGCATTTCTTTCCAACCTGTCTGGGCCCCATGCACTACAAACAGCATCTTAATGGAGCACCTGGAAGCAGTGGAGAAGTTAATGTCTCTTTGTCGTGAATGTTATTTTCATTTTTGATGTAATTTTCTCTATAATTGTTATTATTATCATCATTATTATGGACCATTTATCTATAATAATTTAAAAATCCCATATATGACCTGCTTTCACTTGCATTAAAGCATAAAAGATGGTTCAAATGTAGCAACAGTGATACACAACCAGCTTATTTGGTAGCCCTATAAGCCTCATAAAATCAATGTTTACAAAATTAACATTTTGTTGCCATACAATTGTTAAAAACAACATTTTTGAGCAAGTTATTCTTTTTATTTGACAATTAAAGTTGTTATATGGATCTAAAACGTTACAATATCCTATTCCAAAACCTAGATTCATCTGTAATTATAGATCGCCTGTAATGATGTCATCCCCTTTTTTGCACATTTGTCAGCGTTGTGGTTTGTCTGTCATTAATGTGCTTTTTAAGACTAGACTAGAATCACTTTTGATCTTGGCCATTGAAACTAGATTAGTTGTGCAATACAATATGTCAACCAATTTACCGTTTCCGTTTCCAGCGGAACAAGCTCTTTTTCCAGAAAACTCAAATGAAACACACACATACACACACACACACATACACATACACACGAGTTCTTGGAAAGAGTTTTTGTTTCCATAGCAACACGGAGGGCAATTAAGGTAGGTTCCTGTGTAACAACGGGTGGGCGGAGTTAGTAAGCTCCTCCCACACTACATCCCATAATGCTTTCTTTTTTAACTGGCCCAGTTGCCATGGATACCACAGCCTCCAGGAGGTCACTACAGAGTGCCTGCAGCCCTCCTCTGCTTTATTTATCCTCTTTTTTTGAGGCTTTCCTGGAACACTCAGGCAGGTCTAAAGCTGGATTGATGCATATTTATAAGACAGAGCGGGAGAGAGACAGACAGGCGGGCTTAGAGACGGAGAGGAAGGTGAGAACGAGGGAGAGAGGAAAGGAAACAAAGACTGACGACAAAGCTACTAACAGCTGAGAGGAAATGAAAGAGCTGATGACAGAGCGATGCTCCGTCTATATTTCAGTGATAGTCTATGAAAGGGATTTTCTTCATATTTAATCGCAATGAGAAGAAATGTGAGGCTTTCCCTTTCCTGCTTCTGCATTGTTTTTATACCTCTGTTTTCTCTTTCAATCCAGTCTCGTTAGAGTTTAAAGACTGCCCCACACAAATACACACAAACACACACAGTTCAGAAACACAAAGGAAATATACTCCTGCGGTTCAAGAGCCCAGTATTAATATTTCAAAGCATCAGGGAAAATGATCAGCCACGATGAATAAAACAAAAAGACAAATGTATGTGAGAAGGTTCAGACACATTACATACATACATTAGTTAATAAATAATGTCAGAAATCTATCAAGTAGAATAAACAATCACTGTGTGCGACATATTTAGTGCACTACATTTAATGTTTGTCATTTTATGTGAAATCAGAGTTTTAATAAATGGTCTTTACGGCGCCCTCAAAAACTCCCAACATAAAACAAAAAGAAGTGTGAGTAAAAGGTTATAACTGTCGCACATTTAAACTACACCTGTCAGTGATAAAGCAAAATGATAATTAAATCTCAGTTACAGCTATTGGTACTTTCAAACAAGTGAATTACAAAATCAGGTTGCACAATTAAGTAAGACAATCAAAGCTAGTAAAATAACGACAACATTTTGGGAACAGAAAAATGTGAGTTAGACAGATATTATATTTGTATTCGAGAACTTAGTCATATCATAAATCTGACTAAGGGTATTCTAGGAAGAGGAAAATGTGCATGTTGTATTATAAACAGTGTTGTATAGTTTGCTAAAGTAAATTTAGAATATTGTAAAGTCGTTTGTATTTTTATTGTAGTCTGTGTCATTATTCTTACATCGTAATCCCTGTACTGGTTTGGCAACGCTGTGCTTCATTATGCCCTGGCAATAAAGCACAATGGAGAGACAGAAAGTGAAATGCAAATAAGAAACAGAAAAAAGCAGCAGCAAGACACGGCAGTACAGGGAGAGAAGCGAGCACCGGGTGATGGAGAGTAAGAGCTGCAGAGATGGAGGCAGATATGTTTTCCCAGACGTACCAGTGAACCTGATGGCCATCTATGTGACCGTGCACATTTTATCACTCCATTAAATAACCCACTGACTAACAAAGAAACAGGCCAAGTGTGGGTACCAGGCCATTAATAACAGGCATAAACCTCAGAATAATGGATGGGCTATCTGTGTGGAGCAATGGAGTGCAGATGGGTCTGCAGATTCATGTTCGGAGGAGAAGTGAGGCACAATATATGGAGGACCCAGGGTCAGGTTTTATGCACTTTAACTTTGGGCAGGTTAGGGTTAAAAGTTCAAACAGTGGCAAAGCCTCAGTTCAGATTAGAGTTGAATGACATTAACAAATGTCTCTAGCTGTTAGATTTATGCTTATGACAATTGCTGAAACTCACAGACTCACTCATGTCTTACTCATTATTGCGATTGCAAAGAATGTCTGCCTGTCCCCAACTGGCTTACGCATTGTATAGCAAGCAATTGACTATCTAACCACTTTAACCACCTTTTGTTAATCAGTTGATGATTAGTGTGTTTCTGGTCAGCTAAAAGGAGAATAAACTCTTTGTCTGGGGGAACCGATCAGGAAGGAGGTGTGCTGCAGTCACGGAGATGATGCAATCTGCTGGGCCATACCATCAAACCTCGCTCTCTGCCTCAGGGTGCAGTTGTGAAGAGTGAAATGTTTGCAGTGCTACTTTAAAATGTATTGAAATTCCTAAGTGAACCCTGTGAGAAATATGAAAAAGCTGTGTGGCCATGCATTCAAAATGCATGATGTAGCAGAATAGTTGAGAAAATAATAAAAAAGTGAATAGAAAAAAGCTTGCCAAATCTTAAATGTTTCTTAGTTTGCTGCATTCTGTACTGACTTTATTCTCTCTTTCTCTGTTTGTGTGTGTGTGTGTGTGTGTGTGTGTGTGCGTGCGTGTGCGTGCGCATTTGTTGTGTTCAAAGGTCGGAGGTCACACCATGCTGCCGATTCGTTGGATGCCCCCTGAAAGCATCATGTACAGAAAGTTCACCACGGAGAGTGATGTGTGGAGTTTGGGAGTGGTTCTCTGGGAGATCTTCACGTATGGAAAACAGCCCTGGTACCAGCTCTCCAATAATGAGGTACATGTTATTTTACGTCACAGTGGTGTAATGTGTTATCTGAATCAAAGTACCAAGCAACATAACTTTACGTAAATGTTATCTCAGAGACCCCTTCACCTTAATAAGTGATGGTGAACAAGATGTTGCTGCCCCTAGCTATGAGGAAACAGACCTTGAGTTAAAAACAAGTCTAAATATTTGATCAGTTTTGTGTTCAAGTTCCTCACACCGTAGTGAATCTTTTGGCCTTACCCATCTCATTATATAAAGCTGAAGCAAATCATTTCATTGTGTCTTGAATACATTGTGAGGAACAACACAAAGCTGGCGGGCTGGAGCAAGCTACTGCACTAAAAACTTTCCTTGGCTCACAGTGTAGTGAGAGTAAAGGTGCTTTTGTTGTTCGGTTGGTGTATGGCAGGTGTGTCTTCAGTTTGAGGATACTTTTTTCCAACCCTTTTTTCTAAAGGGATTGCAAAATGTATAATATTTGTTGTCATGGATCCACAGATTTCACACTGATAAAAGAAAATACCCTTTTCTAATGGTTCAGGATTCAAACCCTTTCATAATTGTGTAATTTTAGTCAATTATGTACATGCCTTGTACTGCATATCGCTCAGGCTTTTCTTTTGTAAATGTACAAACTAAAATAGTAAGAAGTGTACATTTCCTACTATATCTAGAGTATTTTAATTGTAGTGTGAGTGTGGCGACCATACATGGATTCATAGAAGATGGAATAGTTCACTTGCTTTAAACATCATATAAGAGCTGGAACAAGCTCATAGATACTACCAGACAGTGATTATTTTTACCTAGTTTCACAACTATAAAAAAAGTTAATATTAAAAGGGTTAGGCTGTCTAATAAACAAATAACTAAAAATGTCCTTGGAAAATGTGTACAGGAAGAAGAGTCATTTTGATTGGAATAGCAAACATTTAACAAGTTAACATTTTAATAAATAGAGAAGTATTCAATGGGCTGTTTTAATCTGAATTATTTATAACTGTTACAAATCAGCCCTTTAAAATGCTCAGGGTCTCAACCCGGTTTCCGGAAACAAAGCTGTGTAGAAGCCCTTCAACCCTTCACCTCGACCCTGTGGTCTCCTCAACTCTGGTTACAGCTTTTTGACCATGTCAGCATCTTCTTTTCTCCTGATTCACTCTGGTTACATGCACAATTAACCTTAAGCCCCCTTTCACGGTCTCTTCTTTTCCCGTTAACATCTATTACATCTCCCTCAAATTGCAGTTCACTCACCTCCTGACCCAAATCTGATCAGATATCTTAAGTAGGATATAGATTTTTTTTCAAAATGAGATATTAATTATGGATTTTCTCTCACTAGCTGATAACAATCACAAAATGTAGGATTTGGGAAATTAGGATACCAATCTGAATTCTTAATAATGTAGAGATCTTATATGATAATCTCCAGGTATTACAATTATTTAAGATAATAAGATGGTTTTTTTGAGCTTGCAGTAATATCCATAAATTGGTATTCATTCCACACACGCAACAAAGTTTATTTAAGGTTTGAGGCAATGATTAAACGCTTAATTATAGTACAGTATAGATATTTTACTAACCACAGAATGATATGTACACACTCTTTGTACCAGAGCTCTCCCCTATATAGTATCTCCACTCCAGGATCTACAAATCCTCATCCTGCAGTAGAGTTAAAACTTAAATCTGTAGATGTTTCAAATAATACACATGTCTTGGAGTGTGTTAAAACAGACCATTTTCCCTGACTCTTCTGTGGAGAAATTGGATTTGATTTGTGTGGTTTACTGCTCTAGTGTTGCCTAACTTCGTCACTGCAGTCAATTTATTCACAGTGACATTTTCACTGTATGCCACTGCAGTGAGGTGGAACAACCTCACCAAGCTGATGCTCCATCATCTTCAACGTGCAAAGAGTAACCACTCTCAGCTTAGATCTTTGAGGATGTTCCTGTTTTTAAATCCTCACTGAAGACACACTTCTTCTCTCCGGCCTTCTAGTCAGAGCTGATTACGACACCTGACATTTCCCTGTGTTTTGTTTTTTATATTTCTGTTGTAAATTATTGTCTTTTCTTGTTATTGTAATAAAGTGTTTTTATTACATGTACAGCACTTTGGCTCGACCAAAAATCATTTTTAAATGTGCTCTATAAATAAAACTTGATTTAATTGGATTTGATTTGATGCATTTCTTGTTTTGTAATAGAAGAATTCCACCGAGGTTAAAGTTGATGTCTGTGTTTCTCTGCTCCTCTGCAGGTGATCGAGTGTATAACCCAAGGCAGGGTGCTGCAGCGCCCCAGGACCTGTCTGAAGGAAGTGTACGACCTGATGCTGGGCTGCTGGCAGAGAGAGCCGCACATGAGACTCAACATCAAAGAAATCCACTGTCTGCTCCTCAATCTGGCCAAAGCTTCTCCTGTATACCTGGATATACTTGGCTGAACCCAGGAGGAGAGAGGATGTGTGTGTGTGTGTGTGTGTGTGTGTGTGTGTGTGTGTGTGTGTGTGTGTGTGTGTGTGTGTGTGTGTGTGTGTGTGTGTGTGTGTGTGTGTGTGTGTGTGTGTGTGTGTGTGTGTGTGTGGTGTGTGTGTGTGTGTGTGTGTGTGTGTGTGTGTGTGTGTGTGCGTGCTAGGGTGGACACAGACGAACCTGTGAATAAAATGAAGTGTAAGATGCTCGTGCAACTGCGCGTGTGACGTACCGCTGTACAGGATGTGAAGCTATTATCAAACTCTTTAAAAAGGCAATCAAAAAAATTCCTTAACTCATCCCGAACCGCGTCTTTCCTCCCTGCCAATTTCCTCTCCTTTTCGCATCTCTTCCTCCCATCTTCCTTTCCGGAGAGACATTTGCTAAGAGTAATTTAACTTTGGACGAAAAAAAAGCTTCTTATACTTCTTTTCAAATGCTTTAAACTGACTGGGGCTAAATTGATGAAAACCTGATGATTAACAGGAATTTAAAATGTTGTGACTCTTCCCTTGCTGTCTGTCGGACAACGGGACTCGTGTGTTCATCTGGAAATTCAACGAGGGATTTCTGGAAGCTTCGATCCTATTTCTTGTAAATATGAAACTGTACGATGGAGGAAATGGCTCTTTGCGATGTGGAGCCATGAAGACACTGTGTTTTCCCCTCTCACCCCGTCTGTCTATCCCTCAGAACTGTTCATGAGTATTAATGTCAGCATTCATCCAACATGGCCGGAGGAGATGACTGCACAGCTGATGATTAGCACAGTGCTACACGTACAGCAGATTTAAATGTAACATATACAAATGAGTCGGAAAAGTAGCTGGTTTTCTGCCTGTCAGATAAAATTACCCGATGACATGAAAAAAGAGAATATCTGGTTGTACAATTTCACTGAAGAAAAATAATAATTTAGGAATACAGTGCCTACTGAAGCTAAACTAAACTGCTGTTGTGTAAAAGGCAGTGCTGTTCCACTATGTTGTAATTGTGAAATGTAAAAAATCTACTGATCTATAATACCCACCTCATGCAACAGTCTTATTATAATAAGGATATATGCACTCATCTCTGCATACTGTTTTCTGTTACATATTGGACTGTAACACAGCACAGGGTAACATGATAACTCCTTTTCCTTTCCCCTAAAGTGACAGATGCTTCAAGCACCCGTGTCGAAGGTCAATTGATTCATTTGTCCGCAGCTGCCCGATAATCGTGAGGTCTTGGTGTTGGGGGGGTGGGGGGCGCTAAGGGAGGCCGGGTTGTGAGGGGGCAGATCTCGGTCAGAAGTGTGGGCGGCGGCGCTGTAGAAGGTGTGGTTCATTTGGTCAACCCATATTAAATCATCAAGGCTCTCAGCACTCAGACATCCTTGAAAACCACATATGTGCAAGAGGGGAGGCACACACACACACACACAATACCTTATCCCATCATCCCTCCATCTACACACACACACACACACACACACACACACACACACACACACACACACACACACACACACACACACACACACACACACACACAGTGAAAGACACTCAAAACGGGACGAGAAGGAAATTGAATTGTGCATGTTTTATTATTTGAGCGGTGCAGTGCTTTAGCCAGGCCCCGTCCACTGTAATGGTGTAATGTATATTTCATTACAGCCTAATGGGCTCCATTAGCACAGTCTCCTCACAGACATTCAAGACTTATTGTTTTATGGCTGAGAATAAGGGATGGAGAGGTGAAAGAGAAGAAAACAGGGAAGGAAGAGAAAGAGGGGAGGAGTGGAGATGGGAAATAAGAGGAGGAGAGGTAATAATGCATACTGGGAAAGAATTGGAGAGAGTTCAGAGCGGAAGCAATGGAGTAGAAAGGAGAAGGCAATGGGAGGGAAAAGGTATGAATGGGTCATGATGAGAAAGATCAAGGAGGAAGAGAAGATAGTGGAGTGAGAGGAGGTGTGAATGTCCTCAGGGAGAAAGTGAAAGTGATCATCCATCATTACTGTGGCCTGCAGATGTTCGTAAAGCCACAACGCTCCCATCACATTGGGCTGGCCACAACCACACAGCCCACCAACAGCTTACAGTGAAAATGAACTCAATAATGCACCGCACATCCCGATTATGGAGAACCACTTCACTCGCTTACAGTACTGTAAGCGAGTGAAGTGGTTCTCCTGCTAATAGTAGTGAGCTTACTCGTAATTCTGTACAGTATACAACATGCAACCACATACATGCAAGGAAACACATTTATTGTTTCTTTTTGCATTTTACTGGCATATTTGACTCTTTGCGGACATATTTAGAAGTCATGATCACTGCGGTTTCACTGAAAGCTTTTGGGATTTGCTGTAAAACATCAATCGGGAATTATAAGTCTTATTTGTTTATTAACAACAGCACTTGATGGTATTGATGTTTGTGAACTTGTTGATTGATTTATAGTATTATTTATAAATTAAGAAGCATTTTGTACATTTCTTTCTATATCTAATGTTGCCTTTTGCAACAACCAACTGAACTGGTTTAATTAATTATGTTTTAGCTAATGTGTAAGATAATCTTGATTGTTTATGTATTTTTATGTCGGGCTCTAAACATCTGTGTCCTCGTGTATACCGTACACTACAGCAGGGATGGATATTCCCCCAGTCTGCCACTTTTGTAGATTTAGTTTGACACATTGCAAAATTATTGTCACCTGTCGGAGCATGAGTGCCAGGGGCAGTGTTGACAAGGTCAGCTAACAAGGTCCTCAAAATCCATCCCTGCTGTAAAGTCGTAGTGGAGTTTGCACTGAGCGAGCACACTAAAAAAAAACACACACAGTTTCTCTGCGCAATAACAGAAGGCAGGGTGTGTGAGAAACAAACAATGCCTCCGATGTCAAGAGAGACAAGACGTGGAAGCAACATCTCAGCTGGCTGCACTGTGTGTGTACCGACCTGCTGGGTTTCCTTTCTTTTTTTAATAATGAACTGTGTCAAGTTGGACAGTGGTGATATTTTTGACAGTTATAGAAAGAGGCTGCGTGAGAGGAAGGTTTGTTACCATACAGACTAGTCAGCACAAATGTAACTCTGGCTGAAGATGGTGCCTCTGATCAAAGTAATTGGTCAAATTGAGACAGAATTAAAAAAAGGAAGAGAAACAACAACTGCTGTATGAAAGGACACCTCAGAAAAGGAGGGACTGACAATCACAGACTTCTCTCTCTGGCTCTTCTTCAAGTGACCTACTGTAATAGACTCCCGTCCTCTATGCTGCCTATAGCCCACTGTACGTGATAGTCTTAAACTTCGGTCTCTAGAAGTGCTACTTTTTCTTTGTTTTTGTAATATGAAATAACAGTGAGAGGAATGAACAAAAAATACATGTACAAATGTGAATAAGCTGCTAAAAGAATTAAGCGTCGCTCACTACTGTGTCCAAGACTGTGTCAGTATTTAGATTGTATTGTTTTTATGTCTTAGAAGTGGAGGGCAGAGAGATACGTGGGACTCAAAAATAAACAAAATGACATCCAACCTCCCCCGGAATGAAGATTGTTTGCTCTTTCTCACGGTTGTGTGTGACTGTCTGTGAGTGATTGTTGGCGGGGTGAGTCAGGAGGGGTCCGAGGGCCTGGCTCAGACTCCAGCCAGATCCTAGTTCAAATGCAATGAGATTCAAGGGAGGAATCAAGAATTGATTTGTTGTCGCTGTTCACCAATTCATGATAAATGACTCTACCCGGTCGAATAGGACTGAGGTTGGCATTATGGCAGCTAAGATTTATGGAAGCGCTCAATTGCTTTATTTATGACTTAAAATTCTGCCTTCTTCTCTACACAGCTCACTAAAGCCTGGGTTTCACAGAAGTATATCAGCAATATTAATGTTTACTTTCGCCTCACTACAACATAAGTATCGTGCTGAGTTTGGGCTAAACTGTGACTCAGCTCACAGATTTCTCATACAGATACACATCACAACTTTGAGAGTGTTATGATCCGTATCACATTTAATCCCCTTTCTCCGTCCCCACCCTCACATCACAGTCTGAGCTACAGTACAGTAATAGAGCTGAAATATCGGAAAGGTCATCTTTTAGATTACCTTTGTGCTCGGATGCTTCTGGAGACACTACGCCCTGAAGAATGTAATACCACAAAAACTGCTTAACTGCTGCAAAAAAAGAAAAATTCAACTGTGATTTCACAATTTCTGGATCTGTGCTATTTGTCTCTGTGTTTAGAGGGTTTCGCCGCAGGTAGAAGAAAAAGGAGGGTTTTGAATGTTTTGTGGATGTTTGGATTGTAAGAAGTTAAAATACAACAGACGGTAAAACACTGTAATGTTTCTATATGGAAGAGATGTTGAAATGTTACGTCTATACTGAAGAATGTTCCTCAATGCTCCATCTGTATTGCAAAACAAACAAGGTAATTCAAAGCTATAGATATTCTGATTGATGCAGCTAATGTCTGTCTTTGCAAGCAGGTTGTTGATGTTTATGAGGCAAACATTTAGATGTCACACACACTCACACACAGAGAAACACCCACCGGTGGAGCTTGTACAGTCATACAGTTGCGTAGTGGAAATGATCACAGTGAGTCATGATGGTAATGATATGATTTTTCTCTGAACGTGGACCAGTCTGTCTCGTGATACAATAATTAATAAAAAATGTTATGTCACATAAAATGTCCTGCTAGTGAATATACTGAAGAGTTGTATGTTTGTGTTTGTCTATTTGAAAGGGAGAGAGACACACACACTGTGAGGTGAGAGTGAAACAGAAAAATAAAATGCTAAATTGAATTGAGTTGGAGAGTTTGAGTGATGTCGCATCTCCCCATTCTATTATTCCCAACCCGGTGTCTTTCAAGAAAGAAAAACAGCACTTGCTTGGTTTGCAGATTAGCAGCAGGCTGAGGGCTTTTGCAGGGAATTGTAAGAGCAAATTGGACAAGAGAGTATGACTAAATCCCTGATGCAATTAAGCAACAGTTGAATTATTATGTTCCACTGAGCTCTGTCTACAATTTATCTTTTAATAAAAACAGCATTGGAAAGGAAATGAGAAATGCACAAGCCGGCACAAAATTCACCTTTGAGTTAGAGAGAGAGAGTGGGTGTATGTAAGTGTGTGTGGATTTAGTGGGTGAGAAAGTACCTCGACTCAGCATACTGTGTGTGTGTGTGTGTGTGTGTGTGTGTGTGTGTGTGTGTGTGTGTGTGTGTGTGTGTGTGTGTGTGTGTGTGTGTGTGTGTGTGTGTGTGTGTGTGTGTGTGTGTGTGTGGTGTGTGTGTGTGTGTGTGTGTGGTGTGTGTGTGTGTGTGTGTGTGTGGTCAGAAAGTGAGTGGTAGTAGTGCTCTCCGTGTTGTACAGTGGAGAATCCCTGTACTCAGCACTTCAACCTCATAAATAACACTTTTAATCAACCGTCTCACACACACGGACACAGACACACAGTAGTAAGGATGAGAGAGGTTGTAAAAGTGTATCTACTGTGTCGACAAACCTAAAAGAAGTGGCACAAAAAGAACAACGTGTAACTAAAATGTCCAGAGTTTTAATCCAGATAAACATCTTTGTCACAACACCTCCCCTGCGTTCTGCCTGAAGATGGTATTACTACACCCTCAATTAATAAATGTTTAACCTCAATAAGTAAGGTCTAAAACGCTTCATTGAGAAAAGAAAAAAAAGGTACTGTAGGCGAGCTCAGGGAACTCAACAAGCATTTCCCTTTGGCAATTTTAATTACTTAAAGCAAATTAGTTTTAAGATAGTATTAAGTAATACTAATTAGCTTTTTGGCAGATTGTTTTGGCAGCCTGTAAAAGCTGAGGTTTGGGATTCAGAGGCCAGAGCTTCTCTGTGTTACGGCTTGACCCACAGATCCTTAAAGACACGTTTTTAAGAATATAGAAATGTTCTGTTTTACTGAAAAGTTGGAGCTTTTTATAAAATAATTATCCATCTTCTCCCTCATCAACATTCTGAATCTATAAATATGCTAAACAATTATTATTTTAAAATATGCAGAACACATAATGTCTTAACAGCCTAACCAGGGACACAGTCTGCAGAACAGCTAGAAGTCCTGTATACTCTGCCTCCTTTGCACATCCTTCAAATATAACAATGCCTACATGTATTGTCCCTGTCAAATACATTAATAAAAAGGTTTTCATAATAGACTTGTATAAGTTGCATATTGAAAAGGCCTCAAAATGTCTCGCTACGAAGTACGCTGGGCTCGGTAGAATTCCAAGTATGCTGGACATTGGAACAGTCCTTCGGCGGCACTCGATGACGTAGTATGCTTGAAATAGTGGCTCTGGAGCAGCCTTCCTCGACATTGAGAAACACCCAGTGAGTGAGGCTGCCATGTTGAAAATGATGGTATGACATTTGAAGAAAAACATGGATGAGTTTATTTTGAAGAAGCAGATAGGGAGTATTTTGTTGAACACAACACATGTTAAGTTCTGATTGAGTGTAACATACAAAGAAAGTAAAATACAATTCATGTTTTGTTGGCCTTTAAGTCACACTAATTACTTAAAGCACTTATTAAACTGCAACCAGTGGCAGCCATAGTATTCCAAGTAGTCCATGATAAACACTGTATGGACAAATTAATCATTAGAATAAAACACACCATTGCATGACCTTTTTATGGAAAAAAAGACGGGGAGTGAAATTAAGGATATGCTTTTGTTACGGAAATGTAAAAGTGAAAGAAAGAAAAGCTCTCGCTATCTGAAAATGTTACCTACAAATAATTAAGATGGAGTTTAAAGCCTGAAAAAGCCGCTTAAATTATTGGTGAAACATCTGAAAAGCTGATATGTCACCTGACCCAAGTGACTGAAACCCTACAAAAAACACCGTTGGCACTTATTTCAGCTTTGAATAATGGCTGCCAAACCGGGGCTTAGTGTCTGTGTAAAGCATGTTGTACATCAAAGCCTCAGTAATGCATCCTCTGCCTTAATACTATACTATTAGCAGGAGCCTCATCCTAGAAGATCTAAAAAGCAGCAGGGAAGAGCAAACAGTTGCTCGGAGACAATGTGTCATTAAAACAAAAACATAGTCTTAGAGAAAACACACAAAAGAACAATGTTCAGCGGAGACAAAGCCAGGGCGAGCTCAGGCTGCCTCATAATGACGGGGACCAATTAGAGATGTTTAAAGGAATGACAGGCCGTCATTAGAAGTTCATCCCTCACCGCTGCACCTGCGTGGTGACATCATACACACAGGAGAAGTGTGTGTGTCCCCTGCCAAGGTGTGCATCTGTTTGTGAGCAGGAGATTTGTAGTTCCTCCATGCTACAATTAGAAATGTGAAGCGTAATGATTGTGTTTCACATGAGGCTTTGTTCCGTCTGAATACTATTTGTTGTGTTTAATATTCAAAAGAAAAAATATCTTGATTGTTTTCTAGTTAAAGTACAAATTTCAGCCACAAATTTACATTTTTGTCAACATCATGATGAAACATTTCTAATGAACATTATCTGTTGACTCCATATTTGGACATGGTACTTCACAGTACTGTCCCCGGGATGTATGATACATTTGAAGGTTAAGGTTGTTGATTTGTCCAATTGAACATACATATTTGAAATAATAAATGGGGATCCTGTCTTCTCTAGCAGAGATAACACAGCTTTGGATTTTGCTAAGAAAACAGACGCTGATGTGAGTGATGAAACAGACCTGGAAGAATACTCAAGAAAAACATCTCCTCCTTGCAACAGGAGCAGTCTGTAGGAGCATATTCTGCGACACACACACAGATTCACAAGCTGAAAACAATATGCAGTTGTGGCTGATATTTATTATCTTTCAAATTGAGTTTCTCATCAATTAAGATCCATTAAATCCTGTTAATGTAACTTTAGTAATGTCTTTCTCAACAAACACTTTTACTGGTTGTGAGTTATAATTTATTTCCCAGCAAATATCATATACATCTGTTTTGTAACATTAGTTAACAATTGATTCGTCTGAAGCCATTTTGAGAATGTGAGAAGGCAATGTTTACTTAATGAGTACTGTGAACTAGATTAGTATCTGTGAATAATATTAGCATTTTTGAAGAACAGTATACAAACATCATTTTGAGGGAACAGGTTGGATTTCTGTTTCATTTCTGTTCCTCTGCTACAAACGTAAATGCATGAGGTGGCTAGAAAAGTATAAGAAGTAATGGAAAACTAAAAACTCCACAGAAGTGATTAGAAACAGACCACAGTGTAAAGGTGGCTGAACAAACAATGATTACAAACAACACCTCTGCAGACCCCTCGAGTGAATTCGTCTGAAAAAGACGCTCTCAATACACAAGCATGCTCTCTCCCAGAGGACACCATCAAAATGGAAAGCACAGAAAAACAGGACAACCCCGTGAACGAGGTCATCTTCTGTCTCCTCCTGCTCCTGCTAGAGTTTCCTGTTCCAGAGAACAGGAACAGCCAGTGGCTTTATCAAGATGTATGAGCTAAATCATCATTGGAAATATAAGACTTGTTGGGGCACAGGGGGAGATGGGGAGGGGGGAGAGAGCGGGAGAGATGGTGCCGGCTGGAGAAGATGAGGAAAAAGGAAGAGAGATGAGACAAGAGTGAAAAACAACAGAGACAAACAGAGGGAGATATGAGCATGTTGGTAAGAACAGATGTCTAGACTTGATCCAGAAACCCTCTTCAGTGCTATCTTTTGTGTTGCTGCTGTTTTCCTCTCTACATGTGCTGACATCCCATTTGAAAGCTGTTATCAAGTAAACACTAAAAACAAGCAGAAGTGCAGCAGAGATAAAGGGCTGACTAGACTCACAGAAAAATAAGGTGAGTCCATCAGCCACAGCTGTTACATTACACAACCCCACCTCACGATGCACTAATTCTCCTCGCTTTACAATGATTCCTCAGGAAAACAACAATAAGATACACATATTAGACCTGAGGCGGAGACAGAAACACACATCACGCTGTTTCGTTCAGGAGCATAAAGAGTGAGGGAAAGGCAGCTTTGATGACATGGTGTAATAGATACAAAAATATGTTTTTTCTAGGGTGACATGAGAAGACCACTAATAATCACTTGTCTGTGTATTCAGAGAATACAGATGAACCAGGAAGATGATGAGTTTAGGGTAGTTTAGAGCCATTACGTTACGACTGAGATAACATTTGACACATCTCACCTCAGGTCTAGACACAGGACATGCAGGATGCAGGAGTCATGAGGCAGGAAACGGTCGAAACCAGGAAGGCCAAACTCCAAAAACAGTTTGAAGTTACATTACATTGCATTTAGCTGACGCTTTTGTCCAAAGCGACTTACAATAAGTACATGCGACCAGGAAGACACAACCTTGAAGAAAACAGAATCATATAAGTATATCAGGTTTCATAGAGCCAAACATTTCAAGTGCTACTCAACTGGCTTTAGGTAATCCAGTCCTTTATTGGTATAAAAGTTCAGGCGGGTATAGGTTCCAGGTAATGGGATCACAGGAATCAGAAACTTGGGAGAACATGAAAGCTACAATGAATGTTTACAAACTGGCAGGCAGTGAATGGAAAATGGCTGCTTGAATATCTGCAGGGCTGGTGAGGAAGTAAGGGTAGGTGTGTAGAGGGGTGAAGCAGTCAGGTGAGTGAAAAGGAGGGGAAAGTGCGAGGGCCTCTGGTGGGTGGAGGGAAAACGACAGAAGGGGCCTGGGAAAAGTGAATGTGGCTGGAGAGGAAAACAGAGAGACAGACGCTGACAAGAACCTTTTTTTTTTTAGCTGATCTGGAGTTTTCAGACACATTATTAGTTTGCGAAGCTGCTGTTGGATTGCACATTTTCATTTTACTGTATTTATTCCCAAACTAAGTCATCAAAGTTGTTACAAAGTGATGTATTTTGACTGCCCGGATCCAGACCTCTATAATCTCAAATGGTTGCGTTTTAGATAGATAGATGTATACTTTATACGGGAAATTGTCAGGCCACTAACAGAATGTGAAGCTGGAGAGGAGTTAGTCATTTATGATTTATCATAATTATAAAACTGTAGGATGCATAAAGCTGATAAATTGTGTTCTTGCTGAACTTATTATGATAGTTGTGTTGATGCTATGTGTTTTCTTTTGTACAATAAACATGCAAAACCTATCAACTCATGTATGTCATTAACTTAGCAAACAACAGTGCAAAAATAAGCAAAATGATCTGAAGATGATTAGTATGCACATCTAAATACAAAACATGTATTAGCACTTTAAGCATTTTAATTATTGACTAAACTCAACGTTTGCTTTTTTCAAGCAGCAGTCTGTGATGCACATGTGCAACAGAGGAACAATTTATGTTGTTATAATATTAATTTTTGTTTACAAACCCAACACCGTATCTTTTTGTAAGGGCAGTGTCATCTAATTTCTGATTTCCTAATTTCAACCTTTGTTCTAACCCATCTGTTCAGTAGAGCTAAATATTGAATGGTACTGATGTGAAAAATAACAACATTAATCCAAATTCAAACAGTGAAGTGCTTGATAAATGCCAGCCCCTATTATTTTGCTGCCTGTGCCACCTTTAATGAGCTTAGTGACTGTCCACTTAACAACATGACTCTCTGTAATGGCTGCGGGGACACATTTTATTGCAAATGTAATCTGCAACTGCCTGATTCTTTATATGATTGACACATTAATTAATTTAAGTCACGCAAATTTAAATAAATCAGCTTAATTTGGCATTTCTTGAAATGCAATTACAACTGCTTGTTTATTTCGGTGAGACTGAGATGTCTGAAGGAAACAGAGAAGTAATAATAATGTGAGAAGAGATAAATGGTATAAAGTGAAATAATGGGAAAAATACGTGGAAATCAATGTTTTGCTTGTGGGTTACAATCAATGCAAAGAAAGATACATTTTATATAAGACAAATAGCATGAGAGCAATAATAATTAGAAGAAAAAAAACAAGACAGATTTTAAAACAGGTGCAGACAGTGCAACCAAGCATCTGGAGAGAGAGAGAGAGAGAGAGAGAGAGAGAGAGAGAGAGAGAGAGAGAGAGAGAGAGAGAGAGCGAGAGAGAGAGAGGAGAGAGAGAGAGAGAGAGAGAGAGAGAGAGAGAGAGAGAGATAGAGAGAGAGAGAGAGAGAGAGAGAGAGAGAGAGAGGAGAGAGAGAGAGGGATGGGCTTTTGATGGACTCTCATCTGGAGTGTTTATGACGAGGCAGCGCCAGCAGCGTAATGAGTTGACTGATCAATCTCTCCTCCTTGCATGCCGGATCAATAGCACTGTTTTGACATCCTACATTAAGCTCTAACTAATTGCCAGATTGCTAAATGCTTTTAAGAAGGAAGAAACAGAAAAAAAAACATATCCAGGCCAATCAATAATGCAATCACACCAGTGGCTCTCCGGCCCGGGGAGGAGGGGGGCTGTTTGTTTGTGGGAGTGTGGTGAGTGTTAAGGGCCAAACTGTTACCTGCTTCATGAATTGAGGGACTTAAGGATGCATCTTATTGGTGTGAGTGTGTGTACGTGGTGTTGGGGTAGCTGGGAGTTGTGGTCAGGGGTTTGGGGTTTAAACCTCGCCGGCCTCGGAAGACGGTTTGCTGATTAGGCTCTCGTGGCTTAACCACCAAAACTCTAAAACAGCGTCCACGGACAGTGGAAATGAGCCTTAACAGCTTCGTTTAATAAAAGCTTTGTGTGTGAATATTGGACAATCATAAAAACTATGTAACACTGCCAAACAGCAAAGGGACCGGCTGGTGAACATACATAGCATTTAGCAGCGAAGAGACAGACACTTCTCTCAGGATTTGGTGGAAAACAAACAAGAGTGAATTCACCAAATGTCCAGAAACACAACTCCAACAGAATGATAGTGTCGCTTTGTATCTATTGAACAAGACTGAAGAGCTGGTTGTGGACTTTATATACCTCTTATTATTTTCCATCAACCTCCTCTTTAACATCATCTTTATGGTTTCTACTTTGTACCTTGCTGATTTTATGTGAACAAAAGATTGATTGGTTGATTGAATGAAAGCATGGTACATGAGGACCAGTGCTTTTCTAGTCTTTGTGACCACTAGTGCTTTAACAGCTTCTCTTTTAAACCAGCAATTACTTATTAACACAACACTGACACACAGTATGACAATGTGAGATAGATATATATCAGTAATTGCTGGTTTAAAAGTATTTTTTACAAATCCTTCATGACCTTGACAACAGAAGCTGACAAAAACAAACGTTTTCCAAATGAAACAACAAAGTATGCATGTTTTGAACTGCAGACATGGATATTTTCTGATCCGATCGTAATGGCTTTGTTCAACACAGTCTCACTCCCTGAACGTCCAGAAGCGATGCTTGGTCAGGGTCCTATGGCGTGCAGTTGTGAGGCGCCGAGTCTCCTTCAGCTTAATAAACGGACGCAAAGAGCTATCAACTGATTGCAATGTATTCCCATCGGCGGCGGTATTTGACGCTCAGGGAAGCACCGCATCGGTCCATGTCGGCGGCAGTTGGAGGCAATGTGAGGGTCCATTCCTATTGGATAACGGAGGATTTTACACCCGGAAGTAAGTATTCTCTTTACTGTCGATTGATTTTACAGTGATATCTACACTACTCATCAACTCAAAAGCACCAGATTATCCTTGCTAATTACACAACATTGGTTTAATGCTTTTTTATTTTTCGGAGTTTAGGATGGCAGAAGACACTAGACTACCCAGAATCCTCAGCTATCGTTTGGGACTACACCATGTGCTTTGCTTCACAAACCCCGTGATTAGTCCTCAAACTCTGTGATTGGATGTTGGTGTGGCAGTGCGCAAAGTTTAAACGGAGCGTCAAACAGCGCTTTGAAATGGAATGAATCCCATCGACAGCACACGAACAAAAACAAGAATCGAACGTGTCCTACCCCGTGTCCTATATAAAGCAGAATTCTCTTCTCTCTCGCTTTCCTCTCTCTCTTTTAAAGATAAGCACGAAAGGAGGTTGACAACCTTAAGAGCAGTGGGTGCAAGGTCTCCGCATGTTTTTAGAGTGTGTCAGGGTAGGGGAAAAATAGGACCCAAATGCAGAATGAAGAGGGAAGCAGGTTTCAAAATGGAACAAAAGGCGAGCTTTATTCACAAAAGCTGAAAAAACAAGAATCCATGAACAGGTACAAGGCACGAGGTAGCATCCAAACAAAAAGGGACTGTGACCAACATGAAGGGAGACATGAACGACAAATAATGAACCAACACTGAACACAGGAAGAGACAAGACTAAATACAGGGAGGGGTAATCACGAGACGAGAAACAGCCGGGCAGGGGAGGAGAAACACAAGGGCAACAGGTGAACACAATCAGACAAACCAGGGAAACTAACGACAGGGAGGACAGAACAGCAAAATAACCCCAAAACTAGACACACAAAAACTCAAACCCTGACATAACTCCCTCAAGGGATGGATTCCAGACGACCCTACACAAAGTCAAACATTTCAAACTGGGTGGGTGGAGGGGGTCCGGAGGACGGGTCTGGATCAACAGCCCAGGAAAAGCATAGTTCATTGAGGGGTTCTCGGGCGGACGGCCCGGGGGCAAGGCAGAGTCCATGGTGGGGGTCTCGGGCGGACGGCCCGGGGGCAAGGCAGAGTCCATGGAGGGGGTCTCGGGCAGACGGCCCGGGGGCAAGGCAGAGTTCATAAAGGGGTGAAGGCCACAGTGGGCGAACTCAGGAGGCCGAGCATGAGGGCGAAGACCGCGGCACTCAAGGGGCCGGGCTCGAGGGTGAAGAAGGCGACAACGGGAAAAATCCGGAGGACGGGCAGGTAGGCGCTGACGGGACAGCTCCGGAGATCGGGCCGGACCCGGTGCCGGCCGGACAGGAACCGGAGCCGGTGGGAGAGGCGTAGACGAGATCCTGGACATGACATGGGCTGGTGTCAATGGGACCCCGGATGGAGCAAGGGCTGGTGTCGATTGGACCACCAACGGAACAGGGCAAGGAGTAGGCAGGACCCCCGGCGGGACAGGTGTCGGCAGGATCCCCCATGGAAGAGGACAAGGAGTTGGCAGGACTCCCGGCGAGACAGGTGACGGTGGGACCTCCAACGGAACAGGACATGGGGTTGGCAGGACCCCCGGCAGAAGAGTTGTCGGCGAGGCCTCCAACGGCATAGGACATAGGGTTGGCAGGACACCCGGCAGAAGAGTAGTCGGCGGGACTCCCAACGGGACAGGACATGGAGTTGGCAGGACCCCCAGCGGAACCTCCAACGGCACAGGACATAGGGTTGGCAGGACCCCCGGCAGAAGAGTAGTCAGCGGGACCTCCAACAGCACAGGACATAGGGTTGGCAGGACCCCCGGTAGAAGAGTAGTCGGCGGGACCCCCAACGGGACAGGACATAGGGTTGGCAGGACCCCCGGCAGAACAGTAGTCGGCGGGGCCTCCAACGGCACAGGACATAGGGTTGGCAGGAAGGACCCCCGGCACAAGAGTAGTCGGCGGGACCCCCAACGGGACAGGACATGGAGTTGGCAGGACCTCCAGCGGAACCTTCAACTGCACAGGACATTGGGTAGGGACTTGAGAGGTGACTTGAAAGGGGACTGGAGGGGGAACCCGAGAGGAGACTTGAGAGGGGACTCGAGAGGTGACTAGAGAGGGAACTCGAGAAGAGACTTGAGACGGAACTCGAGAGGAGACTTGAGACGGTCGGTTTGCCGACAGAACACGGGGGGCTGGAGTCGGCCGGAACGCCGACAGGACACGGGGGGCTGGAGTCGGCCGGAACGCCGACAGGACACGGGGAGCTGGCGTCGGCCGGTACGCCGACAGGACACGGGGAGCTGGCGTCGGCCGGAGAGACAACAGGAGACGAGGAGCTGGAGTCGGCCGGTACGCCAATAGGACACGGGGAGCTGGCGTCGGCCGGAGAGCCAGTACTGGAGCCGAAACTGGAGTCTGGACCAAGGCTACTGGGGCCAGTACTGAGCCGGACTCATGGCTGCTGGGGCCGGTTCTGGAGCCGGAACCATGGCTGTTGGGCACGGAACAGAAGCCTGGACCCTGGCTGTGTGAGCCAGGTAATGGAGCACGGAAGCATGGCTTTGCGGGCCGGTTCTGGAGCCGGAACCATGGCTGCTGGGGCTGGAACCATGGCTGCTGGGGCCGGTGCTGGAGCCGGAAACATGGCTGCAGGGGCTCGGGCTGGTAGCCTGGACCTGGGTCTCCTTCTCTTAGGAGCCTTTTGGAGGCTCCGTGGACCTCCAAAAGCCAGACGAGACCCATCAAGGCGTTCACGAAATAAGCTATGTTGGGAACTGTGGCAGGCAGGGGGCTAGCAGGCCGGGAAACGCATGTCTGGAGGAAGTTCATAATCCAGCCAGGTAAGAACTTCACTAACCCTGGTTTCTCTGTTGCCCTCTGGTACGCCTCTGCCAGGGCAGCCCTCTTTTGCTCCGCACTGGTTGCTCCCCTCCATTCACTATAGCTGCAAGCCAGCATACAATTCCACTTCAAAGGGATTATCTGCTGGGTCCATATGAGGTTGGTTCATTCTGTCAGGGTTGGGGAAAAATAGGACCCAAATGCAGAATGAGGAGGGAAGCAGGTTTCAAAATGGAACAAAAGGCGAGCATTATTCACAAAAGCTGAAAAAACAAGAATCCATGAACAGGTACAAGGCACGAGGTAGCATCCAAACAAAAAGGGACTGTGACTAACATGAAGGGAGACATGAACGACAAATAATGAACCAACACTGAACACAGGAAGAGACAAGACTAAATACAGGGAGGGGTAATCACGAGACGAGAAACAGCCGGGCAGGGGAGGAGAAACACAAGGGCAACAGGTGAACACAATCAGACAAACCAGGGAAACTAACGACAGGGAGGACAGAACAGCAAAATAACCCCAAAACTAGACACACAAAAACTCAAACCCTGACAGAGTGTCTGTAAGCCTTCTTCTCTTCTTCTCCAACTCCACAAAACAAGTGGGGGATAAAACCCTTTTTCATGCATTTTACAGACAGGCAGTGCTCCTCGGACTGGAGAGCCTCTCCTGCACAGTTGGTTCATGCATTTTTAACAAAGAGAAACACACCGGACAAAATGCCACGGTTTAAAGTGCAGGTGTAAGAGTGGCTGACCTGCTTTCTTACAATTTTCAGAATTCACACAAAAACCTTTCCCGCAGTCCGACTCAGGAGGCAGAGAATAATCTAAATAGACGCCTGAGAGATGAGCATGGAGGAAAAAACAGAGAGAGGAAGGATGCACATGCACAACATTCGTTATACATAATCTAAACAGCAGATACCGGTTGGTAAAATGACAAGAGTGCCTGCAAGGATTTCTCCCAGATTTCAACATGTTGATTTGAATTTCATGGTGCTTATTATAGGAGAAGCTAATTGCGCGCAGATTATTTTGTTATGAAAGTGTGATTAGGCTTTAATTGCCAAGCAAAGAAAAAATCACTTCTTTTTAATATCCCAAATATCATGAAGCAAATCCAAATGGAGAGTGGGTGTATTAAGAGCTGTAATCAATTGCATGATTAGCTGACTGATGGACTTATTCAGAGTCATTTTCCAAACAAAAAGGAATTAATCTCCTCCAATACGATTATTTTCTCTGTTTAATAATAAACTGAATATGTTTAGGTCGTATGCTTTAGGTCTAATAAGGCATCACATTTGAATCTGTTATCTTGGACTTATTTATTGATTCCCTATTATCTGATATTACATTACATTACATGTTACTTGTTAGACGCTTTAATCCAAAGCGACTTACATACTCAATACTGTGGGCAATCCCCACAGGACATCTCCACAGACATAAAACGTTCCCGTGGACATCAATG
Source organism: Gymnodraco acuticeps (assembly GCF_902827175.1). Lineage (NCBI taxonomy): Eukaryota > Metazoa > Chordata > Actinopteri > Perciformes > Bathydraconidae > Gymnodraco > Gymnodraco acuticeps. The sequence goes on from NW_022990947.1 coordinate 3,995,262, forward strand.
AGAAAATATCCAAACAATATCTCCATTATACATGATGTATGTGCTTGATATATACGTTTTCTGTTGCAAAGACACATTTGTTTACATTTGATATACCGAACAATGTGACTAAACTGAATATTTGATCAAATAATAGAGAAAGATAATATGTATTAGTTGCAGCCCCATTACTGTATCCTTTGACCACACGTTTCCACGAAAGAAAACCACCAGGAGTGGCAAAGAAACAAAGAAACAATTCCTCTACCGTCGGTTTCAGTCAGTGTCCTCACACTCATTAGCATTCGGCTCTTTTTTACCAACCCTCATATTTTCTCTGTTCTCCTGTATTTCTTCTTTTCCTTTTCCTTGAAGTTTTCTCCTTTTGTCCCCTCTCTCCGCTTCCTCCTCCTCCTCCGGCTCCACCCCCTGTCCCTGACTCTTCATCTTCCCACTGCTTCCATATCTCTGCTATTAAAACAACTAAATTATTAAACCTATAGTGATAATCAATCAATAACACTCTTTCTTAGAGGGGTAGACCGCTTAATAATTGACTAATCCTGAGGGAACCTCTGCCCCTTGTGAGAATATAATGTGTGTGTTCACCCCATCCATTCTGCGTTTGTGTGCACCTGCATGTGCTCATTGTTCCCTTTGATTGAGATGAGTGTCATTGGTGTAGACTGGCTCTGATGAGGGTCACGAGGGATAATTAAACCCTTAACTCACATTCCTAGAGATGCAGGAAAGAGAGACAACATTGGATGTAATTAGAAAGACTAAGCCACAGGTGCAAAAGGCTAAACGAACACATTGCATGTTGCGTCACACAACTTGAGTAGGATATTACTCATTTATGGAGATAGTTTGACACGCCTACCTTTAAATCCTTATTCCTTTGGCTCTCGCTAGCTTCCATATCTCAACCTACTATAATGAGATTAAAGGTTATTGCAACCACTTAGGTGCCTTTCAAGATGCATTAATCTATATCTTCCTATGAAAATAAAATATCTTGATGTGATGTGTTACTCTCATAGAATTGTCACCAAACCCTGCTTCTCCTCTCTGTGTTTTGGTGTCTTTCAGCTCAATGTTTGGGATTTACAATCCACGAAGCGAGGCCTTATGCTTTCTGGGTTTTTTCCCTTTCCTCTAGTGTGTTATAAAGGTTTTTGTAAATGTAAATGGTTTGCAAAGCTCCCTTCCACACATTATTGGATTATTGCCAACTCTCTTCTCTATCGCAACATCAATTATGTCAGAAATGGGATAAGCTTGTTTCCACTGCCCCAAAAGTGGCTCAAATAATTATTGAATATATGTTTAAAGTAATTGTTTGCTTTTGGCCCCAATAATGAGATTGTCAATATGCAGATTATACAGAGGAAAGGGAACCACATTTCAGATTAACAATTTTAGTTAACTTTGTAAGTGCAACATTCCTCATTTGACAAATTAACAATATTGAATGTCTTATTTGGCTTGTGTTTTTTGTTGTTATGCACACAAAATGCTCTGGCCTGTGAATGAACCTTGACCCGCCCTGCTTGTGTTACCTTCAGGGGAATGTATTGCGTTACGTGTTCAGTGGAGCTTGTTGTATTGTACACACTATGAGCTACAGAGGCTCCTGTGAGTGTTTGCTCTTAACATACCAAAGTGCTTCGGAGCTCTTTCAGTCAGGAATCCACCCCTCATCCCAACTGCCTTCTGCATCGATAACAACTCCCCTGTCAATTGCAGCAGTCAAGTACTGGCTGCCTTCTTCAATCCTTAAATTGCCTCCTAAATCTTGGAGGAAGTTCACACAACTGCTTTTTTTTCTCTGATGGGATTGGAAGCCACCTATTACCCTGACAGTCACTCAGTCAACCCTCCCGGGGTCAAGCAAGAGGTCACATACTCTAGCCTTGGGTGGGTTACACATGTTTTAATTGACAGCTTTGGGGAAAAGACATAGCATTAGCAAAAATGTTTTCCTGTGTCCCCATTGTATAAATAAAAACACTGCAGGAAACCACAATTTATCACCCCATCTACATCCACATTAAATCTAAAACCAAGGTACGTGTTCAGACTGTCGAGAGGTGTTTTTGATTGATTGGTCAGGTCAGGGATGCTCAGCTCTTTAACAACCTGTCCGTCAGCTGTCACACACCTCAACTCCCAGAAGTCTCCTCTGTGCTGCTGGGTGACCGTCTGTTTAAGATTCCTGCATCGTCCTTCTCTCCTTTCACACTCACTTCTGTTAATATCAAAATAAAACGAGACACGCATGTGGACATATGTATAAGGTCAGGTCACTCTTTTTGCCGTTTGGGCACTTTGATGACACAATCTGTCTCCACACATCTCTATATTCACTCTCGTGCTCTCCACCACCTCTTTCCCCCTACACCACTTAATGTCCGCCATTCTCCACTTGGCCTTCCTGCACCTCGTCTTCCCTGAACTGCACCGTGAGTGATGGTCAGGGAGCTGTTGTTCTTATCTATGCTAACTATTGTAACTGTGTAGCTGCTTTCCTGAGCAATTTTAGAAGCCCTGCCTACTGTGAATCGTTTTCAAATCATTAGATTTTCATTATCAATCATAATTTGTATAATGTCTCAACACCTTACATTACTATGTCACTAAGTTCTTAAGTAGCTGCTTATCATTTTTAGCCATGGATGTGTACTTACCTACTTATTTGTCTTTATTTTGATTCCGGTATAACAAATGTGTGCTTTTCATCTATATCTTAATATGTTAGTTTATTGTGTATTATTACATGCATGTAGTTCTAATAAAGGATTTCTGATTCTGATTCTTATTTTACGGTGCATTTGCCATGTCAGCCCGAGGGTCATCCTGTAGCAACGCAGCTCAAAGGCATCTATTCTCTTTTCGATATATGTGTTTTATGTCCAGGTTTTGCACCTGAATAGAGAATATGGTAAAAGCTGACTTTCATGTGTGCACTTTTACATTAACAGTGAGATATAAAAAAGGAGGGTTGCCCTGAAGGCAAAACAGAGACAACACAACCAATTGCCAACGTTTACTGAATCGGACTGCTTGTCAATGGTTGTAAAGTTATTTGAGTTTGTTTCAGTTTAAACATCTCAAGTTCATGACTCAGATATGACTGCACATATCTGCTGCAGACATAATACAGGCTCAGGAAAGAAATGCTGCTCTTTAACAAAGTCGGAACCTTAATATCTTCTATATTTACAGTATTCTTTGTAATACTTCATATGATTTGTGAAATTGGTGGGACGCTTTCTTATTTGCTGGTGTTTTGTCTTTTGTTTATCTTTGGCTGCATTGCATTGAGCTGTCGAGAAAGGAAAAAGACAGTGGGTATATGGCTGCACTCATACATCTATAGCAGACATACTTTAACGTGCATATTAATTACACTCCTGAGACAGCCTGTGTGCCAGTCTGTCTGTGTCAGTCTCTCTCTGGATCCATCATCCCCTCTCACCGGTTCTAGCACGTTCATTAGGACCCTGTTTACTGTCTGTACCCCATCAACTTACAATGCTTTATGCTTTTTGCTAAGTGTGTTTTATGCAAACATGTGCACAATGTGGAGAGTGTGTAAGTCGCTGTGTTAACATGAGGGTTGTGGCTGTTATCCTTCCTGGCGTCCATCCATCGACGTCCCCAGGTCGCCTTGGTCTGCGCTCTGACTGGACGCTGACACAGGACTATCAGAGCTGTCTCTTTGTCCGGATTTCTTTCAGCATCTCTCCCTCTCTTTGACAGAAAGCTGACACAAGATTATAGAGCTGTCCCTTCTTCCGTTCCCTCTTTCTCAGCATCTTTTTCTTCCTGTCTTCTTCTACCCTTACTTCAATCTTAACTTTCATTCTTTATATGATTTTAATGTTTCCTCTTATCATCTTTTACTCTTTCCTCCTTTGTGTGTGAATACAAGTATATTTCCTCTGTGATGTTCAATTAAAATCACCAAGGTCAAATTAAATGTATGCTGGGTAAGGTCTCATCCTGCATGTTTTGTAGCACTTGACCAGTCTGCATCCGGCCCTTCACCGCTATTGAGAAATATACATGATATCCTTTTGCCACAAGTCTAACTTATTGAAAGCAAAACAATACTAGATGAAACTGAATATTTTGTATATATTTCCAAACTGCACAGAACAGTGTGTTTTGTCTTTTTTCCCTCTAAATCTTTCCTAAAATTATAACATTACATTACATTACATTGCATTTAGCTGACGCTTTTATCCAAAGCGACTTACAATAAGTACATTCGACCAGGAAGACACAACCTTGAAGAAAACAGAATCATATAAGTACATCAGGTTTCATAGAGCCAAACATTTCAAGTGCTACTCAACTGGCTTTAGGTAAGCCAGTCCTTTATTAGTATAAAAGTGCTTCGTTAATAGTTCTAACGCTCGAAGTGGAGTCGAAAGAGATGAGTTTTCAGTTTGCGCCGGAAGATGTGCAAGCTATAACCTGCTCTGGAGTTGTGACATATTTTCCCCATTTTCTGCAGAACGATATTTGTGTGTGTGGTGTGGTGTGTGTGTGTGTGTGTGTGTGTGTGTGTGTGTGTGTGTGTGTGTGTGTGTGTGTGTGTGTGTGTGTGTGTGTGTGTGTGTGTGTGTGTGTGTGTGTGTGTGTGTGTGTGTGTGTGTGTGTGTGTGTGTGTGTGTGTGTGTGTCCATCTAGTATCTCCAGAGTTCTGTCTATGGGGCAATATATGCTTCCTGTTTCCTGCTTTGTTAGCCAATGTTAACCTGATACACACTGGAGAGATCTGCGGGGGCGTTGAGGGGGGAAGTCGAGGACAAGATGCAAACGCTTAGTTAGGAAGGAACTGGAAAGGGATGGGAGGTAAAGTGATGCTACATTTGGGTTAAAAAAGAGGTCCACTAATGCAGATGAAGTGATCAAATCAGTCGAATTGTGCCGATGAAACAGGCAAGGGCTGTTCAAATTGATATTGCACAGACAGTGTAACTGCTCAGATGTTGTGTCAGTGGGTCTTAGCATCTATCTCTCAGGAAACAATGCTGTTCGTTATTCAATACCTTTTAATTGGTTTCAAGTCTGCTTCATTTGCATATGCATGCTAAGAGGGCATCTTATTGGAGAAGAGGAGGGAATGGAAATGGGTTGAAAAGCAGAGAGAGAGAGAGGGAGAGAGAGAGTTGTATAAAGAAATGCTAAAAGGAGAAATGAATGAACAAACAAGTGAATAACAGACGGGATGTGAGTAAGTGCTTCTAGAAAAATCAGTCTCTCTGGTTGCCACGGAAACGAGAGGTGCAAGTTGGCTCTGCTCCCTACGTAACCAATTATGTCTGTGTGTGTGTGTGTGTGTCTACTATCTAGGGCTATTCATATGCAAAAGAGAAAAAGTGGGTCTGTGTGAATGTTTGCGAGGCATTTGATTTTTAACTCGATGTGTTTGCATCTGTCATCCGTGTCAAGCTGTCTTCTTTATCACCAGCTGCAATTTATGTCCTTCTCACACACACACACACACACACACACACACACACACACACACACACACACACACACACACACACACACACACACACACACACACACACACACACACACACACACACACACACACACACACACACACACACACACACACACACACACACACACACACCTCTCTCAGTGTGTGTGCTGTGACATGCAGCCTGTACACACACACACACACACACGTCTTTGTCCGGCCGCTCTTTGTGGACTTGTACCTTTTCATGGCAGCCTTTCTGCCCCTCAGTGGGACCACCAGTGAGGGAGAGAAACAGCAGAGTCGGACACTGGCACTAATTGGCTTCGCTCCTGGAGGCCCGCAAAGCCACACTTAGACTACAGAAATGATCCGGTCAGTGTGAGGATGGGGGGGGGGCGTGGGCATGGTGCCTGCATGGATGCGTGGGACAGGGGGAGAGAGATTTGTGATGAGGGGTCTCTGATGAACATGAGAAACCTGCAGGAGTGGTTCAAACTCCTCCACCCTGACCAGAGTAGTTAATTGGTTGGTTGGGGTTGGTGTTTTTGGTGGTAGTTGGAGGATATAGGGGAGAGAAGGCTTTTGTATGGTGCACTTCAGCTGCTCTGATTGACAGCAGGGACAGGAAGTGAGGGCGTGGGGCTTAGAGAGGAAAAGAGCTTTTCTCCCCCCCGCTGCCTTCCTCAGATTAACATTCTCCTCCACCTCTCCAAATTCCTCTCGTCCTCCTCTCTGCTTTTTTCTTCCGCTCCTGCTTTCACTCTCTCTCTTCTCTCTGCCATGCCTTTCTTTCCCCCTCCTCTCAATCCCTCTGTCCATTTATATCTATTCAGCATCATACAATCCTCTTTTAAAGACATGCTTGTGCTGGCTTTTTGTTTGCCCCTTCTCGCCTTGTTCATTTCCTCAGAAGCAAAAGATTAGGTTACTCGGGGGCACTTAAGCAGCGGAGGTACATTGCTAAACAAATGCGTACACAACTGTGCCACTGACAAGAAATGATGGAGTATCTACTTATGCTCTATTAGCCCAGGAATAAATCAACTCAAACCAAAAGCAGGCAGTGCTGTAGACTGACATGTTTCAGGGGTTAATTGTAAAGATCATGTCGTAGTAATAAGAACATAGTTTTACCTCTCCTAATAGCTAGTGTTAAAAATGATATATATATATTTCAAAGCTCTGAATAATGAACTGGAAGCTGCTGCACACTAGGAGGTTGATTGAGGACAAAAACATCAGATAACATCAGATCTTTAAAGCATCTTCTTTTAGATTCAACAATTCAAAAACTTTATCGCTTTATCACCTGTAAAAATGCATTTGCATTAACAAGAATCATTAATCTGCAGATAATAATAGATATGAATCTAGATAGACATATAGAGGCATTATTTCCCCTTATCTGTGCAGAAAAGAATAGGTGGATCAATAGATATGACACACATGTAGAGTGTATTCAATTACATCTGTCCACAAACAATGCTGCCATGGCCATACGTATGAGTTCACCGTTCCTCTTGTTCACACTGACTGTGAATGAAATATTAAGTGAAGTTCAGCCGAATATAAATGTTATTAGTCAAATCCTGTGAGTTTCTTCTGAGGTTAATACTTTTTTATTAACCGATAACTCTGACGGCTGAAGCATCACATTAGCTTTGGTTGAACTTTTAAATGATACAGTATTTAGACCAGAATGAGGTCACTGATTTGATTTAACTATAAAACAGATTTAGGAAAGGATCTTTTCAATTCGAACAGGAAGAATAATTACAGCAACAAATGGTGTTTTTAATCTAACAAAGTTGCTTGTTTTTTTTACCACAACAAAAGTTATTGAGTTTAGGTAGGTAAGTTTGAGAAACCGGCTCGAGATACACTTTTTGTTATATTCCATGGAATGGTCTTAACATCCGATAGCAATGAATATCTGAAGTGCTTTGACAAAAAATCCATAACAAAATGTCATCTGTGGAAGCCGTAGTAGGCTACTGTAAAAAGCACGACCGGGCCGGCCCGGATAAAATAACTGGATGGCCTACCTGCCTGTCAGCCTTCCATCTGTACACACACTTATCTCGTGCCCTCATTGGTCAAACTCATAAACCCAATACACATAGCCATCAGATTGCTAATACTGTACCTAAATTAACAATGTCCCCTGATTATCTAAAATCTGAATCAGAATATCTTTATTCGTAATGTGAAAGTATTTCAATTTCACAATTTCAAAGGACGTTTATACCAGTGCTACTGACATTTTCCTCACCAGGTTACTTTGTGGAAAGGGAAATTGCTTTCAGCTTTCACGGAGTGTACACGTTTTGAAAATATGAGGGATTGTTTAAAAAAGATCCAGTTTAAACTAGTTATCTAAAACAACGTAGGAGGATGAAACTAAAGGTGAAACCAAAACTATGAAAATAAGACCCAGATTTTTTGAAAAACATTTTCCCTGTTTATGTTTCTGGTTTGTTCTGCCAATCAAAGCGCTGTCTCCCCATAACTCAGTTAGGATACATTACAGTTCCTCTACCAAGTTTGAGAGGAAGTCTGCAAGAGGACAGTTATTAAGAAAAATAAAATACAGCTGACAGTTTACCACATTCACATTTTATTTCCCATGGCTTCCCATTTTCTGCATTACAATCAACCTAAAATGAGTCGCTATCACAGCCTGTTTACCTCAAAACAAACACAAAACAAAAATAACCAGACATAACATTCTACAGACAAACATAAATAAGTACAGCACACATAATTCAGAGGGACATTTTTCAGATCATATATCCTTTATACACACAGATGCCAGGAACAATGACCTCCCTAGCTATATCTGTTGTTCATGAGTAAAATCTGAAAGGAAAGTAAGCCGAGAGAAAGAGAAAAACAAGGAAATGAAAGAGGTTGAAGTGACGGAGAGAGAGAACGTGATTGGGTAGAGTGAAGGAGGGTGAGAGCGGATAATCAAATAAGGAGAAACACACTGTAAGAGCATTAGCTGAGCTGAATAATGGAATAACTTAAAACTCCTACACACACACACTCACTTGCACTCATACTCACTCAAAAAGCCTCATATACATACAGGTTTCCATCTCATAAATTACAAAATATAACCAAGAGAAAATAGCCATGCACTCGCTGTACAACAGAAACATACCTTCTCCCCAAGAACAAATAAAAGACATAATCAAACAAACAAACTACATTTTTACTCTCAATACAAAGCACCATCTGTTTATATGCATGGGTCTCTCCTCTGAAAATCCACAAATATACATATAGATTGGAGGAAAGGATAAGAGGGAAACTAAATTCCAGTATAACTTTTAAAACAACAAAGTATGCGCCAGCTTTGTGCCGGGCTCTGAGAACTTCACACTAGTGAGAGGACTGAAGTTGAAGTTAGCTAACTGTGACATGTAAAGTGTTTGTTTCTCTTTGTTTTGCGTCTAGTGTTTATCCAAAGTGCAAAAGGGTTTTCTGCTCCCGGCAGCTCATGCGTCTTGTTCGCTACTGCTTTGCCTAACATTATAATACTGTCTATTATTAAAAACAATTAAAACACCAACAGTGCGTGTGTGTATTTTACATTCCATCTTCATGTTTTATTATGCTGTGCATGAACGAGGACCTCAAACCAGACCTGTGTTATTAGTTATTGTGTGTTTTTTATATCTGCATTTATTTTATACTACAAGGTTTGTCTCGAAGATGTGAACATTCTACATTTAGCAATATAATAGCTTCCATTTTGGATAAAGCAGGGCAAACAGCACATGGGTGATGGGACCACGTGCACTGCAGCCAAAGAGGGAGGAGTTAAAGAGAGGATGAGTGAGGTCACGACTCAAGGTAGATCTGAGGAGGTGTTTTTACACACTACACTCAGGATGAAAGAGGATAACCTGCAGCTAAGCTAAGATTGAGCCGTTTGGTCTCCCCATTAAGACAACCACTACCTTGGTTTGTCAGAAAAAAAGGAAAGGAAGTAGGACGGACGCAAGCAAGAAAGGACATAAGGGAGTGTCACCAAAAGGAGTAAAAAGTTAAAGTGCAGACTGAAGAAAGGTAAAGGAAATAAGAAGGCAGGTTGGTTGGATCTCTTATCACCAAACACAGGGTGATGTGAGTGAGGGGTTTAAAAACAGTACCTACAGCAGCTCCGTTACAATAGTACAGCCTCGTCAGGCAGCTTTAGTGTAAGGTCAGCTGTGAGACATGAGCGAGTGGACGCGGGTTCAAGTTAAGGACCTGTGGTGCTGTTTGCTGCTCCGGCTAGATATACGTGAATCTCAGAGGCTATATGGTGTCTGAGGTCAGGGGTTACGCTTCATGGAGGTTATAGTATGATGGTGAGAGGTGTGAACATTCATTGAGCGACAGAGTTGTCTCCAGTGGGCCGGCAACACGGATCCGACTGGGAGGAGCACCTCAATGTCGCCTACATAATATCAGTAGGTGTCTATGTAACAGGGTCAGGTGGTGAGCTAAGGTATTTATCAACCAGGCAAAGGGAGGGTCCTGACTACTACACCTATAAAATATTTAAGATCAGCTTAAAATCCAAGCAGTGACATGTTTATGCTAGTATTGCCAGGTGTAAAGGAGATAAACAGCTCAGCATTATTCCCTGTGATTGGTCTCAGAGTCTGACAGCTGCTCCGGGTGATCGGGGTTTTCTGGGAGTTCGGTGACGTGCTCGGTTTCAGGCTCTCCGTCCTCATCGCCGCTCTCTGCGCTGTAGTCTATCGCCTCCAGAAAGGACGGCTCGTCCTCCTCCATCACGTAGGTGGTGGAGCTGCTGCTGGATAACAAAATAAAAGTGTCATTAACTCGTTCTCTGCAAGTTAATGATGTGAACAAGCTTGTCACGGTCAAAGCTCCTCACCTACATCATGTCAGGGCTTTAGGACAGCTACGGATATTAAACCATGCTAAATGTAGTTTTGCATATAATATTACAGTATATCATTATTATAAATGACTGTAAAGCTATTTTTTTCAAATAAATAACCCTTATTTTCACATATTGTACTGTATAGAATATAACTGTCCTGTCACTGTCCTTCACTCTGAGCTGAACTTACTGGAGGAAACTAAAAGCTCTCAGATTTCACGGAGTGAAAGACCAATCTGAAATGAGTTTCATGGTCCTTGCAAATGTACTTCTGAGAAACCCACTTCTTGAAATCACTTCTCAAACATAGCACGAGGTGGACATTCAAAATGTGGCATTAACAATATGCAAATTCATTTGAATAAACTGGCATTGTACGACCTTTGTTTTAAATCAATGATGTGTTTAGTTTAAATGATAGAATCTTTATTCTTCTTCTTTATTCTTCTTCTCTATCTATTTTATTAGTTTATAAAACGTTTTTTTTAAATCATTTTTTATTTCGATGAGCTGAAACTAGAGAATTGTTGTTATTTTTTTTTAGATAAATTAATTAAAAAGAAAATCAATTAATGTTCTGACTTTCCACTAATTGAGTATTTTACATAACAGACACTATGTACATCAACTACAATATTATACATACTGTATTAAGATACATATTTTTTAATAGAAGCTGGACACAAAGGGTGCTGTGACTTATGAGGCGGTTTTTCTCCTCCTGTGGGTCTTAATGGTTAAATGGTTGCTGGTTGGTTGAGGTTCTAGTGGCTTTTTAATGGTGTTAATGGGCTGAAATGTGATCCCAAGGAGACAGTCGATCAGGGGGGCTCAGACAATGATCTCCCACCAAGCTGAGCTGTGAGAGTGCATCAGAGAGAGAAACTGTGCGTCAGTAAATCTACAGTAAATGTGTGTTTGAGTGTGTGTGTAATGATGTGGATGGACAGAATATTGTCCAAACAGATAATGAGAGTTGTGAGTTTACCATTACAGGCCATTATAGAAATACCAAACCCAATTTCTTCTTGCTTTGTGTTACACGTTCTGTCACCACCAACTTTAGCCATCTCTACATACAATCCATCATAAACATTAAAACCGAAATGACCTTTATTCGCCTGAGGATAAACTTCGATACGTACGTATGTACTGTAAGCAAACACTTACAGTACATACTGACGTCTCTCAATGCCTTCCTTTAAGTCAAACAAAAACACACCCAAACCCGTAGCCATCTATTTACTCACTCCGAGACACCCAGTTTATTTGCAGACGTCTCCCAAAGGCCACAATATCATTGTTGAGCTGACCTATTAAATGCTAAGTGGTACCATACCAAGCTCCGTGCATAAAACCATAAACCTGGGTTGAGAGCAACAAATCCCAAGGGATATTCATAAAAACACACACAAACACACTTTTGGAGTCCCTTAATGATCAGACACATGAATGATGGATGAATGAATCTATCAATATTAGAGTAGAGTAGGTTAGCAGGAGAGAGAGGTAGACACAGAGGGATGTGAGCATTAAGTGGTTTGGAGCTTAAAGCCATTCTTTCAAACCGACTGCCTTAACAAATCTGTGGAGGAGACAACGCTGACGTTACAAAATAAAAAATAAATTAAGATAACCTTGGTGGTCACGGCTTGGGTTTGGCCGAGTTTAATAATTTATCTGTGTGGTGATGAACTCAAGTACAATTTAATCTGTATGGACCTCATGCTACTGAAGGGGGAATTGTAATAGAGTTGACGAACAGTTAAGCTTTGTGGTCATTTATGAGGATGTTTCAGGGAAATGTTGCTCATAGTTTTGAGCTATTTCTTAAATTATGGATGAAGACTCTAGAAACCTTATTGTAACTAATATCTTACAACGGTCTGTGATCCCATTTTGATCATTATTTAAGAGCAGAAACATAATGTTCCTAATGTGTCTTTCTCTTATGTTCTGGGCCATCTTAGGCTCTCTCTAATGATGGCACCAAAATCATCCTAAATTTTGGTATATCAACCTAATATTTAATGACTTTTCCTAATTTTAGCAAGAGCAGTGTTTGGCTAAGGGGATGATTATGATTTTAATACTTTCTATTTTTGCAATTGTTATAAACTAAAACATATAGTTGATAAAGTGCCGCAAGCTAACTTGGAATAATCTATATACTAGGTTATAATATATATAATAAATCGCTTAATTGTACAGCTTAGAAATGTATAAAGTAGTGGATAACTTCAATGGCATGTTCTCAGAGCCCAAAACTACAGATTTCTTCATGAACCACTGGATGACCAAGAATGAGAACATATTGTATTTGACTGATTAGCATTTGTCTATTAGTTAAACATATTTTAATGCTGCTGTCCCTGAAGGCATCGGCACAGTGATGAGGAGTTGCTCGGCCACTGTTCACTGTAATATATTGCTTTCCTACTTTGTGCTTATATATTCCAGCAATGAGCAATTATACAGGAAGGCAGTGTACTCGTTTGAATGTGCATTTAATCCACATGGTACCACCCTGGGTACTGTGGCCTTGAATAGCCTCAGCGTGTAGGTGTTCATGTTTTGAAAAGACAGTGTGATGTTTTACGCTCTTTTAGAGAAAAAAAGACTTTGCTGACAATTATTCATACCCATTCCCCTCTCAATCCAGAGTTTTCATTATACTCCTCACACATGATCATTGATAGAATGTCAATGATGCTCACAGGAACTGCGCATAATGCGAGCCTTCATGTGTTTCTTGAGTAGTGCTTCAGAGGATGAGCGGAGTGACAGTCCCACCGCTGAGTATCAGCGCCAAGAGGGGGGATGTGTCTGGCAGTGAGGAGGGGGATTTGTGCAGATAAAAAGGAAAACAGTCTGTAGCCACTTTACTGTTTTCCAGGTGGAATTTATGGCAACAGAAGACACTTCCCAACTCAGATATCTTGGGGATGCTGAGAAACAATAAAAGTAACTAAATCATTGGTTTGTGATTTCTGTAGTGTTAGACCACAGACTATATTCCTAAATGGTGTGTGTGTGTGTGTGTGTGTGACTTTACTAACCTGACCACTTTAGTGTGCGGCCCGATGATATCGCTCTCTAAATCCAGCAGGTGTTGGTGATTGCGGAGCCCCGTAAGCCTCTTCAGCCTCAGCAGGGCCACGCAGAACTGAGCTCCCATCTCCTCCAGCTCCCTGGTGCCGATCTGAAGACCCTGAACACAACACGAGTGCATGTACATCAGAGAAATATACAGACTAGGTGAATACTGATATGTTCACCAGGTCTAACTATGGCACAGAGAAAGCCACAATCCTCAAACTTGCAAGCAAAGTTCATGAACTTTTCCAACTTAGACCTAAAAAAATATATTTTAAAGGTCCAACAGGAATATAATTTAAATGGCTGCTGGGGTTTTTACAGCTGCTCGGGTGCCTGGGGATGGAGCCGTTGTCCATCTTCAAACGGCCCAATTCTCAATGCTGGAAAGCAGTTGCTGAGCAAACTTTTCATGTTGAAACATGATAGTATATTTCATTTGCAGGAAGCACACATTCAAAAGACTATGTACTCACACCTGCAACCCTAACAAAGTCTTCTCAGTGCTGTACAATCATTCAAGTAAATGAATACTCACTGAGGGACACACATACAGAGCTTAACCCCGACTCAACCAACAAAACGTTCATGTTTCCATTTCCCCAGAGCGGAGCTAGGGACATCTAAACTTGGCCTGGCCACAGAGATATGCAGCCCCAATTCAGGAGACATTAGTTCCTGCACATCTGGACAAACACTTCTACACAAGTGGGGGGGGCTAATCAGTGCCAAAATGGTTTCCCTATACTGCCTCTGAATATGAAAGATGTTGACATTGGCCAAATTCAGTGAAAAGGAAATCATCTGCGGTGAAGAGACAGTGAGAGAGAAGAAAGAGAAGTGAAGAGGTCAGCGCAAAGCTGGAGAAAAGACAGAGGAGGCAATACAAACTGAGAAAACAGGACTGCAGCTCCACCTGCTGGACATTTGGAGATTTACAGAGGCACCTCCCTCTCACTTAAGCAGAGGTGGAAGAAGTACTAAGATTGAGTACTTAAGTAAACGTAGAAGCACCAGAGTCTAGTAATACTCTGTTACAAGTAAAAGCCATGCAATCAAAATGTTATTCAAGTGAAAGTACAAAAGTATTGTCATCAAAATATACTTAGTAATATAGTGTTATCAAAGCTAGTAAAGGTGCAGCTAATTTTTGCTAGTTTTGTATACTTCAGGGTAGTTTGTGAATGATAATCCAGGGGTAACTAAAGTCTTATTTAAGTGTTGTTTATATTTTACATAATTAAAAACAATCTGTAAAGTAACTAAAGAAAGTAAGTGGAGAAAAAGTACACGATTTACCTCTGAATTGTAGTGCAGTAGAAGTACAAAGAAGCAAAACATTTTATTACTTAAGTGTCTTTCTGTATTTTAAAATAAAAGCTTACCTTGTATTTTCCCTGGTCACAGCCACAGAGCGTGCTCTCCATGGTGTAGCTGCGTTGCACTCCTATCTCTCTCCACACAACAACGCGGGCGGTTGACTCTTTGGATCGCTCCACAACAAAACTACAGCTCCCCATGCTGAAGGCCGGGGCGATCTGGGACAGGATCTTAGGAAGGGCCTGAAAAACACATCAAATTGTTGAGGTTTGTGGGCATAAGAGCATCAAGGGGCAGATGATAAAGTCATTTTATTGTAGGGACCCACAACGGTTTTTTAAGCAAAGAATGGCTTAAGTACAGAGCAGTGGCTTAAGAAAGCTTATGCTGCTGTTATCCAAAAACGCTTGCTGTGGCCGGTAGCCTAAAGCCACATGTCCACTAGAAAAATCTGTAATGAAATGGCATTTCTATTAGCATTATGCTGAGCGAAAAACTTTTTTTTGCTATCCAGCATAAAAAGACAAACTGATCTCTACCTGCCCAGTTGGTGAACGGAAATAACAAATAAGTCCTACCCCACTGCAGAGCAACATTCAAGGTGAACTACTGAAGTAAATCACATCTGGACATGTAAATCATATAAGAGCTGGCATCGAAACACAAAATAAATAGATAGAATTCAAAATGGTTCTACAATCTTTTGCTAATTGGGGAAAAAGTTTTCAATGCAAAGTTAACAGTAAGGTGGTTGACATGTGCTGATGTAAATATCAAATACTCCAACAGCATCTCTTTTCTGTAAACTTAGTGTAGGTTATCTCTTTGTGCTGAGTTTGATTTCATTATTATTCAGTGATGTGAGAACAGTAATCTGAACAGGAGGGGTGTGTGTGTGTTTACCCTGTATCCAAGGTCCTCCTGTAAGTCACTGGACGTGGCGCTGATATTGGACTGCCAGACGGTCTCCTTCACACTGCAGCCGTACATGAACACATTCTTCTTCCTCGAATGGCCGTGGTAGTCGCAATAGACCTGTGTGTACACACACACACACACACACCACACACACACACACACACACACACACACACACACACACACACACACCACACACACACACACACACCACACACACACACCACACACACCACACACACACACCACACACACACACACACACACACACACACCACACACACACACACACACACACACCACACACACACACCCACACACACACCACACACACACACACACACCACACACACACACACACACCACACACACACAACACACACACACACCACACACACACACACACACACAACACACCACACACACACACACACACACCCAACACACACACACACCACACACACACAAAAACACACCCACACACACACACACACCCCACACACACACAGGACTTATTAGCTCAAGATGTATATGGCAGTGATCCAAATGGGCTTCCTTTCCTCTTCCTCTATTTGTATTGTTTCAAATAAAACTATACAAATAATGGGTTGAATACACATCCTTAGAGATAATTACAATAGCGTAATTTAATTCACTGTATCTTCTTTAAATACACTGTGATATTGTGTTATAATGGCTGTAAATGTCAATAGTACTGCAGTGTTACTGCTCATACATCTCAAAATATATTTTTTCTCAGGTTTATTTCCAGAGGAAGGACAGCAACCTCACCTTGCTTTGTGTTATAAAGTCATCACCCTTTGTACAGTAAACAAATCTCTCATAAAATATATATATATCTAACATTGCTGACACACAGTGTAGTGCAGAGGGCAATGAAGGCTGTTGTGTATGGTATATGCTTTAATGCCTGAATGTGTTGATTTGATCATGTGTAGCCTAGTGGAAATGCAGCAAAACTGAGTGTGCAGCTACAACAGGAGAAGTGGCACGCGCTTTAGGAAGACGTTAAGAGTGGTTCTTTATTCCCGAGGAAAGATGATGCAGCAAAGCACAAATGCCCCCAAAGAGAAGAAAGCCAAGTTAATTGGAGGTCATACCAGTGGTGCTCTTTGTATGTGTGCAAGGTACTGCAGCAGGCTCTTAGTGTGGTAGATGGTGGGGTGGAGCTCAAGGTTGGGATTCTGCCACTGGCGATTCAAATCCTCTCCACTCAGAGAACAACGATGACTACAGCAGAAGAGGTGAAGGATAGAGAGTGAAGGAGAGCAGAGCCACAGCTGGAGAATCCTTCAGTACAAGGCTTTGTGTGTGTTAATGAAAATAAAGCTGTGGTCAACATGCACCGTATCTTCAGTGTGTATACTTGAAAGCTGTTAATGTGTGTGCATTTCTGTTTTTACTCACTTTCCATTCACTACTCCATCAGGGTTAAGCATGGGGACTATTTTAAAGATGTATGACTCTCTCAGACTGCCTGCTAGTGGGCTGCTGCCCATCAGGAACTCCAGTGTGCCCTTCATTACCCAGCTGGCGTTGGTCTCCCCAGGGTGCACTCTGGCCGACAGGAAGATCAACGGACGATTCCCTGAGGAGCAAGATAAAGGGAGAAAGAAGGGGAAAGATAGAGAACGAATGAGAGTGCAGTAATGAGAGAAAATATACTGATTGTTCAATTCAAAGTCTTTACAGCTGAGGAACAGCATCAGTAAACTACAGGGGACAAAAAACAATTTGGTAAGCATTGGCATGCTCTGATACCCCAGGGCTTTTCTAATGTATTAATAACAAGCCTTTGTTTTAAATAAATAAGCATTAGAAAATAAAATGTGTGTAAATTAGAGAATATTTTAGAGGAAATCTTGGCAAAACTATCTATGAGCCAGGCATTATGCATCACCAAAATGACCAGATTATATTTGTCAGGCTGGCAATACAACAGCCATTTAATGTTAAGATACTATGGCGTATTACAAAAGGTTTCAAGCTGCCAGCTGTTACCAGGACATCTGACAAAAATACATTTTAAACACCTATATCAGTTTCCATACTGATGTGATCAAAAATATGCTGTATATAAAACATTTCCCATGATAACTCAATGATTTTGAAGGTTTTTTTCACCAGGATAATCCATTCAGTATTAATACTGAGAATGGAAGTCCTAGCACAAACAGTTTAAATATATCATACAGTAGTCATAGCCTGCACAGTCTGCTGATCAAGTTTACCGATTTATTAAAAATCCTGAAGCTGCAAATCTCCTGCTCGGGTATGGAGGTGATGGTGAGCAAATAAAAACGACACATTCAGTGATTAACTTACTGAATTGACAGATGTGATCATTGGAGTTGGACTCTGGCATGGCAGTGATGGTGAGAAGGGGGCAGCTGTTTCCTCCCAAAGTTTCACACAGGACGTCCTGTCTCAGGTAGATATGAGGGGTTCTATAAGCCTCCAGTTTGGACAGGTGCATCTGAGGACACAAGGACAAGTTATATTTTGCACACTAACATTATGTACAACTTTCATTTGAGCCCCCATCCCTCGTGGGTTCTTAACAAGTTAGTGTATTATTGTTGTTGCACTGGCTGTTTGATTAAGTGATTCAGATTGAGCTTTACTATTGTGTTTTGTATTATAAATCACTCTGTATAAAAAGGCAGGGAAATGCAATAATCAAAACAACACTATTCAAATAATGAGTTTTTTGTACTAGTTTGAGAGCACAGTAGTTATTTGAGCTGAGATTTTAATAAATTATAAGTGATACAGCAAGGGAAACACAACAGAGGACTCCTTTAAGAGGCGAGAGCATCTGTGGTCATACTGTGGTTTATGAAGTGATTGATTACATTTGACTTTTTTGTAGGGGCAAAACTAACTAACTATGTGCTTAGGAGGGGAAGTACAGTTGTAAATGGTCTTGGATTTGTATAAATAATAATGCTCTCTAGTTTACAAACAGTGTTATTATAGAACTACCTTAAGAGTGGAGTATGTATAAGGGTAATGGTAGGCGAAGTAGCAGACGTCATCCTTATGGCTGAAGCTTGTGCTGAAGGTCATCGTATAATAAGACTTTCCTTTCTGACCACCAGCTGCAATGGAACTCCTGGCAAAGTGATTCCTGCAGAAGAAAGAACATTTTATGAGTAAAGGTTGCATAATATCACACTCAAACTTCTGCTCAGTTTAAAAAATGTTGGAGTTTTATCTCTGTACATTGCATACATTCTTTATACTGTATTCTTTATATTCTATGTTTATTGTTGCATCGTTATAAAGAGGACAAACGCATCTATGATAGTGTCTCAAAACTAAACCCCAAAAGCCCTAAAACTGAACATTATAGCCATCATTTAGAGAATGTTAATGTATAGCAGTAAATTGTAATGACTTGCATAGTACAAGTGTATCTCATAAAATGGCTTCTAAGTGCATGTAGAATTATACATGCAGTACTTTCTAAATATGCGGCGCAATTTGTGAAAAAAGGGTGTAAAGCGTCCATCACAATTTATTTTTCTACCTAAAGGATTCTTTTCAAAGATGTTGCAGTACTTAGTACACTAATAACTCATAATAATGGTGTCAGTGCAATAAACTAGTCGAGAGTGCTTTATAGCTGCTGTTTATAAAACATATAAATATACAAGGTACTTCTATACTGCAGCACAGCGGCCGCATTTTGGAAAATTGGTAAGTTGTATTAAACTACTCTTATTAAAAAAGTGGTTTCTGCCTTTCCACTCTCCCCATAGAGTGCACCTACTTGTAGTAACAGATGTCTGTTCCTGTTCTGACCCAGCGAGGCTTGCCGCTGATCGCCTCCTGCACAGAGTACATTAGCACCTGCATGCCTGCACACACACACAGTCAAACAGACACACACACACACACAGTCAATCAGACACACAACTTTTAGTTATACCTTTTTAAGCAATGATATGGGTGCTAGGTCAATTCAATACAGTCTCATTTAATCTAATATTCAGAAAAGAAAATATTCTGCCAGTCAAATGGAGGATAACATACTAAAACAATGTTTTACATGTTGTTGTGTATCTCACCATAGTTGAACTGGCTGTTGGACTTCTCAGAGTTGATAATGTTGAAGCGGTAGGTGGCTCCGACACGCATGCCACTCACCTCAAAGTAGAACCACTGGTGGTAGTGATTACTGTTGATGTCTGAATTCAGCACAAGGTCATACTCATATCTGGAAAAACACACAGTAAAATATAGTCAACGTTGGTTGTCCAAAGCTTGATGATATTGAAAGGTGACTTAATTAAAACTGCATTGTGGACTTCTACTACTTCCTATTTAACTGATTCAATAAATAAATAAATACTTACTTCCTAACTTGAACTGCCTTCCTGAGGTTGCCAGACTCAAACTGAGAGTTGAACTTCAGTGATTCACCATCATCTTCAACCACAGGACAACTGAACACAACAAAATGTGGGTTATAGATTGAGGTAATCTCCTTTGAAAATGTCACAGTATTCAACAGAATCAGACAAATGACAAAAGGGTAGCTTAGAAATATGTCTTGGTCCGTTTAGACTGCAAAGCATGCAATACTTTACGTTATCGGGCTCTGTAAGAGGGACTCACCTGGGAATGTCTAGGTCATAAACTACTTTATCCACAATATCATTAGGATGGATTAACCTCTCGATGTCCTGGAATATTTTAGACCTGCAGGATTACACCCAAAAAACAGATTCACGGTTGATACAATGGAACCACACATAGGTTATTCATAACAAAATACTGTTTATTAATAAGGATGAATGCAATAAGCTGTACAAAAATGCCTTTACCCACAACCAAGGCCTTAAAGACAAAGCAAAGCTAGAAGTGTAAACTGTAGCTCACATTCAGTGTCTAATACAGTAAATATTATAAAGAGAAAATATTTGTTTTTTCTTATTAATCTGTGTGGCACGGAAAACACAATAGTACACTGTAGTTTCAGTTTTCTACTGATTGCATGGTTTCTAATTTAACACTCAAGTTTTGTATTACCTGTATCCCCTTTTTAGTTTATTTGCTAAATCATTTCTGCATATCAAATTTTTTAGAATAGGGCCTCACCTCTGAACACCATAAACTCTCTCCTGAAGGGGTTCCCTAAATGTTGGGGGTACATGTCCGAAGTAGTCTGGGTAAGCCACTTCTGCGTACTGGGGTACAGAGTGTGTTCCCTTCACCATCTCCACATAGAGGTCGGGGTCGTGCAGCGGGAGCAGCAGCGCAGTGTCTGGCACCTCCAAAACGGCTCCTTCCCCCCCCTCATCCTCGGCACCCTCTGAGCCACACTCTGAACCCAGGTTACTGCCGCTGCCTCCTCCCACACGACGGGTAGCAATACCTCCCAAAAGCAGAGGAGACTGAATGTGTCTCGTGGCATTGACTGGGGATCCATCTTGTTTGAGTCCCCTTCCTCCTTCTCCTGAGTTCAGGGCCCCCTCCTGTTCTAGAGAGACACACTCAAACACATGTGCTAGGTCTTGTTCCATCATCTGCCCTTGAGATGGAGGCCTGGCGAGGGAGGGCAATGTTGTACGTGTGTCGGGGGAAGGAATGTGGGCCTCTTGGTCCTTGGTGAGGTGGATGGTGTCCAGTTCTAGAGGTGTGAGAGGGGGAGCAGGAGTGGGAGCTGATGGAGCCGGCAGGGGGGGCTGTCCTTTTGTTGGGTTGCAATCCTCCTGAGAGCTCAATGTGTGGGCGTGCTTTGGGGACAGGGCTTGAGCTGTGGGCACTATGATTGGCCGAGAGGATCGATTCGAGGCTGACGATGAGGAGAAAGATGATGTGGTAGAGGCACTCTTTGAGGATTCAAAGTTATAACCCTGCAGGAATAAGATGTGGCGATGAGTAATAAAATGTGGTAGAGACCTCACACTCAACCCGTAAAATTGAAGATCTACCAATAACAATACAAACAATGAGCAATACTTAGCGTAAGGGTAAAATGGATTCATCTCATTGTAATAACATCAATCATAGTAACATAAAGGACAAATAAAACATGAAAATAAAACAATTTCTCAAGCTAACAATCATATGATTAAAAAAAGGAAAATAAAAACTAAATAAGGTCATAAATTGATCTCGTGAACATATATTTCTATGTAAACTTAATGTATGTTTCATAATAATTCATTCTGACGCACAATAGTATGAGCAAATAAGATCAAACTTAAGAACAAGTATGTGTTAAAAATATACAGACACAACCGAGAGTATTGTGAAACACATTGTTGAATGTTGTCAAATACTTGCATATCAATACACCAATAATTCATGTGGTATAACTGGATGTTTTGGTCATATTTTCATACTAAAAACCTTTGTCAACATAGTCACAAAGGACTGACCTGGAAGTCTTCAGAAAGCTCCAAGAAGAACCTCTCATAGACCCTCAACTCCTCGAACGGACGGCCAGGGTTCTTTTTGGGATGCAGCTTGTTGAGGTCCGTCTCTATGTCATCATTCTGATGACAAGACACAAAGGGAGAAAACACACACATCAATGTTATACTTTTTAATGTGTGTTGTCTGGATGACAGATGGGGGATAAATTGAGTTTTATTCTGTATTTGGGCTAATGCCCAAGTCTGTTGTTATCTTATGAATATGACTCCACCCACACTCCACCCACACACTAACCTCCTTTTCCCCTCTCTCTCCAAGTGAGGTTCTTACCCTCATTACCTCTGCCCGCCCTACCACCTGTCCTCTGGACCCTATCCCTTCAAACCTCCTTCAGACTATCGCTCCTGATATTCTACCGTTTCTCACCCATTTCATCAACACTTCTCTAACTTATGGTCACTTTCCAAACAGTCTGAAGGAGGCAAGAGTAAACCCTCTCCTAAAGAAACCCACTCTCAACCCGTCTGATGTTATAAACTACAGGCCTGTCTCTCTACTCCCGTTCCTGTCTAAAACACTTGAACGCGCTGTCTTTAAACAACTCTCCTGTTATCTCCATCAGAACAACCTTCTGGATCCGCACCAGTCTGGTTTCAAGGCAGGTCACTCCACAGAAACTGCTCTCATTGCTGTCACTGAGGAACTGCACACTGCCAAAGCAGCCTCCCTCTCCTCTGTCATCATCCTGTTGGACCTGTCTGCTGCATTCGACACGGTGATTCATCAGATCCTCCTTCGCACTCTCCAAGAACTTGGAGTTTCAGGCTCTGCACTTTCCCTCCTTACCTCATACCTCAAAGACCGTACCTACAGGGTAACTTGGAGAGGGTCCGAGTCCGACTCGTGTCAATTAACTACAGGGGTCCCTCAGGGCTCTGTTCTTGGTCCCCTCCTCTTCTCCCTGTACACAAACTCGCTCGGATCAGTTATTAGCCGCATGGTTTTTCATACCACTGACACCCAATTAATTTTGTCCTTTCCCCGCTCAGAGACCCAGGTCGTCGCATGCATCTCTGCTTGTCTAGCTGACATCTCTCAGTGGATGTCTGCTCATCACCTCAAGCTCAACCTTGACAAGACTGAACTGCTTTTTCTTCCGGGAAAAGATTGTCCCACTCTTGACCTGACAATCAACATCGGCACCTCTGTTGTTTCCCCGACTCAGACTGCAAGGAATCTGGGAGTGATCCTAGATAACAACCTGTCCTTCACTGCAAACATCGCTGCTACAACCCGTTGCTGCAGATACACGCTTTACAACATCAGGAAGATACGTCCCCAGCTGACCCAGAAAGCGACGCAGGTTCTGGTCCAGGCTCTCGTCATCTCACGCCTAGACTACTGCAACTCCCTCCTGGCTGGTCTACCTGCATGTGCCATCCGACCTCTGCAGCTCATCCAGAATGCAGCGGCTCGTCTGGTCTTTAACCTTCCTAAAGTTTCCCACACCACTCCGCTCCTCCGCTCCCTTCACTGGCTTCCGGTAACTGCTAGAATCCACTTCAAGACACTGGTACTTGCATACCATGCTGCGAATGGATCTGGCCCTTCCTACATCCAGGACATGGTTAAACTGTATACCCCAGCGCGTGCACTACGCTCTGCATTAGCCAAACGACTCGCTGCACCCTCGCTGCGAGGGGGACGCATGTTCCCATCAGCAAAAACACGTGGGTTTGCTATCCTGGCTCCAAAATGGTGGAATGAGCTCCCCATTGACATCAGGACAGCAGAAAGCCTGCACATCTTCCGGCGCAGACTGAAAACTCATCTCTTTCGACTCTACCTCGAGCGATAGAATTACTAACAAATAACTGCTAACAGAGCACTTATATACTAATAAAGTACTGGCTTATCTATAGCCAGTTGAGTAGCACTTGAAATGTTTGGCTCTATGAAACCTGATGTACTTATATGATTCTGTTTTCTTCAAGGTTGTGTCTTCCTGGTCGAATGTACTTATTGTAAGTCTCTTTGGATAAAAGTGTCAGCTAAATGCAATGTAATGTAATGAGAAGGATCAGAGAACACAGAACCTTGACACCTATGTTTAATTTTAGGGGGATGTTATAGTGCTCTGAAATGTTCAGTGCCTCGCTGGAATGCCAACTCACTCATAAAAAGACCTGAACAATGTTTTCATTTCATCCATAGTTGTAAATACCACATATCAGATATGGGAGGCATGTGATATGAGAGTGTTAGGCACTGTCTGGCTTATGACTGCCCCCTGCTGGAGGTGTGTCAGAAAAAACTGACAATCTGTTGAAGTTAAGTATTTTATCATTGATACAAACTCCCCCGATACACTTATAGATTCCCATTGTTTAGCCAATGAGGGCTAATAATAATTTTTTTTAAAACAATAATTCTTACTAAAGTTCAATCATGATGCAAAAATGTTAAGGCTAAAACGTTAATGATGTATTTGACTTAGGCCTCATCTCTGCAGTGTCTCTTTAACACTCCTTGCATACAGAGAACATTCATTTAACAATTTGAACTCTAAGTGCTACACATAATGTAGGTATGTGAAATATTGTGTGTGCATGCGAGTGCTGAATATTACCGCAGTGTTTTGATCCTTCTCGTCTTCTTCATTCTCAGTATCGTTCTCTGTGTCTGCGTCTGTCTCCTCGTTATCACTTTCATCTACCACATCATCCACTGACACACACACACACACACACACACACACACACACACACACACACACACACACACACACACACACCACACACACACACCCACACACACACACACACACACACACACACTACACACATCACACACACACACACAAAACACCAAACACACACACACACACACACACCACACACACACACACACACACACACACACACACACACACAACACACACACACACACACACACACACACACACACACACACACACACACACACACACCACACACACACACCAACACACACACACACACACACACACCACACACACACACACACACACACACACACACACACACACACACACACACCACACACACACACACACACACACACACACAGTATGAGGTGACTTTCCCTAAAACTAAGGTTTACATTTATTTGCCAAAGTCAGGAGTTCATTATTTTACAGACAGGAAACTAAACGGATTTTGGGCACCGAGTTGAATTACTAGAACAGAGAAAATGTGAACTACAAAATGTGAGCAGCCATGATTCAGAGATGGGTGAGAGATTTAAAAGACAGAGGAATTTTGATAACATGAAAGGCAAGTAGCTTGTTCTGTGACACTGTTCTCCATAGTTGGACAACTGACATCATAGACATGTTTTTGACAATAGGAGTTAACACAACTATGTGGTATATGTTCCTGTTAGATTTTTACTGACATTTGTGGACATCATCAAGGAGATTCACCTAAGTATAGCGCTACATGAAAAGTTATATTTCGATTGAACATGTTTTAAGAATACATTAACGGGAAGAGACAATAGGCTAAAGTTTTTCATCAGACAACCTGTGGACGCAACAAGGAAGCGTATTAGTTGAGGACAATACAAGTAAGCAAGCAAGCAAAAAAGCAATGTGCACTAGGCATCTTTATTGCATGTTTATTACTAACACATGTCATGTGTTAGTTTAATGAAGTTATGAGGGAAGTAAATGAGTAAGCAGCAGTGAGTGAGTCTATGTTTTCTGAGGATGGAGATGTTTCTTACGCACGTCTTACCCTTCTTTAAGGGCCTGTTGCAGAGCTGAAGAATCTTTCTTCCTGTAAGGCATATTGTGTGCAGCAGTATTTCTCATTAACCAATCATGCGGTCGAGGGATGTAATCATTATTTGTGTGTGTGTATGTGTTTATTTTCTTATGTAGAACTGAATCTAGGAGAGCTAACCGCGCTAAATAAGTTTATGTGTCTGTCTGTTTGGCATAAAAAAACAATGAAAGTTGTGCGCAAACACTATGCTGGGGCGCTCTCTAGTGAACTGTGTGTGTGTGTGTGTGTGTGTGTGTGTGTGTGTGTGTGTGTGTGTGTGTGTGTGTGTGTGTGTGTGTGTGTGCGTGTGTGTGTGTGTGTGTGTGTGTGAGAGAGATTCTCACCCCCAGGTGGCTGGCTGTAGAGCTGCGCCACAGGACCTGCAGCAGGTATATGTGGCAGCTGGTAGTGGAAGGCCGATTTGATGGTAGGCAGAGGCAGACGGTTCTTAGGAAAACACTTCCTCATGATGAGACTTGAAGTGTTGACGAGTGGATCCAGAGTCCGCACCGGGAGACACTCCTTTAAAATACAACCACACAGAAAGTAGAGCAGTGTAAGTGTGTGCTGAATGCTGTTATTGTTTGCCATGCGTATTACGCCCTTCTCACTCACAGTGGAGGAATTGTAGAGGATCCGCATGCCATCAGCGTCTATGAATGATTTCCTGCCGAGCTTGATGTTGGTAATGTTCCTGAGGCAGACCAGCAGCCCTTTGCGAATCAGCATGTGGCGATGGCGTGTGTCATTGCGATGCCAATCCTGGTAGAGAGCGAGCAAGATATGCACATGTCCGCCATCCACTGCACGGCGAGCATTCGTTTCTGCAAGGAAACATGGAAGAGGGACATGAGAAAGCAGTGAGGATTTTTACTTTACGACTGTGGAATGGGATGAAGAGAAGCATGGGAGGTGTAAAACGTTTTGTTTTTTTGGTTACTTAAAATCCATATTGGATGATCACAAAGTGCGTTTGCGTCAGTGAGAAACAGAATATCAGTCAAGGACAGGCAAAGCATTCGTGCAAATTGTGTGTGAGTGTCAGAAGAAGAAAGCTCACTAAACTACTGTAGAGTCAAAAGACAATGTTACAAAGCAAATTACTCACTGGATTTGAGCAGCGCTCCCAGTGCATCCAGAGCTACCCTGTTGGTTTAGAAACAAGACAAATGTGTTACATGGTATGCTTAAAAGCTCATTGAAGGAAGAAAAGTGGAGGCAGTGGTTGTGATGGTTTGTTTTACACACAGCATTCATGATGGCTCATTAAAGCAATCAATTGCTTACTTAAGCAGGCTGGTGTTCTTCTTGCTGTATGGCGACACAATTTTGAACATGATTTCCACCACTCCATTCTTGCCCAAAGAAATAGCATTCACCGCTTTAAAAGAACAATACATTAATAAATATCAGACAAAATTAGAAATTGAGAGGGAGGACGCAGGGAAAATCTACAACTGTCGAGTTTAAAAGTACTTACAGTTGGTGGAGTAAACCCTGAGAACCTGCAGGCAGGGCAGAAGCAGTTTAGTATTCTGTAGGTTCTGTTTCGTTAAGTTGACCGTGACGTTCAGCGCGCCGCTCAGACGCGCCTTTACTCCGAATTTTCTGTCTGAAGACATGTTCATGCAGAGAATACATCAGTCATTTTCAATGTTGTTGGATGGTTCAACCACTATTTTATTGATCTACAGCAGAGTTCCCGTTAGCCGGTAATTACCGGACTACGACCGGTAAAATATGCTGAGGACCGGCAAATCTAAATCTCTCCGGTCAAAGTGTCCGTTCAAAATAATTTACGTTTAGCGCAATACCGCATCAGTTGCGCAATTTGCGCCACGTATGTGACAGACAAAAGAGTAGGCTATGTGACAGAGAAGAATAGTCCATTCTAATGTCTAACACTTAATGTGGAGAAAGAGATGTCCTGTATGGGTTGATTGTGCGTTGATCTGTTGGTAATGCCTCGGGGTTCCGGTGGGCATGTAAACAAATTCATAATGCGGCGCTATACTTTGTGGCCTCACCCGGTTGCATAGCGACACTTATTGTTTAGGTGTCTTTTAATAAGCAGGTAGTCATATCATTAGCTAGAACTAGCTATATCTGATCGATATGGACATAAACGCGAGTAAAGTCTAATCTGGCGGGAGAGAGAGATCAGCTGCTGCTGACGAGTCGACACGCAGCTCTGCATGATCACCTGCAGCGGTGAGCGGAACAAAACACACACTTCAGTTTAGAATATCACACATAGCTATTTTAATGACCTCTCAAACTACCTAAACTAGTTATAGATAAGTTTAGTTTTACTGTCGGGTCACTCATTACTGATCCGCGAGCTGCATGATACTGACGGGCTGTCAGGAGAAGGAGAGAGCGCTCCGTTTATTATTCCCGTGTTATTATAATTACTGTACACTTTTGAATAGTTAATCTACTATAATTAGTTTGTCTAATATCGAATAATATCAATTTGTTTTAAAGCACAATACATAACAAAGAAGACTTTTGACCGGCACTTTTCTCATTTTGTCCGGAAGATTTAAACTTTAACGGACATGTTGACCGGCGAAAAAATATTCTAACGGGAACTCTGATCTACAGGTGGCAGTTACGTGCAAGAAAAGTATCAATGTTCCTGCAAAGAAGAACACTGCCGGTTCAGTAAGCAATGCATCTCAAATATTTTATGAGGAAGTAAAGTCTCCTTAATACACAATGTGTTTCCTTTAGCAGGAACAGCGTAAACATTGCTTTCATTTGTTTAAAGGAATGTTAACAGGGCACCTTTAATAGCACAGACCAGACTGACATAAGGGACATTTTGGACATATAACACAGTTAAATGGTGAGAACAGAGACAAAAGCAAACGTTGATGTGTTTGAAACTGTGACATTGATCCTACCTTTTGGTCCAACCTTGGCAAGCAGTGAGTGAAGCTGTAGCATGAGTTCTTCACTGGGAGGCAACTCTTTACTGGCACCGATCAGAATCTGGAATAATATTCCTGTTCCTCCTTTAGACACAAATACTCCTACCCTGCGACCTCTGCCTATAGACAGAAAACAGACAGCATTAGATGTGATAAAACATAATTCATCATGGAAATATGCAGTGGAAATCCTGGTAAGCACAAACCTTAAAACATTATGCATCCCAGCTGAAGTCACTATCACCATTTATAAGAGTGTTAAACTGAGTTGTTTATGCTTTTTAGAACAGATGTACTACTAGTCAGAGTCATAAAAGAATATTGGAAAGGACAGTTAAATTGCCCGCTAACTTATTATCCAGCAAGGAAGTTAATGTTGTTATTAGCTCTAAAAATCAGGGCATGAACTGCTCATCAATTTTGGGTTTGGAAAAAAAGGGAAAGCTCTACGTACCCACAGTCAGCAGCTCACTGAGTATGTACAAGATGTTCAGAGTGGTTGGGACGTCCCTGGTGTTCTGCCAGAGCCACATACATTACACACGTTAAAAAAACATTCAGATCTATACATAGTGAATATTACTGTGGGCCTTTGATGTGTCATCTGTAGTGTAGTTTCCTAGAGCTGTTTATACAAAACCAGGGATGCTTCTTATGTCTGCCTGAAAACACTGAGCTAATTCTGGCCAATCTCATATTGGAGATGTCTAATAGGTTTAAGAAGGATTCCTAAAAGGGAGGGGAAAGACATCTTCCTATTGCTGATTTGTTTTCTCACAAGAGTTGTATGATAAGATTGATATAATTCTCGTGTTATCTTACTGTACATTAAATATCAAGCTAATTTAGTTTAGTCAATTGATCAATCTATCAATCTGTGCAAACAGAAACAAAAACAACTGAGTAAACTTAGTGTTGTCATATTCTGAGCAGCAATCTCCTGCTGTGTTGATGAGTGAGCTTACCTCCAGCGAAGCCAGGATGACCTCCATGCCACTGGAGCCTTTGGACATCACCTCTTTTCCGCTCTTCTCTGCAACACACAACAAAACAAAAAGGATCAGAGATGTGAAGATAAACAGCTGTGCTTGGTCCTGTACAAACAATGTGAGGGCTGTTTTTCCACCTACAGCAGCTTGTCCTGTAAACGTTGGCTGGGCCATAAAGGCAAGTCCCAACGTCACAGTGGATTATCCTGGAACGTGTGAAGACCTCTGCCCTGGGTTACTGCTTCATTGCACAATAAATAGATCATTTTTCTTTAACTGTTACCTTGTGTCAAATAGTTCCTTTCGCACACAAGCTTTACCTTTACCTATCCCACTGAAAAACATGGGAAAATAAACGATTGTGCTGTAATTCCTACTTCAACCCTTTCAATCACGCCGCACAGCTGCCCTGTAATTTATGGGCTGACAGATTCCAGTGTTCTTTGAAGAGGCCTCAGTGATTGAGCCAGTCCTGTTTTGAAACAAATGCAAACTCTCCAAACAAAAACACATGACAGAGTCAACAACAGATTAAGGGCCACTTTCCTTCAACCTGAAAGTGGCCCTTAGTTCCTTTTATAGGACTGTTTTGAAACCAGTATTAACTTATTAAAGAGGATTACATTTACATAAAATAACATACAATAAAGAATCTGTGTAATATTTAAATGTCAAGTTAAATACTGAATTTTATTAACTAGAATACACAGGTATCTTGTTTATTTGACACACGCATTTTCCACCTTTTACGGTCTAATGCTATAACACGTGTTGAAGAGAATATACAATAAATCAAATCAACATGGGTATTGAATGAATAATTATTACTAATTAACAAAATACAGTTCAATCTGAAAAATACTCAGCAAAGAAACAAAAAAACTCAACCGTCTTTCTTCACATTGTTCCAACAAACACCAACTGGGGTTGGGTCAAAATGAAGCCTGTTGATGATCCTACACACGTGAGGGTTTCATGTATCTGGAATTACCCACAGCATGATGTCAATCATGCAGCTTCTATGATCTGATCTCACACACACACACACACCACACACACACACACAACACACAACACACACACACACACACACACACACACACACACACACACACACACACACACACACACACACACACACACACACACACACACACACACACACAACCTCTTAAAACATTTGTCATGCCAGACTTTTTAAAGCTCTCCAAAACCAACTGGCCTTTCAACACTAATCCTCAAAAATCTAAAACAAACATACACACAAGGGATTGCACATAGATCACTGAAAAATAATAAATAATTATAAATTATGATCGGTTACAATCTATTTACTGCAATCTATCTATTTTAATTCCGATGATCTGAGTAGAGCAGATTGACAGCTAACTGATCCGCACAAAAACCTACATATTTTTCATTTCGAGTGATCGTATAAGTAATATATGACTGCTTGAAGTATTAACTCCATTAACTGTACACATTAGATGGTTATTGTTATCTCACCTGGCCTGAAGAAGGTGAAATATTTGCAATGTAAAATGCCCAAAGAATATATACATTTTATCAAAAACACCTGAATTATATATTTCATTCTTAATCTTACCTGGTGGCTCTGGGGAAACTGCAGATTGATAATATCTCCTGCCGTAGCGGTACTCCATTTCAAAGCTCTTAAAATTGACTAAAGCTTTGGGTAAAAAGAAAAGTCCTTTTTCCAAAATCCCAGGTGAACAGGCTCAAAAGACTAAGGTTGCACAGGTCTACTGTAAATTTAACTGTCAACGTTTGATGGGCTATATGAAGTGAAAAAGCCCTTTGGAACATATTTTGTACTTCAATATCCCTGTAAGGCTAGAAGAAAACTGCTCTACTCTCAATCCTCCAGCTTTTTGCCAACCTATGGTGCCAACACAAAGCAAAGGGTCAGGACACCATGAACTCAGTAAGCAGAAACTTTCCCTTGCAAGAACGAGAAATTAGACCTCCAGCTGCTCCTATAGAAATGCGACAACTGTATAGGAAACCTCTCCTCACACGTCCTCTCCTCTTTCCTCCCCCCTTTCTCCTAATCAGCTCTGTGAGGAAAGAGAAAGCTGCCATGCTATTAAATAAAAACAAGCACTGAATTTCAGACAGCAAAAAATGTAGAATTGTTACCTTTTATACTAGACACATTTCCTATTAAACCACACAAGATTTACTATGGTCTGTGAAGCTTCTTGTTTAAAATAGTTATATTTCATTGATTTTTCATCCGATTCATACTTTCCTTCTCGCTATCATCCTTGTTTACTATCTTTGTATCTCTAGACTGTCTACTAAGCTCCAAAAATTATGAACATGAGACAAGAGTACAGCAAAGCCGGTCTTGGCGTGTTTAGTTACAGTGAACCGGGCCAGACCCCGTCTTTCCCCCTCATCAACGTCTCGCTCATACACATTTCAAGTTGAGGCTGCAGGCGGGGTGTGACAGACAGCCAACAGTAGAAGGACAGCTGATATATCAGGAATAACAGGGTCACACACAGAAGCCTTTCCACTGAGCCCAGCCGTTGGGACGGATTAACGTTTAACTTTAAAGTGGGAGGACGGGATGAATTATGGTGAGAGGAGATGAAGAGTAAAGAAGTACGAAAATGTCAGCATGCTTAAAACTTCAAGGAGATGATTCAGCACACATTTTCAGATTCACACCGAAGGTTCTACTTTACCTAAATTCTTATGACTAACTTGCCCTAGCTTAAGAAACTCGTAGTGGCAAGAAAGTGCCACTGATTAAAAACTTTTTATTTAAGTATTCAAATAAACATAATGTAAATAGTTCACATCTGTAGTACTGTGGTAAACAATTCTTAATATTTTAATTAAAAACTGTATTTCAAGTATTTCATGTTTTCATTATTGATTAATCGGTCAATAAAATTGGTGCTTTTTTCTATTAACTGATACAATGTTTGGCTACAAATGTGTCCCAAAGTAGTACAAAATGCCTATCGAATTTCCAAAAGCCCAAGATAAACAACAGTATGAAGTACAAAAATATTAAATGTACCAAAATGTTTAGTTTTTTTTTCTTTTTTCGAGCGTGTAAAACCAAAGAAAATACAAATGAAACAAAAGATGATACAGACATGATACAGTACTATACAAATGAATGTAATAACAAAACAAAATATTTCATTAATAATTGAATAATCTGTAGTATCATTGTCTGATATCAATAAACAACAACGCTTTAGCTAATTACACGTCCGAAAAGGGGTCGGAAGAAGTTTACACTTATTTAATCCGACCCCTTCTCCCTTTTTTTTTTACAACTTAATATATGTTAACATACAATATAAATGTATACTTATAATCTTGAATAATTTATATAATCATTCATATAATATATACAGGCAAGTTAGGAGAATGGTCTCTATATTTATATATATATACATATGTACATACACAAATTCATACAAACACAAATTCATAAATTGAATACAAAACAAGAATATAAACAGTTATGGTTTAGCAGTGTCCTCCCTGTGCCTTGTGAGAATTGTGTCTTTATATCTCTTTTTAAATAGTTTGATGTTTGGACATCCCTTTAGCTCCTCACTCTAATTGTTCCAGATCTTCACCCCACAAACAGAAACACAAAAACGTCTCTTTGTTGTGCGCACCCTAACATTAGTGAATATAAATGAACCACGTAAATAATAATTCCCTTGTCTTTCATTGAACAATATCTGAATATTCCCAGGTAATTGAACATGTTTTGCCTTAAACATGATTTGTGCAATTTGGAATTCAACAAGATCTGACAGTTTTAATAATTTTAACTCTAAGAATAATGGGTTTGTATGATCCCTATAGCCGACATTTTTAATAAGTCTTATTGCTCTTTTTTGTAGAATAAATAGGGATTGTGTTGTAGTTTTATAATTACTGCCCCAGTATTCAGTCGTGTTCGACACAGCGGTGCGTCTCAATGCTTCTTCTGCTGTCAGATCTTCTTCTCTGCTCTCCTTTCAAGGAGTAATCAGAGAACCAGATCTGAAGACACTATCAATTGATCCACACTTTGACTACCCCCAACTCATCACAGCAGCTGCACTGAACACAGTTTAATTTGAGTTGAACTCAACCTGACTAGCTGAAGCTTAGCGGCAATTTAAAGAGAACCAAGGTAACACATCAAAGTTTACAGGTGGAAAGGAGTTCTACTGTATGAGCTTAAATCTGCATAAAGACATGTGTGGCTCCACAGGTCAAATATGATAGATGGCCTCAAATGAGTACCATAAGTCAACATTAGCTCCTAGCATCATCCACCGGAACCTCTGACTCAAACTGCCGCCGTTGAAGTAACATTGTTGTAGTGGAGGCACCAGGTTGTGAAAAGGATGAAGAGTGTGTGGAATAAATGTGACGGCCCCTCTGCTCTGTGTGCTGGGATGTTGCTTTGCTTTCTGTCGCCAGGGCTGCAGACCAGGTGGAGGGTAATCAGCGTCATGGGACACACCGATCCAGTCCTCTGGGACTGATCTCATCTCACACACTTCTGTGTTGTGGTTTAGATATTTATTTTCCTTCTTTTTAACGGCACAACAGCCATGCAGCAAATTATTAGTAATCCACTCCCTACACTTTTACTCAATATTTGTTGGGCATGTTTTGAATATGTTGTGGTCAATAAATTACTTTATTTGTATTAGTTATTCTACCTATGTGTTCCCTGTTTTTGTCCCATTTTAAGAGCAGGGTGCTAATCTGGAGGGGAGATGCTCCTGTATGTGTAACCCTTCATTCTATTCAATATTGTATATTTGCTTATGTAATAGTTAACACAGTGGTTGATTTGATTACAATTAGAGTTGTCGTTTTTGTAAAAACATATTACAATGCCGACAGAAGTTACTGCCAACAAAACGATTTGTGTCTAGTACATCGGCACAAACAAAGAGGTGGCAGCACTGTTCATGTTATCACACTTAGCTTGAGATAACACCAATACTCACATACCACATGTCTCTGAACAAACGCATAAATACAGGGAAATTACTAGATTTAGTCTTTCTTTTGTTACAGTTTGAGAACAGTGCATTGCATGTTGTGTGTGTGTGTGTGTTTGCTCTCACCCTGTGTCTGTATGAGATGATATATCTTTGCAGTGACCTGTCTTGCTGTTTCGACATCTCTCACCATGGTCTCTCCATTCATCCTCTCCAGTTGGGCCAGGAGCATCAGGACCCTGGAGTTACTGGGAACGCTGGAAACACGCACGCACACAAACAAACAGCTTTACTTTTTAGAGAAATATATGTAACATGAACATGTTATACATTAATCCATTCCATTATAAGATTTTAATGAAAGGAAAATGAAGGAAAAAGTATGTATTTATTTATTTATTTATATATTGCATATTCAAGCCCATCTGGAAAGGTCTGAGGTCAGTATAAAAGCGTAGTGTGTCATATGGATGCATTTACAAAGTGGGTGCTTAATACATAAGCATGTGCTAAGAGAGAAATCTGTTACTATTTCCTGCTTCATGTCTGAGATTAAAAAGGGATTAGAATGATGGATCAGTTTTAGTTTATCCAGCATGGAGTTAACCCGGAGAACAGACATAGCAGCCCCTCATATGGGCACATGCCCTTTTATGCTTAAAGTGAGTGAAATATGTCTAAACCAGAATAATAACCAACATAAATAGCCTTCTCTGTTCTAAAGGGCAGTGCTAAATAGAAAACACCCACATAGGCAATGTATGTTATTGTATATTATCTCTTTTTAATTCATTTCAATTAAGTTGACCATTGAGGCAGTTTCTTAGCGCTTCACTATTTCTGGGAAAGTGACCATCCCATGGTTATAATCTTAGCTCAGTGGCGCTCAGCTGGAAACACAAGGTTAGAGGTCAGTTGTTAGTACAGCAACGGCAAACATGGGAGAGAGCATCAAAACTCTGTGATTGAACCCTGTGGAGCGAAGTTTCTCATATATCCTTATAAAGACAGAGAGAGAAACTGTGTGTGTGTGTGTGTGTGTGTGTGTGTGTGTGTGTGTGTGTGTGTGTGTGTGTGTGTGTGTGTGTGTGTGTGTGTGTGTGTGTGTGGACAGAAAAAGAAAACATTGAAAAAGGGAAAGAATGATGAAAAAAGTGATCTAGACAAGGGAAAACATAGCAAGAAGAAAAGACAGCCTAAATCTACAAACTGGATGACTAAGTAACATCAGTGACTGAACACAATATAAAGCTAGAAAAGATCAGGAGAAACACTGAGAGGTTTATTACAGGGGTCTTTTTGCTGCATTAATGATGAGTGTTGTTATTTAAAGTCATCATGACAACTCAAATGGAAAGGCAATTAGTTAACTGCTGTCTTGCACAATAACAGTTTATTTTGGAGGCACACAGTGCAACAGGAAAATAAACAGAATCAACAAACACTTGTGGAGAGGGACAGTTACAAAGCAAAATAGTTCCAGAAAGAATAAATGTAAGCACTCAGTGAGTGACATAGAGAGTGAGAAAGAGAATGTGTGAACAGATGGTTGCAGATTTCACCCAGAAACACTAACATACTACATTTCACAGCCTGCATGTGTTAAGGTGCACAATTAATGTGGTTGTCCTCAAATAGCCAAGCAACTCACCCTTTATCTGTGGCCATTTTGGGTTTGTTCATTTTATCTACTTCAACATGTCATGTCGTCTGCAAGAAAAAAGAAAATTAAGACATGCTGTACAATTTAACACATTTGCATAATTAACCTGTGTGCCAGAACAGGTCCCACTGACTTAACTCCTTGCTGTAACCCCAGGCTCTAGTCAGCCTCATCTAGCAAAGACAAGATAATGATCAACCTAAACTGCCCATAGCTGTGAATGTGTCTGTCCATATGTGTTAACCCTGGAACAAGCTACAGCTGCAGAGATGGCTATACCATGACAGACTTTACTATCTGATACACAGAAGGTCCTGGCTGATTTAATACAAAAACAAAGAGGCTGCCTTACATGCTGCAGATCTCAAATGTCTCGAGACAAAAGACCAGTAGTCGACAAGGTAATTTGAATAGGAGGTCTGAAAAAAAGCTATGCTAAGCTTTTAGTTGCATTAAAAAAAATTGGGTTTTTTTCTGAATGGAAAAAATCAGCATTGTGCAGCAGAAAAGTTCGTCAACAGTTCAGTGAATTTAATTGTCACAGGTTTCCAAAGAGATTAGAAGATGAGGTCAGACGGTCATACAGAAAGGTTTATGGGCTGTGATAAGATGAGTCATAAACAATGTTGCTGTTAAATGTTGAGATATCATTCAACATCACTATTGTTAGAAAAATATACAGTTGTTTTACATAGGTCAAACAAACCTATTTAAAAAGGTGCTAAGATGTATATTAATCAATACAATACATATAACTCTATAATCAGGTTTGTTTAAAATGTGCAGAGTCAGACAGCATAAGCCCACCACCCTTTCTTACAACAGGAACAACCAGTTGACGTCCCGATGATCTTATGGGCTGAGGAGCAGCAAGATCAGACCATAAAGAGACTAGGGATAATCAATTTGAAGCTTTCTCCAAAGCAATTGTAAAACTGATTTTTTTTGGATGCCAGTTTATATAAGCCAGATGGTAACTCTCGTCACAAAGTAGAATCAAATATCTCTTTAGAAAACATGATAAGCTATCGTTATACCACCAGCCCACAGGGACATTTTGGCATAGATGCTCTAATGGTCTCTGATTGGTCACTGTCATTAGGCTACTGTCAGCTAGTAAACAGATGGGCAAGGCTGTTTTACAAGATGCTAAGTTAGATAGGCTAGATGAGGCTGCTAGTGTCCGCTGCACCTGCTGCACTAGTCAGTCATTAACGGCCGCCTGTCTACGACAGCAGGCTAGCTAACGGAGGAATATGCTAACAATAAAGCGTGCACAGGCGATATTAGCGAAAGCACTAGGCCTGCATATAACTGTCAAGAAAGACGCGTTTACGAACCTGCATGTAAAGGAACTGCTGTCCCATTCAGGGTGAACCAATTCCAAGATAAGGGGGCCCGCTGCCGTGTGTTTGTGTTGCCTGAAACGCCCTGATGATGTTGTGATGAGACCATAGGGATGAGACCAGCCCCCACTAGCGACGGCTCCAACTGCCAGGGCTGTCGGCTAACAACGCGAGAGTTCGTTTCTCTGCTTGGTTTTCAGCTAAAGCGCATGTATAAGACAAACACATCACAACTTTCCCAAAAATCTAACATTGATATAGTTGTATATCTCTACTGGCAATGTTTCAATCTATACATTCTTAAGGGGGCTTGAATAGCATTATAACAGATAAGGACTACATTCCCCAGGTTGACAGCGGCTGATGACGTTTAATGTATGCGCCGCTCTGTACAGTCGCTGAAGAGATCTTTTTTAGCTACATGGTTAATACACAACAATAAGGTACGTTCTCGTTTACAATAACTGTCTTTATAATATCAGTGCACTTGTTTTGTATACATAATACAACGGAATAACGTGCTAAACTGATGATATCCCAGCACCGTTCATAAGAAACATCCACTGTGGAGAACATTAGCTTGCTAGCACACGGTATTTCAAGATACTTTCAGACGTTATTGTACTCATTAAAGTGTTGTTGATAATGTTGACAAATAAGCGGACAGATCGTTACTCTCGTATATTATATTTTTTGTAGCTAGCGAAGTTATTTTGCTCTTAACCAGATGCCTCCAATGTAACAATAAAGAAAATGAATGAATATCTTCTGTGACCTGTAATTACTCTACCTACAAATGATATAAGGTCAAACAATGTGCAGTGTCATAGTAGCCCCTACCCTAGCTCAGTTAGTACACCTTAATTAAAATGTTATTTTGCTTATATTTGATGGTGGTTGTAAAAACATTATGTAAATAAAAATCAGTCATAGAGTAATGGTGTTTTTGAACTCCCTACTTAGCCATCATAGTACTTCCTAACATGTTATTGGTTTAAATTGCTGATACTTTTCACTGCACTCAAGCGTGCCATTTACACTTTATTAGGCTGCAATTTAAGATCGTCCTGTCAGTTCTCAGAGCCTACTATAATATACTGCCTGTTCAGCTTTATAGGAGCAGAAGCATGAACATAAAGATTCATTTAAGTCTGTTCTCATATTTATTTATTTATTTATGTCATTACAGGCGAAACAATTGATGTTGGGTTTAATATGTGAATATGTTTAAAGGGGGACCAGCCAAGTGTTTGCCATCTAATATCCAGTAGAGAACGTGAATGAATGTAGTAAACGACTATATGGATGCAAATGTGTGTTTTTTAGATTATGTTGGAATGTATGGAAAGCAACAATGCTATGTTAAGGCTCTGAAATGGCTCTTCATTTCAGTGTGGCACTTGATTTGAGCCAATCATCCATTGAACTCTTTGTTCTATATCTCTTTTCTTCTCTTAAGTAGTCACCATGGTGATGAAGTCAGCAATTGAGGATGATGATGCCGGCTGGGGGCTCGGCATCCCAGAAAAGATGAAGAACAATGCCAACTGGGTGGATATTACACATGAATTCAAGGGCGCATGTAAAGGTACAAGTTCCGCTGGTAATTGTTTGTGTGTTTTGTATGCAGTTGTGAAAGGAACTGACTTGTCCACCTGTTTTATTTATGCAGAGTTGAACCTTGGAGAGTTGCTTCATGACAAACTGTGAGTAGGACCAATTGTTTTTTTGCCTGTCACAAAAAGTTGGCTCAGAAAACACTTTAAACATACCACTGCATGCTTGCCCTCCCAATTAAATGTAACAGATTTTTAGAAGGAGTTTTCAAGTCTGAATACTGTTTCAGAGACTTCATAGCATTGACTAAATGAATATCAATAGAGAGAGACGTGTCACACACAAACAGTGATAATAACAAAACATGGAATTCAGTACATTTCTTCAAAGGAAGAGTTTAAATTTCCCATTTTATTTATGCTCCAGCTATTGAATCTGTAGGATTTGTTGAACCTTTGTGCACATACAAAACAGACACTAAATGTATTGTCTATGGTGATAGGTTTGGCCTTTTTGAGGCCATGTCAGCCATAGAGATGATGGATCCTAAGATGGACGCAGGAATGATTGGAAACCAGGTCAACAGGAAAGTGCTCAACTTCGAACAAGCTATCAAGGTACGGTACCGCTGACCTCTCACGGCTGTGTAATTACAATAGGAATTAAGACATAAAGCGAGATTAAATGTACAACTCTGTTTGCATTTTCTACTTTTAATATTTATATTTGTTTTAAATAAACAATATAATTAACCACCTAGGTCAAAGTCATTTGTATTGCTCTCTTGTATTTGTTCAAGGAAGGAGCCATTAAGGTGAAAGACCTTAGTCTTCCTGAACTCATCGGGATCATAGACACATCTTTCTGCTGTTTGGTGAGTTTCTCTTTTTCTAAACATTGGGGGGTTTTCTGTGAATGTAAAAGCTTTTAATTGTTCTGACCCTTGAAGAACAAATGTTGTGTTTAGAGTAACTCCCCTCCACAGACCCACAAACAAAAAGTGAGTTACGGGTTAATGTTTTATTCAATGGCACTGATGAAGTCATTCTTACTCGTTACATTTCTTTATGAAATGTTGTTGAATTTCGTGAGATGTAGTGCACAAAAGAAATCTGTGGATTCGATATAATGTCAAATATATATTTGTCATTCTACATGAAAATACTCAAATGAAAATATAATGAATTAATGACCACCAAATCTCGTAGTTTATAGCAAACTTTTATCTTTTGAACTGATAAACAATGAACTGATTAAAAAGTCAGGAAAATGTTATGACATTATATCCATTTAAGCCCATTGTATTGTAGATCAGCACTACTGCAGGAAACCCTGTACTCATGTGTGCATGTTTGTGTGTATTCCTAGATCACATGGCTGGAGGGCCACTCACTGGCGCAGACTGTGTTCACCTGTCTGTACGTCCATAACCCCGACCTGATCGAGGAGCCCGCCCTCAAAGCCTTTGCCCTGGGCATCCTGAAGGTGTGTGACATCGCCCGAGAGAAGGTCAACAAGGCTGCTGTGTTCGAGGAGGTAAGCTACTTTCTGACTTCCTGCCATTTTACCAGAATGTGGAAATGTTTGAGTTATTGGCTTTTACAAGTTAATCTTTCTTTTAATACGTTTCTGCTTTGCCTTCTATTGTATATTTGTAATATATTGAACAGTGTTAAAGTTGCAATTGATTGATGAGTCAGTGTCGTATTAATAAGTAACAATACTAATTGACTTTGTATCTATTTTGTAGGAGGATTTCCAGGCCATGACCTATGGTTTCAAGATGGCCAATAATGTCACAGACCTGCGGGTGACAGGTAAGAGTAAAGTGTTGTAGTAGATCATAAAGTCCACAGCTCCACTTATAATGATCTCATTGCAACAATGGTGAGTTAAAAACTAATCCCTCTTTTGTTTGTTTTCTTCCCAGGTATGCTGAAAGATGTGGAGGATGAGTTACAGAGGAAAGTTAAGGTATTTGTTTTCAGCCAGTTTAATCCAAACTCATTTCCATTTGAATATTGCTGAGAAGAATGCTAGAGTATTATAGTATTAAAATAGTAATATATTGGTTTATCTCTTTCTGCTTTAGAGCACACGCACCCGTCAGGGTGAGCAGCGGGACCCTGAGGTTGAGCGAGAGGTACGTTTTTTTTCTGAAAACTCAAAACGTGTTTCAAACCCATGTGGTTGCAGTTTCCACATAAATTGCATATGACTACAAGTTGAAATTCAGAATATGTCTCTGCTCTTGATTAGTTTAGCCTAGTATTCCAACATTTCAGACACAAAGTAAACCTATAACCCTCCCTCTTAATCTATGCCTGTTATATTTCCTTTTCCTTATTCTGTCCATCAGGGTGGGTACTAGATTTTTTCTGGGTGGTCAAAATATAACTAAATGCCAGCCTTTGTCATTCGTTGTGCCTTGTAAAGCTTCAAAGACAAGCTAGAAATATGTTCATTAATAGTGTTGCATGTACGCATGAGCCTGTTTGAATATTCTCTCTTTTTTTCCAGCATCAACAGTATTTGGCCCTTTTCAATAGAATCAAGTTTACACGCCTTCTACTGACTGCACTCATCACCTTTACCAAGAAAGAGGTAATACACACACACAATGTATAAGTTAATGCCTATCACGTGGTTTATAAAATGTTGTTCTGCGTAGTAGCATTGAAGAGGATTGTAATAACTTGTATGTTTAGTTGGTAATTTTCTTCTTTTGTAAAGTGAGTTTTTGCTTACCGTTGTATCTTTATCAGACCAGTTCGGTAGGCGAGGCCCAGAAGCTTGTGGTCCAGGCAGCTGACCTCTTATCAGCCATTCATTCCAGTATTCAGCACGGCATCCAGTCCCAGAATGACACTACCAAAGGAGGTAATACACACACACACACACACACACACACACACACACACACACACACACACACACACACACACACACACACACACACACACGTGTATCTTCTCTACCTTAACCCATCTCCACACAGAGCTACAACACGTTTGTTAAACATTTCTACTTCCACTCAAAATAGCTGAGGCAGCCTCTAAGCTAAGGGAAGATCTTTTCTTAATGTGTTTTCCCTTTGTTCTGTTTTGCTTGTGTCTATATCAGACCACCCCATCATGATGGGTTTTGAGCCCCTGGTCAACCAGAGACTGCTTCCGCCTACCTTTCCTCGCTACGCCAAGATCATCAAGAGGGAGGACATGGTGGCGTACTTTAGCAAACTCATAGACCGTATCAAGACCGTGTGTGACGTGATCAGCACCACCAACCTGCACGGCATACTGGTGAAGCCTTTTTTG
This sequence comes from Gymnodraco acuticeps, assembly GCF_902827175.1. NCBI lineage: Eukaryota > Metazoa > Chordata > Actinopteri > Perciformes > Bathydraconidae > Gymnodraco > Gymnodraco acuticeps. The sequence goes on from NW_022990947.1 coordinate 4,038,018, forward strand.
TGTTTGTTTTATTGCTTATGTAGTTTGAAATGAAATGCTATCTGGTTTTTTCAGTGTTCATCATTCTATATATGTACATGCTTTGAAGGACAATATATTTGATCTAAGCATTCATTCAAAATGTACCAAAATAGTTTTTGTCTTTTATTTTCAGGACTTCTTCTGTGAGTTCAGTGAGCAGTCTCCCTGTGTGCTCTCCAGGTCTCTACTCCAGGTGACTGAATAATTACTTTTTGTCTTTTTCCGACAGAGAGATGTATTGACACTTGCACACAGTTTTTGTAGTTTGTATACTTGTACACAATTAATAGAACCTTAAGATACTAATATACAACCATAAAGTACAAACATATCAGTCTATGAGAACTAACATGATTGTTTTTCTAAATCCAGACAACGTTCCTGATTGATAATAAGAAAGTATTTGGGACGCACCTGATGCAGGATATGATTAAAGATGCTCTGAGATACTTCGTCAGCCCTCCTGTCCTCTCCTACAAGTAAGTCTGTCATTGGAGTGATTAGACACTTGACATGCGAGTCGTTTAATGTCATTTATTTTCAAGCTTTATTTTGCCCCAGGATGATCTGTCTCAAGCTTATTTGTCGTATTGTCTCTCTCCAGGTGTTGTCTGTTTAACAACCACCAGGCAAAGGATTACATCGACTCCTTTGTAACGCACTGCTCCAGGGTATGTTACCTTTACTGTTCAAAGCAGTACTATAAGAGGCTTCTACTTCTGAATACATTTGTTTCAGTCGTCAAATCAAAGGGAATGATTTAGGAGGAGAGGTGTACAATTGTTCACAGTTTAATGGCCGCTGCTGTAAAGAAAAGGACACAGGTCATTTATGCGATGATATAACTTCTAGCTATTTTGGAAGTTGGTTGTAACACTGAAGGATAGGCTAATTTCTCACCAGCCCCATGATATAAATAAGCAGGATGTGAAGCTGTGTGTTTATTCATTTGTTGTTGTTTTGTCAATTTTCCCTGCAGCCGTTCTGCAGTCTGATCCAGATCCACGGCCACAACCGCGCCCGACAGAGAGATAAGCTGGGCCACATTCTGGAGGAGTTCGCTACTCTGCAGGACGAGGTGAAGGCCCGCTGTTTTCTCTTTAGTATTCGCCTTCATTCCTTTATTTTAACGATACTTTAACAAGACACCGCCATAGAGTGCCACAGTGACACCGAAAGTAAGTTAGCATTTTACTACTTCCGGTTCCTTCAACAAAAAAGCAATGCAATCTCTCCATAGGATTTTGGAAAATAGCTGTAAATAAGAGACGGATCACGTTTTGTTCTACGACATTAAATACATCAGGTGATTTTTGAAGAGTTTACGTGTCTGAAAAACGATGGTTGTTACCAAGTGGCTGAATAGGACTACAGTAGTTGTCCAGGCCGTTGTACGTCATTACACCGAACACGTAAACACTCCCGCTAAGTTTGTTTTTCCCCGTGTTCTGCTTGAAAGCAAGTACCTGCCTCCTGCAAACTGTTAAAACAAACGCTTCAACTTGTACACTTTTGAATCTGTAGTTTTGAATATGGATCTTAAGTTGGCGTGACGTTGAAGCAGCGACCCTGCTGTAGTTCGTTTATAGCATAACGTTAGCATTTTGCTTCTGGCGACTAGATTTATGATTAGAAAATTATAAAAGTTGGGTAGACATGTGGATATTATCCGGCTGAACAAAACGTGATCCGTCTCTTAAATGTGTGTCAACCACAGACCTTATTTCGAGCTATTTTCCCAAATCCTATGGAGAAATTGCATTGCGTTTTTGACGAAGGAACCGGAAGGAGTTTACTTCTGGGTTTTAGGACGCGTCACTGTGGCACTCTATTGCATTTGTGCCACACAAGTCAGGCATTGACACTGTACCTACGCTGATGTTGTAAGTTATAACCCTACTAATCCATTCTTCTTTCTTCAGGCAGAGAAAGTGGATGCAGCGCTGCACAGCTTGCTGATGAAGCTGGAGCCCCAGCGGCAGCATCTAGCCTGTCTGGGTACCTGGATCCTCTACCACAATCTGAGAATCATGGTCCAATACCTGCTCAGCGGCTTTGAACTGGAGCTGTACAGCATGCATGAGTACTACTACATCTACTGGTGAGAGAATACTTTATTAGCTGGTACCTCTAGAATCTCTCTACAGCATGCACAGGTGCACTTTGAACCCCTGAGGTTTAATAAGTGTGTGTTTCCATCTGTAGGTACCTGTCGGAGTTCCTTTACGCGTGGCTGATGTCCACTCTGAGCAGAGCGGACTCCTCTCAGATGGCTGAGGAGAGGCTTTTGGAGGAGCAGGTGAAGGGACGCAGCAGCAAAAAGATCAAGAAGAAGAAAAAAGGTAAGCTCTACTGTCGCCTGAAGTTTGTTCTCAGTGTATGATTAAGATAGATAGATAGATAAATACGTTATTGATCCAAATGTTGGAAATATTTTTTTTTACAGAAGGAGCATCAGTGTGTTCAGACATAAAATAAAAAATAATTAAATAGTGGAGCAGAGAATTTACAAAAAATAAAATAAAATGAAAAATATTATATCAAATATAAACAGTATAACAATTCTTAAATATAACTATTAACTATATTAACCAAACATATTTGCACATTTTAAATGAACAAGTGTGATTTTCCTGTAGTGAAGGTGCTTGTCTTATAATGAATTTAAGTCTTGTTTTCCTCTGCAGTTCGCCCTCTGAGCAAAGAGATCACCATGAGCCAAGCGTACCAGAACATGTGTGCTGGCATGTATAAGGTAGGACATCGGCACTGAATTTTGACCCCTCAACTCCTTTCTTCACACCCTGCAGTAACATCCAACCTCTGTACCTCTCCTCAGACCATGGTAGCTCTGGATATGGACGGGAAGGTTCAAAAGCCTCAGTTCGAGCTGGACAGCGAGCAGGTTCGCTACGAGCATCGCTTCGCCCCCTTCAACAGCGTGGTCACCCCCCCACCTGTGCACTACATACAGTTTAAGGTACTTGGTTGGTGTTGATGCACTTCATCCAGCAGGCTCTCATTTTCTGTCCCCCTTACTTCAAACACATTTGTATTGTTCTTTCTCCTTAACACTTCTTTTGGTGTGTCCCCTTTTCTTCTTAATATTCGCATAACCCTTCCTTTTTTCCCCCTTGATTTACTTTTGATTCCCTTTGTCGGTCTTGCACTTCCGTCTTTTTCTGCGCGCTCTCTCTGACTTTTCCCTTCTTGTGTTTTTCAGGAGATGTCTGATCTTAAGAAGTACAATCCTCCGCCTGGCTCCACGGACCTTTACATGGCCGCCAGCAAACACTTCCAGCAGGCCAAGCTCATCCTAGAAAATGTGCCCAGCCCAGACCCTGAGGTCAGTAAAACAATAAAACTTCAGTTGTTAGATTCCCCACATTCTTAAACATAAAAGTAATTCTTAAAATGTATACCTGAAAATATGTTCTACTCGAGATACAAAACAGTTAGTATTACAGCCTTTAAACATTTATTTATAAACATAGCAGCCTCATTTTTAGGGGTCACAAAACTCCAGTTTTTTTACTTTTCTCAACTATCAATAACCACTAATTGATTGACTACAGGTGATCCGAATACTGAAGGTGGCCAAACCCAACATTGTAGTTACGAAGCTCCTGGCTGGGGGGCACAAGAAGGACGCCAAGGTAACAAACTATTCACATTCCCTGGTGTTTAATTTTTGGTTATTTGGATTTAAATTGTGTTTACTCTAGGTGCATTGTGATAGGTTGATCTTAATGGTGGTCAATGTGAAAACGTTGTTCCTTTTTGCTTCCCCAGGTGCTCCCAGAATTTGACTTCTCTGCCCACAAGTACTTTCCTGTGGTCAAGATCATCTGATTCTGCACTGCGGGATGAATATGAAGAGCGTCACCTTAAAGATCATCAGCCACAAAGACTGAACCCTCACCTGTGTGTGTGTGAAAAAGCCCTGCTCCAGTCCATGTCTGAACAATGTGTGTGTGTGATACACCCTACTGTAAAACTGTGATGGAGTGTTCGATACACCCGATTCTTTTTTTTCACACGAATGAGATGAAACCAGAACTGAGAAAAATCACAACTGGACTGAAATGACTGCATCATCTTTTTCTATGCTGCCTCCATAACAGTTTTGTGAAGTGCACATCATTGGATCGCATGAACCCTTCATATGTATTTATGTGCTTATCTGAATGAAATGGTTGAGTGTGAAAGGACTACCGTATCCTGTTTTCTTTTGTACTACGCTCGCTACATGCGAGTACTAGATAGGCATCAGTTCAAATTGTAAAACAGACAGGAGATACAGCAGAGAAGAACCCCTCAAAATTGTTATAATTGTGTCAAGCATAGTAACGTTGCAACAAACAAAAGATCTGATTATCACGTTTACAGTAACGGGAGACCATATTTTTTGGGAATATTGAAATATGTCCTCTGTCAAAACCTAATTTCTGTGTTTTTAGTTTCCATCTTAGAAAATGCAACATAACTTTCTAATTCAGACATTACATTTATTATATTAATTTAAGGGAACATTAACAAACACAAACATTTGAAGACCCTGCCAAAAATATATGGTCCATAAATATCTGAAAATAGATTCTATGTATAAAAAAGTAATAATGATTTGCTTATCTCTCTTTGGCAACAGCTTTTTTTCTCTACGAGAACCACTAGCCTCATCATTTAGTTGTGAAAACTGTAATGTTCACTGATGCATTTTTGGTATTACTGCCATGTACACAGGTTAAGTATACATGTATACATGTGATTGAACTTTTTTATGTTCATATTACAAATATGGTTACAATAAATCCCTCTTAAAACCATGTCTCGGTAGTGGTTGATCGATCATCAATAAAGTATTTGATTATTTAAACCATTCACAAATGTGTTCAACATTCAGAATAAACAAAAATAAAAGCAAATTTAATCTGCAAAAAAACAAAAAAGTAAATCCAATTTATAAAAATCAAGAATGTATTTTGGCTCCAGAAAGGAAATGGGACATTTAAAAAAACAAAACAGGCAGACAACATTATCTGACAAATCAAAGTATTGGATGTAAAAAAAAAATGCTGTTTCAGATAGCAACCTCAAAAGACACTTCCACATAAATTAGATTTCACCAGTGGTCTGACCAGGAGTGCTGATGTGCGACAGGTTTGGACACTCCGTTACAAAGTGTTTCCAATAATCTGCCGCAGGGTAAAAACCAAAATAACAACTTCCCCACACTAAGCCTCGACGCCTCCTTAGCAAAAAACACAATATGTAAAATGAATGATATTTACGCACTAGCCCACGCATGAACTCTAACAAAGTTATCAAGTTATTAAAAGGCTTCAACCTTTCTAAAAATACGTGTTACTTGGGTTGGGCGTTGCAAGGAAGACTTGTTTTAACAGCTTTTTCATTTAAAACATAACATAATAAAACTGATATGTACGTGTCTGCAAAGCTGCCCTTGGATTTAAGTCTTACAAATAATGAACAATCTATGTATATATGCTTAGATTTATCTTATTCTAAACTATAAAATAAGTATTAAGTCAACCTGCAAAATAGTTTGCATTTGGTTTATTGACTCCGTCTAACCCCCCCCCTCAATGTTAAACTCATAGTGACGGAGAATTTTGCCGGGATTAAATCATTTGTCAAAAATTATCTACTGAAGGACTTTGTACTGAAATATCCTTCTCAATACATTACAGAGAATGTATGTGTCAAACATAACACACGCATTTAGTTTTAAATAACTGTCAAGTCCTCAAATATATATTTATAAAATATATATAAAAACTGAACGACACCATCTTATCTTAATATTTGGTGAGACGCTAAATATGTTAGTAATGTGCTTTTGCTTTCAAAATAAAAAGTTTCCAAAACATCTGCATCATGTTAGGACATGTTTATTATTCATGGGGATCATGCGGTCCACAATGTCCAATATATGTATATTGTAGTGCCGTGAAAAGAGAGTCGGAGGCGGTGTATTAAGAATGGAGTTCCAATCTTTATTATCCATTACTTCAGAGAGGTTAACACATGCACTGCTCTGCCATGATGAGCTAGCAGGAATGGCAGCTAAAGCTACAGGTGTTCCCCACTAAAGGGTCCGTGTGGCAACACAATAAGCAAGGTGAATTATGTCCAATAACGTGTCACCACACAAGCCCCCCCAGAATTCACACATAAACAAAATCAGCATGGCGGGGAGGAACGACACGCCGACCCCCACGACTCCTGAGCACGGGAGTCGGAAAAGTGACTCCCGCCTGTGCGGCCCCCGGAAGGGGAGGGACCGGGACAACAGGTCTTAAATCCGTGACAGGGGACGAGGCCGGGGGGCGGCCCCGTCGCGGAGGTCGAGCCAGCACCACAGGCTGGTCCAAGTCCAGGTGAGCAGCCTTCACCCGGTCCACCGAGACGTGCTCGGCCTTGCCACCCAGGTCGACCACCAGGTGCTTGTCCCCGTGCTCCAAGACCTGGAAAGGCCCATCATAAGGGGGCTGCAGGGGGCCTCTGTGCGCATCGTGCCGGATGAACACGTGCTCCGCCGAGCGGAGCTCTGCGGGAACCTGGGACACCTGAGTACCGTGCTGAGTAGTAGGGATCGGAACAAAGGCCTCAGCGGCGTCACGCAGGAAAGCCCGCTGGGCCGACGCCGACCAGGGAGCCGATGCATTTGGGAGGAAATCCCCCGGAACTCTCAGCGGCTGACCGTAGACCATCTCCGCTGTAGAACACTGCAGATCTTCCTTAGGTGCGGTCCTCAGGCCCAGCATCACCCAGGGCAGCTTGTCGACCCAGTTACCGTCCGTAAGGCCGGCCTTGAGGGCCGCCTTCATGGAGCGATGAAAGCGCTCGCAGAGACCGTTAGCCTGAGGGTGGTAAGCGGTAGTCCTGTGCAGCTTAACCCCCAAACCGCCTGCCACAGCGTTCCAGAGCTCGGACGTGAACTGAGAGCCCCTGTCTGAGGAAATGTCTGACGGGGTGCCAAAACGACACACCCACGTTGCAATGAAGGCCCGGGCAACGTCTGCGGCTGATGTCGAAACGAGCGGAACCGCCTCCGGCCAACGGGTCGTCCTGTCCACCAAGGTGAGGAGGTAGGAAAACCCCTGAGAGGAAGGCAACGGACCAACCAGGTCAATGTTGACGTGATCAAACCTCCTCTCAGGCACCAGGAAACGCTCCAACGGGGCCTTCGTGTGGCGGTGCACCTTAGCGCGTTGACAAGCCACGCACTCCCTGGCCCAAGTCCTCACGTCCCTTTTCAGTCCTTGCCAAACGAACTTCGCCGCTACCAAACGGACCGAAGGTTTAACGCCGGGGTGTGACAGGCCGTGCACAGCCTCGAACACAGGACGCCTCCAGCTGGCAGGGACGACAGGCCGCGCCAGGCCCGTAGAGACGTCACACAGGAGAGTAATGCCCGCGTCGCCGAACACCACGTCCTCCAAGCGCAGCCCCGCGCTCTCCACCTTCAGGGCCTGGACGCCGGGATCTGTGACCTGGTCTGCCGCCATGCGAGTATAGTCCAGGCCCAACTGGACGGCACCGATGACGACCCTGGAGAGGCAATCAGCAACCAGGTTCGACTTGCCAGCCACGTGCTTAATGTCCGTAGTGAACTCCGATATGTAGGACAGCTGCCGCTGCTGACGTGCCGACCAAGGCTCCGCCACTTTTGACATGGCAAAGGTGAGCGGCTTGTGGTCGACAAACGCCGTAAATTCACGGCCTTCCAGCATGAAACGGAAGTGCCGCACGGCCAAATAAAGTCCGAGGAGCTCCCGGTCAAAGGCGCTGTATTTGCGTTCTCTAGGCGTCAGCTGGCGGCTGAAAAAGGCGAGCGGCTGCCAAGCGCCCTCCACCCACTGCTCGTGCACTGCGCCGACCGCGTAGTCTGACGCGTCCGTGGTGATGGAGATGGGAGCCGTAGATGATGGGTGTGCCAGCAAAGCCGCCTGAGCCAACGCGGTCTTGACCTCAGCAAAAGCGCCGTCCGCCTCTGCTGTCCAGTCGATCTCCTGGACGGGGGTCTTGCCTTTCAACGCTTCATACAGCGGCCGCATGATGTGTGCGGCCCGGGCGATGAAACGGTGGTAGAAAGTCACCATCCCCAGAAACTCACGGAGCGACCGGGCTGTGAGCGGGCGAGGAAACGCCGCAACAGCCTCCACCTTCGCTGGCAGAGGTGTCGCACCGCCCTTGGTGACGCGGTGCCCCAGGAAATCGATGTCCGACACCCCGAACTGGCACTTTGCAGGATTGATGATTAATCCGTGTTCGTTGAGCCGTGTGAAAAGGGCTCGGAGGTGGGACAGGTGCTCCTGCACTGAAGCGCTGGCGACGAGTATGTCGTCGAGGTAAACAAACACAAACGGCAGGTCCCGCAGCACCGAATCCATCAGGCGCTGGAACGTCTGAGCGGCATTCTTGAGTCCAAAAGGCATCCGCAGGAACTCAAAAAGTCCAAAAGGCGTTATCACTGCTGTCTTGGGAATGTCCAGGGGGTGCATGGGCACCTGGTGGTATCCACGCACCAGGTCCACCTTGGAAAACACCCCCGTACCGGCCAGATGCGCCGAAAAGTCCTGAATGTGCGGCACCGGATAGCGGTCAGGCGTAGTGGCGTCGTTGAGTCGGCGGTAATCCCCGCACGTCGCCGTTCGATTTGGGAACGACGTGCAGGGGGGAAGCCCAAGGACTGTCGGAGCGGCGGACAATGCCCAGGCGCTCCATGGTTGCGAACTCCGCCCTCGCTACAGCCAGCTTAGAAGGGTTCAACCGCCGGGCCCTGGCGTAGACAGGAGGCCCCCCGGTAGTGACGTGGTGTTCCACGCCATGCTTAGTGGTAAGCACAGAGAAGGTGGGTAGCGACAGGTCTGGAAACTCGGCCAAGTCTGAGAAACGTGTCTGCACCTGACAGCGAGCCTGACAGCCCGTCGTACGCTGCGCTGCCAAGTGTGCACACGAGGGAAGAAAACGTTAAGGCATCAACCAAACGCCTATTCTTAACGTCCACTAAGAGTCCATGAGCACACAAAAAATCCGCTCCGAGGAGGGGAAAAGAAATGTCCGCTGTCACAAAATCCCAGCTGAAACGCTGTCCTCCGATGCACAAACACATAGGCCTCACGCCGTACGTGCGAATGGGACTGCCGTTAGCCGTCGTCAATCGCGGTCCGTGCCCCCCACGGGCGACGTCTTCACTCGACGCTGGAACTACGCTCCGTTGAGCGCCCGTGTCACACAGAAACAGGCTCCCCGAAACGCTGTCGCTGACGAAGAGGAGCCTGCACGTGCCGCCGACGCTCAGAGCCACTACCGAGCGCCGGCCCCTCCGTTTCCCGGGGGTTTGTAGCTGCACGGAGCGATGCATCTCTTCGCCCTTGTCCCGAAACGTGCGTGGTAAACGCACTCTCCGGTGTCTCCACGCCGGCTAGCCACAGCCGTGTCCGGCCTCCGCCACGCTTTCTTGACTGCCGGTGGGCCGCTGAGCGTCGCGGCTAACGTCTCTGCCCCGGGCTGTTGCGTAGCCAGGAAAAAACGATCCGCTTCCTCAGCCAAAGCACGGGGCTCCGTGACAGGCGTGTTGGCCAGCGCCGTCTGTACCCGGGGAGGCAAGTGACGCAGGAAAATCTCCGTGAATAAAATACGGGGATCTTCCCCCCCTAGCAGATTTAGCATTTTCTCCATTAGCTGGGATGGCTTGCTGTCTCCTAGGCCTTGAATGTCAAGTATCTGGCGGGCCCTCTCCTTAGCAGATAAGCTAAATGTCTTAAGGAGAAGGGCCTTAATCGCCTCATATTTGCCATGATGTGGGGGGGCTGCGATGAATCCCACCAACCTGGATGACGTGGAGCTCCCCAGCGCTGCTACCACATGGTAGTATTTTAGGTCCCCGTCACGGACCTGTCGGCAGGCGAAATGTGCCTCCACGTGTGCGAACCATGCCTCCGCGGTGTGCTCCCAGAATTCCGGCAGCTTTATGAAAACATCGCGCTCAGCCATGTTCGTTAATTTTCCGGAAACTTTCTCGGAAAAGTCAGGGTCACCAGTGTAGTGCCGTGAAAAGAGAGTCGGAGGCGGTGTATTAAGAATGGAGTTCCAATCTTTATTATCCATTACTTCAGAGAGGTTAACACATGCACTGCTCTGCCATGATGAGCTAGCAGGAATGGCAGCTAAAGCTACAGGTGTTCCCCACTAAAGGGTCCGTGTGGCAACACAATAAGCAAGGTGAATTATGTCCAATAACGTGTCACCACAATATTCTTAATTATGCATTTCATCAAAGCTAATCATCATTCATTCAAGATCAGGATTTGTTTTTATGGCTAAACCTTTACATTTATATGGAAACGATAGGTATTATGAACTTTATAATTCTGAGCAATTAAGCCATTATTTAGCATGTGTGTGAAAACGTTAGGATTGTGACTTGTATATAAAATAGTTTATTGGAGGTTCAACACATTGGAAATACTTCAATGGACTGTGAATAAGTCAAAGCATGACAGAGCAAGCAACACACTCTCACTCCATAATCGTCCAGGAGCGACGTTTGGTCAGGGTCCCGTGGCGTGCAGTTGTGACGCTCCTAGGCTCCTTCAGCTTCATAAAGGGACGCAAATAGCTTTCAACTGATTGCAATGTATTCCCATCTGCGGCGGGATTTGACGCTCATGGAAGCACGGCATTCGTTTGTGTCTGCTGCCCTTAAAGGCAATGTGAGCGTCCATTCTCATTGGATAACGGAGAATTGTACACCCGGAAGTAAGTATTCCTCTTACTGTCGATTGATTTTACAGTGATATCTGCACTACTCATCGACTAAAAAACACCAGATTATCCTTGTTAATTACACAACATTGATTGGTTTAAATTGTGTGCAATGCTTTTGTATTTTCCCCCTTCGATTCGCAGAAACAAATATTTGTTCGGAGTAAAGGATGGCAGAATCGTTTAGGACTACGCCATGTGCTCGTTTGACAAGCCCCATTAGTTCTCAAGCTCTGTGATTGGTTGACCTCCAACTGCATTCCATTCATTCCAATGGCTGGCGTCTATGTCACGTGATCTTCAAATTTCTCCCTGCAGAAAAAAAAATATCGTTTTCATTGTTACCAAGGTGGTTGCTAGGGATGCTGCTATCGATATTATTTATGTTATGTTGTGTAACTGTTTAATGGTGTTATCTTTATTGCTACCCCCTTCCCCGTCAATGTATAGTGTTGGTCCACAGCGCAAACGTATTAGTTTAACAAAATCCGCATCTAAAGATACGTTATTTTCCCATGTGCAATTCCAGTCTCACATCTCACAGCACATCGTCGTTAACAAATACCGGAAACAGACCGAAAACATTTAAAAAAAATAAAAAAATACTTTATTCCGAGTGTGCTTGCTTTTCTCTTTGAAAGTCATCACATAACGACATTGTAATACACGGTTCGGCTGCATTAAATATTACATATCTGCCGTAGTTCTCTATTTATAGAGCCCTGATGAGAAGACTTCTAGACAAACATGAGAAACAGAAAACGTGACGTGGATCATAAATATATCAGCAATTAAACAACATCTTACATTTCTTTTCACACAATACGTCTCCTTACAGTATCAACACTAATTCGGCAGACTTTTATATTTGATACAATTGGTAGATAGGCTGTATTTACACCATAAAGGTGCACAGCTGATATAAATTATATGTTTTAAATGTGAGTGTTTCCTATCCCCTAAACCTCCAGGGATGTACACAGTTTAATACTGGCAACTTATTATTATGGGAAATACGAAAACCTCTTTTAAAACTACAACTTCTAGCGCGTAAAACAAGCTACTCACAAGCGGAAAATGTGCTTTTACACGCGCATAAAATGACCCTCGCGCGCAGATTAAACCCCCTTATGTATGGAAAGCCATTTGCGCCATTATTCGCGCGTAGTTTCGCGCGAATTAACGGGGAGGTCCGTTTGAGTTCAAAATGTCAGTAACCAATCAGTGAAGAGCAAAGCCAGACCAAAGCAATCTGTAGATGAAAAGTTCCTGACATTGTGAAGCTGTAAATTGTACGTTATTCCAGATTCAGGGGATTATGTATTAATTTGCCTTTCAATATAATAAATATATCAATCAATATAACCTGCCTTCATTGTCTTTTAAAATAAAATCTCCTTACCTTACCTTATCTTACTGAAGTGAAGGGTATTTATGTCTCCTTAAATCACCTTTTAAATGTACTTCTTATAGACCCTTTTTGTGTTTGTACACAATGATGACGTAGAACGTATGCGCGCGCATTGTGGCAACAGAAGGATGGCAGAGATAAACAGCTTGTCAAGCTACGCAAGGGGATTATCAACTAAAGATCGTGAATGTTACCTTAACAAGTTGACTTTGACAAATGGTGTCCGACTTCCAGATCCGTGTTCTATTGATGAGTGGGTTGAAGACGTTAGCAAGTGGCCGAATATACAGTGGCCAGATATATATACCTATTTAATTGAGAAACCGAGGGTGTACACCAGAGAGAAATTACGAGCCTATAAATCACTGGATGCTTACGAATACGTTGTCTGTGGTCATGTACAGAACATCAAATACCATGACATAGACTCAGAGTTTTGTATTTTGAGATCAGAAATTCTCCCTAGTCAAAGACAAGGACACAAGACAACGATGTATGAGGCTTGGGTTATAATCAACCAACGAGAAAACTACGTCCTCACAGCGAATTGCACCTGTATGGCGGGGTAAGTAGCCTATTATTTGGTGTTGTGGGCTTGTAGGTAACAGTTCAGGGGTGTGTTACTGTCCTTTCAGCTGGCTATTACTCTCATTTCCATATCAAAAATCGTATGCCTTGCCCTGTAACTTTCTCATCATAACCAGGGTTTGAAACTAACATTTTCATGAACAACAACACTGACAACAGGGTTCAAAATGTCAGCAGCCAATATCATTCAGTTACATTCAAAACCTGATTAAGCTTAGGATACTTACTCACATGTCTAGTAAGTTAGATGTTTACCTACTTCATAGCCAGAGCCGAGATTTGTCTGAGAGCAAATATTACTTTCAAGCCCAGTATGTTTATTATGATTTTGTGAAATTTCAGGCTTGGGTCATGCTGCAGCCATGCAGCTGCAATATTATTCAAAGTTGAGCTCTATGATAGGATGGGAAGGACAGAGAAAGCAGCGGTTACTTCTGGAGTGTGCATGTGGAAAGACATCAGCAGGAAAGAAGTCAGACCAGCTCCATTGAGGGAAATCAGCTTCCACAAACCAAAGAGGCTTGGCAGGCAACTTCCAGCAGCTTCAACATCAAAACATGGAGGAAACAGCAAGACAAGCCTACACTGCATTTATGTCCCAAAGCCATCCAGATTTCAGCATCAGCTCATGTGGCTTAGTAGTGCAACCTTCTGAGCCACACCTTGGATCATCGCCAGATGGGATAGCAAGATGTACCTGCTGTGGCAAAGGGGTGGTAGAGATAAAATGTCCCTACAAATACAGGAATAGCCTTCAAGGATGTACAGAAGACAAGCAGTTTTGTCTGGACAAGTCATTCTCGTTGAAACATTCACACACATACTACTATCAAACTCAACTTCACATGTTTGTGTGTGGTGTTAGCTACTGTGACTTTGTGTTGTGGACTAAGGAGAAGTTCATTGTGCAACGTATCCTAAGAAATTAAGAGTTTCTGCAGGAGGCTTTGCCAAAAGCACATGACTTCTTTAGCTCGAGTGTGTTGCCTGAATTACTGACAAGAAGACATGATCCTGTCTTGGTGTCACAGAGAGCCTGCGAATACTGTGAAAGACCAGATTTTGGTAAAATGATAATCTGTGTCAAATGCAACAACCACATTCACTACAGTTGTGCACACATAAAAAGGAAGCCAGCAACATGGTTATGTAGGAAATGTCAGAGTTGAGGCTTGAATGCCTTCATGTAGGAGTGGGCAATATAATGTATTGTATTGTGATAGGAGACCAGATATGGTGTTAGATGTCAGTTATGGATTGTCTTTCCCTGGTTGTTAAAGTTGCATTACAGTTGAAACAATGAATTCATCATCAGCCTTTTCTTTACATTGATGTTGTTATTGACAGCTGTGTCTAGATGCACTTCAGTGCAACAAGATATTTTAAGTTTTATTCTGTAATGCTATATATGTATCCATAGAGATAATTTGCGACCTAAAATTATTATTTACTGTTTACAACATACAGAACCAGTTTGATTCTAATATATTGTACATACTCCTACTTTCCATGTTGTTAATGTTTAGTGGCACTTTAATGGCACCTGAATGGAATGAAACTCTGTTAGTAACAACATTACAAATAAATGTGATACTGCACTCTGAATTGTTGAGATAATCTGGGGGGGAAAGGACCATTAGACACACCAGTGGCAGCCAATGTGGGGAGGTTTATTAAAATGCATTACGTTTTAAGTACAGTAGGCCTATATACATGTTTTACAAATGTAAAATCACTTTATAAAAGTCATACATGGTTATGTGTAACTCATTTGGGAACAACACTCTTACAGAGGTTTGTGAGGGCACCACATACAATAACAACATAATCTAGTATGTCAACCTGCGACAAAGGAATAACTGTTTGTAAAATCTTAAAGTTTTTCCACCGACCAATAACTCGCTCTACATGGATCCTCACACGAGAAAGTTGTCTAGATGTGTCCACTTCCTGTGCAGAAAGCTGCTTCTTTCCTTTTGTGAAATGAGGGATACGAAGGGTTGCACCATAGGCCGCAAGCTCGTCTCTGATGAGAAATCCTCTGTCTGCTAAAACCTCATCCCTAGGCTCCAAAAGTTTGAGGAAACCTGACTCCTTAGTGATCTGCTTGTCTGAAACCCGTCCACCCCACCCAGGAGACAGAAATGAAATTGCACCAGCTGGAGTGATGCTGATCAAATATTCAATGGTGTTGTTGTGTTTATAGTTTGACCATGTCTGGGCCCTGGAAGTCAGATTACTGGGTCTAGCTATGAAAATGTCTGTGCAATCTATTATGCACCGGCATCTTCTAAAGTTGCGCTTGAATATTTTTGGCATATTTTTAAGTACTGCACCCTTACTTGGCCATTTAATGAGTGGCTTGAGGACCAAGGCCATAGCAGGGACCCAGCTCCGCAAAACATTTGATAAGGTGGTTTTTGATACCTGAAATCTATAAGCCAAGTCAGTATTACATAGGCCCAACCTTAATTTCATCAATAGGTGGTCCTCTACTGTAAGTTTGTTGTGAATTCTTTCTACGCTGCCCATCATTTTTGTAATCAGCCACTCAAAGACCACAGAGGTCAGTCCTGTGAGAAAACTCAATTGTCCAATGTTGCACTTAACAGTGGTGTAGGAGAATGTAGATTTTTGCAGC
This sequence comes from Gymnodraco acuticeps, assembly GCF_902827175.1. NCBI lineage: Eukaryota > Metazoa > Chordata > Actinopteri > Perciformes > Bathydraconidae > Gymnodraco > Gymnodraco acuticeps. The sequence goes on from NW_022990947.1 coordinate 4,053,473, forward strand.
TCCTCTTTCAGCTTTACATTTTCTGCTCGTAGTGTGTCAAACTCCTGTCGCAGGTTGACATATTCCTCCTGAAGTTGACTGTATTTCAGGTTCAGATCATCATACTCTCTCTTTGGAACTGGGATATCCTCTTCAGCTTTAATATAGAACAGTGAAAAATTAGCATGTGCTGCAACCAATGCAAACAAGTTCACAATTCAGGGGTTCTCACACATTTTTACCAATGAATTTTCAAAACTTTTCCATGACAGAAGAGAAGATACATTATTGATCCCAGGGGGAGATTTTTCCTCTGCATTTGACCCATCCAGGGGCCAGTGTACACGTCACACACAGACATACATAGCAATTGGAGCAGTGGGCCTGGCAGGAGCACACACACACTAGGAGCACACTGACTCTTTCAGTGAGGGTGGGAACCCTGACAATCAATCAGTTAATTGTAAGATGATATATTTATATATTCATAAATATATTCATACCAGGACAATGATCCATGCTGCATTCTTGTTCTGGAGTTTCAGAAGTAACATTTTGATTTGCTGCAGTGTCAGCTCTCCTCCTTTTCCTATGGTACCTACAGTAACAGCAGAAATGTATAGTTAGACTAATCCATATCTCAAAACAGCAGCTGTAGGCACCAAAGCTTAGGCAAGAGAGGAAAACAAAACAAAAAACGACTGAGAGGAGGGCAACTCTAATCTTACCTGTCCATCTTTGCATTTGGGTTCTGGCTTTGTTTTGTGTACATGAACAAAGATGGCACAAAATCAGGACTACTAGAGTCCAATGATGCCTCGCCTGAAAAAATAAAACACAAACACGTTTGTTTAGCCTAGCAAGCTACTAGGCAAATCTAACGCCAGCTTATCAAACTTTAGCTGCATTTGATTATTATTCTACATCATACAGACAATCACTAATGTAAACAAGGCTTTCCCGTAAAATCAAAGAGTAGGCTAGATCAGTGGTTCCCAAACTTTTTGTGCCCAAGGCACACCAAAGGACAAGTACAAATCTCAAGGCACACCTATTGTGCAAAATAGCCCTTATAACACGTGTTATCACTCATATCATGTAAAATATCTGTAAATGTGCATAATTATTTACTAATGCCAAATAAAATGTGACAAAGACAACTATATTACTCATGAAATATTTATTAACGAAGTATTTCAGAAATTAATTTGAAACGTTATCAAATTAGGCTTCATCAAAGCAGCAACACACATTTAAACCAGACAGGTCACAAAATAAAAAATGAGGCAAAGGAAACTCAGCAGAAATTCAGCACAGAGAACTGTCAATGCAAGGAAGCTGCATTGTCCATGGTCCTGAACTACAAATTATAAATGTAACATTTCAGCAATCAGCATTGAAACATGTGCTATTGTAAATATTTTTGCCGACTAACAAATTAGTGAGATACATGTGCCTGTCGGGGCGCGCAGCATGTTTTAATCCTTGGTGGCACTGAGGAGAGGGTAACTCGCAAGTCCTGTTCAACAGAGAGCCGTGACCTCCTGTTGTTCTTCATGTAAATCAGAGTAGAGAACGCCAACCCCAGAGATGGGGTCGTTACAAAAAAAATGTAATATATTACATATTACTTTTTTAAAAAGTAATATATTACACTACTTCGTTACTATCTACATAAAGTAACTCGTTACTTTACTCGCGGAGCACGTATGAACTGCGCATGCGTGAGTGGCAATAACTTTCCTTACCAGCAGTAGTGTGTATTTGTCATTCAAAACAGGCAACAACCGGAAGACAGAGAAGAAGAACAGACTACGTGATAACAACAAACAACAAATAGCGTGTGCGGTAGCTTCACCTTAGCATGTGTTCTTTGCAGGTGTTTGTTGAGGTTTGACGTGGTGTTTACAGCAGTGGATAACAGCTTCTGGCCTGGACACAGTTTGCACCTCACCGTCACATTCCTGTCTATTCTTCGGACGAACTCAAAATAATGGGCATACCTCCGCCCCTCGAGAGTTATCGCTGACTCAGCCATGTTTATGCAGCACTGCACGTGGAGATGTGGACGTGCAAGTCGCGCAGATTACGTACATATAAACCTACAAAGTACTGATATAGTAAATTTAAAATAATTATTTTTGTGTAGTTGTATATTGCAATAATAACGTATGGTTGTCACAAAATCCCACGGCACACCCGGACTTGCCTCGCGGCACACCGTTTGGGAACCACTGGGCTAGATAACCTCATTACCTGATATAAAGTGGGCGCTGCAGACGCGAGCATTTTTGATTATGTCCTCATTCCAGTCCACACGTTTAATCGCCTGCAGCCACAGACGCCGCCGGTTGCTCTGAAATGGTCGTGGTCCTCTCGGAATCCTATACAACTTTAGTCCGCCGGTGGAATAGCGATTCGTACAACCGTATACGCAACAACCAGACATGTTGATGCTGGGTACAGTTTGTAAATGCTTGCTAACCAGTTGCTACCTCGTCTTTGTCATTCAGAACTGCTGGAAAACAACACCACTTCCGTTGCCCACATGCGCGCGCAACTTTTTGATGACGTCGGCTGTAAAAGGGTCTATAACATGGCATGGTGTAACATATCAAAATGTTCAGTCTCTGGTCTTGCTAGAAATGCAATGTCACTCAACAATATATTAACATATTAGTTACTGAGTTACTGAGTGGAACGAGTGGTGTCATAAATGTTGTATTTAATATGTTAATATATTGTTTAATGTTACACTTCACACAAGTCACGACTGTTTGCAGTTAATGTCGTTGCCATGTGTAACGTTAGTTTATATAATGTGCAGCGCTTCAAACAGTGTGCTGCCTTAAAGGCATTTTATAATGTTATAATTTGTTTGCAGTTCAAAAAGTCACCACTAGGAGTGCTAATGGTATTGTTATTTTTAAGTTCGCCGTTCTTAGCCTCACTTCCGGTTTACGGTATCGCCACTTCCGGTTTAGCGTTAGAGAAACGGCATGGTCTGAGAGAAGAAGAAGAAGACCACAGACAACAGACACATGGCAGCAACTTTCCCTCTGCTTAATTCATTTCTCCTGTTCAACCGGTTAGTAGTGTGTACACAGATTATGTCATATTTCGATCTAATAAGTGTCTTTGAAACTGTTTTATGTGTAGTTTAATGTCATTATGTGAGCTACGCTACGCGTGTGGCTAATGGCGTCCGCTAGCTTCTTTAACACAGGCTGTTGCTCCCTGAATAATGTAGCTCTACTATGTTACTATGTGTATGAGTCCCGTGCACTAGTCTGGCTTACATTTCAAGTTTATTCTGTTTGTATAAATATGTGAAATGCTGGTCTGAGGTCATAATTGTTCATATTATTTAAATCTTAAAGTGCTAATGCTACGCCTCACTGAGGAGAAGTATTGAGGTAGAAAGCTGGTGAAGCCATTTCCTTATATTCTGTTTGCACAGATAATAAAGCTGGTTGGCAAGAAGGAAGTCATATTCATTCGACCACACAACACAACGCAGAGATACATGTGGCGTCAAACCAGAGAATGATTAGATAAATAGAGAAAACGGATATAATTTGTAAGTGAATTTATTAATACATTCTGGCTAGGACAACCACACAAACGGCAGCAACTTTCCCTCTGCTTCATTCTTTTCTCCTGTTCAACAGGCTTATTATCTGATTACCAGCTCTGCACAGCGGACTTGTAACACTAGCAGCAGTGGAGATGGAGCATCAGAACCTGGAGAATACAGCAACAACAACAAGGATCCATTTGAAGATAGGTAAATGTAAATATTACAGTAATAGTGTACTTTCATTGTGTGGGTTTAGTTAAATAGGTTGTAAGAGAGAGAGACTCCTGTCCCACCTCCCCATTTTATTTTGAGTTGTGCATTGTTATTTGTGCTTGAGAAACATTCCACTTGAACTTTATATTTTAATGAACTTAGTAGTAATTATTGTCCTATATTTCTTTCCGATTTCACAGCTGCCTGGGCCTAGCAGCAAGAACCTCCATCTGTACCTGCACCCAGGTCAAGATCTACCGTGGCTCAAGGGCCTTCACCTAGGACCAGAGGACCAGCATCACTACAGCAGCCTCCATCTCCACCTGTGCCTGCCACAAGATTAAGATACACCTCGGTACAAAGGCCTCTACCACAGCCATCACGATCAACCCAGCCAGCAAAGAAGTCTCGTCTAGCACACCCAGGGTTCGTACGGGTGCTGGAAATCCTTGAAAATGCTTGACATTTTACGAGGTGTTTTCAAGGTTTGAAAAGTGCTTGAATTTTGGGAATGGTGCTTGAATTTGGGATAAAGTGCTTGAAATTGTAAATGCTTTACTTCGCTTTTTAGATTAAAAGAAAATAAAGAGGTCGGAGCGAGCTTAATTGCTTCGCTTTTACATAAAACAGCTCCGCTCCGGCCTTCCTGCGCTATGCGCGTGACCTGCAAGTGTTTGTGTTACGTGTGACCTGGGCATTCTGATGAGAGTGATAGATGACTGTATGCCAGGAGGTTGCAGTTTCAACGAGCGTTGGCTAGCAGAAGGCAAATGGCTAAGACGAGGGTCAAGCCCACGAGTAGCCTCCTACCCTAAAAAAATAATTTCAGTTGTTCACGATGGGAGAGTCTGCGCTGACGAGCCACATGAAAGGTACGCCGTAGTAGAGCATTTTTGAATAGGCTAACGTTGCATGTTACATTTGTTTAAGCTAGCGTTAGCAAGCTGAATAGCGAACTCGATGAGGGATAATAATAATAATAATTGCAGGGGACAATCATTTCAGAGGAGCGTACCTATGTTAATATATGCGTTACAGTCACCATCCTGTGGTGGATGAAGCACTCACTGTTATAATTCAACCCAGTCTCACGGCATTTAGTGTTATAGTCACGAAATATAATCTATTGATTCGACACAGAACGATTTTGAAAGCAATGTATTTCTACTGGTAGTATGTTTCGTGCCTAAACCAAATGTGACTTGCTCTATCAAAATCAGTCACATTGACCCGAAGACACATTTTCGTTTGTATTACTGGTCTGGGGGAAGCTCGCGAGTGTGTTTGTGTGTATTGTGTTTGTGTACCGGGGAAACACTCACAAGAAACACCGGCTGTTGTTATGTTTCTAGCATTTACATGTAGAAAACCTAAAGCTTTACGAGAGCAGAAGTCAGGGAAACTCAGATCATTGTGACAAAGATTGATATCAGGACACAGGTCAGAACTAGGGCTACAATAGAAGGTCCAGGATGAACATGCACATTGCCCGATATCATCAGTAGTAATACAATCAGAGCACGGCCAAGAGCTAGCAGTGAGTCACAATGCCTAGTTTGTTTTGTGCGCACATTGACAGTGGAATGTAGCGTAATCATCTTGTGTAGAGACCTCATAATCACACATGATAGTAGTGGCGGTTCGCATTTGTTATGTGCAGGAGGGGGTAGGGAGGCGGCGAATAACGCAAGGAAAAAGCAGTACAGTTTGGGATTAGCCATTGTTAGTCCAATGAAGGTAGGAAGCAGCACTCACCCAGAGGTCAACAGTCCTTGGTTGTCCAAGTCCTTGGTTGTTTATAGCATAAAGAACATCTGATTTAATGTGAGGTAGGGAACTAATCATTTGAGTATAAGTATGTGTTTATAAATATGTAATTTACAACAGCTGTAAGATGCTTGAAAAGCTTGAAAATGCACCTTGAAAATGCTTAAAGTGCTTGAATTTGACTTTGGAAAAGGTGTAAGAACCCTGACACCTCCCTCCCTCCCGCCGACACAGCCACCAGCAGCCCATGCACCATCACCCCCACAGCAGCCAGACCCACTGTCTTGGAAGACAGACAAAGACCATGGCACTGCTCCCCCTGTCTTTACATTTATAATGAATAGTTGGTCGAGAAAGTTCTGATATTGTCAGGGTTCGTACAGTCATTAAAAACCTGGAAAAGTCATGGAATGCAATATTTTTCCCAAAGTTTTGGAAAAGTCATGGAAATATAACTAAAGTTGCATCAAATATAATTTATATGTTATCTAATTGCAGAAATAGTAATACTATAATTGTGAGAGAATATTTTAATCTGATCTTGATTGTATAGAGTTTCTCATCTTTTCTTAGAATCTGTGTTATTGCAAACATGCTTTGCGTTAAAGTCAAAGATCCTCTCTGTAAGTTGAGGTCACAGGTCAAAAGCTTCTCTGCCTTTCCTGTGGGGGAGGGTTTCCTGTCTCCATGCATTTGCGAGACAAACAGATCATTGTCCCAACATCTGCCATTGATTAGGTATAGCGCGGGCTTCTGTGGTTCCGCCTCTTCTCATGTTGGTGCGTGGTGTCTCGCCTTTGTGGCAGAGTTGGCCAGGTTTCGTCTTGACAAGGATCGAAGCTTGGCTACCTCCCCGGCTGTATTAAATCTACTCTTAAATAAACTCTCAGTGCTGTGGCTAAAGATGAACCAGACTCCATAATTTCACCTCAACATTGAAAGACAGAAGTTTTCTTCACACATTTGCGTCACGAACATCGTACCAAGAAATCTTCAGAGCTGGTAAGTGTGATTTCAAATCTATATTTGGATATTGCCTTACCAGACTCTGTGATTGACGGTATCAAAATTACCTGTGAAACTGAGCGGATGCACTTTTTTTTTTTTGTTGGTCTCTCTACTCTTTACATTTGAAGGCATAATTATAACCTTGGAAATCGGTGTCGAAAGGGGATTCTGTCCTGGTCGATTTTCCCTGTGATTGCTGCTGGGGCAAGTGCCCACAGAAGCAAGCACAGCTCTTGTAGAAAACAATAAGAATATTTGGGGCTAATAAATAACCTCGGAATATCGATTTTGACCGATTTCCTCTGTGTGTGTTTTCTGGAATTAAATTACCAGACAATTACACACGGCAAATATTCTGAGAGACCTTAAGGAGAGCATCAGTAAGGTGGAACTTCTGTTTAAAAGCAATGTGAGGATTTGTATTGAAACGAATAGCCGAATTCTGGAGATTTCAACGGTTTAACTAGTTAAATCAATCCACCTTGAGTTTCGGCTCAGCCTGCACGAGGGAGGGCGAATTTCCCCTCCCCCCTGTGGAGAACGGCACACGAGGGAAACAGAGCACAGGGTGGTATTTTGCTAATCACACCATTATAAGTTTTCGAACCAAACAAAACAATTATTAATGGGAAGGGTGATACCAAATATTACATCACACTCCATCCATCCATCCATCTTCTTCCGCTTATCCGTGGTCGGGTCGCGGGGGTAGCAGTTCCAGCAGAGAGCCCCAAACTTTCTTTTCCCTGGCGACATCAACCAGCTCTGACTGGGGGATCCCAAGGCGCTCCCAGGCCAGCGAAGAGATATAATCCCTCCACCTGGTCCTAGATCTACCCCTTGGTCTCTTCCCAGCTGGACGTGCCTGGAACACCTCCCTAGGGAGGCGCCCAGGTGGCATCCTAACTAGGTGCCCGAACCACCTCAACTGGCTCCTTTCGACGCGAAGGAGGAGCGGCTCAACTCCGAGTCCCTCCCTGATGACCGAACTTCTCACCTTATCCCTAAGGGAGACACCAGCCACCCTGCGGAGAAAACCCATCTCGGCCGCTTGTATCCGCGATCTCGTTCTTTCGGTCATGACCCATCCTTCATGACCATAGGTGAGGGTAGGAACGAAAATGGCCCGGTAGACAGAGAGCTTTGCCTTCTGGCTCAGCTCCCTTTTCGTCACAACGGTGCGGTAAAGCGACTGCAGTACCGCTCCCGCTGCTCCGATTCTCCGGCCCATCTCACGCTCCATTGTTCCCTCACTCGAGAACAAGACCCCGAGATACTTGAACTCCTTCACTTGGGGTAAGGACTCATTCCCTACTTGAAGTGGACAGTCCATCGGTTTCCTGCTGAGAACCATGGCCTCAGATTTGGAGGTGCTGATCCTCATCCCAGCCGCTTCACACTCGGTTGCGAACCGATCCAGTGAGTGCTGAAGGTCGCAGACCGATGAAGCCATTAGAACCACATCATCTGCAAAAAGCAGTGGTGCAATCCATAGTCCACCGAACTGCAGACCCCCTCCCCCACGACTACGCCTCGAAATCCGATCCATGTATATTACAAACAGGATTGGTGACAAAGCGCAGCCCTGGCGGAGGCCAACCCTCACCGGAAATGGGTCCGACTTACTGCCGAGGACCCGTATTCCCAGGCCCCCTCCAGGATCCTTGCGAGAGTAAAAAGCTGATCCGTCGTTCCACGACCAGGACGGAATCCGCATTGTTCCTCCTCAATCTGAGGTTCGACAATCGGCCTGACCCTCCTTTCGAGTACCTTAGAGTAAACTTTCCCGGGGAGGCTGAGTAGTGTGATGCCTCTGTAATTGGCACACACCCTCTGATCCCCCTTTTTAAAAAGGGGGACCACCACCCCGGTCTGCCACTCCTTCGGCACTGTTTCCGACTTCCACGCAACGTTGATGAGACGTGTCAACCATGACAGTCCCTCAACACCCAGAGCCTTCAGCATTTCCGGGCGGATCTCATCCACCCCCGGGGCTTTGCCACTGTGGAGTTGTTTGACGACCTCAGTGACCTCCCCCCGGGAGATTGGTGTTGATCCCCCGTCATACTCCAGCTCTGCCTCTAACATAGAGGGCGGAGTTGTCGGGTTCAGGAGTTCCTCAAAGTGTTCCTTCCAACGCCCTAACACTCCATCAGTTGAGGTCAACAACGTCCCATCCTTACTGTACACAGCTTGGATGGTTCCCTGCTTCCCCCTCCTGAGGTGTCGGACAGTTTTCCAGAACAACTTTGGTGCCGCCCGAAAGTCCTTCTCCATGTCTTCTCCGAACTTCTCCCACACCCGCTGCTTTGCCTCGGCCACGGATGAGGCTGCTGCCCTTCGGGCCTGTCGGTACCTTGCAACTGCCTCGGGAGTCCCCCGGGATAACAAATCCCTGAAGGCCTCCTTCTTCAGTCGGACGGCTTCCCTGACCACCGGTGTCCACCAGGAGGTTCGAGGGTTACCGCCCCTTGAGGCACCTAGGACCTTGAGACCACAGCTCCCCGCCGCGGCTTCGGCAATAGAGGCTTTGAACACCGACCACTCTGGTTCAATGTCCCCAACCTCCACAGGAATGCCCGAAAAGCTCCGCCGGAGGTGTGAGTTGAAGGCCTCCTGAACTTGGGCCTCCTCCAGACGTTCCCAGTTCACCCGAACTACACGTTTGGGCTTACCAGGTCTATCCAGAGGCTTCCCCCGCCACTCGACCCAACTCACCACCAGATGGTGATCAGTTGACAACTCCGCCCCTCTCTTTACCCGAGTGTCCAAAACATACGGCCTCAGGTCCGATGATACGATAACGAAATCGATCATGGACCTTCTGCCTAGGGTGCTCTGGTACCACGTACACTTATGAGCATCCTTATGTTCGAACATGGTGTTTGTTATGGCCAATCCATGACTAGCACAGAAGTCCAGTAACAAACCACCACTCCGGTTCAGATCAGGGGGGCCGTTCCTCCCAATCACGCCCCTCCAAGTGTCTCCATCATTGCCCACATGTGCGTTGAAGTCTCCCAGCAAGATTAAAGAGTCCCCTTCAGGAGCCCCATACAGGACTCTTTCCAGGGTCTCCAAGAAGGCCGTATACTCTGAACTGCTGTTGGGTGCATAAGCACACACAACAGTCAGAGTTTTCCCCCCCATAACCCGCAGGCGTAGGGAGGCGACCCTCTCGTCCACTGGGGTAAACTCCAACAACGAAGCACCTAACCGGGGACTTGTGAGTATCCCCACACCCGCCCGGCGCCTCACACCTTGAGCAACTCCGGAGAATAATAGAGTCCAACCCCTATCCAGAAGTAAGGTTCCAGAGCCGACGCTGTGCGTAGAGGTGAGCCCAACCAGATCCAACTGGTAACGCTCCACCTCCCGCACAAGCTCCGGCTCCTTCCCCCCCAGAGAGGTGACGTTCCACGTCCCCAAAGCCAGCTTCTGTCGCCCGGGTCTGGTCCGTCGAGACCCTCCGCTTTCACTGCCACCCTTCTGGCAGCGCACCCGACCCCATCGATGTTTCCCGTAGGTGGTGGGCCCGCGGGACGGAGAAGCGGAGGTGTTGCCCACGTTGACTTTTCGGGCTGGGCCCGGCCGGGCTCCGTGGCAAGCCCGGCCACCAGACGCTCGCCGACGAGTCCTCCTTCTGGGCCTGGCTCCAGAAGGGGACCCCGGGCTTCCTCCGGGCCGGGTATCCTCACTTCTTAGTTTTTCTTTCATGAGGTCTTTTGAACCAATCTTAGTCTGGCCCCTTGCCTGAGACCAATTTGCCATGGGAGACCCTACCAGGAACACAAGGTTCCAGACAACACAGCCCCCAGGTTCATCAGGGCACACATCACACTGTGTTTCATAAACTGATGGATTATTGAATTTGGCTATTGTTTAAAAAAAAAAAAAAAAAGAGTACTGAATTAATTAAAAATCTCTGCTCTCGGACGGGATGAGCAGGTCACCGCTAAATTTGCATAGTGGTTTGATTGAGAATAAAGTAGTTATTGCTCTTAAACAGATTACAAGTAAATATGGCTGAGAAGAGCCCATATTAAACAGTTATTTCAGTGCTCCCGTTGAGAACTCCGTAATTCGGATTAAATTAAACTGGATGAATTTTGGCCAGGGTGCTGATTTTGTTGCGAGTACATGTTTGTTTGTCTAATTGCAGTGTTTGTTTTATTGTACTAACCGTTAAACATGGGTAATACTGCCTCCACAAACGATTCAGTTGGTAAGAGGAAAACTAATTCACGTACCAAGACACCATCTAAAGATCCAATTACAGACAGCCATTACACGCACATGTTTTCTCCTAACATGCCGTCTGGAATTGTTGGAAGAAGCTTGGATTGGTCTAAAGTTATGCCGTTTACATCGTTGCTTTGTGAACACTCACAACAGATTAATCAGAAAGGAAAGATTCAATTTGACTGGCCTCTAACAGGTAGTTTTGACATGGCCGTGCTGTGGCAGGCATTCAAACTGGTTGAAAATAATTCAAATTGCTCATGGGACATAAAATACATGACAGAATGTGTGAAAGCTTGGATGGCAATTGCAGAGAAAAGGGGTTATGACGAGCGGAAGAATGACAAATCTGTTGGCACCGAGCGAGGCTCCATTGAGCTCAAAGCTTTGATTGATAAGGTTTCCAAATGTGCAACTAGTTGTCATTTGCTTAGCCTAGAGGCTGCTTTTGATGTTAAATCAGAGAACATGTCCAGAATTAAGGAAAGACACGGAAAAGATGTTGCAGCCGTTGCTAAATCAGTAATGTACGATTCAGCTCATTTGCATTTTGACAGACTGCTGGAAGGAAAGCAGGCTGTATCTCTCTGTACGAAAATAATTCCCGCGACAGAACTCTCAAATCCCGTTGTGAGAAACTCCGATGATGATCTGTTAATGACAGCTGCAGCTATCATGAATGAAAATGGGTTGAGATATCAGACCCATATATATCAATATAGAGAATTAGATTCAGGACAAGAGGAGCAGAGTGCAGCGGAGGGTGAAGGGGATTTTTCAGACGACAGCCCGTTGCGAAACCCCCCTTCTCGTATTCCGCCACTCCGTTTACACGATTACCCAGGATCACCCTACGGCAGCAGTTTTCCAAAAAATGTCCAGCGTACAATTATCACGAGAATGCAAACATCTCAGAATAATAATTCTGCTGAAACTGTGACCGCCCCGAAAATTCTGATGGGAGAGGTTCCAGTTTTTAAGCCATGGACACCCGCTGAGGTCATTGATGTCACTAATCACGCTCCCAGTCCCACTAAAAGCCCAGATGAGTATCTGTGGTGGTTGACTAATGTCTGCTCAGTTTATAACTGTTTGGTTCATGATGTTAAACAGCTGATAATCTTAACATACAAAGCAGAGACGAGTTTAAACTTCGCTGCATTGGCTATCAGAGCATGCGCTGAGACTCACACAGATTTTTCCCAAGTGACGGCTTGTGTACAAAACCCAACAGAAAATGTCCCAGAATGTATCCAGCGTTTCATGACAGTGTGGGATAATAATGCGGGCATTAAAAGAGAGGGTAATGATTTGTTTACCATACAGACCTTGTTACATAATTTAATCCCAGAGACAGCTCAAGCCTACATGATGGCGACTCCTGAATGGCAAGTTAAAACCTGGAAACTGACGATCGCCACAATGCGTGCCCTGCATAGGAGCCAGATATTTTTGACTCCCAGAAATGCCCAGCTGCTGCAACAATTGCCTCAAAATACACAAGCTTATCAGAGTGCAGATAACTCCCAGCAGTTTCAGGGACAAAACCGCACACAGCAATATCAAAATCAGGGAAGATCACAGGATTATCAAGCAGACAGCAGCAGAATACAAATTCAAAAAAGTTGACGCCATGTCATGTTTGCGGAGCAACGGACCACTGGGCAGGACAGTGTGATAAGCGGTGGGGGGTCCAGCAGCACACACAACCCCAGCCCCCCCTTCCTCAGCCCCCCTTTTCCCAGCCCCCCCTTCCCCAGCAGCCCAGACATCCGGCATTAATGCAGCCCCCACGTTATGACAGACAAATTCAGCATGAGCAAAACGGTCAGCAAAGTGGATTTAATAGAAGATAGGGGTGCCAGGAAGAAATAGGATCAGATTCACAGCATTTCCCCATTCAAGCAGCAACAATTCGCCTTTCCAATAACCCGCGTGAAGATCCGATTATGCCCGTTGATTTTAGTGGTACGGCTGTAGATATTTTGATTGACAGCGGGGCCACATTGTCGGCAGTACGTACTAAGGAGAAAGTGTGTGAAGCAACCAATAAGTTTGTTACAACAATGGGAGTTGCTGGAATTTCTATGTCCGAACCCATTTCAGAGAGCACTAATGTTTCAATTAATGGATCAAACGTACAACACTCTTTCATTATTTCAGATGGAAGCCCGATCAATCTAATGGGCAGGGACTTACTATGTAAGTTACAGGCAACAATACATTGCACTTCAGACAGATTGTTTTTGACAATTCCTGACAGTAAAGTCTATCAGGCAGTCCAATTCATTCAATCATCTCAAGACAACCTTTATTGTTGGTCATTTCCAGATTTCAACATGATTTCTGTTTTCTCTACAACAGGGATTCAGAAAATTGCTAGCATTTCTCCGGTGTGTGCATCTTTAATGTCCCTCATGCGGCCTGTGTTAAATTGTCACTGCACAGCTGCTTTTAACCCGTCAGATGACTACGCGCGATCAGTAAGAGGTTTTTGCAACAGCTCAGATCGGTTGAGATGTGAGCAGTTTTTGTTCATTGGCCAACAGGGGTGTGCATTACCCCTCAGGCTAACACCCTCACAGCAGGGCTTTCATGTTGAAGAAACCCTCCCCTACGTCACAGTGGCTGTTACGCCAGGCAGTAATCCAAAGGAGGTGGGGGCTATGGCAGCCCGCTGCCAGGCTTGGCTGGAAGCTGCAAAAGTTCCCCCCCCCCCCACACACACACACACCTAAAGTAATTAACTTTGGAGAGGAGCATTTTTTGCTGCATCTCGCTGAGCCAATAGCTCTCCCTCAAAGCACATTCCTCCACTTACAACCAAACCCCCCCACAGAGTATGGCCCCCCCCTCAGATTTTTCAGAAGTCCCGGCTACATTATGGGCCAAACACAAGAACTGTGTTGGGTTTGTCAGCTCAGCTCCTCCACACAGAGTGACACTTATGGCGCGTTTCCACTGCAGCGGGTAGCGCCGTTTAAGCGTCCTTAACCGTCCTCAAGCGGCCAGGCCGGTTTTTGGTGGTGTTTCCATATAGCCTAGTACCGGCCAGCGGGTACTTTTTCCCTCTTTTTCCGGCCTCATAAAATCGTGGTTCCCTCAGACCAGGACCAGGGCTGAACTAGTGACGTCAACACTCTCGACTGCTGATTGGTCAGAGAGAATCGTCACAAGATTGCGCGCAAGTTCATCCCTAGCGTCGCATATATATCTAGAAGCAAGCTTGCAGCATTTTTATACACAGCATTTTGTAAACGGAGGAGCTACAAAAATGGCTACTTCTAAGAAAAGCACACCGTGGTCGACCGAGGAGGTGACGATGTTCCTTCATCTCATTGGGGATGATCAAATCCAGCGGGAGCTCGACGGAACAACTCGAAATGTGAACAAAAACAAAGCCGATCGCCCCGCCTACACTGCGTTGCTAGCCCAGGTCCTAAACTGTAATGGAAATGCGCCACGGCCTGGGCCGGCCAGCGAAGCAGCCCGAGGCCAGAGCGAGGACGCTTAGGGACGCTTAAACGGGGCTACCCCGCTGCAGTGGAAACGCGCCATTAAAGCCAACGCCAGATTGCCAGCCATCAGACAGTACAATTTACCCCATAGAGCCATTTTGGGAATTGAAGGAGTCATCCAATCTTTGCTCGATCAGGGCGTATTGATCTACACAACCAGCCCGTGTAATACTCCAATTCTACCCATACCTAAGCACAATCGCCCTGATGAGTGGCGCTTTGTCCAAGATTTGCAAGCTATTAACGCTATTGTCATTCCGACAGCTCCAATTGTGCCGGACACTAATTCTATCCTTGCTTCTCTGCCCCCAGACTCTAAGTACTACACAGTGATTGATTTGTGTTCAGCGTTTTTCTCTGTTCCTCTGCATCCAGACAGCCAGTATCTGTTTGCATTTACTTTTAAAGGTAAACAAATCACATACACGCGCCTCCCACAGGGGTTTGTTGAGTCACCTACGGTGTATGCAGCAGCTGTTAAGAGAGATCTGGACACTTTGGTCCTGACAGGAGGTAGTACCTTGCTTCAGTACGCAGATGACCTGTTGTTAGCTTCTCCCAACAAAGACGCCTGTCGCATCGACTCCATTCTGCTCATGAAAAGACTTTCTGAATGCGGACACAGAGCATCCCTGGCCAAGTTGCAATACTGCCAGACTGAGGTCACGTATTTGGGTCACATTCTGAGGGATGGACACCGTCTCTTCTCGCCAGCAAGGATTTGCCTGTTGAACAAAGTACCACCACCTCGCACAAAGAAGGACATGCTTTCCTTCTTGGGCATGGCAAATTATTGCAGACACTGGATTTTTGAGTATGCTGCGATGGATTCTGTCCTGCGTGCTGCCACTCTGCAGGCTGCCCCTAACATTGTTCAATGGTCTGAGGACATGCACACTGCTTTTCAGGACTTAAAGCGAGCCCTCACATCGGCTCCTGCCCTAGGTCTACCTGACTACCATCAGCCGTTTCACCTGCACGTCCATGAGAAAGGGGGCTTTGCAACGGGCATCTTGGTGCAGAAGCATGGCTCTAATTTCCGGCCTGTTGCGTACTACTCATCTCGACTCTCCCCTGTGGTACTTGGTATGCCTGCGTGCAGTAGCCGCAGTTGCGATAGTTGTAAAACAATCCTCTCCCATTGTACTGGCCAGTGACTGTGTAGTACATGTCCCACATGCAGTTTTGCATATTCTGAACACCTCTGCCACTCAGCATATGACGGCAGCAAGGCGATCTGGTTATGAAGCGGTAATTCTTTCAAGTCCACACATCACTCTTAAACGTCCCCCCCCCCCTAAACCCAGCTACGCTGGTGCCAATTCCAGATTTTGAAATAACACATGACTGCGTCACAACGATTGACATGTCTTCTTCCCCCAGAGCTGATATGTTGCAAACTCCTATCCCTAATTCAGATATGATTCTATACACAGACGGGTCTGCGAGCAGGCCGTCTGACACAGTACACTTAGCAGGCTGTTGTGAATGACTGGGAAGTTTTAGAAAGCCGGGCCTTGCCAAATGGCACGTCAGCTCAGGCTGCAGAGTTGTATGCTCTGCTTAGGGCGTGTATTTTGGCTGAAGGTAGAGTTGCAACCATTTTCACAGACTCCAGGTATGCATTTGGTGTGTGCCATGATTTTGGTGTCTTGTGGAAAATGCGCGGTTTCTTAACATCGGCTGGTAAGCCTATTCAACATCATGCGTTAGTAGCTGAGCTATTAGACGCTATCCTGCTCCCTGCACAGCTAGCAGTAGTTAAATGTGCTGCTCACACAAATTCTGATGATCCTATTTTGCGTGGAAATGCGTTAGCCGACACCGCGGCTAAACAAGCAGCAGTTTCCTGCTCTTCTATGGTGCTCCAATGCCCCTCGACACAACCCGCAGAAACCATTTGTTTGCCTTCCTTTAATGATGTCGCGGATATGCAAGCCTGCGCTGATGTTAGGGAGAAAGATTTATGGCTAAGACGAGGTTGTACACTTGCCGCTGAGTCCAGCTTGTGGCTCCACCCAGACGGCCGGATGGTTTGTCCCTGTTCGTTCCTCCATGTTTTGGCACATGTTGCACATGGCAAATCACATGTAGGAAAAGGAGGGATGAATGGGATTATAAAGTCACAATGGTTTTCTCCAGGCATCACACTAGGTACACAGACCCTTGTAGATAGATGCATGATATGCCAGCAGACAAGAAGAAGAAATGGTCCAGTTCAGCATGAACACTTACCGCCCCCCTAGGGGCCCTTTGTAAATATGCAAATTGACTTTTCGCACATGCCACCATGCCAAGGATTCAAATATATTTTGGTGATAGTGTGCCAGTTCTCCAAATGGGTAGAGGCCTACCCTACCAGAGAAAAAGACGCTAGAACAGTTGTAAAGTGTCTTCTCAAAGATGTTATCCCTAGATTTGGTGTTCCAGCAGGGATTAACAGTGACAGAGGTCCAGCATTCATTTCTAAGATAACCCAGAGTCTAGCTACAGTGTTAGGGTTCAAATGGCAATTGCATGTTCCCTATCATCCACAGAGCTCAGGCCAGGTTGAGAGAATGAACTTGACTATAAAGGAGAAACTCACTAAAACAATGTTGACCACAGGACTAAAATGGGTAGACGCGCTGCCGCTAGTTCTGTGCTCCATCAGAAGCGCACCAAATGCAACGACAGGGCTTAACTATGTCAAATATCTAACTGACATGTTGAGAAAGTTTCACAGGCTGACAGGCTCCCTCAGCCTGGAGAGGGGCCCACCCACCCTTTTCAGATTGGTGATAATGTACTAATCAAATCGCTTGAAAAAGATTCTTTGTCTCCCAGGTGGAAAGGTCCTTTCCAGGTATTAATAGTGACCAGAACAGCCCTGAGAGTACAAGGTAGAGCGGAGTGGATTCACGCTTCCAGATGTCGTCTCTCTCCTCTACCGGATGCTGGCGTGTGAAGGCAGTCATCATCATCGTCATTCTGGGTTTACTATACCTGGCCAAGGACGCCCTGCTGGATGAAGCTGTGAAAATCCCAACGACAGGTGGCGGGGGCTCTCGCCCCTCTGAGGGAGAAAATAAGGTGCTCTTACCTAAGAGCGCAGACGACTTGACCCCTCAGGGCAAAACAACACCAACGGGCAAAGCAGTGCCTAGCGACAAGGACAGGTTGTATCCAATCACCACACAGACATTCAGTATGGTGCAAGAGACACAAAGAGAGAGAAAAGGAGGGAGAATAAGGAGGATTGTCTCCCTCCCTGATCATAAGTCAGAGACTATTTCTTTTAACTGCCCAATTTCAATATGTGACTCATCTAACTGTATTATTGTGTTTCCTGTGTCCTTAGTTTACCCAACGTGGGAGATGTATCCAAAGAACCAGTACCATTGGTTCGGGGTCTCATCAGAGGTGGTAGGAATGGCTCTCAACACCATTGAAGAAATGCCCCCAGAACTGTGGTGTAGCACTGTAGAACAGTTCAAGACACTGATAAGGGATAAGGTAAAATGTACAATGAGGAAACCAGATTACCAGGTTCCCAATCCAGGTGTCACTGCATGCACATTTACTGGACCAGATAGCAAAACAAATGTTCCATCTACTCCACTTAAACAATCAGGAGGTGATGTTACTCCACTTAAACAATCAGAAGGTGATGTTACTCCACTTAAACAATCAGAAGGTGAGGTAGATTCTTCAAAAAAGGCCTTAATCACTCCTTTTAAACGAACTAAAACTAATTCTGCAGTAAGTTTAATGTTAGACTACGCGCATGAACGTAATGTTAGCAACTGTTGGTTGTGCCAAAATATGCCAGAATCCATGCATTCTCCCATGTTTAGCCCAATTCCTTTCACAAAAGCTGATTACGGTTTAGTGAGCTGGAATGACATAGCATCCAGAATTAGCGATGAGGCGGAGGATTGTTACACTCCTTCCTACCCCATAGACTCTGAGCAACCTTTACAGTACAAGGGCTTAGTCTCTCTCATTGTTGATACAGTAAATAAAAATTACCTGCCTGACGGTTTCAAACGGTTGATATTTTTAAAACTAATATATATGAAGAAATACGTTAACCTAGCTTTTGAATATAGATTCCAGTTAGCTCTAGCTCAGACTAACTTTACAAGTCCATGTATAATGCAACCACACACACCCTCCTTGTTGGTTGAAGCTTTGGTAACAGTTGTGCCCTGGTTTGGCTCTAGAACAGTGGACTCCGTGGAGGTTAAAATACATGACTGTACACAGCCAATACCCTTAGGCAAGCCCCCTACACGTGACTGCTCAGTATATGTTCCCCCAATTGTGGTGCATGAATGGAAGAATGTGTCCATCTGTTTCCAGAATGAAGTAGGATCTCACACCTCTCCAGATGTGGGACACAGCGACTGCAATACCATAGTGAGGGTAAACTTAGCCAGAATTCCCCTCCCACAGAGAGTTTACTTAGTTTGTGGGGATCGCGCGTACGGCTGTGTGCCATATGACGTTTTTTATGGCACCTGTTATCTAGCCTACCTAATCCCTTTAATCCGTAAAGTAGAGGCTAATGAGATCGCAGTGATACTTCCCTCTCTACACAGGAACAGCAGGTCAATTACACAAGGACAACAGATAGCTAGCCTATTTTTGCCTTGGTACAGTATTTATGTTACTCAGCAGGAAATTGTGGCACTGTCCAAAGTTGTAGAACACCATCTAAATGTATCCAACACAGCGATGTTAGCTGAACACAAATAATTGCAGGAAGTTAGGACAGTAGCACTACAGAATCGCATGGCGCTTGATCTCCTCTTAGCTGCCCAGGGGGACACATGCAAGGTGATAGGAAGTGAGTGCTGTTCTTTCATTTCTGATGCCACACCTGAAGTTATGGATATGGCTCATGATACTGCTAGGGGAATAAAAGAATTGCATGAAACTCATGGGTTTACATTTGGGGAGTTAAGTGGAACCTTTGGATCCTGGGGAGCGGGGTTGGTTAAATTTGTTGTTACTGTTTCAGTGTTTATCTTGGTTGTGCTAATCCTAGTGATCTGTTTGATCACTGGTTAAATTAGCCGTGCGAAGGGTTGCCAAGTGGGGCATTCGACTGTAAATGACACAATATTGATGTACAACGCTGAGCTTCCAGATCCCTGGGTCTCCATCGCGGTTTCTGACCCATGGGTACCTCCATTCAGCGATTTGAGAAATTGATTACAGTTGATACTCTGAATAAAGAACAGATGTTTTGACAATTGATTACAGTTGATACTCTGAATTAAAGAACAAATGTCTGATTTTTCCTTTTCAGGTTGTTATACAAATAAAATGTCTGATTCTTCCTTTTCAGATTTTGAACAAATGTATTTGAATGAAATAAATGTATCACTAAGTGCCTTACTCTTGAATAAAGCGTAATGAAGTAAACGTAAAGTAATGTTAAAGATTGAGGACACTGTAACTTTACAGATTGATCGATTCATCACTGTGAATTTATACCTTAACTGGATCTCTCATGATTCTGATTGTATACCTCAATTGGATTTCTTATAATCCTAAATTCTAATTGTGTTTTTAATAAGTAATTGCCTTGAAGTAAATCTTTGAGATGTAAGCTGATTTAGAATTTGTGTTTGATGAATGAGATTAACTGAGTGATACATGATAAAAGATCTTATTTTTGAAACATATATTTTGCTATTATATTTTTGTATTTCATGTGTGTTTATTATTGTGCTTTTTGACAAAAGATGCCAAACACTGAAGAGAGATGATTTTTATTATGATTGACTGTGTTCAATCATGGTGATTGAAGTGTTTTCAATCTTGTTTTTACTTTTGATGTATTAATGTGAGTGAGCCCACCCAACTCTGAAGACGCTTATTGATTTAAGTATTGACTGAAATATTCTTAGACTAATGTTAATTGGTTATCAATAGATTGATAAAAAGAAAAAGACAGAGAATATTTTTAATCTGATCTTGATTGTATAGAGTTTCTCATCTTTTCTTAGAATCTTGCAAACATGCTTTGCGTTAAAGTCAAAGATCCTCTCTGTAAGTTGAGGTCACAGGTCAAAAGCTTCTCTGCCTTTCCTGTGGGGGAGGGTTTCCTGTCTCCATGCATTTGCGAGACAAACAGATCATTGTCCCGACATCTGCCATTGATTAGGTAAAGCGCGGGCTTCTGTGGTTCCGCCCCTTCTCATGTTGGTGCGTGGTGTCTCGCCTTTGTGGCAGAGTTGGCCAGGTTTCGTCTTGACAAGGATCGAAGCTTGGCTACCTCCCCGGCTGTATTAAATGTACTCTTAAATAAACTCTCAGTGCTGTGGCTAAAGACGAACCAGACTCCATTTCACCTCAACATTGAAAGACAGAAGTTTTCTTCACAATAATAATACATACTGTATCGTATAATGAAATGTAAAATGGCAAATGTGGCAGTATTTCGCTGGTGAGAGATGTTTACAATCACGCCCTCTAGTCTACAGGAGCTACTATTTGATATAAAGATGCCAGGGAACTGCAGTTTCAACAAGGTATGGCTTCTAAAGGTTAAGTACCAATTGTGGTTATCAAAAGACATTGACCCAAGACGTGCTAAATGCAAACTGTTGTAACATATTCGATATTTCGAATATGGGCGAGGCAGCCCATGCTAGCCACATGAAAGAGTAATTTGTTTTGGTCATGGGAAAAGTCATTTAAAATCATTGGTGAAAAAGTGTATGAACCCTGTATTGTAAATATTGAGATTTTACAGTTTCTTATGTTAACATAAATAGTTGGTTGAAAAAAAAAAGGTGTAATGCTCAATTTGTATTTGTACACATCACATGAACCTCAGTATGGAATATGAAGTCATGAATCAGTCCTGATGTAACTTTTCTGTGGTGAAAGTAGAGTGATAGAACTATTTTACTCCAAATTCTAATTTACACATTTTCATTTTAGACATGAACAACACATTTATATAGGCCTATAGTGTAATTCATATATTTCACTACTTTTGTGAACCAAAAACGTTGGTAAACCAAATCTGAAACACCAAAAAAAATGGATGACATGAGTACATATGTGTTTTCACAAGAGTTTTTAAGTTTTCCAAAAATCTGATTTCTAAGCTAAGTATCTCATAAGACAGTGCTCTAAGGTGAGTGACATTGCATTTCTAGCAAAACCAGAGACTGAACATTTTGATATGTTACACCATGCCATGTTATAAGAAGTACATTTAAAAGGTGATTTAAGGAGACATAAATACCCTTCACTTCAGTAAGATAAGGTAAGGTAAGGCGATTTTATTTTAAAAGACAATGAAGGCAGGTTATATTGATTGATATATTTATTATATTGAAAGGCAAATTAACACATAGTCCCCTGAATCTGGAATAACGTACAATTTACAGCCTCACAATGTCAGGAACTTTTCATCTACAGATTGCTTTGGTCTTGCTCTTAACTGATTGGTTACTGAAACTTTGAACTCAAACGGACCTCCCCGTTTATTCGCGCGTAGTTTCGCGCGAATAAACAGGACCTCCCCGTTAATTCGCGCGAATAAACGGACCTCCCCGTTAATTCGCGCGAATAAACGGACCTCTCCGTTAATTCGTGCGAATAAACGGACCTCCCCGTTAATTTGCGCGAATAAACGGACCTCTCCGTTAATTCGTGCGAATAATGGCGCAAATGGCTTTCCATACTTGCGGGGGTCTAATCTGCGCTCGAGGGTCATTTCATGCGCGTGTAAAAGCACATTTTCCGCTCGTGAGTAGCTTGTTTTTCGCGCTAGAATATTGACCCAAATCTGACTCCATATGTACACACAATCAATAAGGCATGAGACAATAATGTACAAATGTTTCAAATAACTCGCTTCATTATAATCTGTTTTTTTTCTAAATGATCCCAGATGTTGATCCCAAATTCAATCAAGCGACAATCTAGACATGATTTCTCATAGATCTAAAATGTCCTGTTACACATTACTTGAAAAGCCGCTGCCTCATAATGACACAGATGTACTCAGCAGTCCAACTAGAATCTCAGCACTCTCCTTCATTTGCTACAGTTCTGGAAAACCTCATTTGCGTTCTCTGACAGACCTTTTGTTAAATAACATATTCCAGCCATTGACCCGTAGTCAGCACATTACAGTAATACACACCATGGCCCTTTAAGGGTCTGCACACCATCATCACATTTGTGTCATCATTCAAGTTACAGTCATTATGGAGTGAACATAATACACACATTTAATCACATGGTCAAAGCCTAGTAATTCCCAGCAATGTTGAAATGTTCAATCTTTCCAAGTCAAGTCTTGAAATGTCTTAAATAACACTTAACCAACACCAGGAGTGGGGTGCCGCCAGGGATTTTGGGCCCCATGAAAATATATCACATTGGGCCCAACCACCAGACCCAGGCCACGCCAACAAAGCACAATGCTGTAACCACACCTTCAGAACCCAACCGACTCATTTATGCTTTAAATAACTACCTGTACAGGTAATGGATTTTTTGTCAAAGCACTTAAGATATTCATTGCTATCGGGATGTTAAGAGCATTCCATGCAATATAACAAAAAGTGTATCTCGAGCCGGTTTCTCAAACGTACCTATACCCCACCTTTAATGTCAGCAAAACATTACAATTATTATTTACAATGGACTACGCTTAGCCAACAGACTAATTTCCACCACTCATGGACCACACCCACCTTTTCTTTTGAAAAACTGGGTGACATACTGTGGCCCTTTAGTCCCTCTCTCTTGTCTTTCTCTCCTTTCTTTTCTTTCTTGAAAGCCTGACTTTGTTAGTCGTTGAGACATCGTACACACGTAAGTACTAGCATCCCTCCTCACCTGCTCTCACTAGTCTCTCTGCTAGAAAGGGCCGGTGCTGCACAGCGTTTGGAGGCAGGACCAAACCATTACATGTAAATAGAGGGGGGTGTTCGATGCTTTGGATAATTAACTTTTGGAAGAAAATAAGTTAAATGAATCATAAGTTTAGAGAGTACATCATCAATATGACATTATATTAATGTTAATTATTGATGATTGATGAAAGGTTACTTAAACATTTTTTTCTTAATGTTCTAAAATGTTTTGGGGCCCCTGTCAGTCACGGGCCCTTAGAATCATCCTAACTTTTCACCCCCTTACGGCGCCCCTGAGCGGTAGTACTTAGGTACTTTCATATTACTTTTTCATACTGAAATCAATGTGAGCACAATCATCACAATAAAAACACCATGGGGTTACATGTATACAGTGAATGATAGCAATTAGAAACCATAATTGTACATGTTTGACTGACATTTGCATATTTGAGATTTGAACATGAAATCTTAAATATGCTTACTCTGATACAGAAAACTTGCAAGCTATAAAATGACAATTGTAATTAAATAAATTGTACATAATCGTTTTAGAGATGAACAATTAAAAAAACATTCCAAAAAGCAAATGATTCTTTAAATCAATCAAAACTAAAGTCCAAAGTCTTTCCTATAAAGATGTTCCTCTGGTTTTGTTTGTGCTCACTGTGTTCGGAGAACCTGTCTGCTGCTGTGTTGCTGAGGTGTTTGATGTGCAAGCTCCTTCTCCAACTCTGGCCCTGTGGGAAAAAAAATATTTGTAAAAATAACAAATACTGTGTTAGTGTGTTTATAGTTTAATGATATACAGTGGGGCAAAAAATTATTTAGTCAGCCACCAATTGTGCAAGTTCTCCCACTGCTATCCTGGCTCCAAGATGGTGCAATGAGCTCCCCATTGACATCAGGACAGCAGATAGCTTGCACATCTTCCGGCGCAGACTGAAAACTCATCTCTTTCGACTCCACTTCGAGTGATAGAACTATTACCAAAGCACTTATATACTAATAAAGGACTGGCTTATCTAAAGCCAGTTGAGTAGCACTTGAAATGTTTGGCTCTATGAAACCTGATGTACTTATATGATTCTGTTTTCTTCAAGGTTGTGTCTTCCTGGTCGAATGTACTTATTGTAAGTCGCTTTGGATAAAAGCGTCAGCTAAATGCAATGTAATGTAATGTAAAAAGATGAGAGAGGCCTGTAATTTTCATCCTAGGTACACTTCAACTATGAGAGACAGAATGGGGGGAAAGAATCCAGGAAATCACATTGTAGGATTTTTAATGAATGAATTGGTAAATTCCTCGGTAAAATAAGTATTTGGTCACCTACAAACAAACAAGATTTCTGGCTCTCACAGACCTGTAACTTCTTCTTTAAGAGCCTCCTCTGTCCTCCACTTGTTAACTGTATTAATGGCACCTGTTTGAACTCGTTATCAGTATAAAAGACACCTGTCCACAACCTCAAACAGTCACACTCCAAACTCCACTATGGCCAATACCAAAGAGCTGTCAAAGGACACCAGAAACACAATTGTAGACCTGCACCAGGCTGGGAAGACTGAATCTGCAATAGGTAAGCAGCTTGGTGTGAAGAAATCAACTGTGGGCGCAATTATTAGAAAATGGAAGACATACAAGACCACTGATAATCTCCCTCGATCTGGGGCTCCACGCAAGATCTCACCCCGTGGGGTCAAAATGATCACAAGAACGGTGAGCAAAAATCCCAGAACCACACGGGGGGACCTAGTCAATGACCTACAGAGAGCTGGGACCAAAGTAACAAAGGCTACCATCAGTAATATACTATGCCGCCAGGGACTCAAATCCTGCAGTGCTAGACGTGCCCCCCCTGCGTAAGCCAGTACATGTCCAGGTCCGTCTGAAGTTTGCTAGAGAGCATTTAGATGATCCAGAAGAGGATTGGGAGAATGTCATATGGTCAGATGAAACCAAAATAGAACTTTTTGGTAAAAACTCAACTAGACGTGTTTGGAGGAGAAAGAATGCTGAGTTGCATCCAAAGAACACCATACCTACTGTGAAACATGGGGGTGGAAACATCATGCTTTGGGGCTGTTTTTCTGCAAAGGGACCAGGACGACTGATCCGTGTAAAGGAAAGAATGAATGGGGCCATGTGTCGTGAGATTTTGAGTGACAACCTCCTTCCATCAGCAAGGGCATTGAAGATGAAACGTGGCTGGGTCTTTCAGCATGACAATGATCCCAAACACACCGCCCGGGCAACGAAGGAGTGGCTTCGTAAGAAGCATTTCAAGGTCCTGGAGTGGCCTAGCCAGTCTCCAGATCTCAACCCCATAGAAAATCTTTGGAGGGAGTTGAAAGTCTGTGTTGCCCAGCAACAGCCCCAAAACATCACTGCTCTAGAGGAGATCTGCATGGAGGAATGGGCCAAAATACCAGCTCAGTGTGAAAACCTTGTGAAGACTTACAGAAAACGTTTGACCTCTGTCATTGCCAACAAAGGGTATATAACAAAGTATTGAGATGAACTTTTGTTATTGACCAAATACTTATTTTCCACCATAATTTGCAAATACATTCTTTAAAAATCAGACAATGTGATTTTCTGGATTGTTTGTTCTTCTCATTTTGTCTCTCATAGTTGAGGTATACCTAGGATGAAAATTACAGGCCTCTCTCATATTTTTAAGTGGAAGAATTTGCACAATTGGTGGCTGACTAAATACTTTTTTGCCCCACTGTAGCTGTATATTTGGCAGGCCTATCAAAAGTAAATGCAACAGAGTACACAAAGCATTATGAATGTCCAACAGTAAACTCTGTGTTAAAAATACAGACAGCTAAACTGGAAAGCAGAAACCAGATTTGTTTCATGAAACTGGAATATTCTCTTAAGTGACATTCGGCAGGGAAAATAAACATACAGCATTAATATGTAGTGTTCCCATCAATCATCTGTTAGTTAAATCTCTGAAAATAAAGTTAGAACTCAACTAACCCTCTCACTAGTTTTAAAACACAACTATGTCACTCAGAAGTGAAAGTGACACGACCATGATGATCAGTTTCTCAATCTGCTCTTAGAGATCACTGAACTAATGTCTGAGCTAAAACTTCATATAAAGTCTGATATTCTCACTATGAGTCTGTGTTATTAATAATAATCTAGTGACTTTCATGAAGAAAGCCACCGTGTATGCCTCAGTTCATACCTTAGGTCTGGGCGAGCTCAGCCTGTTTGTCTGCTTCAAACTCGCCTTCGTTCTCATCGTCTCCGTTATAGTCAGCCAGCTCCTCCTCCATGTCTTTGTCTATCAGAAAGTACAATGTGCTTAGCAACATGAAACGTTGTATTCCTGCTCTCTCTTTACACACACAAACACAACTTTATGTCACATACCTATATTTTCAGCTAGTTTACTCCGCCGTTGTTTCTCCAAATCGACTCCGCCCACCACCTGCTCGTCTGCGTCATAATCTTCTGGCTCCTCAGGTTTCTGACTGAGAGGAGCGTCCTCTACCTTCACCCGGCTCATCAGCATGCCGTCCATCACAGGGTCTGCCTCTGGAGACGTGAGCAAATTGTTGGTTAATTTCCTTAAATGTCACCATCTCTCCACTGAGAATGCCGGGTTAGAAATAAAAAAAACTAGTGCTTTTAGTGACCAAGGCCTTGTACCTTCAGTCTGAGTGTCCTCTCCATGGACGTCCATCACCTCCATCTCTTTGTCCTCTGTGAGGTTGTTCTTTACAGGCTCACTGGTCTCTGCCTCCCCCTCCTGAGGTAGGACAGCTCCCTCTGGTGGTAGCAAAGTTTCCTGCTTGACTGCAGCCGCCGAGGGGATGGACTGGGAATCAATTTTGGAGAGATCTTTTCCTGTAGGCAGGTCTACTGGGGTATTAGGACCTAGGAAATAAGCAAGTAGTATGTGAGGATGTAGACTTGTAATCAAAAATCTACATCAGTCTATGTAAACAGATACAAAATGCATTGAATGTACAACATACACTTTCAGTACGTATTAGTGTCATTGCATGCTTTTGAGTTCCAGTTCAGTTAACTTCACTGAAGTGTCATGACATCCATGTTTGTTACCTTTGTCCACGACGATCTCATTGGTCAGTAGTTCGGATGGGTCCTCTTCGTTGGGCTGAGAGAGAGTCGTGTTGCCCTCTAGAGTTTCTGTTTTAACGGCATCAGCCCCAGTCGTGACTCCTCCGTCTTCTTTTGAGGCTTCAGCCACTGCATGTTCCGACTGAGGAGTAAACACCATCATAAACCACATTCCTTTACGTAAACAGCTGCATGTCAAGTAATTAACAAATGTAGGAAGTGTCGAAATCAGTCAATGCTATTAGATGGGTTTTTTTTAATAAAAAACTAGAGTTAGAAACCCTGGCCAACTTATTCCTTTTTGATTGTGTTACTAAACAAGGTGCAACATTAACTTAATGTCCACTCTTGCATGTAAAAGGAGTACAGAGTATGCTTTTTAACAGATATAGAAAAATAATATGCATGGGAAAATATATGATATTTTAGCAGATCACGATAAAATTATTTGAGTTTACGCAGAGCGACCTTTTTATTAAGAGGATAAAAATCAAGCCTCAAGCATTTATGATGATTGGCGTTCAAAGATTAGAATGAATACAGAATCAGAAGTGGATTAGGTTTGATCCCAATCCCCAAACCTACAGTAAGAATTGTTTAAATTATTTCCAATGGTTAGTTTTGAACAGAAAAGCAAAGTACCTTTGAGGAAACACCTGAGGGGGTGATGAGCTTTTCCATTTTCTTCTGAACTTCAAGTTTAGCAGCAGCAACTCTCTCATCACACAGCTCCTTCTGGGACAGGACCTGAGACTGGCAATGGGTCCTGTACATGTGTACAAACACACACAAACACACACCTTAAGCATGAATAACAGAAAGCTATTCACTCAACTGCAAGTCCTCCCTAAAGCTAAGCTAATGATGAAATGTGGTTATTGTCAAGTATTAACATAAACAAAGATTATATTCGATATAATATCAAACAGAACTGTATAACTATGAGTGATTAAAGTCATATGCATCTCACATGTCATAAGTGAGTCTGTTGTTGAGGTTTTTGATGTTGCCTTGGCAACTTTGCAGCTCCTTCTGAACCTTCCCCAGGTCGTCGTTCAGCTGATTCACCTGACCTACAGTCCAAACACACAAGACATTAAGAGCCACGCAATAACTAAGTTGGATACATTTCCTATAGCGCTCATCTGGCAGCTAACACAATGTATTTTTTGAGAAGTTGAGGTTGTGAGGTTACCCTTGAGTTCCTGTATGCTTTTGGTACTGGAGGAAATGTTCTGCAGCAGTGTGCCCTAGAAGCAGAAACACAAACACCATTAATACTCACAGTTGCTTAACAGGAAATCCCTCTGACGCAATAGTTCACACTAGTTTAATATGCAATTTCTCCCACTTGTATTGTACAGACATCATTTAAACATCAATTGGTGTTTGTGTGCACCTTCTCTTGGCTGCAGATGTTCTGAGATCCTTCCAGTTGTCTCTTGTAGAGGCTTTCTATGTGGCTAATCTGCTCCTTCTGTCTCTGGATTTCCACCTGGAACTCAGTCTTCTTCAGCTCCACTACTCCTCTCTCTGCTGCCCCACGCTGCACCTGGCCCTCCAACTCATACAGCTTAGTCTGTACCGAACAGGCAAAGAGAGAGTTTAATGACAAAGGTAATGATTACTGTGTAAGAAAAGGACAGCAACATGTATCTTCAACACCGGAGAAATGTTGGGAATGTATAGTCTTGTTCCACAATGCACATGAGAAAGGAAAGTAAAGTGTGTTGCTTATGGTGAATTTGTTTAGGTAAAGGTTATGGCTTAAACGTTGAAAAAGGTAATTGCATAACAGAAGACCCTTCCACAACCCAAACTATGATATAGGGAAGACCAGACAAATGCTGTCTATCTAGCTTTCGCTGATGGAATTCATGATTGTGTTGCAGACCTGCACCAATAAAGTCAGTTAATAATAACCACGTGTTTAATCATTATACAACATGTGAACTGTGTAAACACATTAAGTTCAGGGAAACGCCACAGGCTGACATTGCAAGATCTATTCTGAGAAAAAAAGGGTTTGTAATAATTTCCAACAAGAGACGCTTCAAATGATGTACAACTGATAATTGAATTTAGAGGTGATGTTTGCACTGTTCACTCTGGTAGTAAACCACAGACACAAAGAGGATCTTACCTCTAGCTCCACGTTGCGGGAGCTTGACACCCAGTAGTTAAAACCCAGAACCAGGATACAGGCAATTAGAGCGCCGATCATTAGAGGGGGTGATCTTCCTCCACGACGTACATTTCCCAGCCCACCCATAGCTGTCTACACACTGGACACAGAAAAACACAACCAGGGTCAGCATACTTTCCGTTGATTCTAAATGCATGTTTTTAGACTGTGGGTATAGTTTATGAGGATATCATGGCTAGGATCATTGAAGGACTCTTTGGTTTTGCAGGTTGCTCAAGGACATGTTGTATAAAGCTCACTGTAGCATTGAGCTACTTCTGCTTGTGTCAGACCAAACTCGTATCCATCTGTGATATGAGCAAACATGGGAAGGAAGATGTTATCTGATCGTAAACCTCATAGTGTTTTTAGAAATTACACTAAAGACACTCTACACATGCATCTTTGTTCATTGTGTGCAAGTATAGACTACGTTTAAAGAAAAAAACATTAAGGAAACACCCACATGTACATTGTATTGCTTAAGTTCCTAACAATGCTGACTAAATCTAATTGACTGCTAAAGCTGAGACAAAGCATACATTGTATACTGTAACCTCATCTGCATTTTATCTACTCTTTGGCCTTTCTGGTTGTATGGATACTAAATGCAACTCGTTGTGCAATGTGCAATGACATTACAATCAAATCTAATTAAAAAGGACATTTCCAAGGACCCAAAGGTGCTGAAATACAACAGATTTTCAGCTTACCATTTTCCATGTTTGAAATATGTGTTACCTTACTAGTATACTATTGTCATGTCTTGTCAATGCATAATGAAAACTAATATGCTCAATCATGCCCATTCATGTTTTTGTCCATCCCATAGACTGTGTATATATATTCTCCCATCATGCAAAGGCTCAAATTACAGTTGAGGGTTGAACAAATGTATGTTCCTAATGCACACTTCTCATATACTAGAATACAAACAAACGCCATAATAAAACAGTGGCTGTAGATCAAAACACCACAGAGAAATAACGTAAGAGTACACATTTTGATTTGCTTTATAAGAGGATTAAAGGGGATGACTTGTTAACCTAGAGAGCTAATGTTGTCGATATTAATGTCGAAGCATGACTTGCTATGTGGTCATATAGCAGCAGTTATGTTACATTACAGGGAGTCAACCCCAGCTGAAGAGGACAAACAGGCACTGGATTAAGATGATAACATCTGTTGTTTGCTATCAAATCAAAGCACAGGCCTGAAGGCAGGTTATGCATTAAAGGCGTTATTCAGAAACCGGACAGAGCAGACTTGTGCAATATATTTAGATGCTAACGTTATCCACCCAGGTCCCTCGAATACTCGACCAGATAAATGCAGGTCAAGAATGGGCTAACGTTAAAGATCATAACAGCCACCGCACCGACGTGAAGATCCGTTCCGTGATGCCGTATACATTATAAGATGATACATGACAACACTTTCAAAAAATAAGGTTAAGGAACAAACATAATTTGGCCAGTTTAACTAATCAAGTTTACTGTGTTGTTGCACAAAAAATTCTAGCGTCGATAGCAACGTAGCATTTCCCAGTTAGCTTAGTCGAAGCTAGCTAACTAAAGCTAACAGACAGACCATGTTAACTTACCCGGTAGACTCAAGAGGAAAACAAGGATGTAATGTTGAACCCAGTAAATGGAGTGTTATTAAGTGATAATTTGCTTACAAATATATATGTCGGCGTTTCATCAGCTCAACCTACTAGCACTTGTATTTCCTATCCATTAGTGCCATGAAACAGCAGTGTGTGTTGGCTGGGTCTGTGTGGGACAGTCGGGTGCTGCCTCCGTTTGTCGTAAGAAAAAAAACGGCGTTTCGGGTAGATCATAATTGTACTGTTAAAATAACTTTAACTCCATACATTTATTTATCATACACATTTACAAATTTAAACATGTTTTGTATTTATTTAAATAACAGTAGCCTATGGCATTTTTGATGCAGTATTTCCTTTGATTGTTCAATTTATAAACACTGTATTACAAAATGATATAATTTACAAGGAGGTTTAGAAGCCACCTTCATCACAGGTTGAGTGTTAAAGCTTAACATTTCAGACGGAAATACAATCAACTAAAACAGAGAACATCTTGAGGTGGTGAATCAAGTTAAAAGTCATTCAAAATCATGATGAAGATTGCATCAATGGGTACAATTATCACATTTTAATGCATTTTTGTAGTAAACACCCAATTATACAAAACATAAATACCTTAACGGAAAATAATTGGCTGTTGACTACATTATATACAACAATTAACGTTTTTCCATACACAAAATACTCAACAGAAAATAAATTAGGCTGTTGATATGATAGTGTCCTCCCTTTAAATGCTTAAACCAGTTTTGAATTCATTTTGTTTTCACAGTTTTCTCAGTGGGCTATTTAATTCAGATATAACATGTATCCACTCTTATGGTGAAATATCCAGACATCAACAAATGTCCACATGTATCACATTTGATTATCCTTGGATACAGTAAGTGTGTAAATGTGGCATTTTTTTCTTTCATTCATCAATCTGAAATTATAAAATACTACTGCAGGAAAGACAATAGCACAATAATACATTCAAAAGGGTTTGGCTGAACAGGTGGTTAATCACAGACTTTTTCTTTATGTATACAATGATTCTAACCGAGTGTATGTCTATATCTCAGAAGCGACGACTTCCTCTTTACTTCCTGAGACAATCCTTTTTGTTTAGACTTCCCTTAAGAAGTCTTTAGTCCTTTTTTTCATGTCAAGCATATGAGCTTTTTTTGCTCTCCCGAGATGTCTTATTTCTTTCAAACATCGTCAAAGATGCCTGCCCGCGAAGGAGACAGAGACAAATAACGTCCTCCTGTGGATCTACAGTGACACAGAGAGACAGATTGAGTTAAAGAAGTCTGTTTGATTGTTAAAAGCTCAAATTAAACACTGTTCAATTTATTTTGCAAAAAGAACAAACCTTCTGTTTGGTGAACCTTCATCACTGTAATGATCTCGCAGTAAGCTTCTGTGCTGCTCATCCTCCTCCTCACCATCTCTTCTGAATGTGATAACTAAGAAAGACAGAGACCACTGTAAGCGTACTGTAAGCAGGCAGACCTATTGATGTAAGTGAGACTCCAGTGTTAAACTATTTATAATAAAAACAATAATACAAACAAGCATAACAAATTAGAACCAAGCCATTAGCAAGACGCTGTTGGAAAGTTGTATCTTCTTAGTTGGAGTAGCTGTGAGTAACACAGACACATTTTCTATTCCATTGTAATGCAATTTTTTTTGAATCCTTACCACTATTCTTGGTCTCTGTGACAGGACTGCTCTGGTCGTCATTTATCTCAGTGTAACCAGCTCTGCTCCGCCCAGCCCCCTCCTGGGCTCCATACCGATCCCTCCAGGCCTGAAGCAGGAAACAAAAACATAAATACCTTGACACAATTAGCACAAACCACTAGGACCAATAAGCCAACTGATTCGGAGGATTTTCTTTCGCTACTCGTAATGAAAAAAGTTTGTATAGAATAAACATTTCTTACCCATCTTCGATTTTCTCCATCCTCAGCTTTCTGTCTTTTTCTTCTTTCTTAAAAAACAAACAAATAGTCCATATCATAAATTATTAAGTCAAATTATTATAACTCCACAGTGATCAAATAATGTCTTTAGGATATACAACAACTTAATATGAATTGAGGTATAAGAAATTCAAAGTAAAACTAACAATTAAGTTGACTTGAAACACAGAAAGGAAGAAATTATAGATAGAGGCTTCACTAATGTGGCTCATTTGTATAACATAATGAAGTTAAACACAAAAGCCAAACAAATACTGCACCTTTGAGCAGATGCATCATAAATAGCGAGAGTTGTGATAAAAATACCTCTTCTGATGTGTTCCCTGCCTTCATCCACCAGGTCAGAGGTCAAGTGGTCGTCAGTGATGTACTGATGAAAGCCCAGGAGGTTCAAACAGCGAGAGCCCAGGCTACAAACACAGACACACAATTAAAAAAGACACTGTTCATTGCGTTTGAACAACTGTTTTTAGTTGTAAGTGATTAATGGCTTACCTGTAATAAGTAGCAAAGCAGAGCAGCAATACCAACATGGGATAGTAGATGTAGAACCCATCAGATATAAAATATAAAACACTCATAGAGCCCATGATCTGCCAGAGGGACAAAGAAAGAGGGACATTGCATCACTCCATTTATTTCAACCCAAAGAAATGTTGTTAGTCCTACAAATATTTTCTATAAAGACACACTTAAATGAGTCTGCATTATATGTCTTTGATACTATGAATCTGTTGGTATGTGCTTGTTTGTGTGAAACCCACAGAGGTGTAGGATGTCTGTATTCTGTCCTGGTGTGAGATAGCAGAGTCCATGTGAATCAGGCCCAAAAAGTTGAGGCACAAAGGTGGGGTCAGACGACAAAACAACCTGAGAAGAAACAAACAAAGAAAAGCAAGACGATATCATAAAACAGTAGTTTAACAAATGGAGGTACTGACTGTGATCCTCTATTGAGATTGTGCTCTATACGTTTCAGTA
Organism: Gymnodraco acuticeps; assembly: GCF_902827175.1. Classification (NCBI taxonomy): domain Eukaryota; kingdom Metazoa; phylum Chordata; class Actinopteri; order Perciformes; family Bathydraconidae; genus Gymnodraco; species Gymnodraco acuticeps. The sequence continues at coordinate 4,087,512 of NW_022990947.1, forward strand.
TGCCTCCTATAAAAGTGAAATAAATGACTAATTATCTTATATTATGACGGGAACATACATGCCGCTGAACTGCAGGCTGTAAGCGTCAGTCTGGTGATGTGGCACCAGGTAATAGTAGTTGAAGACTCGTATCCTGAACACTGTTGAGTAGACACAGAAACACAGGAAGAGGATGCTGACAAAGCACGCCATCTGGTGGAGAGAAACAAAAAAAGGAGAGAGGCAAGGGTGTTACTTCAATATAATGTTCGATACATGAGATCATAAATATCCATATTGGAACTATGAACCACAAAATGACCTCCACAGGATATAAGGTAGCTTAATAAAGCTTATGTTTTACTGAATACATGCCTACCTCGATACAGATGTAGTTGTGATGTTTTTCAGCCATCTGAACAAAGACAGCGAAGAGGGAGAGGACAGGGTGCGTGCTGAAGAAGGTGCACTCAGACCAAACCACTGCTGCTGAGAGGAGGCACAGCAGCACTGCCAGCAGCCTGTAGAAACCCTGCCTGCACACACACTCCCAGTACCACTCTGAGAGGGACACACACATACACACGCTGGTGCATGAGTACATGCTGCAGGTATGGAAACAGTATTTCATACTTAATGTCTTTTCATGCATCATGCTTTTTAAGTATTAAGAAGACATGTAATGCAGAGTATGCCAAAGAGAGTTAAACAGCATTTATCAAGCAGTGAAACCCACCCATTAATTTAATAAAATTAGGAAAATTCTGGGATATATAAGGTCGTTATAAAGCCATTATTGAATTATTGAAGAAAACAAAATGTGCAAAAAAAGTAAAACTTCTGCACCGGTCTTACAGAATAAGGGCCATACAATATAAGAAAACTATTTTCTTATAAAAGACTTTGTGTTCGTATAACCAATAAAAAAGCCTTGAACCTTGATATGTTCTTGTTGAAAAAGTAATACATTTTGGTCATTGGAAAATAGAGTACACCTTTCTATCCAAGCAGGTAGTTAAGGGAATTTATCCGGCAGGCTGTGTCTACAATCATAAAAATTAGAAGGCCAGATTGACTGGAATGAAAAAATAGTAGCATTCAGAATCCAAATGATCTACTATTGATGAGGAATTTGATCAGTTGTAGAATTTTTTTTTAATTAAAACCCAAGACACCAGCAAGCTATTTACAGTCCTGTAGAGGACTTGGAATGTAGGGGCATAAATAAGGTCCCAAAAAATGCAAATTATCAATCTGAAGTACCTACATAATTCATCTAAATGAAGTGTTAAGAGTACTTTCGTTATGTATCTGAGGTTTAGGAGCTGACTGGACTCACCCACAGTAGGAGTGTAAATGAACCGTCGGACCCAGCCGTGGTTCTGTTCTGAGGGGAAGCTGTGGGTGAAGTGTCGGAGCGGGCTGCTCTGGCTTTTGGCTACATCTTCTAGATGGAAGGCCTGCTCTAACAAGATGGACCACTTAACCAGGGTCTGACCCTGTCTCTGCACTGCAGAGATTACCTGAAACACAAGAACACACAAGTAACAATATCATGTAATTGTTTGCATTGTTTGTTCAAAACCAAACTGAAATATTACAAATAATATTTACCTTTTTATGAAGCTTAAACAGGCCTCCTTTGGTGGGAAGTACATTCTGCTCACCCCGGGAACTTTCTGCATTTCTCACCAACTCTTCTTGGTACTCAGCCGGACACTGAAATGAGATCACACTTACAGTTTCATCCTACAGGCCATAAGACTATTTAACACCTGAACTTGCACTATTTTTGTTTTTATTGTTGTTTCTTATCTTTTTATGTATTTGTATGTCTTGTTATCACACCGTAGTAGTGTATATGTTATGCCAATAAACCTTTGAATCTTGAATAAAAACACATCCCGGATGTAAAAACTGTAAATGCAGCATTAAACTTTGGATTTACACATAAAAAGAAAACAAATTGGTATTTTACCTTTCCAATAATGGTGTCCACACACTTCCTGAGACCGTGGTTGAACCTGATAGCTTCATGGACACCTGCCACCTCCTGATAATAGTAAATGTTTTGTTCATGTAAAAAGTTCTGAGCAATTCCCTAAACACTTTCAGTTTCAGCACCTGGTGGAATACTCTAACAGATCAGCTTTGGAGATTAAATCTCACCTCCATTACATCTGCTAGGTTCTCCTCCGCCGAGGCTTTCTCAGTGGCCACCTTTGCTGCCTTGAAATAGGTTTTGGCCAACAGGTAATCGTAAGAGGATAAGAGCCAATAAGAGCGTGGGATCTCCACGAGGCCGTAGCCCAGCAACAGCACCAGGAGGAAGAGGCCCCAGGTGTTGGCGGCTGTGATGCCGATGGTCTGGAGCTGTCTCCTGCACAAATTTAAAAAAAGAAAATGGATCAAAGAGCTAAACCACAGAACATCATCGGAATCAGGTTTATTACCAAGTAGGTTTACACATACAATGAATTTGTTTTTGGTGTATAATGGTGAATAATACATAAACAAAGTGAGAGGAATTAAGTTGTAAAATGAAGGCAAATATAGAACTAACATAAAAATAATTGTAACAACTATTTTATTATTATAAAACGTAAAACATTGTTTTAATATACAAAGAAATGTAATACAATAAGATAAGAACAAAATACTGTGAACAAATGATGCACATGAGCAGAATTAAAAAATGCTACCTGAATTGAGACACGTTTAACTTACCATGAGAGTTGCCACTGTGGGTGAGCAGCGACGTAGATGAGCAGAGAGATGAAGATGAGGAGGTAGGTGCCATAATAGATAGCATTTTCAATGAGAGCTGTTTTAATCCTTCCAACTCTGGAGAAAGCTCCCGACCGTGCGTACGACTGCATGAAGGGCAACAGCAGCCTACACACACACACACACACACACACACACACACACACACACACACACACACACACACACACACAATGTCAGTGTTTGAGTCTGTGTGTGTGTGCATGTATGCGTGTGTGTTTGTGTCTTACCAAGTAAGAAACTGGGATGTCCAGTATACAACTCTCCAGAACACTGGCAGGATGCCATCTGGGATATAACTCCACGGCTCCTCACAAACCTTTGGTATACTGTGAGAAAAATGTAAGAATACATGTGTACATACAGTGGCATTTCTTTACGAGAACACACTTTGAGCATAGCTGTCTACCACAGTCTCTTTTTTGAAAATGTTAAAATGTCCAGAATTTATTTAGCAAGTTACTGAAAAATCTAACTATTGTATGTACTGTTAATGAAAGACATATTGCTGCTGAATATTATAAGTGTACTTTTTTTAATGCTTTAGTATATACATACAAGAATTTCATTCAACTTCATTGTATTGGGGTGGAGGCAGACTTCTCAGACAAAAGGTCATAAAACTCAGACAAACGACACCAATACTATCTGCATGATACCATGGAGATAAGTGAGATGAAGGAAACAGCCCTTATCTACTAGTTGTTGATGCATTAACCTTGTTATCAACCCAGTTTGTTCATCCAGCTAGAAGCTTTTAAATCTAAAAAGACACTTTTATCACCAGACAGTCTAGTGCAGAGGGCATGACAACTGTATTATTACAAATAAATTGATGAATTAAGGTTACAAAAAAAATCAAACAGGAAACCCTTTTGAATGAAGCACTCACAATAAAACAAATACTAGCGGAGTATAGAAAACCCCACTGCCAGCTTTTCAGGTTACAAATGTCCAAAATCATGTGAAGCTTGGATATCGGTAACGTATAAATGTAGTTGAAATGACTAAATCATAGTGATTTTCATCATACTTTTATGCATCTTATTATGTGTATCATGTTGGATAGCATTGGAGGAAAACATGACCTTGAAATGGTCTAAAACAGGGGTGTCAAACTCAATTTTCAACATTATGGTTGCACTCAAAGGGCGAGTTCCAACTATATAAATATACATATATAAATATATAATATATATATAATGTATTATGTTACATTATTGTCTCTGAACTGGATTATTATCGGATAGGATAATAACTTAGTAATAAACTACGTCTGAAAGCAGAAGTCCGGGGCAAATAATTGCAAGTCTCTTCAGTGCGCATGTCACAAAACGAGATGCATTGTGGGACATGTGCATGGGCAACCTGCTTCTGTAAAGTGGCATGTAACCGTATAATAAACATATTATATTCTTTGTAAGCTCTTGCGGGCCACATGAAATGAAGTCGCGGGCCGGATTGAGTTTGACAGCCCTGGTCTAAAACATCAAACATGATCTTATTTACCTGACAGTTGGATTAACTGAGGATTTGTTTTTCGTCTGATTGCTTTGTCTTGCTTGAGTTACAGGAGAAGGTCGATTTCCATTGTCGAGTATACATTGCTTGTAGATGGTCTAAAAGAGGAGCAGAGATTACAGTCAGGCAAACACACTCCATGATGAAGTCTATTCATCGCTTTGAAATGGTGCAGGTAGGATGCTGGAGGCAAGACAAATATACAGACAGAGCTCAACAACTCAGACACAGATTATTCTAAAAACACAAACAGACTGACATCCCGTTTATCCTTTCTTTACCCTGAGAAGATCCAAAAAACGATCCAAAAATACCTTATGTTGCATTTAAACAGCTGAAATGGTTTCATACCGTGCTGACGTCCAGCGGCAGGATGAAGACGATGAGGAAGCAGAGGTACCAGGACAGCAGCGTGCCCAAAAGCACCATCCGCTGCTGCCTCCGCAGGTCTCCATAGCGCTGGAGGAGGTAGAGAGCCAAGAAGAAAACCACTACGACCACTACAGCCAGCGCAGCAGCACTCATGGTGAGGAATGAACACACAGCCGTCAAGGAGTCATGGTGACGCACTGTGGGGGGGAAACACTGAGAGCATATCAGCAGCTCTTATCTACTGGATAACATAGAAAGTCAGTATGACCACTTTCACAGAGGAGAGGAGGGAGAGAGCAGTGAATGTGAAAATAGGAAGGGAAGATGGACAAAGAAAGACGGATGTACAAATATATAAAATACGTTTGGGTGTTAAAGTACCATACCAGTGGTTTTGCATGTGTATGTGCTACAAGATTCAAGGCTTTTATTTTCCTTTGTACTTAGATACAGTGTAGATATGTCAGTGAAAATCTTAGGTCACAGGCTCCTCCCACAGTGCAACACAATAAAACAGATAAAATAGTGGAAGTACACATCACATGTACATCACATTAATGCTACTCATCTGCAAATAATGCTGTTGTGTTTTAGAAAAGTGGAAATGTTTTGTTACATGCTTTTCATTATCTGTATAATGTCAACATGCGTTACCAGGCTGTAATGTTATAAGAAAATAAAGTACAAGCTTTTCACTACAGCATTAAAAGAGTCAAGTGCAAAATAACAACAATGTCACTGTGACAGCAAGTGATGCAGACTTGATGTTCACTTTGATGAATTAAAAAGTGTTATTAATTTTAAAGAGTATCTGGCATAATCAGAAACATAAACCAAACTATAGTTTCTTTGAAATTGAAACATACAAATATGAATTCATCTATTATATTTAGGTAGACAACTTATAAATATGTAAAACTTGCAAATACACTTTAATTATTAATTACAATTAATTACTGGTTTGTTTAAAACCAGTAATTAGATGTTCAAACAAAGAAAGTACTCGTACAATATGGGCTATTTTGTAGTTTAAATAAAGGTGTGGTTAGAAATGTTCCAACAAATATGTTCTTTATTATAGTCTATTTCGGGTACCAGTCGAACAGTACATCAATATCTTCCGTTTTTTTTTCCTGACAGCTCGCTGAAATGTAATATCATTTATTTTTACTACCATCACTTTTATGTATACCACCAACGCTGTGGATGGTTTATATTCTGTCATGAGGGCACTGTGGTCATACTGATGGGACAACAAAGCAGTGCCTTGGTCTCGGTAGTGGTCTCGGATCGTCGGTTAATAATCTGTCTGTGGACAAACAGTCTGTGAATAAATGAACTACAAAAAGTGATCCATCTTACCTCTGTGTTTCTCTGCTCAGGCTGAAGCTTGTAACGCGGTTAACTGTCTGAATCTCCTGTCACATCGTGTTCCTTAGACGTGGAGTCCGAAATATGTACACAACCTTTGAAACTACATTACGTAAGAGCCACATGACGTGCGCGCATGCGCTCTCTCTCTGATGCTACAAGGAGTTCTGGGAAATGTAGGCGAGTCAACTCAACTTTATTTAAATAGCACCTTTCATACAATCGGGCAGCCCTAAGTAAATACATAGAAAATGTAGGTCCATGAAGAAAGACTCCACATACAGACATGTTTTGTATATGGTATACATTGTTATATTAATAGTCTGTTAAAAGAAATATGAAAAGTTGTACAAAAGCAACTGATTTATTTGTTTCGTATACATGAATATTATGTCATACAGAAAAATCATTAATCAGCATTACAGTACATGCACTCTAAAACTTTAGTCATGAGTCATGACAAAAGGGTATTGAAGAAAATCTGACAAAAACGATATTGAAAAATTATAATGGTGTGAAGATTGATAAAAGATAGTTAAAAACCCTGCATGGTGATGACGTGATCATCAAAAGCTGTGACATTAGGATGAATACTTTTGAGGACAAAATAACTTTTTTTGGCCTAGTTTTATTATGTTGTGACATTGTATTGCACGATACAAACTATTATTTCAGATTCTCATTGAGATGTACACACATTGAAATATGGCATTACACACACATGTATAAACATTACATTCTATGATACACTCCCCACTGGCTTTTAATTCAGATAATAACATCTGAATTGATATGCTTCCAGATGTAATTAGCAGCAAAAAGTGCATGAATCTTGATTATAAGTCTTGATAAATGTCTAGTCAAAAATGTAAATATGTTCCCAGACACTTCTTATCCAATATGAATGACTAACACGACTTATCTTAGCAGTTCTTCTTTTTCAGTTCTGCTTTTGTTGGATGCAGAGATAAATGTAAAAAATGATTCAAAAAGTCTCAATGAATTGATTCCAGTGTTTTCAACCTTCTAGCTTGTTTTAATTGTCCAAAATAGAGGCAACTTCAAAAGGCCAAACGTTGTTTCTGTTGTGGTGAAGAGCTTTACATTTTCCTCATGGTCTAAATGTTCCAAATGAGAAAGAAAATCCTCTTCAGTCCATTTCAGTTATGGGAGAACATCCACACATATGGGTCGTCAGCATACAGTGGGCCCAGCAGGTTGAAGCACACAGCCCGGTGCTCCAGTAAAATGTCCATCTGGCTCATCAGGTCCAGGCAAAGATGCTCTATAATATTCAGACAAACAGACCAGCCTCCAACTGCTGTGGACACACCGAGCGCATCCATCCAAACGGACCCAAAAATGTTCATAGATTCTGACAAGTCATCAAGGAGATTGTCCAACAGCTCCATTTGGTTCATTAATCGGTTTAAGTAAGCTCCATAGATCAGCAGTCCATTTGCGGTGTTGCTCTTTTACACTGGTCTGGTTCTGGTCTCTGTTTCTCTGTCGCTGTCTTGTTCCTGCTGTGCGAGGCTTATTGCCCGGATTCAAACAGTTACAAAGCAGATAAAACCTGGCTGCATTGGCAGGTGCTTAGTGAGGCCATCTGTCAGCCTACAAGCCTACACGCTCACCTTAACCCATTAACCCCTTTACCACTTCTCTTTCTCTCTCTCTCTTTCTCTCAGATTAAGTGTGACTAATCATAGCCTATAATGGCCTTATTACATCCTTAGTTGTAGCATTGTGAACCAGGGGGAACAACATTTAGTCTCCATTTATTGAACTGTCTTTGTCAGTTTGAGCCCTGTTATTAATCTTTTTGGATCACACAGACAACAAGATACTTATGTTCACACATACTCGGAAAAATCTGTTTAACTCTCTGATCATCTCTCTCTGATCCAGCACTTTTTTTGTTATTGCCAGTGGCATTTCTACTGTTGAATTGCATTGAATATAATCGGTTTGTAAATGGTATGTTACAGTTTTCACCACTAGATGGAGGTAATAAATGAGTCCTTAAACTAATTCAGCATCCCACAGCGAACTACCTTTTAACAATCATTGAGAAAAGCAACACATTCTTGACAATATTTAATATTCAAGTTTCAAATGTTTTCATTGTCTTCCTAATTTTACAAAAATAGTTATAATAATACATTAGAATTTTAATTCATGCTATAAAAGGAAAGTCAGGGGAGAACAATGATCATAGTTTAATCCAACACGTTTTTTTTTAGAGTTCAGACATTCAGAGCTCAGAAGACTGAAACATAATATGAGACTACCTCCTTCATAATACTTTCTTCTCTTTTTGCATTCTATTGTCATTAATACTTTAATCTCTCATTTAAAGAAAGATGGGCTTCTTTGACCTTTTGTTTATAATACAACAAAGAAAGGTGTCATATTTAAATCTTTGAGAGCGCCAAACACATCTTCAACAAAGACTGAGGTTTCTGTTCACTCCCCTTGGCACAACATGGCAAAGATTATTTGGAAACCTTGTATCAAGAGCCTTGTGATCTCAGATTCAATGTTATTAGGACAGAGTGAAGTTAAATGGTGATAGCAATACAACAGAAAAGAACGTATTTGTATTAACCAGAGACATAGAGATCTAATACCTAATACTTTGCACATGTGAAAAATGAAAAACAGATTGGACTCCTAGCTTAGCTTTGTTAGTCACATGATAACCAGGAATGTTAGATGTCTGATGTCACACTGGTGCATGCACTTTGTAGATGTCCTAACATGCAACAGTGCTGCTCTTTAAGCTCATTTGTGACTTTGTATACAGAAGTGTGGGTTTTCAGATTTTCTTCTTTGGGGTAATAATTCTACGAGATGGTGACACACTATAACATGAAACATGTCTACAAAGTCTGCAAAGTCTACTATACCTTCTTATCCACAAAAACACTTGATGTGTTTGAACCCTTGAGATGATAAATCAATCAATCAATCAATCAATCAATCAATCAATGTTTATTTATATAGCCCAATATCACAAATGTTACATTTGTCTCAGTGGTCTTCACAGTGTGTACAGAATATCAGTATGACAATACGACACCCTCTGTCCTTAGACCCTCACATCGTACAAGGAAAAACTTCCGAAGAAAACCCACAGTTTAAAGGGAAAAATGGGAGAAACCTCAGGGAGAGCAACAGAGGAGGGATCCCTCTCCCAGGACGGACAGACGTGCAATAGATGCCGTGTGTACATTGAAAAGATAATACATTTGCAACATAGGTAGTCCAAATGTTTGGAAATGCATGTGTGTATAATAGGAAGATGAATCCACGAGGATATCCATCCAGGACCTATGATCCAGGACCACAGCCACGACTCGCGATCCAGGGCTCGCGATCCAGGACACAGGACCGCAGGATCATCCATGACTCCGGATCCCGGCGTATATAGACACCAAAAAGAAAGACATTTGGGGAAGCTGGGTTAATCGGAACATGAGAGTACACAGGTATAGACAGAGAGAAGGAAGAAGTAAGATGTCCCCCGACAAACTAAGCCTATATCAGCAAAACTAGAGGCTGAATCTAATCAGCCCTAACTAAGCTTTATCAAAAAGGAAGGTCTTAAGCGCACTCCTAAAAACGGATAGGGTGTCTGCCGCCCGAACACAAACTGGAAGCTGATTCCACAAATGTGGAGCTTGATAAGAAAAGGCTCTGGCTCCCATTGTACTTTTAGAGACTCTAGGAACAACCAACAACCCTGCATTCTTGGAACGCAATGCCCTAGTAAGACAGTAGGGTATAATGAGTTCTTTAAGGTAAGATGGCGCCTGCCCATTAAGGGCTTTGTAGGCGAGAAGAAGAATTTTAAATTCTATCCTGTGTTCTATAGGGAGCCAGTGTAAGGCAGCCAGAACAGGAGTAATGTGGTCCCTTTTCCTAACTCTGGTTAGTACACGAGCTGCAGCATTTTGAATCAGCTGAAGCGACTTGACTGACTTCTTGCTACACCCTGATAATAAGGAGTTACAATAATCCAGCCTTGAAGTAACAAATGTATGGACTAGTTTCTCTGCATCGTTTTGAGGCAAGATATGCCTGATTTTTGCAATGTTACGTAGATGGAAGTAGGCGGTCCTTGAAATTGATTTTATGTGGGCGTTAAAGGATAAATCCTGATCAAATATAACACCAAGATTCCTTACAGTCTCACTGGAGGCCAAATTAATGCCATCCATAGTTAGTATATCTTTAGATAATTTGTTTCGTAGATTCTTCGGGCCAAGTACAATAACCTCAGTTTTGGTCGTGTTTAACATCAAAAAGTGCAAGGTCATTCACGTTTTTAAGTCCTTAAGGCAGTCTTGAATTTGATTTAGATGATTAATTTCAGCAGGCTTGATTGATAAATATAGTTGAGTATCATCTGCATAACAATGAAAGTTTACAGAATGATTCCTTATAATATTGCCTAACGGAAGCATATATAATGTGAACAAAATAGGTCTGAGCACTGAACCCTGTGGCACTCCATGGCTAACTTTGGTTTGCGTGGAAGATTCATCGTTAACATGTACAAACTGAGAGCGTTCAGATAGATAGGACCTAAACCAGCCTAAAGCAGTTCCCTGTATGCCAACTAAGTGCTCTAGTCTTTGCAATAGGATATCATGGTCGATAGTATCAAATGCAGCACTGAGATCGAGCAAAACAAGAATAGAGACAAGTCCCTTGTCTGAGGCTATTAGAATGTCATTTGTGACTTTAACCAGAGCTGTCTCTGTGCTATGATGTGTTCTAAAGCCAGACTGAAAATCTTCAGATAAATCATTGTTTTTTAAGTAATCACACAGCTGTTTTGCGACCGCTTTCTCAAGAATTTTTGAGAGGAACGGAAGATTAGAAATAGGTCTATAGTTGGCTAAAACCTCTGGATCGAGGTTGTGCTTTTTAAGAAGCGGTTTTATCACTGCTACTTTGAATGATTGTGGAACATAGCCTGATAATAAAGACATATTCATAATATTTAATAAAGAAGTGCTAATTAATGGAAAAACTTCCTTCAACAGCTTAGTTGGAATTGGGTCTACATGCACGTTGATGGTTTAGAAGAGAGAATCATTGAATTTAATTGTTCAAGGTTAATGGCTGAAAAGCATTCTAGTTTACTATCTAGTGTAATATTAGAACTTACGTTTCCGGGAGCTGTTGATAACACTATACTGGTCAAAGGCAAGAGGTCATTAATTTTGTTTCTAAGTAATAAACCCTACGTTGTTGCCTTTTTAAACATGTTTCATTTGTCTCTGTTACATCAGAGGTGTTGAACATAGGGGATTCCTTGTTAGGGAGCAGGAAAAAAGTGTCTACCTGTGTGGTCAAAGCTTTGAGTGTCTAGACTTCCTCTGTCCCTGAAACTGCCTTTACTCGCTCTATTTCTCCTCAGAGTTCAGCACCTCAAGGTATTCTTCACCATGTGTTCAACCCCACCACCATAACTCCCCTCATGTTGTGGACGAGCAGCCACTGGGACAGCGTCCAGTTTGGCCTCATTCAACCAGTGAGAAACGGTGTGTGAACAGCCTCATCTCCCATCGTGCTCATTGATAAACAGCTATGAGTGCGCTGAGACCCCTGGGTTTGAAGTCTGTAACATTTGATCCATGGGAAACCCTTGTGCACAAAGATGCCGGTGAACAATGTGGCCCCAGTTCTGTGTGTCCCTAGAGTGCCACTGTAGCCTGCGGATCTGATAACCTGTCCTGGATACATCACTCCCCTGAGAGGGGACCACTCCCATCTGAAACGACTGGCCTGGTACAGCAGCCCGGCAGCTACAGTTTCTCAATGGCGCTGAGATTGAGGGATTGATTGGCCTGTGTGTATTTGTGTATAAAACATGCATGTGTGTATGAGAGAGGGAAAGCTTGTGTCGGCAAAAGTAAGCCTATAGGTTGCCAATCACATAATCTACAGTACAAAAGCAGTTTAGATGCTGAAATTGAAAAACTGTCAGACCCAATTTCCTCATCTTCTACCAAAATAAGAGTGCCTAAACATCTTCTCCAAATCTTTACATAAAATAGATGAAGGATGGCAGCAACATGCAAGGAGTATTTCCTCTTTTATCAAGGCTGAAACGTAAAACACATCAAATTAGTATAGTTTTCTTGCAGGTATGTTATTGGATCCCTTAAAAATCAATCCCAACAGCACATGTGATACCATTGGAGGCTCATGGATCCTATGGCCAACAATGAGTGAACAGGTAATTGCATTTGGATGGAAAAACCGAAACCCATTTTGTTCCACATTCCTCCTGTAATATATTTAACAGAACTGAGACCAACCATCTAACTAAAGTACTCGAGGCGGTGCAGGCTTTTAAGCTGACAGAGATAAAGCAAGTACAAATCTAAAGAAACTTTAAAAACATGCTTTATTTTGTAACAGAAGCACAAAAAACCTTTGTATATTTTCTATGACCCTTGATTTACATATTTCTGTCCCCACACAAGTAGACAAGTATATTTATTAGGGCTGTCAGTCGATTAAAATATTTAATCGCATGATTGTCCATAGTTAATCGCAAATTAATCGCACGTTTTTTATCTGTTCTAAATGTTCATTAGAGGGATATTTTTCAAGTTTTTAATACTCTTATCAACATATGAGTGGACAAATATGCTTTATGCAAATGTTTGTTTATTATCATTTGATCAATGACAAATATTCTCATGAATATTAAACATAACAACCTCTGAACATTAAAAATATCCGCCTCAATTCAACCTGGGGGGTATACTACGAAGCAGGATTTTCGCTTAGCCGGCTAACTTCAGGGAAAACTCGGAGTTTCCGGTCTTACGACGCTGGTTCTCTTTTTAGCAGGCTAGATCTCCATGGTAACTTATGCTGTGCGGCCAGAGTTGGGTGTAACGCGTTACTGTAATAATATTACTTTTGTCGGTAACGGAGTAGTGTAACGCGCTACTTTTATAATTCAGTAATCACACTACAGTTACTAACATTGCCCCGACACGCGTTACTTACTAAAATCAGTCATAATCAAACCTCAACAAACACCTGCAAATAACACATGCTAAGGTGAAGCTAACGCACAGCTATATGTTGTTTGTTTATATCACGTAGTCTGTTCTTCTTCTCTGTTTTCCGGTTGTTGCCTGTTTTGAATGACGAACCGCCGCCTGATGGTAAGGAGAGTTATTGCCACTCACGCATGCACAGTTCGTACGTGCTCGGCTGAAGTCTTTGCGGTGTCTGGTTCCAGTGCAACACATGGCCAACACGCAGGAGAACACGCCGATGCAACAGCGTGAGCAGAGATAGACTGCGCAAAATATACAGATAGCAGGAGACAGAGGACAGCCATGGTCAGATAGGAAAACATTCAGGATCTGGATCAGTCTTATGCGACAATGGAAACTGAACTAAAGAGAACATCTGGGCCTGGGGCCTCATTTATAACGCCGTGCGTAGGATTCACGTGGGAAGGTTGCTTACGTAGTAGAAATCCAAAAAATAGGTACAGAAATGTTCCGACATTTTCCGATTCACCAAACATTGCATACCGGCGAGGAAAGTGTGTACAGCACTTCCTACGCCGGTTTCCCTTTATAAATCACAATCGACTCGCAATGCGGTGCAGCTTTTGCGGGCTTCACGTAACGCCCATATTTGCCTATAAATAGTCAAAGAAACGCCCATTCATTCATTTTGACTGACTTTATGAAGAAGATAGCAGGAAATGACAACAGAACAGCTAACAAAGACATCTCACACCGTCAGATTTTGGTTATTTTGGGGAGGTCGAGATAAATCATATTGTTTGGTGGATGCAGTTTGAACCAGAGGGGCAGCATGGAGGTCGGATCGTCACCAAAATAAATAAATAAGTGGTCCGAAAAAAGTTAATGCCAAAGAAAATACACATAGCCTTCCTCAGGCAGTGTGTTTGTACCGGAGACAGGAGACACCCCCTTGATGAGAAACTGTAAGAAGTGATCGGGGAATCCCTCCGGAGTGGAGTCATGACAACTGGATCTGAATTATTTGTTTGTATTTGGTGGTTTGTGTCCCAGCTGTCGATCAGCTTTGCGCAGCGTCTCCACTGCAGCCTGTGCATCTCATCTTGGAGGCACTTCTCCAGAGAGGCCACAAGGCTCTCCTTCTCTTTACTCTCCTGGAGATCTCGCTCAAGAGAGGCCAGCTCCGCTTTGAGTCTAGCCTCCTGTTGCTGCCGCAGTTCCCTCTCTGCATTGACAGCTGCTTCCATCTCCCTCATTTTCTCCTCTAATAAAACTTTAACACTTTCAGTCATTTCGGTAACCCATACAGGCTTCTCCTCCACTCTGCAGCTCCTCACAGCCGGTGGTACCGGCCTTCCGTTGCTCCTCGCCGCTACACTCCACACAATCTCTCTCTCCACAGCCATCTCCAAGGCCGCCTGCAAGGACTGTGGATGCTGCAGCTGTACCCCAACCCTCAAGTCCGCAGGGAGGAGAGCCCTGATGAATTGATCACGTGCCAGCTCACTCTGCACTCCGGGTGGCATGTGTGCATATGCCCGCCGCGTCAGGCTCTCCACGTCGTTAGCCAACGCAGGCAGCGTCTCTCCAGACTTCCTACAGTGGTTACTCAATTTGTTCCGGAGCAGCTCTGGCGGGAAACACTGTCCAAACCGCCTCTTCAAAGCCCCCGCTAACGCTTCATAGCTGTGTCGGTCCTCAAGGCTAAGTAGTAGCAGACATGAAAGAGCCTCTTCTGTGAGGCACAAAGCTAGCTGTAGTGCTTTAGTCTCTACTGACCACCCCCCGGCATGAGCAAGCAGTTCAAATTGGGCATGGAAAGCCTCCCAGTCTGCCTTACCCGAGAATTTGGGTGTTTTCACTGACCCGGCGGCGGCTGCTGCGGGTTGATGGGCGCCGCCATTGTTGTTTACCTCCAGCTTGGAAATGGCGCGAACTGCCGCAGAAGACGGAGACATTCCCGCGTCTCTAGCCATCCTCACCGCCGACTCTCTCAGGCGCTCTCTCACCTCCCGTGCACTCATGAACTCCTCTCTCATGTCCTTCGACCACCCGCATGCTCCATCTTCCTCTTCATCACTACTGTGTTCCTGCTTCACTCCCATCTTGCTGAACTTATCCATCCCCGCTAGCTTACCGGCTAGCTCCGTGACGCAGTTACGACTCTCGTCCGGATAGACGTCCCTTGTTCGAAAAGTTCACTTCTGACACCAATGTAACGTTCCCAAGATGAGTCGGAGACAGGCTTGTAGTTATTAGGCTTTAATAACTAGTATTTGAAGACAGATGATAACAGGTCAAGTACACTTCGTGGGTTCTACCGCACACTCCACTCACACTAACTTCTACACATACCCATATATATAGCACTGTCTACGTCACAACTCCCCGCCCTCCCCCGTCCGCTCCACCAACCACAGGCCCGCACCTCAGCCACCATCACGGTGCAGCTCTATGATTGGCAGAGAGACGGGGGATGCCTAAGTGACACCCTGAGTAGCCTATCAGGATCGCTACAGTATATAAAACCATGCTCGTATCTAACCTATAGAAATGCAAAACGGCGTCAGTTTAGACGTAATTCTGTCCTTCTGCTTACCGCATCATTTATGAGAAAACATTTCATAACATTAACACAACATATTCGAGGTGGTTTTAAATAACATATCCGTATTTATTTATTTCTCCAAGTTATGTTTTTGTGTGCACTGAGGAGTCGCAAACAGGCTTTTGTTTAATATTTTTAAGATTGGCTTTAATCAATGTTTGAAAATTAATTCTTCCTATATGATAAATGAGAGGTAACATTTTATTTATGGTATTATTTCCACATATTTCTCTCCATTCTTCCTTCTGCCAACGCGGTGTCGCAGTTTATCGTCTCTCCCGTTTTTGTGCTTAGTGCGTACGCATGGGTTAGAGTTTGCGTGGAGGACCGCACATTTTCCCATCAAGTTAGTATTTTATAAATCGCAAACATTGCGTAGAAACTGGCGTACGCAATTTTTTGAGCGTATATCCCTTTATAAATGAGGCCCCTGAACTTTAGCAGTCTCCATGATCTGCCTGCAGGGAGGGGCGGGCCGGCCCTGCGAGTAAAGTAACGAGTAAAGTAACGAGTTACTTTATGTAGAGAGTAACGAAGTAGTGTAATATATTACTTTTTTTTAATGTAATATGTAATATATTACTTTTTTTTAGTAACGACCCCATCTCTGTGTGCGGCTAACCCAAGCCCCCAGGAAGTGCGCCGGACTCAGATGAAAATATTCGTGGTGGCCAAACGGCGGTACTACACTTCCGTTTGGTTGCCAGGCCCGGAAACACTTTTTCCCATTGACTTACATGGGGAAAGCGTGGTCTGTAAATCGTTGGATAATTTTGTTTAAACTAAATAAACAACCCAGTATGAACACTTGTATAGCTCTTATTAAAAACATTCGTTCCTCAAGTTGTAAAAATGTGCTAATAACGTTATTCTGAGAGTTATTTCCCTCTGCATTATGAACGCGCATCTAACCCACGGGATCGCGCCGCCCGGCACGTTCATGTTACGTGTTCAGCACTACATGCGTTTATCTCTTATCTTTACCCATGGATGCACAATAAGAACGGACCCATATCGCCTTACTGCCATCCCACGGAGCTGTAATAATGGATATATTGCACATGTTTGCTGTAATTCATCATTTGTAAAATATTATACTACATGGGCTGTATGATTAAATCTTGTACCGTAAATGTTGTATTTAATAAAGTTAATATTACCGACGTTAGATTAACGTCCCTGTAGCTTATTATTGCACTAAGAAGCTTATTGCAGTGCAATAATTATTTCATGCTAAATGAAGCTCTGTTGCTTGGATATCACTAGATCCTGTTACAGCGTAATATAAGAACATAACGATTGATGTTTACATTAGCATAATTACTAGCTAGCTGCTAACTGCCGCCTCGTTAATATCAAATCCATCATAATAACAACCCATTACCATGCTGTCATGACCGCGCGGTGCTGTTACGTGTACGCAAATTGACGTGCTTGATGTGAACGAGCATTTTGGTTAAAGTTGCGCATGCGCTATGAGCGCACATACGGGTACTTCTCAGGCATGCCGGGTAATCTGTGACGTTTCACTCTCTCAAAAGTTGGGCCATTTTATCATCATGCGCTAATGAGCAACTCTCATAGGAATGAATGAGGAATGAATGAAAACTTTATTACAGACTCAGGGTCCAGATAAAAGACAAGACATTACATAGATAAAAGACAAGACATTACATATAATAAATTACATACATAATGTATCATATATTTCCTTATCTGAGTCAGCTGAGCCGTATCTGTCCGTGCAACACTCACAGTGTCCCATACTGTATGCAGAAGTATTATTTTAAGCAACACATTAAGTTGACGAAACACTCGAGACAAATGTAATTAAAGTCAGATCCACTCGTGTCTTAGACGGGGCAGTGATATCATAAACCTGTTAATGTACGCATTCAAACACTTTTTCTTTTACCAGCTGTATTCACCTTGCAGGTGCAGCTATGTGGCTTTTATCCTGGATGAAGTGTTTAAGTGGATGTTTAAAGTTTAACTTCTTCATATGTCTAATATTATAGTTGACTTTTCATTCAGGAAGTAGACGCTGCGCTGTCAGTATGCTTCTCCATGTTTGTGATTAGTCGAATGCTCCAAATACCACCCCTTTCATGTGAACGCGCACCTAACTAGATAGGACACTGGCTTGAGCGATCCACTTGATAACCCGCGTGAGGGCCGCCTTAATGCACGGGCTGACCTGGGCTGAAGCCCAGGGGCCTACGGAGATCGGGGGCCTATCATGAGCCAATAAAAAAAAAAATTCAAATATTTTTTTATTTGATTTCGGGTGTTTTTTTATAATCTTAAATAAACAAAGTCTTGGCTTTTAGAATATGAAACTTTTATTTCCAAAATCACACGATAAATACATTTTTGAAGCTTGTAAAGGGAAGAAGACAGCTCTCCCTCGCCACTCTGCTGTTCCACAGCGCCGCTTCCCCTCCCTCCGCTGAAATTATTAATGTAAGGCATATAGTAATCATAGATAACACGGCAGGGTCCGTTACAGTTTGTTTTCATCTGATTTCAAATAAACAAAGTCTTGGCTTTCAGAATATTAAACTTGTTTCGGCAAATTCAGATGATAAATACAACTTTGAAGCTTGTAACGGCATAATTACAAGCGGAGAACGGAGTAACTTGAAACAGCCGGTGTTTCTCGTGATTGTTTTCCCCGGGACACAAACACAATACACACAAATGCAAAAATACATACACACACACACACACATATACACACACACACACACGTACACGTACACACACACACACACACACACACACACACACACACACACACACACACACACACACACACACACACACACACACACACACACACACACACACGTGAGCTTCCCCCAAAATATCTTCCCTCCATACTATTTTGATTATTTGCTCCGCTAATCAATCAGATCGATGGATTCCAGAGATTTTTCTCAAAAATGATGACTCCGTGACAGTCAGTGGGCACCACTTAACAGCCAATCAGAATGAGAATATGCTTCACATGTGATTTATTCAAATTGCGAGTGATTGAGTGACAGATGAAGGTTGTTTAGGAGAAAATGTCGGAGAAGAAAAAGTTTGAGAGTGACGCTCGCAAAAGGAAATTGTTGAGGGAAAAGGAGTTTCGAGACAAGCAGCTATTACAAAAAATGCCGAAGCTTACAGGTTATTTTAAACCTGTAGGCCAGGATGAGGAGGAAGGACAGATGAGTTCTGTACCGAGCGGCAGCGGTGTCGGTACCATATGTGTTCGGGGTACCATATGTGTTCGGGGTCCGTCTCTTACCAATGACGTCATGACGTCACGCATTGTGATTGGCTGTAATTTCGATGTATATTTCCATTGAAAATGCTAACCGCTAGCCGCAAAGCTAGCATCGCAGCCACTGCTCCGTTTTCGGAGACTTTGCACACGTTTTTCCCAAACATTTTCACACGCTAGGAGTATAGGAGTACTTCTATTCGCTTCGTCTTGGTCTAGATGTGATTTGATGTGTCGTGTGTCCCCCAAAAATAACAATCGACAGTGTAAACATAATTATGTAAATAACCCAATTTGTGTTCTGTGAAACGGAAAAGGATTTTACATTGTTTTTGTTACTTTCGTTGCAGTGTCTTAAATGTAATTTAGGTTAACTTCCTGTTTGAAGTTGTTGCTATGGAAACAACATGACGGAGAAAAAAGTAATATCTTCTACATATAATAACGGACAAAGTAAAGAATGAAGTGTAGGCTATGTTTAAATGTTCGGAATTTGACCGTGTATGATGGTCCTCTTGAGTTGCCGTACAGCCAATGCCGTACAGCCACTGCTCCGTTTTCGGAGACTTTGCACACATTTTTCACAAACATTTTCACACGCTAGGAGTATGGGAGTACTTCCACTCGCTTCATCTTGATCTGTAGATGTGATTTGCCCCCGAGCACCTCTGGGTAAATTACCGTACAGCCAATCACAATGCGTGACGTCATTGTTAAGAGACGGACCCCGAACACATATGGTACCCCGAACACATATGGTACCGACACCGGCCGCGGGCCATCTGGTTCTGATAGCGATGGAGTAGCGGGAGAGGAAAAACAGACAGGAGGGACATTATCTGTTGGAGGAGATGGAGAGGACGATGAGGACTTGCTACGTGAATGGGAGCCAACGGCAACCGGACAAATACATGAGGGAGGCCCGATACGTCACTCATCTGGAGGAGAGGACCAGGCGCGCGTAGAGCAGAGTGGAGAAGTGCGATCACAGAGCCTGCCGATGCTATAAATGACTTTGATTTGTTGTTTAAATAGCCCCAGGGCCTGATGGCAGGTTAAGGCGGGCTTGCCCGCGTCGTAGTACCGTTTAGCGAGAGCGCGTATGTTTTGGATTAGGCCAACCGGCTACCTCAAACATATCCAGGTTAGGTTGAACCAGCTTCGTAGTACAGGCCCCTGGAACCTCTCATACAATACAATAATACAATACAAAGTGTGTGTGTGTGTGCGTGTGCGTGCGTGTGTGTGTGTGTGTGTGTGTGGAGACACACACTGTGATGGATGTGATGGATCGTTGGAGCAATGTGCAACTCAAGGCATATGCTCGAACGGGAGCTGCCTGGGCGCTGCAATCATGTTGCGCGCACTATCCGTGCGGAGTGTGCTGACTTTTCGTACAATGTCCCACTGTCTGGCTACCTGCATAAAGTCAAGTGCTCGGTGCAGTTGTCAGCGAAATGTCGCTCCTCTGTTTTCATTGAAACAGCTCCTTATATCCGTTAGCGCAGCTAGCTATCACCAGATGCTAACAACAACAATACACGTAAGGTGTGCCCGTTCTCTCTCTCGCTCGCGCCACAGATATGGAAAGCCATTTGCGCCATGATTCGCTCGTATGTTCACGCGTATTTTCGCGTGAAAGTATGCGCGAATAAACGGGGAGGTCCGTTTAATAAACGGGGAGGTCCGAATAAGTTCAAGGTTTCTGTAACCAATCAGTGAAGAGTAAAGCCAGACCAAAGCAATCTGTAGATGAAAAGTTCCTGACATTGTGAGGCTGTGAATTGTACATTATTTCAGATTCATGGGACAATGTATTCATTTGCCTTTCAATATAATAAATATATCAATCAATATAACCTGCCTTCATTGTCTTTTAAAATAAAATCGCCTTTTCCTAAACCCTCTGGAGTGTGAAGTGAAGGGTATTTTCTCAATTTTTAGATGTCTCCTTAAATCACCTTTTAAATGTACTTCTTATAACATGGCATGGTGTTACATATCACAAATGTTCTCTGGTCTTGCTAGAAACGCAAAGTCACTCACCGTAGAGCACTGTCTTATGAAATACTTAGCTTAGAAATCCGATTTTTGGAAAATTTAAAAACTGTTTTTTTTGGTGTTTCAGATTTGGTTTACCAAAGTCTTTGGTTCACAAAAGTAGTGACATATATGAATTACCCTATAGGCCTATATAAATGTGTTATTCATGTCTAAAATGAAAATGTGTAAATTATAATTAGTTCTATCACTACTTTCACCACAGAAAAGTTACATCAGGACTGAGTAATGACTTCATATACCATACTGAGGTTCATGCAGTGGCGAGCCGTGACTTTTCTACCTAGGCCCTCTGACCCCACCCCCCTCTTCCCTCGAAAAAAAAAAGAAAACGTTTTTACGTCACAGCCTATAGTATACTTCAGCGGAATATAAAAACAGCGGCCAGGGGTGCAAAACGCATCAATGACAGCGACCCTCTACCACACAAAACAACACCATTTATATAAACACCTATCATGACAGGGCACCCACAGCCAAGTAACAATTACAAATGAATTAAGTCGGCACGGCGGCCCACATTGAAAATCACTTTGACTTACCTTTGATGATCAAATCACCTAAACACAAAGTCCATCCTCCTGTCTTTTTGGATGAAGAACTTGATGGCGTCGTCATGCAGGTGATCCTTTGCTTTTAAAGCAATCAGCAATTCCTTCTCGATCGAAATTAAGGCCAAGTCTGACAGTCGGACTTGCCCAGTCGTGGACCTCGAGTAGCTTTTTATGCGCTTCAGCGCAGAGAAGGACCTCTCCACAGAGGCAGTGGACACAGGTATTGTCAGGATGATGCATGAGAGGGTGTACACCTGTTTCATGCTTTCACTCAGTCCTTTTTTGAGGAGAAACTAATGAATGTCGGCTGGGCTTTTCCCCAAAATGTCAGACATGCCGTACATCACGGCGAGTTCCGTGTGCAGTCGAGGCTGGTCGAAATATCCGCCATAGCTCTCCATCAAACTGTTCAAGGCAGCAGTTGGGAAATAGTTACAGTAATGCCCGAACTGTTGCGGGTCCAGAAGGGCCAGGAATTCCAGCTTTTTGTGGTCACTGAAGCGGTTGGAAATCTGGGTTAGCAGGCTGTCAATTACGCTGCAGTGGAGCTCCCTGTACCGTGCACGAACGTCTCCTTGAGCTCCACGGCCGCGCGGAGGACCAACCAAAGCCTGGGTTTCATCGTAGACGCTGTCAAAGTTCCCCTTCTCCTGTTCAATTTGTCGCTGTAGCTGATCCACTCTGGCCAGGCAGAACTGCATATCAAAACCTTTGTTCTGAAGTATTTCAAAAACAACATCCGAGTAGGAGAAGATAGCGTGGAAGGTTTTCAACCAAAAGCTGAAATCGAAGCTGGTAAGGAGGGTGATGTATCCATCAGAGCAATGAACAGTTTCGTCATCAAACTCTGTGTGATGGTCTACGATGTGCTCGAACACCTACGAGAGTAATGCTTAGTTTAGAAAAAACAACTTATAGACCTCCAGTAAACACTAAGATTAGCTTTTCATTTAATGTAATACTAGCATAGTTCTTTACCTTCATGTTTTTATGAGTGGGTAGTTTCCAACACTAAATCATTTCTTTATTATTGTTAATATTTCCATTACGTTCATTGTTATTATTATCTTACCTCTCTCAATTCCCTGGTCGTATCTGCCACTGTGCACACCAAGCGAGAATGAAAGCACCAGCGAGTAGGAGCTGCCCGTGGAAGCCTATGCTGGCAAATATCATCCAGTAGCTTGGTGCGCTTTGCTGAGCGGCTGAAAAAAGTGGCCAAGCCAGAGAGGTGGGAGAAGAAGACCTTACACTCTCTTATCTTGGAAGCTCCATTTGACAAAACGAGATTTAAGATGGGAGCATAGCAGTGAATGAAAAGGGCCTGTGGAATTGTTTCCTTAACTTTCGCTTGCACCCCATTCAATCCAGAGGCCATAACAGCTGCTCCATCGTAGCACTGCGCGACCACTTTGTCAATACAGCCACTCTCCCTCAGGAACTCCAGCAGCCGTGTAGCTATGGCCTCTGCTCGTTTGTCCTCTGTCATATCTTCGTACTTGAAGAAACGCTCTTTTATCCCATCGTCAGTGACATATCGAAGCACATATGACATCTGCGCCACGTTGCTAATGTCTGTCGTTTCATCCAACATGACCGCAACAAAAGATGCCTTCCTCAGCTCCTCTTTCATGCTATCCGTCATTACACTAGCGACAGCGCTGATCAGGTCATTCTGAATCCTTGAAGATGTGCCGGTAAATACTGTTGATGTGGCGAGGTGTGTGTGCAGGTCGCTGTCATATTCTGCCACTAAATCCAGCAACTCTATGTAATTCCCCTTGTTTGATGAAGTTACACTCTCATCGTACCTCGGAACGGCAACTCCTGCTTGCCCAAGTACACCACACAATTTATCAGGCGTTTCAAAATTCCTCGGTTCCTCTTCACATTTTCATTATGAAGGATGACACCCCGGCATTGTTGCTCATCCAGCTGGAGCTCTATCCTGGTGTCCCCAAATGTTTTAAGCCGAATAGTAGCTCTGAGGTGACCTGAAGCATTCTGATGGCGATGTGCTGATTTGGATAAACTTCATAAATCAGAATATCCATCTCTGGCCCATGACCCACTGTCCGCTCCAAAAAGCAAGCAATCCCAGCAGTACAGCTTGTGTTCCCTGGTTGATCCGGTCATCCAGTTGTATCTGGCGTAATTGCCGATATTAAAATGCCTCTCGAACCGTTTGGTTTTTTGAACCAAATTAAGCTGTGGTGTTGGTCGCCCTTTGGTAATTAACTCCAATTTATCCGTGTAACTCATTCTTGAAAAAGACTCGGTTAGTAGTTTCGCAACGATGTCATCACTATCACTAACGTGAGCCATCGTGAATGAACGTATGCTAATTCCGCCTAGCTTGACCCGTTGATATATCACATGCATAAACTTGGCAGCGCAGCGGGCGGAACTTGTCATAAAGTCCGCGATAATAAAGCCCTCCCATTTAGAGGGGAAGATATGATTGGTCAATTGTACTGTCACTTGACATTACTCTCTCGTTGTTTTACTATAGCGGGCCCTCTGTGAATCGCATAGAGGGCCAGACGAGCTTTTTTCATGTAACCCTTCACATTCAAACAGAAACTGAACAGGCAGATTCGAAGGATTTATTTCTTTGGACATTTTATTTTAAATACAATTAAATCAAGTTTTTTCGGTAAAAATATAACAAAAATAATATTTAAAAAATATATATTTAAAAAAAATAATATATTTTTTAAATGTTTTTAAATATTATTTTTTAGAATATCTTAGGCCCTCAGAGAGGGCGTAGAGGGCCCTGACGGCTCGCCACTGGGTTCATGTGATGTGTACAAATACAAATTGAGCATTACAACTTTTTTTTACAACCAACTATTTATGTTAACATAAGACTGTAAAATCTCAATATTTAAAATACAGGGTTCATACAGTTTTTCACCAATGATTTTCAATGACTTTTCCATGACCAAAAAAAATTACTCTCTCTTTCATGTGGCTAGCATGCGCTGCCTCGCCCATATTCGAAATATCGAATATGTTACAACACAGTTTGCATTTAGCACGTCTTGGGTCAATGTCTTTTGATAACCACAATTGGTATACATTGTTGAAACTGCACTTCCCTGGCATCTTGGCAGCTTTATATCAAATAGTAGCTCCTGTAGACTAGAGGGCGTGATTAATACATAGTCCCATGAATCTGGAATAATGTACAATTCACAGCCTCACAATGTCAGGAACTTTTCATCTACAGATTGCTTTGGTCTGACTTTACTCTTCACTGATTGGTTACAGAAACTTTGAACTTATACGGACCTCCCCGTTTATTCGCGCGAACATATGCACGAATCATGGCGCAAATGGCTTTATATACACACCCTCCCGGTCCTGCCGATGGCCAGTCGGTGCCTGCCGGTGAGCGTGGAAGTGTGGTCTGCCGCAAGCGGACGGCAGGAGCGGGGCTGTCAGCATCAGCTTGTAGATGGTATTTTAAACTCGATAAGCTCTGAAACTACGGGACAGCCGAGGACAAAAAATACACATGCGTTAATCGCGTTAAAATAATTAGTGGCGTTATTAACGCGTTAACTTGACAGCCCTAATATTTATATAACTAAAGTCCACACATTTTTCTACACAGCATCCATGGCAAGCATCCATGGCAATATGTGACATTCACCTGCTTCTTTGTTGTTTCTGTTTCTATGTGTTTTACAGCAGGATGCCAGATTCCCTTTCTTTCTTTCTTTCTTCAATTTACAAGTAGTGCTCTCCTGCTGACCCCATCACTACGTAGCACGGGGACAGCGAGACAAAAGCGACTGTTGTCCGGTGTTGCTTGTTGGGATAGCTGTGTGACGGATGCCATATGGGTCGCTGCGGTGAGTGTGAAGAATGGTGGGGTGCTTATTTAAAGCTTTCCAGGTGAACTGAGGGAAAGCCAGGAATCCAGGTTCCACAAACCTGGAATCTGGAAGGGAGCACAATAAACCTGATGAGTTTGAATTTGAGTTGATTATGAGTTAATTTTCAATTGATAATTAGTTCACAATAAGTTCACTTTAGTTACTCACACAACTTGACTTATAAGTCCGGACCTGAACCTGAATGTGAGTCCAGGTACGCAGCTCTACTACTGTATGCAGAAGTATTATTTTAAGCAACACATTAAGTTGACGAAACACTCGAGACAAATGTAATTAAAGTCTGCATTCAAACATTTTTTCTTTTGCCAGCTGTATTCACCTTGCAGGTGCAGCTATGTGGCTTTTATCCTGGATAAAGTGTTTAAGTCATGGATGTTCAAAGTTTAACTTCTTCATATTTAACTAGAGTCATGACCGAAAGAACGAGATCGCGGATACAAGCGGTCGAGATGGGTTTTCTCCGCAGGGTGGCTGGTGTCTCCCTTAGGGATAGGGGAGAAGTTCGGTCATCCGGGAGGGACTCGGAGTTGAACCGCTCCTCCTTCGCGTCGAAAGGAGCCAGTTGAGGTGGTTCGGGCACCTAGTTAGGATGCCACATGGGCAGAGTTGGGTGTAATAATATTACTTTTGTCGGTAACGGAGTAGTGTAACGCGTAATTTAGTAATCACACTACAGTTACTGTAGGAGCCAAAACGTTGATTTATTATGTGTATTATTTAATCATTTAATGTATGTAATGGAGTATAATTGATTGGTGTCAAGTGATCATGATCCGCAGCCACGGCTGGGCGGAGCGGCTGATTGGTGCTGCGATTGCCTCAGCTGGTTAAAAGAGTCCTGCTGATGATACTCTGTGTTCTAGTTTGGTTGTGAAGCCACACGGTTTTTTGACCGCTGCATTGCACTGCAGAGAAGGATAACTTGGAAATAAATATACCAAAAGAAAGGTGACTCTGAGTGATGTGTGAGCGCGTGGGCCAGGCGCTAAAACCAAAGAACAAAAGGAGCTTAAGAAAGGTGGAAAGAAGGCTCTTTTATTCGTCAAAAAACCCAGCTTGATGAGCGCTGGTCCGTGGAAACGTATGTTTTGAAAACAAGAACTCATAACAGCGTGTCAAATACTCGCCTTCGTTTTACTACGGATTCTACTTCCTAGAACGACGGTGTTGTGAAACTTGAATGACTGAAGGCAACAATCACTCCTCCCCCAACTACATCTGTAACGCGTCACTGCTGTGGAGCGTTCAAAGACTGTTGGAAACGTCTCAACTCAAGGCAAGACAATGAAAGTCCACAAACAATGAAGTAAAATTCAAAAGGAATAAACGTGTTGTCTTGAACAAAAATGGCAGACTTGGAAAGTTTGGAAAGTGACATTGACTGTGTGTATATGGAAAGGCTCAAACGACTGAAATCATCAAGGAGTGCAAAATTGGGTGCATTGACAAGGAAAATAAATGAAATCAGACAATTAATGGAAAATGTCTGCAATGTGGAACTGGTTAAGTCGAAAAGGGAAAGTGAGTTTACACAACTACACAAAGAAATGGAACAGTTAAATGATTCTGTTCAAGCTTTAATGTCCACTGAGGAGGAGAAAGAAATGGATCAGGATGAATGGTATAACCCCAAAGCAGCTGCCTTGGAAGAGTTTAATCAGGAGGTCTTAAACTGGATCGCTGATGCTCCTGTGTCCAATGTTGTCCAGACAAAAATAAAAGGACATACGAGTGTTGCACCTCGGGACAGTATTTCAAACGTAAAGAGTGTTCATTCACAAAGTTCAAGGAGATCCTCTCGGTCTTCTATCACATCTGCTAAAATAAAGTTGGAAAATAGAAATGCAGAATTGTTAGCACGAGCTGCTAGGCTGACTCAGAAGCAAGCACTGGAAAGGGAGGAAGCCGGTTTGAAGGAAAGAAAGGAACAGCTGGAACTTGAAACAGATATTGCAGCAAACACTGCAAAATTAAAGGTAATCAAAAGAATGGAGGATTGTCATGCAGGCACGTACCAAGCAGGAGACAGAATGAATGAATATTTGGATCACTCACTGTTTGTGAGTACAGCATTAGAGCAAGAAAATGCTCATTTGAATGCTAACAAGCATACACCAAACATCAATAAAACTGCAAATGCCGTTAATAGTGAAACACAATTCATACCACAACGTCCTGAAAGTTCAACTTCATCCAGCACGTCTTCTAGCAAGGGAGAGGGCAATATGAACGGCTTAATAAGCATCATGGAAAAACAGACCATAATAACAGAAACAATGGTAAAGCAGCAGAAACTTTCTTCATTACCCCCGCTCAGCATTCCCACCTTCAACGGAAACCCTTTGGACTATCGGTCCTTCATAAGAGCATTTGAGCATGGTATTGAAGAGAAAACAGAAATCAGTAAGGACAGGCTTTACTTCTTGGAGCAATGCACTATTAGCCAACCAAGACAGCTTGTGCGCAGTTGCCAATATATGCAATCTGACAAAGGATACATGGAAGCAAAAAGGTTGTTGAAGCATCATTATGGAGATGAATATCTTATCGCGACAGCCTACATCGACAAGGCTCTCAATTGGCCATCTATTAAACCTGAGGATCCACAAGCTTTAAAAACCTTTGCTGTGTTTCTGAATGGATGTCTCAATACAATGGATAGTGTGGAATACATGGAGGAAATGGATCACCCAATCAACATGCGAGCTGTTCTTTCTAAACTCCCATATAAGCTTAGAGAAAACTGGAGAGCTAAAGCTTGTAACATACAAGATGGAAACAACAGAAGAGTTAAGTTTGAAGATCTAGTGAAGTTTGTCGACCATCATGCTAGAATCCTTTCTCATCCAGTGTTCGGAAACTTAAAGGAAATTCCAAATACATCAGCAAAGACAAGCTACACATTCGTTCCTGCTACTCCCAGCGCAAGGTTCAAACCGAGATCTCCAGAGTTATATAAAAGTGGTTTTGCCACTAGTGTATCCCCATTACCTCAGAAAGAAAACTGTAACCGACACAGTGACACATCCCAATCAAACCGATGCATCTACTGTAAAGGAGAACACCATCTTTCTGCTTGCAATCAGATTCTCAAAAACACCCACAAAGAGAAGTTGGAATTCCTCAGAAGCAAAGGACTTTGCTTTGGATGTTTAGAAAAGGGCCACATGAGTAAAGGATGCAAACAAAGACATACCTGCAAAGAGTGCAATCTCACACACCCCACTCTGTTGCATTTCAGTAATATCGAGTCGGGCAAAGGAAAGGTAAAGACTGTTGCAAATGCTTTAGTGGATATGGATAAAGATGATTCACGGGAGGAGGATATTGGGGCCGGTGAGCCTGAAGGCACCCTGGCTATCGTTCCTGTGAAGGTGAAAACAAAACAGGGTAATACCATCATAACAACATACGCCTTTCTGGACCCAGGTAGTACGGCTACCTTTTGCACAGAGTCCATTCTACAGCAGCTTCAAGTGACTGGACGCAACACGAAGATACTCTTACGAACAATGAAGGAGTCAGTTAAAACATCTGTTGCATGTGACCTTGAAATATGTGGTCTAGAAAGTAACCAGTATGTAGCACTTCCACCTGTTTATTCACAAAACAAAATACCAGTACGAAAGGCAAATATTCCCTCTCAGGAGGATGTGGGACAATGGGAATACCTGAAAGAGGTCAATATACCACAAATTGATGCAGAGGTTGGCTTGCTAATTGGGTGCAACGTGCCAAAAGCTCTAGAGCCATGCAAAGTCATAAACAGCCAAGGGAATGGCCCGTACGCTGTTAAGACCATTTTAGGTTGGACAATAAATGGACCTCTAGGAAGGTCAGATACGACTCGTTGGATTAAGCCAGTCGTTACAGCAAACAGAATTTCTGTTGTGGAAATCGAGGAATTGTTGAAGCAGCAAGTGAAGCTGGACTTTCCAGAACATCAACACAAGGAGCGTCTGGAAATGTCAAGAGAGGATCACAAGTTCATGGAAAGTGTCTCTAATTCTGTCAAGTTAGTAGACGGACACTACAGTATTGGACTGCCATTAAAGGAAAAAGGACTTGATTTTCCCAATAATAGACGTGTTGCTGAACAAAGAGCTTTGAACCTAAAAAGAAAATTCCAACAAAACAACAAATTCTACAAGGAGTACAAAGAGTTCATGGCGGATGTTGTTGATAAAGGTTTTGCCATCAGAATGACACCTGAACAAAAAGACAAGGCAAATCAAAGCAAAAGGAGCTGGTATATTCCACACCACGGCGTGTACCATCCAAAAAAGCGTAAACTGAGGGTGGTTTTTGATTGCGGTGCAACTTACCAGGGCACATCTCTGAATGCACGTCTTCTCCAAGGCCCAGATTTAACCAACAGTCTTATTGGTGTCCTTACAAGATTCCGGCAGAAGAACATTGCATTCATGGCAGATATTGAAGCCATGTTCCATCAGGTCAAGGTGCCAGAGGAAGACTCAGATCTTCTCACATTCTTGTGGTGGCCCGATGGAGATCTCAGTAGTGAGCTAGAAGAGTACCAAATGGTTGTACACATCTTTGGAGCAACATCCTCGCCTAGTTGTGCCAACTTTGCCCTACAACAGTGTGCAAGAGACAATGTGGATGACTTTAGCCCAGAGGCTGTCTCTTCGATGCTAAGAAATGTTTATGTGGACGATTGCCTAAAATCAATGGAAGACGAGAGGAAGGCAGTGATAATCGCTCACGAACTTAAAACCCTGTGCAGTAAGGGTGGTTTCAAGTTAAACAAATGGGTAAGCAACAGCAGAGCTCTACTACAAACAATACCAGAGGAAAGTAGATCAAAGGAAATCAAGGATCTGGATCTGGATAAAAGTACCCTACCTGTTGAAAGAGCTCTCGGAGTTCAGTGGTGCACGGAAACGGACTCATTCCATTTCAAATTTACTCCTCAGGATAAACCACTTACCAGGAGAGGTATTCTGTCAGTAGTGAGCTCTATATTTGATCCGCTGGGTATGTTGTCCCCTGTGATCCTCCCTGCAAAGCAAATCTTGCAAACATTAACAGGAATAAGGCTAGGATGGGACGAAAATATTCCTGAAGAATGTAAGGAACAGTGGTTGAGCTGGCTACACCACTTGCAATTACTGAGAGACTTCAAAGTCAAAAGATGCATCACACCACTCAACTTTGGAGATCCAGTCTCAGCTCAGCTTCATCACTTTGGAGATGCTAGTGAAAGTGGTTACGGAACAGTATCTTACCTTCGCCTGATGAACAAAGCAAACGCAGTTTATTGTTCCTTTATCATGGGTAAGGCCAGAGTAGTTCCACTCAAACCTGTGACCATCCCAAGAATGGAGCTTACCGCTGCCACTGTAGCCGTCCGGATGGACCGAATGTTACAGGAAGAGTTGGAGCTTAAACTCCAGCCATCCGTGTTTTGGACTGACAGCACGTCTGTGTTGAAGTACATACAAAATGAAACTACAAGATTCCACACCTTCGTCGCCAACAGAGTCGCAGTCATTCGATCTGCTTCAGAGACTTCCCAATGGAGGTATGTTAATGGTTGCCTGAATCCAGCTGACTGTGTATCAAGGGGAATCTCTGTAAGTCGCTTTCTGAGAGATGAAACCTGGTTAAGGGGACCAGAGTTCCTTAGTCTCCCTGAGCATCAGTGGCCTAAATCTCCAGATTTGACTCTAACAGCCAGCGACCCTGAAGTCAAAGTTTTTGCCGTAAGTCTCAACCCCATGGAAGAAAGCAGTCCGCTTCATTTAAGGATGAGATAACTGCGCTAAAGAAAGGACTTGCAGTCAAAAGGAGCAGTCATCTTCACAAACTGGCACCCATTCTGCAGAACAACTTGGTAAAAGTTGGCGGAAGGTTATCGAAATCCGCAATGCCAGCCGAAGCCAAAAGCCCAATTATCTTACCTGCAAACAATCATGTGACTCAACTCCTCATCAGACATGTCCATGAGAACATAGGGCACAGTGGAAGGAGTCATACTCTGTCAGGTTTAAGGCAGAAATATTGGATTCCTGGAGGAAATTCTGCAATCCGAAAAATCCTCTCTAAATGTGTAACCTGCAGGAAACTCAGTGGTGTAAAAAGTCAGCAATTCATGGCAGACTTGCCGGAAGAAAGAGTTACCCCTGATGATCCGCCCTTCACAAACGTGGGCGTGGATTTCTTTGGCCCATTTGAGTTGAAACAGAGAAGAGCCACAGTTAAAAGATACGGTGTAATTTTTACCTGTCTAAACATCAGAGCAGTTCACCTTGAACTTGCACACAGTCTCAACACTGACTCTTGCATTAATGCCATCAGGAGATTTATTGCAAGAAGAGGCCCTGTCAAGGTCATGAGGTCAGACAACGGAACCAATTTGGTTAGAGCTGAACGTGAACTAAAAGAAGCAATACAAGAGTTAAACCACACACAAATCCAGAACAAGCTTCTTAAAGAGGAAGTAAAGTGGATATTTAACCCACCAGCAGGCTCCCACCACGGAGGAATCTGGGAAAGACAAATCAGAACCGTCAGACGCATTCTCAGTGCCCTCACGCAAGAACAGAAGCTTGACGAGGAAGGACTTGCCACACTTTTCTGCGAAGTGGAGGCGATCATAAATGATCGACCCATAACGACTGTTTCCAACGACCCTGGAGATTTAGAGCCCCTCACTCCAAATCACCTTTTGCTGCTCAAATCAAAACCATTTCTTCCGCCTGGTGTCTTCAATCCGAGCGACTGCCACGGGAAGAGAAGATGGCGCCAAATTCAGTACATGGCCAACTTATTTTGGAAGCGATGGACCAAGGAATACCTACCGGAACTCCAAATAAGGCAAAAGTGGAACAGGAAAAGGAGGAATTTCGCAACAGGGGACATTGTCCTTATCGTCGACGAAAATGCTCCAAGAAATTCCTGGCTCATGGGACGAATAACGCAAGTCTTGCCAGACTCGAGAGGTTTTGTACGACAAGTGGAAGTACAGACAAAAACCAGCACACTCCGTCGACCCATCACAAAGCTGTTACTGCTGGTCGAGTCCCAAAATGAGCTCTAGCCCCCTTCCCCTCTTGCACCACACAAGC
Source organism: Gymnodraco acuticeps (assembly GCF_902827175.1). Taxonomy (NCBI): domain Eukaryota; kingdom Metazoa; phylum Chordata; class Actinopteri; order Perciformes; family Bathydraconidae; genus Gymnodraco; species Gymnodraco acuticeps. The sequence continues at coordinate 4,120,072 of NW_022990947.1, forward strand.
ACATTTACACACACGGACTCATGTGTTAATACACATTCGCCCTACAAAGGGTCAGAAGCCCTGAACAAATGTTTTGTATTGGCTCTCCATTTTATGTTTATTAGTAATTGTCATGTGTGATTCCATAACAATTAGGGGCCGGAGTGTAGGAGCCAAAACGTTGATTTATTATTTGTATTATTTAATCATTTAATGTATGTAATGGAGTATAATTGATTGGTGTCAAGTGATCATGATCCGCAGCCACGGCTGGGCGGAGCGGCTGATTGGTGCTGCGATTGCCTCAGCTGGTTAAAAGAGTCCTGCTGATGATACTCTGTGTTCTAGTTTGGTTGTGAAGCCACACGGTTTTTTGACCGCTGCATTGCACTGCAGAGAAGGATAACTTGGAAATAAATATACCAAAAGAAAGGTGACTCTGAGTGATGTGTGAGCGCGTCGGCCAGGCGCTAAAACCAAATAACAAAAGGAGCTTAAGAAAGGTGGAAAGAAGGCTCTTTTAGTTACTAACATTGCCCCGACACGCGTTACTTCGTTACTTTTATAAAATAATCACACTCACTGACAGACTAGAGGGGTTTCCGCCGCAGGTTTATATACATGTAGGCCTATGTAATCTGCGCGACTTGCGAGACCACATCTCCACGTGCAGTGCTGCATAAACATGGATGAGTCATCTGTAAACTCCCTCAACGGGGCCGCTCGCTCTCTTTTGTTGATCGCCCTCTCACGGGTGAACAGTTCAATGTCCCGCTTCATTGTAGGAATTCTGCCATGTCTCTACCACTTTAGTTTGACCATCTCTGTTACTAAGTTATGGAATACTAAATACATAAGTAATTAGATACCTTACCGTTACTGCGCTCATAAAGAATGATAAGAATAATGCGTCTTGAACTGGTTTCATTAATTAGTGTCTTGACGTTTCACAGACTGTTAGCTTGTTGTGTGGCTGGTAGCCTATTTTAGAGCATATAAAAAGAAAGACTTGTGTTATGTCTTCCTTAATGCAATAGTAATTGGGGGTGCAAGTGGAGTCTCGCAGAGGCAAAACTGTGGCGCGCACACTGTAGGTGCGCCGCAGTCTGCGTGATCTGCCTGTAGGGAGGGGCGGGCCGGCCCTGCGAGTAAAGTAACAAGTTACTTTATGTAGAGAGTAACGAAGTAGTGTAATATATTACTTTTTTTAAAAGTAATATGTAATATGTAATATATTACTTTTTTTTAGTAACGACCCCATCTCTGCACATGGGCGCCTCCCTAGGGAGGTGTTCCAGGCACGTCCAGCTGGGAAGAGACCAAGGGGTAGACCTAGGACCAGGGGAAGGGATTATATCTCTTCGCTGGCCTGGGAGCGCCTTGGGATCCCCCAGTCAGAGCTCGTTGATGTGGCCAGGGAAAGGAAAGTTTGGGGCTCTCTGCTGGAACTGCTACCCCTGCGACCCGACCACGGATAAGCGGGAGAAGATGGATGGATGGATATTTGACTAGTATTAAAGTTCACTTTTCATTCAGGAAGTATGACGCTGCGCTTTCAGTGCGCTTCTCCATGTTTGTGATTGGTCGAATGCTCCAAATACCACCCCTTTCATGTGAACGCGCACCTAACTACATTGCTGGCTTGAGCGATCCACTTGATAACCAGCGTCGTAGTACAGTTTAGCGACAGCGCGTATGTTTTGGATTAGGCCAACCGGCTAACTCAAACATATCCAGGTTAGGAAAATCCAGCTTCGTATTACAGGCCTTTGAGCTGTAGTTATCAGTCTCTCAGTCTGACTGGAGAGGACTCTCCTCCACCTTGTTGACAGCTCATTATATCCGTTAGCGCAGCTAGCTAGCACCAGATGCTAACAACAACAACAACAATAATACACGTAACCGGTGCGCGCGCTTTCTCTCTCGCTTGCTCGCGCCACACATACACACCCTCCCACACTTATGATCTCTATGAAAGTGGCCATGTCGGCAGGCCACATCATGTAGACAGCCAGACACCCCAGGGCTCGACATTAACGACTGCCCGATGGCCCAGGGCCATCTAGTATTTAGCTCGGGCAATGAAGCCTCACCTGCTGGTTGCCCGATCGGGCAATATATTATGCCAGTATCATGCAGCTCGCGGATCCAGTAAAGAGTGACCCGACAGTAAAACTAAACATATCTATAACTAGTTTAGGTAGTTTGAGAGGTAATTCAAATAGCTACGTGTGATATTCTAACCTGAAGTGTGTTTTGTCCGCTCACCGCTGCATGTGATTATGCAGAGCTGCGTGTCGACTCGTCAGCAGCAGCTGATCTCTCTCTCCCGTCAGATTAGACTTCACTCGGGTTTAACTGAATGTAATGTTTTCTACTTTTTTACATCTGGGAAGGCATTTGCCTTCATCAGATGGAAAGTGTCTTGACCAACAACTTAAGTATTTCTTATGCAGGGCATGCAAGCGAGCAAACACAAACAAACAAGTGAAATGAAGAATACAATTGAAATTGTACAATACCATATTGTGGTGGTTCATCTTATAATTCAGTCTAGAGAATGCACCAGACAGCATCTAAGACCTGCAAAAATCTAAATTTTCTAGGGGGAGGCCCCCCAAACCTTTCGTGCGTCATTTCATCCGCGCGCATTTTTCAGGGCAATCTCTATTGGGCCCAGGGCCATGTAAATTAGCTTAGATGGCCCACAGGGCCATCTCCCAAAATCCTTAAGGTCATGCACTGCACCCTCGGTGAGGCAGAGTCAGACCCACATTTGCGCAGCGTTGCGTTCACAATACATACATAAAAAAAATAAAAATCCTCAGGCCAGCAGGCCACTTGACAGGCCAGGCCATCGGGAAACCTCCTGGTCCTCGATGGCCAGTCCGGGCCTGATCTCCCCAATTGTTAAACAACAATTTTGCTGCATAAGGCCCAATGTCAAGACATTTTATTTTCCAGACACATTTGTTATCTGGAAATGGTCTGCATTTGTTGGAAATGACTATGAAAGAATTGTGACCTGAAATCTCTGTAGTGAACCATTAACATTTTCACATAAGTGGGATACACACACACACACACACACACACTAATTTTGGTTGTTTATTCGTTTATTTTCTATTTATTTATTTCAATCAATAAGCATTAAGCTACTTGTTTAGTTGTGCAGGTTGTCGTCATGTAAAATAGGTCTCAGTTGGGAGGGAACCTTGTTTCCAGTATAGATAATGGGAAAAAAGTGCCAATGGGGGTTTCTACATCTTAGCAGGAGGATGCGTTCAGCCCTTTCTCACTTCCTCTAACATTATACATTTCTAAAGGAACTTCACAGACCTGCCATCCTCCTCCTCTCCAGCCGAAGCACTATGACTATCCCACCAATCCCTGTCCCCTCACTCCTACATCCACCTGCTCACCTGTGCAAACCAACAGGATTCTTAAACTCAGGCAATAATATTGATATGAGTAGCGTGACATATTGCATCTTATTCTCTGCCATATTGGGTTATCATGGATGTCCATCCTTTTGTCACGAGTGTCTCTATATTTATATAAATACTGTTACAGCAGTGCTGCAGTGGGACTTGGAGCCACTGACAATGCTAGCCGGTCTGCACTAATAATAAGTCAGGGACTCAGGAAGCTCCTCAGAGTTGAAAGAAGCTATTCAGTGTCTCCGGGGCCCAGGGGACGATGGAGCAGCAGAACAGATTCTCTCCTTGCAATTCAGACAGTAATTGCCTGTTTGTTAGAACTAATGATGGTTATCCAAGCATCTCGGAGGAACGATGATTTCACTGACAACTTGATGCTTTACTTTGTTGCTGCATTATATCATGAATAACCATTACAGTCTTACAGTATTAGCAACATGGCAAACACCACTTTGTCAGCAGTGTATGTATGCTCACATGCTTGTTTTCACACGCATGTTTGTTTCAACACAATAATACATTTAAGACCAGATTCTACTTTAAGTCAATCTAATGGTTAATTTAAATGTAATTTTATGAAATTAGATTGCAGTGGACCTCAGAGGCAATGGGTCTATAGCACTAGAAAGCAGCTAAAGACAAAAAGTGTCCCATGCTTTAAAACAAAATCTCTTGCAAAAACAATTATCTTTCTCTACACAAAGGGAAGAATCAGTCCAAACCAATAACTGTGCATTATTGTGAGTAACTGTGCAATTAAACAATATATATATATAACTGCTGAATGGAAATAGTTGGTACCTTGAATCACTCAAACACAGTGGAACTGTGTTGAAACAGCTCTGATCTCCACACAGCAAACCCTGGAAGGATACTTTGGTGATATTATTCTTCCAGAGGTTATATAATTTATCTTAGCTCATAAGTAGCAGGAAGGGTGTGTGTGTGTGTGTGTGTGTGTGTGTGTGTGTGTGTGTGTGTGTGTGTGTGTGTGTGTGTGTGTGTGTGTGTGTGTGTGTGTGTGTGTGTGGTGTGTGTGTGTTGTGTGTGTGTGTGTGTGTGTGTGTGTGTGTGTTGTGTGTGTGTGTGTGTGTGTGTGTGTGGTGTGTGTGTGTGTGTGTGTGTGTGTGTGTGTGTGTGTGTGTGTGTGTGTGTGTGTGTGTTGCTGTGTGTGTGTGTGTGTGTGCTGTGTGTGTGTGTGTGTGTGTGTGTGTGTGTGTGTGTGTGTGTGTGTGTGTGTGTGTGTCAATGACTGACGGTTGAAACATTTCACAACATCTATGCCAAACAGGGACGTGCACAGACATTTGGAGGGGCTATTGCTCTAAACTGGAAAAAGGGCCTCCCCCCGAAAAAAAACATAAGACCTTTTGAAAATTGTAACTTGTTTTTAACTTGTAAAGGTTATTACGATTATTACATCAACTAAATTGAACAGTAATTCACATCTCATAACAAAATAAGCTAAGGTGACTACTTGCATTCGGTGACTTGATTTTTAAAATGTGTTGTGGTCCATATCTCATTAAAATATCTAATGTTAGTAACTATTAAAGACAAAATGGGGACAATTATGTTCTAATGTAGTTTGACCATTGTAACTGCTATGCAGACATACTGATAAAATAGGGCATCTAACTAATTACCTTCAATAAACTCACTAATTAATGAAACCAGTTCAATATGCATTATTCTTATTCTTATCATTCTTTATGAGCGCAGTAACGGTAAGGTATCTAATTACTTATTTATTTAGTATTCCATAACTTAGTAACAGAGATGGTCAAACTAAAGTGGTAGAGACATGGCAGAAATCCTACAATGAAGCGGGACATTGAACTGTTCACCCGTGAGAGGGCGATCAAGAAAAGAGAGCGAGCGGCCCCATTGAGGGAGTTTACAGATGAAAAGACACAGAAAGACAGAAGCACAAAAACAAAGGCTATATTTAGGTACTTTTTTGTAAATAACCGACGGTATCAAGAGGAAGTAAAGTCCCCTGGTTTGTCCCTTATACCCTAACTGCCACGAGACAACTCAAAATCAAGTTTCCAAAATCCGACACTGAGGTGGTCTTAACGCAGATAACAGCGCAGACAAAGTGTGTTTCCCGCAGCGAGATGCTACAATACTAATTGTTGGCTTATCATGTTGATTCGGCCACAACAGAAAAAACAAAAACAAACTCTCGCTCTCTCCAGAGGGGCAGATCAGCCAAAAATGCCAAACGGGCCGTTGCCCGGGCAACATTAGCCCGTACCTGTGCACGTCCCTGATGCTTGCAATGAGTCAGAAAGGATGCCTTCAGCTGTACCTCTCCAACTTACTCTCTCCCCCACTTTTTTACCCAGACACATAAACCCAACCACACACAAATGCACAAGAAAAACACACACGTTTTTAAATACACACCCTCAGCTATGGAGTCAGATTTGGGTCAATATTCTCGCGCGTAAAACAAGCTACTCACGAGCGGAAAATGTGCTTTTACACGCGCATAAAATGACCCTCGCGCGCAGATTAAACCCCCGCGAGCGGCTCTGCGCCCGCGGCACTTTGGGGCGGAGCCACTGGACTTTGATTGACAGCTGCCAGGAAACCCGGGGTTGCCAGGTTTGATAAATGCCTGAACTACCAAGAGCCGAGCAGTGACGGCAGCAAAATCTAGGTGCGTACAGCAGACAGTAGCTAGCAGTTTTCGACGGACACAGCCCACTGAAAAATATATTGTTTTATATCAAATTAATGTATATTACATTACATTACATTGCATTTAGCTGACGCTTGTATCCAAAGCGACTTACAATAAGTACATTCAGTGCTGGAATTGGGCCGGTACTCACCGGTACGCAGTACCGGCACTTCTGGTTCTGACCCATGGAATCCGGCACTTCTTGCTCAGTACCGGCATGCTGGCGGTACTCCGGTACTCATGCACCGTGCCAGTACTCAACACTCTCCCGCCGTTCTTATTATACATCCATATATATATATATACAGCCGCCCGGTACTCAGTAGATGCGTCATGAGGTGCCGAACGGACATTCTCATCGCTCTAACCGCTGGAGTTTCACAGCGGCTGTCAGCTGTTTACTCCTGTCATTCAAACAGAACGTGCTGGAGAGGGGGCGGGGCTTATCTTCTCCATGTAAATACTGTGGTGGAAACGACTATGTCAAAATTAACCTATTTGACCGTGATTTAATAGTAATACACGTTTCAAAATAATAATAATAATAATAATGCCGAAGTAACAACATACTGAAAACTGTTAGTAAAACCATGTTTTAATGCTTTACAATTTACATACCTAGATGCACGTGTGTTGTGTTTATGCAGTGCAACTCCCACCCAGTGGGTGGCTATGTAGAGTGATAGAACAGAGCAGGCACGCCCCCGAGAGAAGGAAAGCAAGTCACGTCACAAATTAGCATTTCTAAAATGTTAGCGTGGATTAATAAAAGTGCAAAAAGACAGCGGTTGTCGCCGGAAGAAACTTCAAATACAGAGAATGCTGTGCCTGTGTTGGAAATTGTGTCTGATGGGGAGCTTTCTTTGGTTGATCCTCCTGCTCCAAGTTCTAGTGCATTAGCATTAGCACTAGCTCCGCCGCCTCCTCCAGAGCCTCTAACGTTAGCTGCTGCTGGCGCAACTGCCACCACCAACACCGGGCAAAGCGATGCACCTGACTGCTGGACAACGGACCAGGTGCAATATTTTTGCAAGACCAATGCATGGCTCCTTCTTAAAGATAAGAAGCTAGGATGTCGGATATGCAGAGATGTCAAATCTTTGGGAATACACACTGGACAAGGACTGAAACTGTCAACTGAATGGGGTGAGTGGGCAGTGTCTCATTTCGGTGTTGACAAGGGCAAACAACAAGCTAGCCTGAGAAAAAAAATCAAAGAACATAAAGAATCACAAGCCCATGTAAAAGCTGCTGACATCCTTACATCTGCTTCACGTGAAAACTATTCAACATCAAGTGCAGTCTATGCATAAATCTGAATTAGACACCACTATCAGAGTTTTTCGAACGGCATATAAAATTGGCAAACATAGCCGGCCATTCACAGACATGCCAATTGATTTGAATGTACAGAAACTGAATGGGCTGAACGTGGGCAGGGTTTTGCACTCCAATAAAACCTGTGGCGAAATCATCGACCACATAGCTCATGAGCTGAAGAAAAAAATGGCAAAAGACATTACAGAAAACCAAAGAAAACTCTGTGTTTTGGTCGATGAATCTACCACTATTAGTGGTAAAACGGTGCTTGTTGTGTGTCTACGCTCAGCATTAGCTGATGCTGAGCCCGAAGCGTTTTTTTGGGAGCTGATCGAGTTGGATGGAACAACGGCTGATGACATCACAAAGGCGTTAATGGAGTGTCTTGGAAGAGATTTTAACGAGGACTTTTTAGGTCAGTGTTTCGTTTCTTTTGCATGTGATGGGGCTTCAGTCATGCTAGGGAAGAGAACAGGCGTTGCTACCCAGTTGTGTAGTAAATTCCCAAGCCTGTTTGTGTGGCACTGCTCCAATCATCGTCTAGAGCTGGCAGTTGGGGATGTGGTCAAGGAGGTCTAAGGGCTCAATCATTTCCAGATCTTTTTTGACAAACTCTATTCCTTGTTCCATGCCTCCCCCAAAAATCAGAGGCATTTAGCGCAGTGTGCGCAAGCAGTCGGACAGCGTCTCCTGGTGATAGGGCGTGTTTTGTCCATCCGCTGGGTGGCTTCAAGTGAAAGGAGCGTCAGAGCAGTCTGGGAAAACTACCGAGTGCTTCATGATCACTTCACAAATGCTGCAAACGACACGAGCAGGGATTCCAGAGACAGAGCAAAGTACAAGGGCCTGGATTATGTGCTCACATCTGCAACGTTTGTCAGCAATCTGGGACTGATGTACGATGCGCTCACAGAGCTCAGCGACCTCTCTCGGCAACTCCAAAAAAGAGAGATGACACTGCCTACAGCAGATAGGCTCTTAACTCGAGAAATACGAGTTTTTTAATCCATGGTCACCATGCCTGGCCCACACATGACTACAGTTCATACAGCTCTAGCTGAGAAGTCCTTCAAGGGTGTTGCCCTGCGTGAGAATGGCAGGCTTGTACAGATTCATGCAGGTCAGTTTTTCCGCAGTATGGTAGAGAATCTGAGACACAGAATGACTTCCACAACCTCCTCTCATGTCAGCACAAGAGAAATCCCATTACATGGCCGGGAGGCCCGGGACAATCAGCTAATCCAGGACATGAAGTTATCCATCCTGGAAGTTGGCCTGAAGAGGAGTTAGACGTACAGTATGGGGACGTAGAGGTGCTACGTTTGTGCGAAGTGCTGAAAGTGGACAGAAGAGAGACTGTTCAGGGCTTTCGCGAATACAAGGAAACCAGGGCATCCCGTACACCTGCTGCCATGGAGCCTCTACTGAAAGCAGTCCGAACCATCGCTGTCTCCACTAGTGAGTGTGAGCGGGCATTCAGCTGCATGAACGATATCCTTACTGCAAAAGGAATGCTCTCTCTGTCAGCCGACTGTCCAGCCTGGTTTTCATTAAATGTAATGGACCATCACTAGGACAGTTCAATCCGGAACAGTATGTGAGGTCCTGGCTGGCAAAGGGAAGGAGAAGTGCTGATGAAAGAGCCTGTCCAGCTCCAGCCCCTGATACTGATGTCCCCAAGGCCTTCTGGAGCCTTTACTAACAATGTGAAGTATATTGCAAAGCAGCTCACCCAGTGAGAAGACTTTTGGCATAATGTGCCGATTTGTACAGATCCTGGAGATAGAAGGACTTCAGACCAACCAGGGAGTTATCTGATCAGCTTGGTGTTCAATGTAACTCTTTACCATGGATCAGACTTTGTTACTTGCAGTTACAGTTTCTCATTTTAGATTGTGCAAATTTTGCATTTGTTTTTACATGTTCTTTGTTCATGCTCTTTATCATTTTTCTGAGTTGGAAAGTTAGATTGCATCATAGTTTACTTTATACATATTTGTATTCTTCAGTGGTGAAGTATATTGCAAAGCAGCTCAGCCATGTGAGAAGACTTTTGGCACTTTTTCGTTTTCTGAGTTGGAAAGTTAGATTGCATTCAAAATGTACAGAAATACTTAATTTTGTTAAAGCTTTTTATAAAAAATGCTTCTGACCAGAGCTTTGTTTCCTTGTCATTAATGTTGAACACCACCAGAGGGGCTCTCACCTGAAAGGTCTCTGCTTCATGTGTCTTCAGCAGAAGATCTAGACTTTGATTGCTATATTTTCAGTTAATATTGACCTTACTGAGCTTTAGCCATATCCGCTGCCTATCATAAAAATGTTAAGTACAGTGAACCTTTCTAAAATATACAGTAGTAAAGAGACAAACCCACCAGCATTATAGTAGCCAAATTCTTGTTTGTGGGCTGTATATATAAAATTGACTTGAAAAAGTTGCTGATTTTAGAGTACTGGCACCTTTTTCATTCCAATTCAAGCACTGCATTCGACCAGGAAGACACAACCTTGAAGAAAACAGAATCATATATATATATATATATATACATATATATATATATATATATATATATATATTTATATATATATATATTAGCTGTACACTTTACGAATATAATAGTTTTTAATGGACAACTTTACCATTCAATCTCGTCCAACTGATTTTGCTGCCGTCACTGCTCGGCTCTTGGCAGTTCAGGCATTTATCAAACCTGGCAACCCCGGGTTTCCTGGCAGCTGTCAATCAAAGTCCAGTGGCTCCGCCCCAAAGTGCCAGAAACTTTTCACGCGCGCGTAGACAGACTCCGCGAGGCTGACACTCCCGCGAGCAAGCAAGAGGGCTGTCTCTCTCGCGAGCGAGCGCAGAGCCGCTCGCGGGCGCAGAGCCGCTCGCGGGGGTTTAATCTGCGCGCGAGGGTCATTTTATGCGCATGTAAAAGAACATTTTCCGCTCGTGAGTAGCTTGTTTTACGCGCGAGAATATTGACCCAAATCTGACTCCATATCAGCATTCATTGCATCACACGCCAAACTCTAAATTCCTTAATTTTGCTCCCGGTCGTCAGCTGCTTGTGTTTGGTTGATCCTCTGTGGGAGTGTTTTTCTTGACCAATTTCTCCTGTGCTAAAGTATTCATTACGTTTAAATGACACACATTTAACTTACTGTCCCAGAAGCATTCAGTTTGCAAAATTCCTCCAAAATTCTAAACACTCATCACTGTTTGAACAGATTGTTTGTTTATAGCAAAAGGTTTCAGAGCACGAGTCGTGACTGGAACTTGGTCAACATTTACCCGTTCAGTTTAGCTCCGCCTAACTAAAGATGCCTAACATGGACAAAAAGGTGACCTTTGTGTGATGTAAATGTCTAATGGACTTAAATCTAGCAAAAAAAGGCAGATTGATTAATGAGTGTGTCAATTGGAGATGTGCCAAAATAAATGTATGAATGGCTAATCCACTTAAAAAAATTGTTGTGATTGATTGAGAATTTTTATTTCACTGTTGACTCACTCTCCACAGGAATCTTCAATCAGGCTGAATTTCTCAAGCGTGAAAAACCATTTGAAAGGAAGGCTGAGAGGGATAGAAGAAACAAGAAGGTCCTTTCTCTTTTTCCTGCTTGGAAAGCTCATTATTCGTCAAACTCCCCTCTGTCTGAAAAGCACCCTCCTTCTCTAAATTACCTCACTTTCTTAGATCCCGCCTCACCTCCCCACAAGCCCACACTGTGTGAGTGACTAGTTTTTCTTCTACGGCACCGCCTCCGTTCTTACTGGCCCTTTCATTCCCTCATTTCGCTGCTGCTCCTCCTCTCTTTTCTCCCCCCTCTCCTCTTTTTACTTCTCTTTCTCTTCATTGCTGGTTGCTCCAACCAGCTCCCAACCAAAGAGCTCCTCTGTCCCTCTCACACTGGGTTTTAAACCAGAACTTTACCTCTGAAAGAAAACATTACTCCAGAGGAACTTATTGCTGAAGTCTAAAGGTACAGAAACTACTTCTATTTTAGTATTTTACCATTTTTAAATGTGCCTGCAAATGCATTTTACCATTTGACCGTTGTAACTGTGTGTATCTGCATGTGTGAGACCTTGAATCCTTATCAGCATAACAACACGTGTGTTGTAGTGACTCAAGTTTGTTTAATTTGTGAATAAAACACACACATTCTTGACGCATGCATTTCATTTATGTTTTTATGCATATTTTGGGGGTTTCATGATTATTAGGCTCCTGTAATCACTCCTATATGCTGCATTTTGAGTTAAGCATATCAATAATACAAAGCACAACTTAAAATGTGTTTTAAATCTATTATTGACAAAGTGCTTCTCTACCTTTCATCATTGTTTTTTTTTTGGTCAACCAATGTTTTTAACGCTAGCTCTCACAATATGTCTTCCCTTTCGATCAGGACACTTAACAGTATACTTAAGCCAAAGGACGTGTGTTAAAAAGAGGAAGAGGGGTCAATAACACATCTAAAGACCCAGCAGCAGCTATGACTCAGAGCAATGGGGAGAACCCACAGAGGACCCGGAGCGGGCTGCAGCAGATCCGGGCTGGGGTCCAGTCCCGATCCCTGCTGGCCAAGAAGAGAGTGGAGAGCATCACGAAGGACGATTTGAGAGGATGCTTCATGAGAAATGCCTTTGTTATCCTTACCGTCGCTGCTGTCATTATTGGTAAGTGAGAACCTTTTCTTTGTCTAGTAAAATTAGTCCAGGCACCACATGGTAATTTAATTGATTGAATATTATTGGAGAAGAATGTGTTAGCACTTACAGAAAAAGGCAGGAGATTTTCTGTCTCCTCATTACATCTATCTGGTGTAAGCAACTCCCCTGTAGCAGGACGGAAGAAGGAAAATAATAGAAACAAACAGTGGAGGATGAGAGAATAAAGGGACCTCAGATGAACCTAGCAGGCAGGCCTTAATCTGACCCGGCAGCTGACCCTTGACCTGCTGCCATTAACCTTTTCAGTCGGTCTCAGTAGGAAGTAAGCCAGGCCCACCCACCGCCTGCACATCTGCAACCCTGCTAGAATTACACCATGCCATGACAAACGCATATCCTGATTGCTGCATTCAGGATAGTGTTAACTTCACTTCAGGCTGCCGGGTCAACCAGCTGGGCCCTGTTGGTGGATCGAGCTGTAGGGGATAAACCCGGGATAAACTTATAGATGAATATAAGTTAAATACAATGAGCAAAGCAAATGCAATTCCTCGAAACAATGTTACTCATGCTTAAACTTGGATCATCGGAGCCCCAACGCTCCTGCACCATAGGCAGACAGCAGACTACACTGTATACTATTTTGTATTTTATAATGTGAGTCTGCAAGGCAGTTTTGTGTTACAATACAATTTTTCAGTCCCCCATTCATAAATATGCTTGATTTTGCTGTAATATGCTAACTAGATTATCTGGTCTTGAAATTCTGATCAGGTTTGGACTTTTCTTCCACATCTTATTATCATTGCAGGCACTATCATGGGATTTGGCCTGCGGCCTTACAAGATGTCGTACCGGGAGATGAAGTTCTTCTCGTTCCCTGGGGAGCTGCTGATGAGAATGCTTCAGATGCTGGTGCTGCCCCTGCTGGTTTCCAGTCTTATCACAGGTAAGAACATCAGGTCATATAACTTATATTAGGACATCTTCCGCTTTCTTCATTAATTAATAAATATGACCTATTACTCTTGTAGTCTTTTAAAGTTTCACACAGACAGACCATAAATAACACAACATGTTATCCTTTTTGAAAGCCTCAAACTTTTATTTTAAGTCATTGAAAGTACATCTAAATATATATTTCAATGATGTGATGTGAATCTGATGGAAATTAGGTACTAATAGCATCATTGATGCTAACAACATACTTGTGTCAATGTTGCAAACACCCAGGGTGTTAAGGCTGTACAAAGGCGTGAAATGAAATGCACGATGCAGAGACAAACAAAGTATCAAAATTAAGCGTTTTAATGTAATCAGGTAACAACACACTGAATACATAAAGTAACAAAACAAACACTCTGTCTAACCTATACTAGGTTAGACTGGAATGCTTGGAACACACAAGACAATCTGGCAACGAGTCAGGGGAAGACGAGAACTATATATACTAGACAGACAACACCAGGTGAAGACAATTTAGACAATAGAGGTTTCTCAATACTCTAATTTCCCCTCCTCGACTCTTATCCTCGACTCCTATCCTTAATACTTAGTCCCGCCCACAGGAGATGTGAGCGGAGGACTGAGGAGGGGAACCGAGGAGAGAGGAGGGGAAGCAGCAGGCGGTTAGAGAAATGAGAACTCCTCTCCTCTGAGCGGTCCTTTTAAAGAGACGTCCATTAATGATGGCAGGAGGCACAGCAGCCCTGTCTGATGGACAGATGTGTTCATGATGACTTATATATTTACTTTGATTCATTGACAGTGCGGATAATGAGACAATAACAGGCTACAGATGCGGACACACACACACACACACACACACACACACACACACACACACACACACACACACACATTTATATAAATATATACAATTTCAGAATCAAACAAGTATGAGAGCAATCTCATAATAACGTAACACAATCAGAGACTGGATATATCCCCCCCTCTCTCTGGTCGCTGAAATGGGGAATTGAAATTACGGGCCAAAAGTTGTATTTACAAGTATTAAAAGTAAGCATAGGACACCAAACCAACTGAGACCCGTCTGTCCGCCGCATCTACGCACACACTGTACCACACACACACAGTACCACACACACACACTGTACCACACACACACACACCGACACCGTACCACACACACTTACAACTCCTAAAGCACAATCAGGCTACAGCCGTTGTGTATTTTATTATGTGAAGCACTAAATGGCCTTAGAAAAATATCAACTCTTTGTTTGTAGATATCTACTAAACTACAGCATACAAATACAGAGAGTAGGTAGGCCTGTTATGCTGAGTGATATATTTACACACTGCTCTGCTTTCTTCACGGACCTCACAGCTTATCTCACTAGAGGTTTCTCAATACTCAAATGTCCCCTCCTCGACTCCTATCCTCGACTCCGATCCTCGAGACTTGGTGCCGCCCACAGGAGATGCGAGCGGAGGACTGAGGAGGGGAACCCAGGAGAGAGGAGGGGAAGCAGCAGGCGGTTGGAGGCACAGCAGCCCTCTGTCTGATGGACAGATGTGTTCATTCATGTCGACTTATATATTTACTTTTAATTCATTGACAGTGCGGTATAATGAGACAATAACAGGCTACAGATGCGGACATATGCACACACATATATGTATATACATATATATAATTTCAGAATCAAACAAGTATGAGAGAGCACTCTCATAATAACGTAACACAATCAGAGACTGGATATATCCCCCCCTCTCTCTGGTCACTGAAATGGGGAATTGAAATTACGTGCCAAAAGTTGTATTTACAAGTATTAAAAGTAAGCATAGGACACCACACCAACTGAGACCCGTCTGTCCGCCACATCTACACACTGTAGCTACAACATACACACCTAGCTCCTAAAGCATAATCAGGCTAGCCGTTGTGTATTTTATTATGTGAAGCACTAAATGGTCTTAGAAAAATATCGACTCTTTGTTTGTAGATATCTACTAAACTGAAGCATACAAATACAGAGAGTAATGTAGGCCTGTTATACTGAGTGATATATATTTTACACACTGCTCTGCTTTCTGCACGGACCGCACAGCTGTTCTCACTGTAAACATCGCGTCGCGATGAAAGCAGTTAATAAAATAATATCAAGGGGATGCATGCAGAGCTGTCATTGGCTGAGATAAATCCGGCCGTGCGTCACGCCTCCACCGTTCCCGGAAATGCATCCGCGGAGGAGCCGTGGAGGACCCATCAGTCGGTTAGAACTCCTCCAGAGAGCCTCCTCGATGCTCGATGCTCGGTCCTCGAAGTGCATTTCGATAAATGAGATGTCCTTCAACGGCGCGCTGAAATCCATTTCCGGGTCACTACCGGAGGACCGAGGAGTCGAGGAGGGGAAATTAGAGTATTGAGAAACCTCTATTCACAACAGCGGGAAAACAGACAAGGCAGGACACGTACTTTAGACACATGAGGGTAGACAAGACTATCAAAATAAAACAGGAACCTATCTAAACACATAACATGAAACCTAAACTAGGGAAGAATCTTTAGCAGAGCCGTCTACGCACAACACAGGGCTTACACACAGCACTCCCAACTAGTTGTCAGACCATTTAGCAAAGAGAAGTGTAGCTTATTTTTTGTTAAAATAGACCTCAGATATCTAAAATAAGCACACACAACTAAGCCACTTTCAGTTCAAGCATGTGACATTACGATGTTCTAAATGTGTGACCAAACAAAGGCCTTTTACTGTATATCCTAAAATAACTTTTTTTAAACTGAGGCTTCCTGGCATCTATTATATGAATAGCGCCTCACTAGATAAAATCCACCAATGTCCCCTAGAGGTCTGAAGTAAATCAAAGCATCAGTTTTTTACATATTAGAAAAAGTAGGTCAAATTCGTTGATTATTTATGTGGGATTTATGTTTTGCAGGTAGCATGTGTTTTCTGTGTATAATCGTAATACCAGTGACAGTGCTGTTTGTTGTTTTGTGGCTCCACTGACTAACGTGTAGGCTACCTAATATCTGGCAGAGTGAGCCAGCTGTTTGTTCAGTCAACGCTCTAGTTGGTGTTGTGCATAGCAGTGCGTGTTGGCATGACCTCATGTGCTATACAGTCAGATAAAGGATGATGTGTTTTCAACTTAAACTATACTGGTCTCAAGCAATCACGTGCTTGACCCATGTTGTAATGGTCTTGAAACAGCACAACCAAAGTGATCTAACCTTTATTTTGTAAATTTGAATAAGCAATTCAGAGCTGTTGGGCTAGGTAACTTTGTGGTTTCTTAAAGTTCTCTGCAACTCACATGTATTTGGACCTGTGTTTGAGCAAAAGACAAACATATGCCTTTTTCTCAGTTATAGTCCAGGGATGAAATTAGTTCATTCGTCACTGTTGACATGGTTCACAAAAGCGAGTCTGACACGCAGGGAGGCCTTATCCTTGAGGCAAAGGGTTTGTCCAGACTCTACTTGTTATGGAAAAAAATATATAGAACATGTGACTTTCCATTCGTAAGCAGCACTGACTGACAAAGGCGGGATATACTGACACCAAATCTCCAGAGCAGTGATTGACCGGGCAACAGGCCCGTCTCCTAAAGGGATGACAGACACACTTTGCCTGATAATAACCTGCTTTGTGCTGCAGCAGGGCGTAACATCAGCATCCTCTGACATCATGTCACATGACATCAGCTACACCAACAAAGAGCGCGGTCTGTAGTCAAGTCATCCCGCACACGGCTCCTTTCTCATGTCTGAAGGGATGTGCCTTTTGAACTAATCAGATACAATATTATTTTCTATAAAGTTTTCATAGGACTAGAAAAAGTCAATTATTATTACAGATAACACACTTAAAGGTGGGGTATGTAATTTATTTCAGAAACACTTGTTGTTATATTCCATGGAATGCTCTTAACATCCGGATAGCAATGAATATATTAAATACTTTGACAATAAATACATTAAAAAAAATCATCTGTGGAAGCCGTAGTACTATAAAAAGCACGACCAATAATTTTAGCCGGCCCGGCTAAAATAACTGGATGGCCTACCTGCCTGTCAGCCTTCCATCTGTGCACAAATTTATCTCGTGCCCTCATTGGTCATGTGCGCGTTCCGTTCGTGTGTGTTGGAGGAGGGGCTCTGTAAGGAAGTGGCAATTTTTTTCCGGTTGTGTATTTTCAAATTTTAGCGCACTCGAGCTGGTTTCTCCAAAATTACATACCCCACCTTTAACATGACATTTTTTTTAATATATATTTATTTTCTTGTTTTTATAGCCTAATTTTGTGTGCAACTTGATGGATAGTCTACACTGCACCAATAAAATACCTTACACTTATTCTGGTCATTTTGCATGAAACAACTCTAACCATAACCCTAACATTAACCCTTGTTTCTACAGAGCATATACAAATAGAGCGCATAGCACAAAACAATTTTAACCAGTAAATGCATCAATCTTCCCCAACACCAACTTGAAAATGAAGTTGAACAAATATGCTAATTGAAGTGATAATTCTAAAATTAAGTTAATATAAAATGTGATTATTGTTATCTTCCATAGTCCCCTGCTATCCTTTAATTCAAACACAACATCTAACATTGAGTTACATCATACAGAGGTTACATCAGCCAGGTGTCGGAAATGTTGTAGAGCAGATTGAGGGCTGAGGTCACAACAAGAACAGCACCGAAAAAGCATTATGTAACTGTGACTGTAAAAAGTAACTGTTTCACCAAAACAAACAACACACACACACACACCTGCATATTATGCAGACACATTGCAACTCACTATCTTAAAGTTATTTTGACTTTCAAAACAATAATCAGAATAAAAAATGTTTTGTACTTTGTCATGGGAGAAAAGGATAGTTTTTAAAATACTGTAAAACATTTTCCTCCTGCAACACAGCTGTTTTACTCACCATTTATTTGAGGCTCACTTTTTTCTCCCACGGTCTTCAGATTTCCGCTTAAACTTTGACCTCGTTTGAAAGTAATATGAGACGTTTTAGGTGACTTTAGGGAAAAACAGCAACCATTGATCTTGAAGAGAGTTTGAAAATTTTAGCTGTATGTTTATCAGTGTTTTTAACCCCAAAATAAAGGCTTGATTCACCAACTTTCCAACAGGAACCAATATCCTATACAGCATAAATGTGATTAAGCTCTATTTTAGAGCTGTGATAGATTTATGCGACAGAGCAAAACTTTGAAAATAACATATTTTTGGAGATAAAAGCATCAGAGCTATGCTCCTTTGACTTCCTTGCTGCAAACACGAGGCCCCTGTGTAAACTGAGTGTCACGCTCCTTGCTGAATTGTGTCTCTGTGTGAAATGGGTTCTCTCAGTTTGAAGAAATTTGCTTCTGAATTTTTATCCTGTCCAAAACTGAGACAAAATAGGGAATTGGGGAAAGGGGCCCTGCAAGGTAGAACATGAAGGAAAGCAGGATTAGAGGACCGGCAGGCAGGTGAACCAAGGATACAAATGTATGAGAGACTTCAGATAAACGGCTCAATGCGTTGGTCGTCAAATCTGTGTTGTCTCAAGGCCTTTCAATAAGAGCTGAAACACATGAAGGGGCTGGACAGGAAGAAGGGATGTGGGCAGTAAAAGGAGGAAAATGAGAATGATTACAGAGGAGGTCATGTGGAGGAAAGGAGGTGGAGGGACTGGGAGTCAAGACAAGGCCAAGGGTTAAATGACTGGACCGATTCTCTGTGAGTTAGCCTTATTGAATAAAATAAAGGCAGCAACATAAAGGTGGAAGTTAAGTGATGAACAAAGTTAATGTGAACAAACTGTGCTATAAATATAACGTCTAGACCTTTCATAAAGCTCTGTGGATGTACATTTTTTTTAAATGATTCACCAAAAACATCATCAATATAAATTATGTAAGAAGCAGGGGTCTTATTTGGTCCAACGATCACTGCAAGACATTACCTTATAAGTTTTCTTTTATTGTGTAGCGATATTTTATGACTGCATGCCTTGAGGTAAAGTCTTGCTAGAACTGTGAGTCGTCAGTGGATGTTAATTGCCCTCTGGTCAAACCCAGCTATACCCCCCTCCAAAGTAGGCCTACTTTTGTGTTTGATGAACATTCCCCATATGAGAAAGAAAGTCATTCTCCTCGCTCTCCTTCATACTCGCTTCTTTTGTTCCTTTGAGAGGATGAAATTGGTGAGGCTGCGTCCGTTGTTGCCTGGACAACAGGCTGGAGATCATTGTGTGCGTGCAGGGCTGACTAAGTCAACAAGTTTTCCCAGGGCTGTCAGAAAAGAAATTGTAGGAGAGCAGGGCAGAGGGGTGGGAGGAGGAAACGGGTGGCTATGAAAGGATTTTAGCAATAAGATCAGTGTGCAAGAAAAAGAGAGAAGGGAGGTAAAGATGTGGGGGCAAGAGGGGAGGGGAACCAGGGGGCACCCTGAAACAAAGGGAGGTACAGGGAGGAGGTGAACAATTTGGGAGAAGAAAATAAGGGAGGGAAGGATGAGCAGAATAAAAGCCTTAGTCGTGGGCGTGTTGAGACAAGAGGAAAGGAGAGGGCCAAAGCAGGGGCAGTAGGGGCGCAGTAGTAGGGACACACACGAACACACACAAACACACCACACACACACACACACCACACACACACAATTTGCCACACATAAAAGGAACACATATATCTTCCATCACACAAGCCTGCTTTGCCTCGTAAAGCTCTGAATGAAGGAAGACAATAGCCATAATAGGAACTGACACATTGAAAATGAAAAGTCAAGTCTATTGAGGCAGCTTGTCCCTTTCTAAATCCAGTTTGCTGAATGGCTGTCTTTCTGTTTACCATCACTATCCTGACCTGTGTTTAATGCTATTAGAGCTGTAGACGACGGTTTAGCTTCCAGGCTCTGTGACGTCTTCAAACTCTCCTCTGGCTCCGATTAAACGTTACTTTCTCCAGTGGAGGTTTATCAATTCTTAACCGGAAACCAGCTTTGTGGAAACTATTTCTCAAGCAACCCAACATTTATTTCTGGCTTTCCAGCAGGCCTGTAAAATACTATTTACCACATATTTATGGTTACATATAATTAGATACATCCCTGCAGGAGTTATTACCCAACATACTGTAACAGGGAGCAAAATATTTCCTTGGAACTTGATCATCAGCTTTTGTATTATGTTGCAAGAATCTTTTTCTGCATAAATCATAGCTCTGTTAGTCAGCTTGCCCTCACACATATTCAATGGAGCTCAGACTTTTAATCTTTTACTGACAGTCTCGAGTTCACAATGAACTAATGTCACACTTGGAGATACGCAACACTGTTACATGATCAAATAAAACACAATATTTAAATGATGCCAACCCTACTATAGGTGAAGCTTTTTGCCCAACTATCAAAACCACAACATCTAAATTGTATTGGCTTGTTTTTACAGAGTTCCTCCCTGCAGCTATAATATTGTATCTGTATTTAAAGTCAGATAATGTATACTAGATCTCCTCATGGGTGCTGTAGTAGGTGTTGTTTTCCAATAAAGGTCAGAGCCAGATTGTGTTCCCTGCCGCTCTTTGTTTCCACAGATATCAAGGCAGATAATACAGATGGGTGTATTCCACCTATAATCACAGCACCTTTTCCCAGATCAACTAAGCTCTTAGGGACACAAGTAACTGACACATCTATGCAAACTGTAAGGTCACAAGGCAGCATGAGTAGAGATGAAATGGAGTTTTTTTCTTCCATTTGTAGAACAATACAAAAGTTGCAGTATTTCTTATGACAGTAACTGAACTTTGAGATGATTATATTGTTTTTTAAACACATGCTTACTCTCATGATGTACCTATACTGTATGTACAAATAAAGCTGCTAACAGTACAGTACTGTTGCTGCTAGGAACTGAAATGTCTACAGCTTGAAGGTATTTCCATAATTCTGATAATGAGTACAGCTACCAGCAGATAAATACTTAAAAAAACTCTATTGAGGATATAACCTTTTGTACTGATACATTAATGTAGACAATGTCCTTCTCAGGTATGGCAGCTCTGGACGGCCGTGCTTCTGGGAAAATGGGTTTGCGGGCAGTTGTGTACTACACCACCACCACTGTTATTGCTGTGTTCATTGGTATCGTCATGGTGCTCATTATTCATCCTGGACAAGGATCAAAGGATGAGTTCACCAACCAGCAGCAGATTGAGCAGATCAGCCCTGCTGACGCCTTCCTGGACTTGATCAGGTACACACACATTTATGGGACAACAAAACACAGTCACAAGAGAACTCCGGTACACTTATTCTGGCCCAAATAGTCTATATATCGCATGTTTTTTTAGAAAATGTCTATTTGTTATTTGTAAATCCTAATAAAAATGTACCTATTTTCTATTTCTCTAGAAATATGTTTCCCCCTAACCTTGTGGAGGCTTGCACCAAACAGGTAACCCTCTCACCACATCCATTCTTTATCTTTTTCCTTCAGTTACATAATGATTTGTGTCTAAATAATCTTGCTTAAACCCATTAAAGTAAACATGCTGCTATGATTAAGCCTCTCAGGTACAGGGTATTGCCATTGTCATTCATGTGAACTTTAAACTACTTACTGGAGATCTCTGTTACACTGGAAATTAAATTATGAAGCAACTAAATCTGAATTTGCCATCATTATCAAAGCATATCACAAGTCCAGTACCCATGCTTACACAGCTGAGATGCTAACTAAGGCCACTTCAACCTCCTTATTCAAACAGATCTTAATATACAACAAGTTAGATATAGGATATCTTTAAAAAGTCAAATATAGTTCTTAAATAAAAGCATGCATATACATGTTATTGCAAAAGGATTAATCACTGTTTAACCCATTTGTCTTTGCAGTTTAAGACACAGTATGCCAAGAGAATAGTCCATGTGAAAATGACTGTGAACGACACCATATTCACACTTAATGGTAGCAAGATGACCCGGGAGGAAATGATCCCGGTGCCTGCAGCGGTCAATGGAGTCAATGCTCTTGGCCTGGTTGTGTTCTCCATCTGCTTCGGTCTGATCATCTCGAGCATGGGGGAGCAGGGGCGGCCCCTCAAGGACTTTTTTGACTGTCTTAATGAAGCCATCATGAGGCTGGTTGCCATAATCATGTGGTATGGATGGATGGACAAGGCTAACGTAAAATAAAATGCTGGATCTGGGTTACAAATTCATAACATTACTCATCGATCCTCAGGTATGCCCCCATCGGTATCCTGTTCCTGATCGCTGGTAAGATCGTGGAGATGGATGACATCTCATCCATGGGCGGACAGCTGGCCATGTACACTGTGACGGTCATGTGTGGCCTGCTCGTTCACGCCCTCTTCGTCTTGCCAACACTTTACTTCCTCGTAACCAGGAAGAACCCATTTGTTTTCATCGGCGGGCTGCTGCAGGCGCTCATCACCGCTCTGGGAACATCGTCAAGGTATGTGGTTATGTTATATAACTTAAGACCAACTAAAAACTTCACAGACTGAAAGGTCAAGGTAGAATGTATTATAATCTTCCTTAATACAATGTAATACTTCAATACTGGACGATAAAAAGTATATTAATTGCCCAAAAAATACTCTAATAATGTATTTTACATTTTCCTGATATTATGCATTTAAAAACGGCAATAGTTGCTTTGTTAAATTATTACTAGAGTAGTGATTTTAGACTTAGTATGTTATCAGCCTTCTTGATGCTTAAACCCACACGTGGTCAGATGAGAGTCATAAAGAGGTGGTTGATTATTCATAATAGGCTATGTCTCTGTGTTGCTGTTTTTTTTTTTAATCCATTCTCTCCCTATATCCTTCATAAGCTCTGCCACATTGCCCATTACTTTTAAATGCCTGGAGGAAAATAACAAGGTGGACAAGCGTGTGACCCGTTTCGTGCTCCCTGTTGGTGCCACCATAAACATGGATGGAACAGCTCTGTATGAAGCCCTGGCTGCCATCTTTATTGCTCAGGTCAACAATTATAACCTTGATTTTGGACAGATTCTCACCATAAGGTAACTTATATACAGAGCACCTGCATCACAATCTACAGTATGCTATTTCAACCTAAATGAATACTGTAATTCATTCACTAACTTTAAGGTGGATTCAACAATCCAATCCAA
Organism: Gymnodraco acuticeps; assembly: GCF_902827175.1. Lineage (NCBI taxonomy): Eukaryota > Metazoa > Chordata > Actinopteri > Perciformes > Bathydraconidae > Gymnodraco > Gymnodraco acuticeps. The sequence goes on from NW_022990947.1 coordinate 4,143,347, forward strand.
TACACTTCTTGTCAAATGTATTGAATGTCTGCCTACCTGTCAATTTTGTGTCTATGACCCTATCAACAGGGTCCATACATAGCCTTGGCTATGTATTTCTCACTATATCTATAAGTGAGAAATAAACAACACACAATATTAGTCAAGCAATAAGGTAACAGGGTGTCTTACATGCCTGAGCACATTTCAGGAAAAAGGCCATGGGTATACAAAGATACACATATACAAAGAAAATGGGAGTGAGATGGACAATACATCTGGTGGGGGAAAGTTTCTTTTAATATTCCTTTCAATTATCAAAATGTTTTCTCTAAAATTGCTGAATCCGGCGTTAAGAGAACCTGAGAGGACTTGATCCAGTAAACTATGCCTGGAACTGCTCTGGAATATTTCTAGTACTGGTACATTTGTCTTTAATTAAGTAAAGAGATATTGCTTAACCAAATGAAGCATCTCAAAGCCTCAAATCCAAAATGGTGGAATGAGCTCCCCATTGACATCAGGTCAGGACAGCAGAAAGCTTACACATCTTCCGGCGCAGACTGAAAACTCATCTTTTTCGACTCCCCTTCAAGCGATAGAATTACTAACAAAGCACTTATATACTAAGAAAGGACTGGCTTATCTAAAACCTGTTGAGTAGCACTTGAAATGTTTTAGCTCTATGAAACCTGATGTACTTATATGATTCTGTTTTCTTCAAGTTTGTATCTTGTTGGTCGAATGCAATTATTGTAAGTCGTTTTGGATAAAAGCGTCAGCTAAATGCAATGTAATGTAATGTAATGTTGCAGCTTTTTGACCAGGGATTGATGGCGGATAGTATTTCAGCCAAATGCATGAATTACAAGTGACCCTCTTTAATCATATTACCAAGGAGGGGTTGGAGTTCAATAAAGGGACCTGTCTTTCAAAGTTTCACTGAAAATGAATGAAAATTAAAAAAAAATGTTGCACTTTTTTCCCAACAGTATCACAGCCACAGCAGCCAGTATCGGAGCAGCTGGAATCCCTCAGGCAGGACTGGTCACCATGGTGATAGTGCTAACGTCTGTAGGCCTTCCCACTGACGACATCTCGCTCATCATCGCTGTTGATTGGTTCTTGTAAGTGTCTGATATATAGAGGCAGAGCATCCAACGAAAATGAACACACAAAAAAAACATTTGGTTAGCATTTGATAGAAACTGGTAAATGCTATTCGTATAAGATAAGTTAGTTAAGAGGGTTGAGGTAACATCAGGAATATGAAATCCATTATCCCTCCCATAGCGAGGGATTTTAGGGGGTAAAAAGGGATCAAATTGGTGTGCTCTGCACTATGAGTGGATTATAGGAGAGCTTGCAGAGACACTCCCATCACATTCCTCGTCCCCCTATCCATCTGTTTTTATTCAGTCGGCGTCCAAAACCCAGTGCAAAGCCTTCTCCTCTTATCCACCGCCTGTGTGCTTCATGTGGTTTCAAGATTGCCTGGAGCGATTAAAACCATTCAGTTTACTCATCATCATTTTTGGTCCACACACATTTAGAATAGAAGAATAGAATTGGGAGGGATAAAACCCTCTTTAATGGTCACACATGCAGAGCACACAGCACACACAGTGAAATGTGGCCTCTGCTTTTAACCCATCCTAGTACCAGGAGTCTAGTACTAGGAGCAGTGGGCAGCTACTGTACAGCACCCGGGGAGCAGTGGGAGTGAGGGGGGAAGAGGGGTATCCGGTGCCTTGCTCAAGGGCACATGTAGATTTAATTTTCTACATCCAAAATAAATGGTTTGATATTTCATACTGATTGTCTTCCTTCGTCGTTTTGTCTTCCCTTCATGTTGTCTTGTTTCATGTGTTTGTGTCTTGTTCCAACTTGTTTTGTGTTGTTTAATCTTTATGAGTCCTGTTTCATCTTGTTGTGTCTCGTTTCATCTCGTTATGACATGGTTCATCTTGTTTCATCTTGTTTCATCTTGTCTTCTCCCTGCCACCTGTCCTCACCTGTTCACTGTCTTTCCTCAGAGACCGACTGCGCACCATGACCAATGTCCTTGGAGACTCCATCGGTGCAGGTATAGTGGAGCACCTGTCTCGCCACGAGTTGCAGAAGAAGGACCCTGAGGTGGGAAACTCGGTGGTGGAGGAGGCAGACAAGAAGCCGTACCAGCTAATCTGCCAGGAGAATGAGTATGAGAATGAGAGACCTGCTGACAGCGAGACCAAGATGTAGATTGTTGTTCAGGCTGCTTACATTCTTAGGAAAACAATTGCACTGCATTGAACCACGTTCTCAAACTAAGCCCTACTTAATTTGAATACCTTTGTCTCTCAAGTGTGGAGGGACCAAATTCAATTGATCTACAGCTAGAATATATTTCAACCAAGATGAGTTATACTTATGTGTGTGAGCTTCCCAGACAGATGGTTCACTGTTGCTTTGTTTTTTCTAAAAATGTGTATTATGATGTTTCCTAAGAGTACTTTGTGTTTCTGCCATAGTGTGGCAGCTATTTACTATTAAAGCAATAATGAATTACTCTTTAGCTTAGCCTTGTTGCTCTGTGGCCTGCACGCCATATCCAGCTCCTCTCAGAACTGTGACGACTGATCTCCCCCACTAGAGGCCAGTACTGCTGTGAGTCTTAACACTGCAGCAGATTACCGCCCAACTTGACTTTTTCTGGCTTTAAAATTGTTGCTTTTCTTTTGCTTGAGTGGTGATGTATGTAGGTGAAATGGTTGTGAAAAATCTGTTTGGAAACTGATGGGGAAAGTGTTTGATACCATGCACATATAAGAGGACCATGTCCACTTTTTTGGGGAAAAGGGCTGCTTATTTGCAAACTTCTGTATAGACATTAGTGGCTTTATTTTCTACGATTTGGTGGAGGGATTATAGGCCTACTGTAATTCATCCTAAAACACACATACCTGTCCAACACAGGAAGTGCTACACTTTTCAGAATATTTTGACAACTATCTAACCCCTTTTTGTGACACATACTGCTCAAACCAATCATTTCAATCATAAAGACTGGCAAACCAAAATCACTCAGCCGTGTTTTTACCTGTACATTTGATCAATTTAGAATGTAAACTGTAATAATATCAAGATATCAACCAAAAAAAAAAAACACCAAATATTATTTTCAAATGTGGGTAGTTTCATCAAAATCATACCTGCCCATGCCCGGAAAAAATATTGCTAACCCGTACATTAGTACTGCTAAAAAAGGAAAATAGTGATTTTTGTATTATTGAAATCATAATTTTGATTGTGAGTTTGCCCTATACTGTAACATAGTGATTTAACTCAAAATGATGTGTTGAAACATTCACATGTCAGTACGAACTATTGTTTTGTATTAAATTAGTAAACCAGGTATTCAGTAGGCTGAATATATAATTTTCTAATACTTTTTTTCCCAAATCAGACTCTTTAGATAACTAAATCTAATGTTTTATTTCATTTGATTAAATATCAACGCATGTTGTAAAGTAACACATTTGAGTTATTTTCTAATCTTTTTGTATCTAACTTTTAGGCTTACTTGAAAATATTAAGTATATACATTAAAAATGCAACATTTATATAATCTTTGCTTTGTATAGAAGATTATTTTGAATATACTGTGCTTGTATAGAGAAATGTAGATAAACATGTACATTCATTGTAGATTTAAATTGTAAAAGGTTCTTTGAGGATTTTGTATGTAAAGAAATTGTTACAATGCTCTTGCCTAAAGATCAAAACTAACAATCCCTCTAGTTCCTTTTACAAATGCAAAACTGGCTGATTTAATTAAAGGACCAATTGTTATGTTACCTGTACGAACTTGAGGAAATTAAATAGTTCCTTTTTTTACAGTTGAAGGTGTCTCTTTTGATATGAATGTTTCACACATGAATTCATATGTGCCTGCAAACACACACACACACACACACACACACACACACACACACGCGCACGCACGCACGCACACACGCACACGCACACGCACACACAAACGCACACTCAAACACACACACATTTGAACAATATTTGTAGTTCTATCTTGCATGGTTTTTTTATCAATAAAATTTGTAATCCGTTTTTGTATCTTTTTCATTATTATAATAGTTATCTGAAATACGTGTGAATTCTAAAATCAGCCTTTGTTTATGTGTCAATGATTATATGTATTTAATGTTTAAAATTCTTATTTAATCCTTGTTTGGCATCCTCCCGGATTAGCTAGAATCTAGGTAATCCGGGAGAATGCAATGTTAAAAACATTTCTAAAATGTTGTCATCGTTGTCCATTCTTTTATCCTATTTTGTTGGTTTATTGTACTCATCTATTGCATGTGTGTCCAACCATCCTCTGTTGCTATTTTGAGGTTTCTTACTTTTTTATCCCGTTAAAGTTTTTGGAGAGTTTTTATGAATCAAGGGTCTAAATACGGAGGGTGTATGCTGTACTGATTGTCAAGCTGTAAGGTAATTTTACCATTTGTGATATTGGGCTGTACACATAATTGACTTGTCTTCACCTAAATAGTTTGGACAGTCCTGTTGAGGCAATAACTGCCTGTTAATCAGCAGAATGCATACAAGCTGTCCCGAAGTATGGAACAGATACTGAACAGATTAGTGAGTATATATGGAGGCTGTATCTTGTTAAGGGTTATTTGTGGTTGTTGGTACTGGAGGGGCCAGTGGTTTTCATTGGCTTCAACCAACCTTGAACTTCCTGGCTAGAACTTCAAACCAGTATTATTTTTCTACAGTTTCCTTCAACAACACATCAATATTTCTAAGAATACTGTAATTGTCATATTTACCAAAGGTTGATGCTGACCCCTTGAGGTCAAACAGTGATTTGATTTCCTAAAAAAAAGTCAGGATATCTCTTTCACATTGGGCAGACTAAGGCACTTGTGTCATGTTTTACACATCAACACAATGTATCTTGCTGTTGGCACATTTTGAGATATTTTATAAATGTACATGCAAATCCCTTAATTTTATGTGTAAATTCTCCTCTATCCTTTGATTTGCTTTAATTTATATTTCCCAATATATGTAAATTATTCCTTAATGATGTTATATGAACCATTCTGCAAGATGAGTGTGTAATTGTGCAAGCATTTGGACAATAATTCAATTTGACATAGTAGCTGCCCTGTGTGTGATAAGCTCCACCACATTTATAAGACAGGAAGTTACTGGTTACTTAGCTTAATACAATTGTAATGCACGGCCTTGCATTATTTCTGAGTGTAGTGTACTATATTTTAAATAATATCTAACATAAACAATATTAGTAAGCTATACTTTAACGCATTAAAGATTAAACCGTTGGATGTAGATGTTTCGGGTAATTCCATGGCCAGTTTTATTGCCAGAAAATATATGTATATATTCTATTTAATTAGCAGTTTTAAAGTAAATTTAGGCCACCAGATAAGGTAACGTTTTTTAATTCCTCTATTTTAAAACAGGTGCAGTAACCAAACAAATAATTGCAGTTTACAGTGTACCATGGGTTAAGTGATTAATATTTTAAATCATAAAAGAGATTTAAAAACAAACCTTAGAAGAAAAGCATAAAAAACACATTTTTCGTAGTGTACCACTTCATAGATTAGGAACAGTCTCAGACAGTCACTGATACATGAAGGTGATATAAAAAAAAAAGTTGTACCTAATATCTTACTTTTAGAAAGTGAAATGTTGCTAATATGCTATAATAGGCCTACACAAAATATGTAGTTAGAAAAAATGCTATAATTTTGCCTTGAGCTGTGGTCTTTATATAAAACCATCTGTTGATAATGATAAAGAATGAGCATACATTGAACAGCACATTACATACATTGAACGATGTCGGTAACGTAGTCCTACAGCGGTGTCTAGCGGCTCAAACGCGAAACGATGCATGGCATTTTGTTTGGCGCCGATGGAGGGAGTCACTCCTGAGTACTTTGGTCAGTCAGACGGCAGAACTTCCGGTCGGCATTTTGTTCTACGAGACGAGAGCCTCTTGATGATCGCAACAATCGTCATATTTCTCATTTACTGTCGAAATTGGCTGCACTCATTGAGTAAGGCGGAACAGACCGACTGAAACTCCGAAGAACGAATGTTTCCTCATGAATGTACGCGGAGACGTTCACCCTTGAGAGGCGGAAAAAGAACGAATCAGCCCGACCCGGATTATTGTTGATAGCTAGCAAGCTAGCTAACCAGCTAGCTGGCAGCCAATCGAGTTCCTTCTGGAGGAGCCGAGAGAGAAGAAAGGGGGAGCTAGAGATACGGACACAAGCTAAAACATTCCCCTCCCTTTGAACGCAACATCTAAAGGTAAATAAAGTCACGCATTTACAACCATGCAACAAACTTTTAAAAACACATTTTATAAATAATAGCATTATGTAATACACGTTTTGTTGGAAGACCACCTACGGCGTCGTTAATCGTTGACCGGGAGGTAACGGAAGCTAGCGAACTAGCCGAGCTAGCTAGGTGTGTTTTTGCTCCGCCAAGGCGCACGGCCTCAACTGGATGTCATTTGTCGAGCCCGAGGATTGGGCCGTTGCCGAGGAATTATGTTCCATGTCGTTGCTTTTTTTCATGTACTCGCACTAACACAACGCATTTTTTTTCAAAACCCATGGGAAATTGACAACAATTCATCAAACCCGACAAGCGCTTCCTTGTACAATTTGAAATGCAGAGCGTTTATTTGAACGGGGAACATCAATAAAAGCTAACCAACAACAGTTTGAGCAAGTTAGCATAACTAGCTATCCATTAAAAAAAGGACTGTTGTTGTTAGCATTTTTGGCAGCTAGCATCAGTGATCTTTGCTGTTATGGTTAGAGTAGTAGACCTAGCTTCACGAGTCGCAGGAAAGCTGCAGGCAGTCAACTTATTGGCAGTTCAACGTTAATGGTTGTGTTCACAAGTAGCGGGCTGCAGCTGACATTTGAGCTAACTAATATAAACAGAGTAACGTATGCTACCGCCAACTATACGTTAGCTAATCGCTGTGTTTTCATTATTTTGTGTTATTTGACTCAAAGTTGTGCTTTGGTTTGCTGGAATATTTGGCAGGGCTTATGTTGGTTTTAGTTGCTATTACTGTTTTGAGTGACCACAGACTGAGAACAAACTACGTTTTCACAGCTATAGTTATTACACTATCGGAGCCTGGCAGTCATGTTCATGTTGTTTGAATCGTGTACATGCTTGTTTTTGGCAACAACAAATACAGTGTGGCTGCTTTCCGCAGTTAGCTAGTTTGCAGAATGTGTACGGGGGCTGTCGGCTGCTGGAGGATGAGCCCCCCACCGCCACCATCACAGTGCATCTGTTCCTTTGTGCTGCCTCCTGCCTGTCAGTCTCACAGCTGTCAGCCAAGCCCCTGCGTGCTGAGGAAGAGCCACAGCCTGGGCATGCTAATGCTACAGCTAGCTAATGTAATGTTTACAATATCCATCTGTTGAATAGCTGTAACAGTAAAGTGATGCAGGAGCTGCTGCACGTATTTCCTATTTGACCTAAGATTGTCTTTACACATGTAGGTGGTATTAGATAAGTTACTGTGAAAACATGTTCAATTAGATAAATACATTTCCAAAAGGTCTACAGAGCTGCATAGTTTAGAATTGTAGGTTTAAAGATTGTGTAGCAGTAATGACAGGATCATTGCAAACATAATATGCTTGTGTGACAGTCAAAACTGCTATACTGTATTTGTCATGCATTGTTGTTGTTGTTAAGGTTATAGTTAACTGCTACAGACAAAACATATTATTTTCTATCAAGAAAAATAATGCGATTTTATGTCACAAAGTCTCACGCAGAGCCATGTTTTTCTCCTTTCAACAGATTGAAGGAGTAGGACTTTTTTTATCTGAAATGTCACTGAGTCCACCCAAGCTAAAAAATCTTCAAAAAGGTATTATTATATTGGTGTGAGCCATTTAATTGACTTGTCATTATCAACAATCGTAATACTCTTAAATGATGCAGAATGCTGAAAAGGTTGTTTCTGAAAATTGCAGCTGGCTTTTCACTCTGCTCCTCTTTAACCTCCTGTGCACTCTTACTTGAGAGGTCATGGACACCTTAAAAGCAAAGGGGTTAATGACAAATGACATGGAGCATAGGGTCCTAATTTGTAGAAATGTCATTAAAAGCAGAGAATGAAGAGCCCTGGTGTGAAATGAGTGAAAGGGAACAGACTCCTGTGATGGTTACTAAAAACAAAATACACAGTGGCATTCTTAATCAGTTTCACAATAGTAGCAAAATTAAGTGTGGAAAATAGAACGTATTTACGGCATAGGATCTGCTGTATAACCACCAACCATCAGAATATAAAGGCTCATTCAGTGGCGTACATGATCACTGTTATTCAAAACCCAGTATTATACGTGACTATAGCCCCCCCCACACAAAGCCTCTTTCTTCTGTAAAACGCCACAGTGTTGTCATACACATGTTTTACATTGTATTTTCAATACAGAGAATACATTTGTTTCCATGTTGCTGGAAGCCACTAAGATATTTGAAATGTAATCTAACATATTTAAATGATTAATAATAAACATCAATCATGGTGTAAGAACACTTGAATATGATATTGCTGATCTGTCAGTGCTTCTGTATTTGTTGAACATTTCTTGATCAAGACACTTAACCTGCACTCATTGTACTGGCATTACATTCCTGATCATGGGATCTAAGCAGTGCCTTATTTACATTATCATATACAAGATATAACAGTACAATGGTGAGATCCATGGCGGTCTACTGATGATGCAGCCGGCACCTTTCCCTCACAAAACATCATCTCAGCATTGGGGCAGACATATAAATGTATACAGCAAATATTCATTCATTTACTGCATTTGATCCCAATATATCTGTTTTAATACTATTGGTACATTATTTTGGTTGCATTTGTTAATTTTTACCCACACTAGTTGTTTTTGTTATTCCTTCTCATGTCCATCGCTCATGCTGTTTTTCTTCTTTCTCTCTCCCTGACTAACCTTCCTCTCTTAGGAGTCAGGAGATGTGAGGACGGGAGTCGTCCATCGGCCCCCTGATCTACCTGTGTATCAGCACACCCCCCCACCCCCACCTTCAGCATGAATGGGGATATGCCTCATGTTCCCATCACCACTCTCGCTGGGATCGCTAGCCTCACAGACTGTGAGTGGCACACAGCCGTGCTCCAAATACACTATCACACATTAGGTTGTATCTCTGCTTCCCATTTCAAATGCCAAAGTTAAATATTGAACAGATTTCAATTTGCAATTATGATAACCTTAGTAGCATACTTCTCTTGCATAGTCTTGCTTCTTCTCTTCTCTACCTTTCTATAACCATGTTTTCTATATTGCTTATGCCTTTTTTCTCACCCTGTCACCCTTTTATCTCCCAACCTCTGTCCTGTCCATCATCTCTCTTCTCGCCTCAGTGTTGAACCAGCTGCCCCTCCCTTCCCCTCTCCCGGCCACTACCACTAAAAGCCTGCTATACAATGGGAGGATCGCGGAGGAAGTTACCTGCCTACTGGGCTGTCGGGATGAGAACCTGGCCTCCCAGCTAGCCCATGGCCTCAACCAGGTCTCCACAGAGTACATGTGAGTTTATAAGGGAACCTGTGTAAATATGACAACATTGTTGCTTTATTTATATATTTTTCTAGTAAATATTTGCATTCATACATATTTTAGATTTTAAACATAGTTCATCATTGTCTGTATCTATTACTTTGAATTATGCTCCCAACTTGTTTTACTCCCATAACTTTATGTTGTGACTGAACTTTTTCACGTGTGTTTTCAGAGAGCTGAAGGACAACCTGGGCAGCGACGAGCCAGAGGGAGATGCACCACTGCTGCTGCAGACCATGCTGGCCAGGAACCCTGGCATCTTCAGGGAGAAAAGTATGAAGATAAATACCTGTTGCATTATGAAAGGAAAGCATACCATCATAAAGACCAGGCTCATGTTGATATTTATAAACCATGTACTGTATTTTCCTCTCTGAACAGATGTTATGCAGCAGCCAATGGTACCACCATACAAGATCACCCAAAATTCCTTGCATAGCCCTGCCCAGTCCGCAAACTTCCAGCCAGCAGCCATGTCTCCCAATCCACCGAGGTACGCGGGACTCTTTGACAGACCCAAGTGATTCAATTCTATCCCATATTTTCTTTCATGATTCAGCATGCACCTTCATTCTGCTTTCTTGCTCACTTGCTTTCTCCTTGTTCTCTTCCACTTTGTCCAGTCGGTTTGTGGCGCCCCCGACCGGTTCCAGTAGTCGGTACCTGGGCCAGAACAGTCCAGTACCCAGCCCCTACACTCCTCAGAGCCCGGCCCCTGGGTACATACAGCCGTTTCCCCACCAACCTCCCAGCTATAATCAACACCAGCAGATACAACAAGGTAAGAGGATGTGTTTTATGTTGCCTAAAGGGTTTACGTTGACCTTCAAAGGTCAACATTTAAGTCTGTCAGATGGCCAAATTATAAAACAAAGTACCTATCTTTGTTTTTCTAAATGCACTTGCTTGTGTATTGTTTGTAGCATGTGATTAGCAACTTTGGTTTGGTATAAACTAGTGGTGTACGATAATTATCGGTCCGATATTAGGAATTATGACGTCATCCCGATAAACCCGATACCAGTATTAATAGCCCCGATAATATACAATATATTTTTTGGGTACAAAAAAAGAAAAAAATACTGCGGTGTGGGTGGATTGGGATGAGGGGCGCTTGTTTTTCACTCGGCTCCTCCCGTTTTGCCAGTACTGTGGTATTAGTGGTTTAGGAAGAGGGGAGTTTTTCACAAATCCAGCGCTCCCTAACTCATGCCTGGCTGTGACGTAAATGGTGTGCGGCCGTGAAGCCAGGACAGTAAACAAACATGTCGCCGGTAGTATGGGACTATTTCAAAGTTTCAGAGTTAGATAGTTCACTTGCTATTTGTATTAACAAATGCAATGCAGAAGTTCCACGAGGAGGGAAAAGGCAACGAGCTATAATACTTCCAACCTGATTTGTCACCTGAAACATCGCCATCGCTACGATGGTGTGTTAAAAGCGTACGAAGACGCCTGCGCTGCTAAACTAGCGGCGAATCCAAAGCCAGCTGCAAAGGCACCGGGGCTTTTACCTATCGACGAGGCTTTTGAAAAAGGCAAGAAGTTTGCCAGAGACGACCCCAGGGCTAAAACGATCTCTAACTTCATCATAGAAATGATGGCGCTTGATTAGAGTCAAAACTGTTCTTGGCTTTGTTTTGTTCATAGTAGTAATGCTCATGTCATTTGCTCACTACTAGTCTTTTTTTTACCACCAGGTGTGCAAAAACTACAGGTACATTTTATACATATATATATATTATATTATTATCGGTTATCGGTATCGGTCTTGAGAAGCAGGAAGTTATCGGTATCGGTTTCAAAAACCAATATCGTGCATCCCTAGTATAAACAATTGTGTCTTTCTGTTGAACCACTGTTGAATACACTTCCTTCAGTTGCCTCACAGATGTTGCCTGTTGTTGTTTTTAGTTTTATTTCCAACTGCATTTGGTCCCATTTGGTTCAGATGGTAGGCCAGGGATTTCCTGAATGTTGTATGAAAATAGGACCTTTTTTTGTTTTGAGCCTAACTCACAAATATAGTGTAACAAAGCAATGTATTAAAATAATGTTATATATGATACGAGGTCAGTATGGCTATTTCATTATGTGCTGCAGGATTTAAGCTCATTGTGGCTTATTACCATGTAGTCATGTTGGATAAGTTGGCAAAAGTGGAAAAAAGTTATTGCAGTGCGGCAAGCAAATAATTGATATGCTGCGGTTATATTTATATATGAACTTAATTCTTCAGAATAGTTTTGGCCTCGGAAATTCATGCCCTCTTAACACTACTTGCTCCTCCAATGAAAGGAAATTCGTTAAAATGTTGATGTTGAAGTGCCTTCTCTGGTTCATTGATTACATATTCCCAGTTGACTGGTAAAATATCAGACCAATGACAGGTGGAACCCGTCTGTTTGAACTATTAAGTCATTTCCCACCATCTGTTTCACACAAAAGTCAGCAGCTTGGAGGCAAAATAAGCTTGTAGTTAACAGACAAATAATTGTACTACGTATACAACCAGTATTCAGTGTAATTCCATTTTCTGTTGAGTGATTTTAATGGGCCTATTAATGTGAATACTAAAAGAGCTGAGGCCACATTTATGCAGCTTAACCCAAATTAGGTCTAATAAAATCCTTTATCCTTTTATTGTCATTAAGTGTTTGACTTATCCCTGTCTTATTTTAGAGATGATTTTTTGTATGGGTGTTCATCAATGTGATAATTACCCCATTATGGATCATTTATTTAAATGTTAAAAAACCTTTTCTTTTGTCTTCTATCTGACAGTGTCTGTGGCCAGTCCCATGGTTCCAGGTGGCATAAGAAATATCCTTGAGGGCAAAGTAGCGGGGCAGATGGGAAATGCTGCCAACCACCACTCAGACAGACATGGCCCTGAGGACTATATGAACATTGCACTGGCCAATGAGGTATGACTTACAAAGACTAGAATGAATACTTTTTAAGTTAAGAAAACCCAACCAACTCTATTGTGAGCCAAAAATCAAATGTATTTATTCTATGTCGCTGCTCTATCACTGCTCCGGTAGCAAACGGGCATTAGTGAGCATTCCGATTGGGAAAACATTGAAAACACTGCTCTAAAGATTAAATATCTGTGGCGCAATCGACGGCACAGATATTTTGTCTGGTTGTGTTAACTAAGCAAAAACAGGTCCAGTTACATTTGTGTGTCTTTAATTATTTTTAGGTTATAATAACTTTATCTTAAATGAGTTCAGAAGATTCTTTTGAAATTGACGGTGGTTATGAGGTGGAATCTCCCTAGGTTTTTTAAGGGAGAACATTTTTATAAATGTAAGCTTAATGATATGCACAGTGCTAGGTATTCAATTACATTGACATTATAGTTCTGATATGTCGGACAGCATCTTTGCCAGATTTAAAAATATTTTATTCGCCCCAATTGTTGTGTAAATATAATCACCCTGCACACTGGAGTCACTTCCCCCTCATAAGACAAGCTTTATTGGCAACAATTAGGCAAAAGGGCTTTAAGATATTTTCAGAGAATGCTTTCGGTTGATAGGCAAGTGTAAAGCTGATACCTGGTAGCTTACATCTCTCTTGTCTGTTGTCCAGGAGGGTGACTCGGCCATGAGGAATCCTTCTTTCTCTCTGAGGTCTCCACAGTCTGGCTGCTCCCCAGCAGGGAGTGAAGGGACGCCAAAACGTAAGCACACTGAAGGAGGAAAGAAGACGCTACAGAGCCTACCTTTTTTATTTAGGAAACAGCCGTCTCTGGCTCTGTAAAACTCATAATTACCCTGAAACAGAATGATTTGCGGCCATAATCCTTCAAACTGATACAATGCCAAAATGATTTTTATTATTTATTCGAGTGCACTGTCACTTCTGTGTTTGGTTTTGTTCGTTTTCTTTTGCATGCCTTTGGAGGATAACTTTCTTCTCTTTTTGGTGTTGCCTCCTCTCAGCAGGTTCTCGTCCTCCACTGATTCTACAGTCACCACCTCCCTATGCCTCACCAAGAGAGGGAGGACTTGACCAGAAACAGCTGCTCCAGCAAAGGAAGAAAGGCCCAGCAGTGAAAGAGGAGAAAGATATGTACGACATTGTAAGCTCTCCAAACAACGACTCTTCAAAACTTACCCTCAAGCTGTCCAGGGTCAAGTCAAATGAGTCCGATTCAGCAGGTAAGGAAGATTTGTGATTAGCTCAATCTTAGCTCGATTCCCATGTTTCTGTTATGCAGTTTCCTACATCTCCAGTTTACAAACTTAAATCACTTTCACAGCTTTTTAATCAATTAGAAGTACTATAAAGAGGTATGCTGCATGCACTTCTTTAAGAAGAAGAAAAAAACCCTCAGTCAAAACTTTTGGACTAGTGAAAACTATTAGCCCTTTGAAACTCAACCATGTAAATGTGCTCTTGTTAATATCTCAGGTGATGTTCTGCCAGGAATGGACGAGAACTCTGACAATATGGAGGCAGAACTGGGCTTTCAGCAGGTGCCTGTGCTCCAGCAGAATCTTGGAGCTCGGTTGCATCATGCGGGTGGTGCCAGTGGTCTCCAGCCTCCCAGTTCTCCGTACGACGAGGCAGAGCTGGATGCCCTCGCTGAAATTGAAAGGATAGAACGAGAAGCGGCTAGTGAGAAGTGTTCCAAGGAGGTGCAAGATAAAGGTGTGTACAATACCTATGGTTATGACTACATGGATACAAGCCTGAAAACATAGTTGTAAGTTTATAACTCTGGAAGTTTTACAAAAAAGTAAACATTACATTTCTTTCTCATTATAGACAAGCCACTGAAGAAGAGGAAACAGGACTCTTTTCCCCTGGAGCCAGGTGCGGGGGGACCAGGAGGACCAACGGGAGCCCCGGGCAGTGGATCAACAGGAGGGGGCAATGCTGGCAAACTGACCCCACAAGAGGCCACTGCAGCTGGGAACGGTGCCAGCCGACCGCCCCTCATGGTGAGCATCGAGCTACAGCAGGCAGGCCGAGCTGATGGGCAGCTCGACCCCTGTCCAGCTGCCCCTATTCCAGCCCTAGAGGCCCAACGCTGGCCTGAAGAACCAGCTAGTGGGCCGGCAGCAGTGGAGGGTTCTGACACGGCTTTACGGTTGAAACCAGATGGAAGGCCGGAAGTAATAAAGAACAGGGTCGATAAACACGACAGCAGGAGAGATGGTCGGGATTCATCAAAACACAGACTCGATGAGAAGTCCTCTGAGAGACGGGGAGATATGCCAAAGTCATCAAACCGAGGGGAACTCGGTCGAGACAGGGACAGAGAGTCTGACAGAGATAGGAGGCATCGGAGCGAGACTGGTGGTCGTGACCGACGCTCACCTGACCCTCGGTGCCGAAGTGACCGAGATAGGTACCGAGCTTCTTCTACTGGAGAGCCTGGTCGAAGCGGCAACAGGCAAGATGGTTCCAACCCGGCCTCATCCGCCTCTGGTGCTAAACTGCCAGATTCATTCCCTGCTCAGCTACTGGGAGGGCATAGTGGCGCACTGAAGAACTTCCAGATCCCTAAGGTGATCTGGGCCGACCCAAACCAAATGTCTACCCACCTACCAATCATTCAACTTTCACTGCCTGCAATCTCACAAAACCAAATCACACCACTGCTCGCTGTTTTTTTACATGTTTATGTTTTTTCATGTGCAAGACTTTTGTTTATTCCTGGGGTAAAATGATGTCAACACATTGACACAAACCTAACCATCTGCTTAAAGTAGAATATTTGTTTATGAATTGAAGTTCTAAGTCCTGTGTGTAAACAAAAGCAAGTACTTCAAAGAAATGCTCCACTGCTGTTTCTCAGACATTTCTTGAGAGTGAATGTCGACTCAAAGCTCTCACTGTTAGTACCGTGAAGCCCAATAATCTGGACTGGGAAGATTTGTCTTGTAAAGCTTCCATTTGTTTCATCCTTCCTTATATTTATTGTCAACGCAGTGTTAAGAGATGCAACCCCCAGCCATATACCATGTTGAGTAACTTGCCCCCACCACAGTAAAGTGTGCTAAGTAAATATTTAAACTTGGCAGATTTAGTGTTTTCTTACCGAAGAGCTAGCACATTTTACATCTATTGCAAACTAAAGCTTATTTTGTTTTACTGAAAGGATCAGTTAAAACAAACAAAAAACAACCACATGTGCCGGAGCAGCCACTATATGGTAGCCATATTTAGCTCCCATAAATACAAGATAACCTGCCGTTTAATGTTTTAGTCAAATTGATAGCTCATCACCCATGCTGCATACCAGAAAAGAATTGCATGTCTGCCTAAAATCTGGCTGCTAATCAAGTTTTTAGTTAAAGTTACTTATTTACGTTTTTGATTGTCTTTATAGAGTGCCACTCTATTGTTCTCAGCAGAGCAATGTTACGATGAATGTATGTCAGTCATTGGTAGGGTTAGCAACATAAAACTGTGTTTTGAGTTTGCTAAGCCTTTTAGCAGAGGCTGTTTGTTTGTGTAATTTAAGCCAGTTAGGAATAAGTGCATATTGCATTTATTTGATAAAGACCGACGCTGTGAAAAGGTTGACAGTGTAGACATCCACAGAAGACATCGCCCTGTTTTCCCATCACACCTAGTGGCTGGGGGCAGTTGCTGCCTTGACGCTGCAGTTTTGACAATGTTTTTGTGAAGACATTGAGATAATGTTAGGATAACAGTGGATTATTCCTTGAGTGTTTATCAGAACTTTACTGGAAACTAACATCAAAATCACTGATCTCATGTTAATCGGTTTGATCCATTGTTTACATGTTATTATCTTACGTGATTTTCCTTTTTGTAAACAAAGCTCATATTTTTTAACATGCGATTTTTATAAAAGTTTGAACTACACACTTGACAAACACTTCTCTAACTCCTTTCTGTTTGTTTGAATTTTTTCAGATCAAGCGTGATAAGGATGGCAGTGGCTCCATTGAAAGTCCAATGTGGGTTCAGCCCAAGGTTAAACTGGAGAGGCTTGGATTGGTGCAGGACTTTGAGAAGAGGCCCAAGCCTGTAGTGGTTCTAAAAAAGCTCTCCGTCGACCAGATCCAGAGGATCATCCGACACAGCAAGTCTGGGAAAAACAGGACCTCCTCAGCAAAACCTGTCACGGGTGAGAGCTAGAATCTATAGAGTGGCGAAGTCACGCCCATCTACTTCCGGTCCATGGGACCGTATTTCAGAAAAATAATGTATTGAAGTCAATGGAGAGAGAAAACGTATCTTTCGATCCCGTTTGAATTGTGCCATGAATTACACATATGATGTTTGTCAATCTTAAAAAATAATTTCCATGTCAAAAAAGTCACAGTTTGTCGTAAAACTAACGACCCGTCCACACAGCGGCGTGCGTTGAAGCTTCCAACGCTTCTGCCCATTCACTTTGAATGGGGTGACGTCACTTTTAGCCGAACTGCATTTTGGGAAGCGACGTGGAGCGTTTCTGGCGTTACTCGCTTCAAAAGTTGAGCAATGTTCAACTTTTGGCGCCTCGGCAGAAGCGTCAGCCAATGAAATCCCGTTTATGCAAATCTGCCAGTACAAACGCTAGCCAATCAAACCGCGTGTATGCTGGGAGAGACTACGCAGGTCATTTCCTCATATTCCAAAAAATGGAGGGAAAATTCATTATAGCGGTAGTTGCTGTATGATCAGTCTCTGTTCATCTACCGGGATACAAACCGGAGGAACCAGGCATGGAGGGAGGAGGCAGAGACAGTGGGTGAAACTGGTAGGTTTTCGCCTGTTTGGGGATTTTATATCCACTTTACTTCGATTTAACATTGCTATTGCTTTGTATGTCGGGGGCGGGAGATTCATGTGATTGGTTGTTGGTCGCGTTGCTCGCAAAAAATCCCCAAGCTTCAGACACGCCCACTTCCAAGCGTCAACGCACGCCGCTGTGTGGACGGGCCGTAACGGCCCCTACACACGCTTCTGCCCATTCACTTTGAATGGGGTGACGTCACGCTTCGCCGAACTGCATTGTGGGAGCAAAGCGTAGCGTTGCTCGCTTCAAAAGTAGAGCAATGTTCTACTTTTGAAGCTTCGACGGAAGCGTCAGCCAATCAAATCATATGCCAGTACAAGCTCTAGCCAATCAAACCACTGCTTGTGTGTCTGGGCGGGAGATTCAGGTGATTGGTTGTTGGTCTAGCTTCAGACATGTAAGTGATGTCACAATTGTTTTCCTCCACTAAGAGATAGCTAAGATCAGCGCCACATAGATATATAATCTATCTATATGGCGCTGGCTAAGATAAGATAACTTTAACAAGATGCCTGTGTGCTTAGTACCAGGTTGTTATCATACCAGCAAAGGGTCTTGCTCGTTCTTTCGCTTCCCGTCTGATGAAAGGACCAGGAGTGGCTGGATCAAGTTAGCTAGTAGCTAGCACGTTTGTTAGCATTACAGCCATGTCATTTTTATTAGCCTTAATATGAAGTAACATTAAGTAACCCAAAATGTTAAACAGTAAGAGTAGTAGTCATATTTCGTGAACCCTTTGAAGAGTACTGTCACCGGTGTGATCATTCTATAATACACAATTTAAGCCCGGGGGAAAAATGCTAACGGTAGCACCGGTGATCGCCGATCTTTTCTACTTCATGCTATCTGCACAAATGGTTGACATTAAACATTAAAAAGACCAGGCAGTTCAGAGAGAATCAAAGGAAGGCAGGCAGGCAGCTTTGCATAACATTCTTCTGGACGTGTTTCATTGTGGTGATAGTGAGGGTAGTCGATCGTTTTGTTGACAAGACAGTAGTGACGGCCATCTTGGTGACGTGTGTTGTTCTGCGAGACCAGAGATGTTGTGACTTGCAAAATTATCTTTTAAATTGACAAACATCATATGTGTAATTCGTAGCACAATTTAAACGGGATCGAAAGATAATCTTTCTCTCTCCATTGACTTCAATACATAATTTTTTCGGAATAAGTTCCCATGGAGGTCCACCGGAAGGGGAGGGACTTCGCACGCATGTTTTCACCACGCAATTACATTTAAAGCAACATTACCTGTATTACCGCAACATTTTATTTTCAGGTGGCATGGACCCATCAGTTCTCAAGGATCTTCCCCCAGAGCTGCTGGCAGAGATCGAGTCAACAATGCCCCTGTGTGAACGGGTGAAGGTGAACAAGAGGAAACGAAGCACTGTAAATGACAAGCCCAAATATGCTGAGGTCAGCTCAGATGACGACTTTGACGCAAATGGAGAGTGTAAGTCCAAATATGTATTTCTCATCAGTTGTTGCTTAAAGTCTTTGCAAGGTTTAGGCATTTGAGGAATATTCTTAAAATGGGATAACCTATTGAGCCAACAGTTAAAGCCTATTGATATTAATATGTGTCAACATTTCTAAACACAAATGAACTGTAAAGGGTTAGTGTTACTTTGGTTTTATTTATAATTTAGGGCCTGAATGTTGTTTCCTTGTTCTCCACAGCTGCAAGGAAGCGCCAGCGCCAAGAAAAAGACCGGACCTGGGATACGGAAGAACGGGAGCGCCGGGGTTCGGGCGAACATCGGAAAATTGTGTCGCGGGACAGCCGACGGGGCTCAGGGAGCCGCTATCGAGACTCATCTGACGAACATTCACCGCCACCAAGCATAAGTGAAGGTCTGTATAAGTCCGCCATCACATGACTTCCAATTAAATGTTTATTTCGTTTTTTTTTTTACTTGTGTATGTGACAGTCATAGAACTGCCTCCACAGTAAAAGATAATGCCACATTAGGTTGGGGGGTAATGTTGTATATAAACATATTTTACTTGTCAGTGTGCAACACATTTCACACACACACACACACACACACACACACACACACACACACACACACACACACACACACACACACACACACACACACACACACACACACACACACACAATAACAGCAACATAAACTAAATGAAATTTCTGTTCCTCAGTCGCCAGAAAGATAGATAGAAAACAGAGTTTCTAGTAACAATGAACCTGTCCAGGGATTCATTAGCATCCCATACACCCACACACACACACACACACACACACACACACACACACACACACACACACACACACAATAACAGCAACATAAACTAAATGACATTTCTGTTCCTCAGTCGCCAGAAAAATGAAGATTAAGGAGAAGCAGAAGAAACGGAAAGCATACGAACCCAAGCTGACCCATGAAGAATTGATGGACTCGTCCACATTCAAGAGGTTCTTAAATAGCATTGACAACATACTGGAGAATCTTGAGGATGTGGATTTCACTGCCATGGGTAAATATCAGCGCTGACTTTGCTTTGTCAATCCAATTGCAGAAACCTCTGTTTTATTATTCCTCTGCACTGGCACTATGTTTTTAGTTTTTTTTAGATCCGTTGTAGTGAAAGTGAATTGTAAATTTGTCACGGACATCCACTTGGAATCTAGGTTAAACCATTGGTTTTGATGGTTATGGTTCAATGTCACTGTGACCACACAAAACAAGCCATAACTCAAAAAATGAATGCGCTAATTATGACTATTTTAAATAATTGTCTTAACTGATACAATTATGACATTTTGGACAGACTTGGATGTAAACTGCAACTTGAGTGGTTGTGGACGACATAAAACAGCTCGTTAGTAACTGTAGTTGTGATTTTGTGTTCTCCAGCAGAGGCAGATGATGATGAGATACCTCAAGAATTTCTGCTCGGGAAACACCAGTTGCATGAGCTGGGCAGCGAGTCCGCCAAGATTAAAGCCATGGGCATCTCCGGCAGGGTACTGCATATTATAATATATGAATATAAAGAAAGAGATTCCACTGTTGCGTATATGTGGTGCTGTTTCAGATGTAGGTCTAAATAACAGTCTGTGTTGTTATAGATCCCAACAGAAAAGCTGGTGAAGCTGCTGAACATACTGGAGAAGAATATCCTGGATGGGTCCAAGCTCTCCACCATGATGACCCATGTGAGCCTCTTTCCTCCACATTTCTGTGTTGAATATTGTTTGTAGTATAATTGACTTGACATCAGCAATGTGTGACATACTGTGAACATGATGTTAGAGATTACAAAAGATACCCACTGGTAGCAAAAGTTCAAAATTGTTAAAATGCTTCAAATGCTTTTTCTCGGCTAGACTGAATATAAATCTTCGGCCTCAGAACAGTCGTTTATTTCAATGATTTCCATGTGACCTCAGGACAATGATGCTGAAGATGAGGAAAAACTCTGGCGGGACCTGATAATGGAGAGAGTCACAAAGTCAGCAGACGCGTGTCTCACAGCTCTAAACATCATGACCTCAGCGCACATGCCCAAAGCGGTCTACATAGAAGACGTCATAGAGCGGGTGCTACAATACACCAAGTTCCATCTGCAGAACACACTGTACCCCCAATACGACCCGGTCTACAGGGTGGACCCTCATGGAGGTGAGGGTTGAGAGAGAGCTTTATTTCATTTGAGCTGATGGGATTGGAGAGAAATGTCATTTTTTTCTTCTTCTTATAAATCTCTTTTATTAATTGTCTTTTTGTTTAATTTTTAATTATGATGTGTTATGCCTATATAAAGCACTTTGAATTGCCTTTTTGTTTGAAATGTGCTATATACATAAACTAAGTGTAACCTTAATATCTGAGAAGTTATTTCAACACAGTTCTACATTTTAGAGACAGTTTTTTTTCAATAACTAGTAAAACTTGTTATTATGTAAATCATTGTTTATTATCAAATTCAGTATTTAATGCAGTTACTCTTGTCCATCTAGGTGGTCTGTTGAGCTCCAAGGCAAAGCGGGCAAAGTGCTCCACACACAAGCAGCGAGTGATTGTCATGTTGTACAACAAAGTGTGCGACATTGTCAGCAACATCTCTGAGCTCCTCGAAATCCAGCTGCTTACAGACACCACCATCCTCCAGGTAAAAACAATGTTAACTGCAGTCATCTGTTAATCAAGACAAAAGTTTCAGCGTTAACCAGTTGATGATTTGTCGTTATTTTTCTATCCAGGTTTCTTCTATGGGAATCACTCCTTTCTTTGTGGAGAATGTCAGTGAGCTGCAGCTGTGTGCCATTAAACTCGTTACAGCTGTAAGTCACATTATTTTCTCTTAAAAATACATAAAAACGTAGTGCTTAAAATCGTTGTTGTACCGTTATGTGCAACCCTGCATTGTTGTTTTTCACTGTCTCCCTCTGACTTGTGTGTCCATCCATTGAATGCATGTTTCTACAAAACTACGAGTAGAGATTAATCATTTTTGTCCCTATGTTCTGTCTCCAGGTGTTCTCACGATATGAGAAGCATCGGCAGCTGATCTTGGAGGAAATCTTTACCTCTTTGGCCAGACTGCCCACCAGCAAACGCTCCCTCAGGAATTTCCGGTAAGTTGTGAATTCACATGATTTATTGTTGTCAGGTCATGCAGAGAAAAGCATCAAACCAGAGGCTTAAGCCAACAATGTAGCAGAAATAATAATAGTTGAGGTAGAGGTGAAGATACCCATAGTAGTAACATTACACATATCCATGCTCCTCTTGTGTCTAGGCTGAACAGCTCAGACCAGGATGGAGAGCCTCTGTACATCCAGATGGTGACGGCTCTGGTGCTGCAGCTGATTCAGTGCGTGGTCCACCTCCCCAACGACAAGGATTTCTACGACGAGTACGAGGGCAAGGTACGACAGCAAGCAGACACACGACACATCCTCGCAAGCGGCAAAAACACATTCATTTCATTTTCTTTTTTTTCCAGGTGGATCAAGATGTGTTGATAACCAACTCGTATGAGACGGCAATGAGAACAGCACAAAACTTCCTCTCCGTCTTTCTCAAAAAGTAATTACTTTCACAGTTTTGACGGCTTTCGAGTAGGCTATGCTCTTTCCTTTTGGCTATTTGAATTGTACTGAGGCAGTCACCTTATATTTTTATTAATGCGTACAGTGTAGACCAGGGGTGCCCAACCTTTTTTGAACCGAGAGCTACTTTTAAAGTTGCCAGTCTGCCGAGATCTACCAGTCCAAATAGAGAGGCGTAGCCATTACTGACAGCCTACTACCAGGTAAATACACACTTCTACTTGTATAAAACTGACCTTTTGTACGATTAATACTCCATAAAATACTGCAGATCCTTTATCTTACCTCTTTCTAATCTACACACATACAAGTATTTAACTGAAGTTACACAACTGTGTTGATACAGAGTTGAAGTTTATTCACATGTCACACTACAGTGGGTAATGTTTTCAAGAAACATTGAACAGTGCTGCCACATATGACACAGGGAAAAAAGAAAAGACGCTGAACCCTTTCTTTGCCAATAAAATTAGGCTTACTAATAAGACAACTCAGATCTGAAGCTACACAGGAATCTGCTGCAACAGTGCAATAAAAAAGACAAAATTAATAGAATCAAACCCTTTTTTTGTTGCATTTTAGTAGAGTATAAAAATAAATGCCTTTTTAAAAGAGGATGCAAGCAACTCTAGTTTCTTAACCTGAATTGATAATAGACTATAATCAATTTAAGTTTGCATTCTTATACAATTTTGTACAATAATTATAATGAATAAGTTCAAAGAAACAGCTTACAGCTGATTAATAACGGTATCTAACTTGAGTTTTTATTATATCAAAAGCCTGTTGAAATGCTACTGTTATTTTTACTGTCCCACAAAAGAGCGTCTGCAGCCTCCAGGAATGCTTCTTACACAACTTCGCCGTCTTTGAAAGACTTCATGTGTTTCGCAAGAACGTGACTGACACGACAAGATGCTCTGGTAGCAGCCTTGCTCTTGTTGTTGGGCCTGGTGGAAATGGACTGCTGTGCATTTAGCTGTCCTTTCAGGCCCCTCCCCTTTTGGAGCGTAGGGCAGAATTAGGAGGGAGTTCCGTCTCTTAGTGTTTGTGCACTGTTTTGAAATGCCGCTCCTAAATTACCCTTCTTCGATAAAGCCAGGCTCGCATTGCAGATGAGACAGATGGACTTTGAATTGGAATAGATACAAAAATAATCATCCTCCCACTCGGAGTGAAAATTATATATTTTGGGCTTTTTTGCTTCTGCCATAATTGCGGTCTTGTGTGTGTGCGGACTGTCACTCCTGTTGACACGGACAACGTCAGCGAAATAGTGCCCACTGCCCACCAGCCACGCCCCCACACATGGGGTCACGCCGGCCAATCACAAAGCTTTGGTGCATTCAAGTGCATTATTCTGGCACAGGAAGATTATGTTACAGGACATTAACGATAAAACAGAATATTGTTGTTCTATTTTTAGACACATCTCGCGATCGAGTGGGAATCTCCCCGCGATCGACTGGTTGGGCACCCCTGGTGTAGACAAATACAGTAGAGTGATTGCTTCAGTGTGTAGGAATGTTAGTCTTCCTTTCCTGGTGGCTTCATGACTTGATTCTTTTTTTCTACCAATATCTTTTTCTACTTTCTAATGATGCTTTCCCGTTTGTTCCTGTTATTCCCCCACGTTTCCTCCTCTGCCACTTTTCTATCTTTTCCCGTCCCCAGGTGTGGCAGTAAGCAGGGAGAAGAAGATTACCGGCCTTTGTTTGAGAACTTTGTCCAGGACCTGTTATCGACAGTAAACAAACCAGAGTGGCCGGCTGCAGAGCTGCTGCTCAGTTTGCTTGGCAGACTACTGGTTAGTAAAGCAGAGCTCTTTCTTTAAACTGGAAATGCAACCGTTTCTACTTAAGTGTTTCAAATATAAAGTATCCAGCGGCCTCATTTGTATATAGGTTGTATAGAAACAAGTGCATGGTGTTATACAGTATAAACATTAATTATGTCAAAATATTTTTTTAATTGTTAAGCATTTTAGATTTGAACGGTCCTTTTACAAATAAAGTTCATTATTATTATTATTGTCCGGCAGTGGCTTGGACTGGGAGGGTCACTGGTTTAAAGACCCGAACAGCCTTATAATATGGATTTTGGACTGGTACTTAGAGAGGTCCCAGTTCACCTCCTCGGCCCTGCCGTGGTGCCCTGGAGCAAGGCACCGGACATAATTAAGAAGAAAGCTCTTTTAGTAAATGCACTAATGAAATGATGATATGGAGTCTTTCTGTTTTTCTTAAGTGTGTAGATAAAAGCTAATCTTGTGTAAGTGTAACATTATATTTCTAATTCTGTCTCTCCTCCCATCAGGTACACCAGTTCAGTAATAAGCAGACAGAGATGGCTCTGAGAGTAGCATCTCTGGACTACCTGGGCACAGTGGCTGCCCGCCTGAGGAAGGACGCGGTCACCAGCAAAATGGACCAGAGATCAATTGATCGAATATTGAAAGAGGTAGGAGATTTCCCATTTGATGCCCTCATATTCACTTGAACATACAAGTTAATGTATATAATAATAATAATAACTAAATGGAACATTGTTAAAATGCCTTTGTAATCTCTCTCTCTCTGCTTATTCAGTCTCAAGGTAATGATGAGACCCAGCAGCTGCAGAAGGCTCTCCTGGACTACATGGAGGAAAATGCTGAGACTGATGCCTCACTGGTGGTGGGTTTACATTAGACTGGCTGAGCAAGTGATGATTTTAGACACCATTTGAACTTCATTTAAATTAAAGTTGAGGGCATGTTCTGAATGTCATGTTGGCATTTGGTTTATTACTTTAATTGGGGTAATTGGCCACCCAAGCTTGAAAAACATCTATTGTCCATTCATGCTGTTATCTCTTCAAATTACTAATAGGCCCTTTTAAAAAAATGAAATGGCTAAATGGCTTATAGCAGGGCTATTCAATTAGTTTGGAATGGGGGCCGGTTGATGAAAATGATCCAAAGCAAGGGGCCGGGGAAAAGATGGCTTGAAATATGAGCAATCATATTAAGTGCTTCGGATACAGTAAATACTACAACAGCATAGTGGAGTGCATATATTGTGTTTAATTAAATCAAACAACATAGTCCCAAGGCCTTTATAGATCTAAATGGCAAGTTCAGAGCTCAGTACATGTGAAGCTGATTTAACCATCAACATCATTTAATTTTATTTACTTTAGGTGAAATGATCTAATCATTCACGCAGAGATGCAATAAATGTCAGGAGTTGTCACTACAGTAGCTAGTAGGTGGGTTCGAAACCCGAGCCCGCAGAAGTTTTCAGGGATTGTCTTCTCCTCTTTCTCTCAATTTAACACCCTCTCTGGAATAAAGGCACTCTGGCCCAAAAAAAAAGAAGGTAGATAACTTTTTAACATTATAGTCAAAGGGCCAGTAAATATCACCCCGGGGCCGGATTTGGCCCGCGGGCTGCCAATTGAATAGCCCTGGCTTATAGTATCACTACCTATATGTTTGTTACATTAGTATGTAATAATCTGTTACTATAAACAGTCTTTGAATAAATTCAATACTGGAATTTTTTGTCCTCTAGTTTGCCAGAAAGTTCTACATTGCCCAGTGGTTCCGGGACACCACGACAGAGGCTGAGAAGTCCATGAGGAACCAGAACCCGAAGGATGAAGACTCATCGGACGGACCGCAACATGCCAAGGAGATGGAAACCACCGGGGAAATTATGCAACGTGCTGAGAAGCGCAAGAAGTTTTTGCGCAACATCATCAAGGCCACGCCAGCTCACTTTGCCACACTGAAGTAAGGATTCTGTCAATGTGTCAGCAATCACCATATCACTCATATCGACATATTCAAACCTATTTTTCTCATTTGTCTTGTCTCGGGCCTCCTGTCAGTTACGAGTCTGTTTGTTATACTATACAACCCTCTAACATTCCCCCTCTTTGCCCCTCCCCAGAATGAACTCTGACACTGTGGACTATGAGGACTCCTGTCTGATTGTGCGTTATTTGGCCTCCATGAGGCCGTTCGCCCATAGCTTCGATATTTATTTAACACAGGTAAGATTTAAATATTATTACCATAAATATATTTGTCATCTGTCAAGTCACAGCAGCTACACACAAATCATCTGTTATTTGTTCACACAGTATAATACAGCTGACATTTGGACTAACTGGTTTAGCTTTTTTGAAGAAGAAAAGTAAAGATGTTATCATGAGCTGGTGCATCAATGAATCTTTTTATTTTGTACAGATTCTGCGAGTCCTTGGGGAAAGTGCCATCGCCGTAAGGACTAAAGCCATGAAATGTCTGTCCGAGGTTGTGGCTGTGGACCCCAGCATACTGGCAAGGGTATGTGAGGATCTGTGTTTGCCAAGATCATTTGTCATGTCTGAATTTTGCATTCCACATAATATACATCATGTGGCTTCTTGTTACTTTATTGCTCTGTCAAAAGTTCTGTCCTATGCTATCATGTATGCAAGTGCTATATTCTGATACACTCTTCTCCACTTCTGCAGTCCGACATGCAGCGGGGCGTCCACGGCCGTTTGATGGACAACTCTACCAGTGTGAGAGAGGCAGCTGTGGAGCTGCTGGGCAAATTTGTGCTCAGCAGACCCCAACTCACTGAGCAGTACTATGACATGCTCACAGAGAGGATACTGGTAAGTTACTGAATCTGACTCATTGTAGACACTTTTGTGTTGTAAGGTCTTACAACCATGTGAACTGTCCACATGGTAGAATGCTTACATTTTTGAATTATTTTTTGCAGTGGTGTTATGGTACGCAGTGTAATCAAAATGTTGATGTATATTTGTTTTGGTTCAATGCACTCTTTATTACTGTTTTTCGGTTCCCGTGAGGATGCAATTGGAAAAAATGTAGGTCATTGCTATTCCATTTATTAGGATATACCCAGCTGTTTACCATGATGTTAATTACATGACATATTGGCCCCTCTACTAATGTGATCTTAACCATCACACTATCAGCATCATTTACATTGCAAGCTTTTTATTTCTGGTCCCACAGTTTGCTTGGAAAAGCACTGCAGAGATTGAGTTTAAAGGAAGTGTTCTTATTGGGTGTTTCAAGTTTGCTTTTGCTTTATGGAATTAATGAAATGAGGAACCAGTTTAATCGCAGGATGCAGTCTAGTATTAACAAAGAACATTGTGAAGGTGGTGGCACTATAAGCTGTCATTTCGAAACGCCATCTAACACACAAGCTCTGCACTAAGTCTTTGTACTCGGCTCCTGACAAGTGAACATACTGAAATTGTTGTGCCTGTTGTCATGGAAATGATCAAGAGGGTTCATGAGAAGTTCACTCTTCATTACGGTCTGAAGCTGCCACCTATTGGTAGAAAAATGGCATTGCACCCCATTCAGAAGTTTTTGTTTATGATACACAGGACACTGGTATCAGCGTAAGAAAACGAGTGATCAAGATCCTCAGAGACATCTGCCTGGAGCAGCCCACCTTCAGTAAGATAACTGAGATGTGTGTGAGGATGATCCGCAGGGTCAATGACGAGGAAGGAATCAAGGTATGGATCCACTGCACCTTTTGTCTGTTCAAAATGTATCATTACTCATCAATTTGTTTTTCTTTCATTTTTAAGATACAATGCTCTGTGTTCAAATATATGGATCGCAAAACCTTTGAAAGATATGATCTAAGGTATAGATTTAAACTGAAGACGTGAACTTGTTTGCTTTATAGAAATTGGTGAATGAAACATTCCAGAAGTTGTGGTTTACTCCAACTCCCGCCAATGACAAAGTATCCATGACCAGAAAGATCCTCAACATTACTGATGTGGTAAGTTTGGCTGACTTCCCAGTTTGTTGGAAGCCAACTGTGGTGAAGTTTGGCCAGGGAATCTTCGATTGTCATGAGTCTGATTTGTTCTTCAGGTTTCAGCGTGTCGAGACACCGGCTATGACTGGTTTGAACAGCTTCTTCAGAATGTAAGTATTTGATTTTGTGTCGTAGCTTCGTCTAACGGGAATTATATGGATGTTTAAAAACGTTTTTAAATGAACATTGTCTCTTTTGCTCTAGCTTCTAAAGTCTGAAGAGGATGCAACGTATAAACCAGCCAAAAAGGCCTGTGTGCAGCTTGTTGACAATCTAGTGGAGCACATCCTCAAATACGAGGAATCTCTTTCAGGTATGCAGGTTTATCCTTTTTTCATCAAATTAAACGTTCCAAAAATGCAGCAGTTGATTTTCTTTCAGAACGCTATCTATACTTACAGTTTAGCCAATCATTGCCCTGCAGTAGGTTTGAGTTAAAATGTTAATTAATGCATTCCATTTTGACTCTGCAGAGAACAAAGGTGTAAACTCAACACGGCTAGTGTCGTGCATCACCACCTTGTACTTATTCAGCAAGATCAGGGCCCAGCTCATGGTCAAACATGCCATGACCATGCAACCCTACCTGACCACAAAGTGTAACGTAAGTTGTGCATACTAAATCCCTTTTTGTTGTTGATAAATATACAAAGCAATACTCCCAATCTACTTGCATAATATGTTCTTTTACAACAGAACAGAGAAACTTGCACAAAGAATTCACTGCCTTATCCAGAGATTGATTTCAGGAACGATCTTTCTGATTGGCAATAGTAGAGTTCCCCAAACAAGTCGATGTTGGTTGGGATCCATCAGAGCTTTCCCAATGAATAACTCTTTTATTGTTTTAACCTCAGACTGCCAATGACTTCATGGTCATCTGTAACGTGGCCAAGATCTTGGAGCTTGTGGTTCCTCTGATGGAGCATCCCAGTGAGACTTACCTTGCCACAATCGAAGAAGACCTCATGAAGCTCATCATCAAATATGGCATGACGGTGCGTGGTTGTGGCTTTTTATCAATCATATGGGGGGGGGGGCACCATTGTGGACCCATGTTGACTTAGTAACATTTTATTATTGAAGTTTGAATGGTGTTGTTAAGGAGATGAATTGATGGTCCTCCTTCCTTTTCTCCAGGTGGTCCAACACTGTGTGAGCTGTCTCGGAGCTGTTGTCAACAAAGTCACGCACAACTATAAGTTTGTGTGGGCTTGCTTCAACAGATTCTATGGTGAGACATACAGTTAGAAATGTTGACCTTCCATGTTCTGTTTTTGCAACAGTTTGCCTGCAGTTTAAGATGTCACCCATACCAACAAAGTTCAACTTTAGTTTAACATTTTAAAACGACATATCATGTTATCATTGGATCTATTCTCGAGATAAAAACTGTTAAAAAAAACTAAATTAGGAGACACCAAAAATGTTTTAATGTGTTTTTGCAGGTGCACTTAACAAGCTGAAGGTGCAGCATCACGAGGATCCCAACAGCACCACGCTGGTAGCAAACAAGCCCTTCCTGCTGCGATCGCTCTTCACTGTGGGGGCCCTGGCTCGGCACTTTGACTTTGATCTGGAGGAGTTCAAAGGCACCAACAAAGTAGGCCGATTTTATAATATCACAAATTTGAAATTAAAACTGTGAAAGCTATCGATTGTAGCTGTAAGTCTATTTATTGTTGTTTTGCTTTTAGACACGGATAGAGAAAGTGTAGGGAATGCTTTGATGTGAAACCAAAGCCTTTGCTCTACCACCTTTATTGCTGCTTCAACAAATGATTTAACCTACAACTCTTATAACTATGTCTGTGTGTTGTGAACAGGTTGTCATCAAGGAGAAAGTTCTTGAGCTGCTGGTTTACTTCACCAAACATGAAGACGAGGAGGTCAAGACCAAAGCCATCATCGGCTTAGGCAAGAACACTTTTTTTTTTTCCATATACAATAAAGTTGTTGCTAAGTCTCTGTCAGTGTCAACTTGTACAGGGCTGAAATGGAAAGACGTGTGTTAGAAGCCGACGCTCTAGTCCCAGCAGATGGATGTACATTGTTTGCTTGTTTTTTCATGTCTTTATTCTTTTCTCTTAGGCTTCCTTGTGATCATGCATCCCAGCCAGATGTTTATGCCTGAGGTGAAGAATTTGTACAACGGCATCCTGGCTGACAGGGCCTCCTCCATCAACCTCAAAATCCAGATCCTTAAAAACCTCCAGACATATCTTCAGGAGGAAGACACGCGGATGCAGTACGCAGACAGAGATTGTAAGTGATGCTTTCTTTGTTACTGTACTTTAAGGTTTGTTGATTTAACACTGCAGTGTTACATTCTCTTACAGCATATCAGCAAGGTGCAGGTTAATTAGATCATATTTTGGGTCCTTGCAGGGAAGAAACTGTCCAAACAGGAGGATCTGAAGGAGATGGGAGACATCTCATCAGGGATGAGCAGCTCCATCATGCAGCTTTATCTGAAACAGGTGTTGGAGGCGTTCTTCCACACCCAGTCCAGTGTACGGCACTTTGCTCTCAACGTCATCGCTCTCACACTCAACCAGGGTCTCATCCATCCTGTACAGGTAAGACATGAAAGCCGGAAGCTGTCAAACCACCCCACCTCTTGTGATAAATAATAAAGTTACATTGTAATAACTCATTTAGCAGAATAAATCAACAGTAATATGAACATAAGCATGTGAACATCACATATTTGTTTGCCCTGTCTGCAGTGTGTACCCTACCTCATTGCAATGGGAACAGACCCAGAGGGCAGCATGAGGATCAAATCTGACCAGCAGCTGGTGGAGATTGACAAGAAGTACACGGGATTCATCCATGTGAGTCCTTGTTCAGTGTTGTCAAGTTTAAAAATAACACGGCAAGATTCTAAACAAGAATACAATGTAGATGGATCTTCTGTAGGGCTGGAGATTGCTGAAATATATTTCAGCAATTGTCTGGATAACTAAGTCTGTAACACTTTTCTTTCAACATATTTTTTCACAGATGAAGGCAGTTGCTGGGATGAAGATGTCGTACAACTTGCAGCAGGCCATCGAATCGTCTCGCAGGAACATCATAAGAGGATTCAGACAGGAGGAGACGACCTCCGCTCTCTGCGCCCACCTCTTCTCTATGATCCGGGGGAACCGGCAGCACCGGAGGGCTTTCCTCATCTCGCTGCTGAACCTCTTCGATGACAGTTCTGTGAGTAAACCTGGGCTCCTCTCTCTCCTAATTAGCAACATGCTAGGACAGGGGTCGGCAACCCGCGGCTCTTTAAGCCCTCTGCTCTGGCTCCCTTGAGCTTAGACAAAAATAAGAAGGAAATAAAATAAAAATATTTGTAGGACTATTTACATTTTGTTGCACGGTTGAAAATGTTTCGTATCTTATATTTTGAGGTGATACTGTGACACATAAAAAAAAAAACACCCGTTTTTAATTAGGTCAACCGAATACAACTTTATAAGCTATCAAATATGTTTTGCGGCTCCAGACAAAAGAAATTGGTGGAAAAGGGGGCAAAATGGCTCTTGGTCAAAAAGGTTGCAGACCCCTGTGCTAGGAGAACATTTCTTAGAGATACAGATAACGGCACTGATTGTAAAGCAAAACCTTTTATACATAGACAAAAAACACACTGGTGTTGCAAAATGTTAAATCCCACTCTTTTACTGTCTTGCAAATGTAATAAGAATTTGTATTTGTAGCATGTATGAATTAAATTCTAGTAGATGAATACTAAGAAGAGTGTTACTTACCATGAAGCAATGCTTTCTTTCTGCAGAGGACGGAAGTGAACATGCTGCTGTTTGTAGCAGACAACCTCGCCTGTTTCCCATACCAGAGCCAGGAGGAGCCTCTCTTCATTATGCACCACATAGACATCACCCTGTCTGTGTCCGGCAGCAACTTGTTGCAAACCTTCAAAGAGGTAGGGTAGCATTTTTTTGAAAGTAGTTTTCGCATAGATTAAATACAAAAATTTAAACTTTTTTTTTATCGTGAAGCATTTATATAGATTGTTCTTCCTTTTCCCTTTCCAGCTTCTGCTAAAGGAGCCACGGCGTAAGGAGAAGAAGATAAAGGTGTTGAAGCAAATGTCAGATGGGGAGGATGAGGAGGAAAAGATTCATTGTGATTCTCCCAGGAGCAATGAGGAAGGAAACAATGAAAATGAAGATGTGGTACGGCGGCCTAAAAAGGCCAAAAAACCTATTCCAGAGTCGGAGAGCTCAGAATCCGATCTGGAGGATTTGGATTTGGAGGATGTGGAAAAAGTGATGAGGCTCCTCCCAGACAATCCCACAGGTCTCTTGGACTTTGCTAACTCTGTTCAGGGCATCTTGTTGCTTCTGGTGCTCAAACAGCATCTGAAGAACCAATATGGATTCTCTGATGGGTAAGATCTTTTGTAATATGTATTTCTTCATAGACTTTTTCTAAATTAAGACATCTACTTTTGTATGTGTTGATTAGTTCGATCAATTCAAACCTTTAGTCGCATTAGAAACTCAAAATGTTTTGATCTTTCAACAGCAAAATTCAGAAGTACTCTCCAACAGAGTCAGCCAAGGTGTACGATAAGGCGGTGAACAAAAAAAACACTGTTGTCTTCCACCCGCGACAAACCATCGACTTCATCTCCAACAACATGTTTCGTGCCACACTGTCAACCGATGTCAAGAGGCGAATTGTCCGACAGTACCTAGATGTAAGCATTGAAGCTATAACAGACTTTCTTTGCCAATATTTTATGTACATCATCGTGAAAGTTAATCTGCTTTTGGTCTACTCACAAGTTACCAAGATATAAATACTAAATTGTTTCTAATTATTTAATAAATGTTCAGTGCTGGCTGTAGTTTGCCCTTGAAAGCATTCAATACCTGTACATGACTTGTACTGTTACTTCCACTATATTCTGTCACGTTTGCTGTTGTGTGTGAAACCTGCATCTGAAAGACCGTTTTGATCTGTTCTCTCCGACAGTTCAAGGTTCTGATGGAACATCTGGACCCAGACGAGGAGGATGAGGAGGGAGAAGCGTCTGCCAGCGCTAACATCAGAAACAAAGCCATAAGCGCCCTCCTGGGAGGCTCCGGCCCCATGTCGGGACCCAGCCCTCGCAACCAGGCTGGACCAGAGACTGATGACGACTACAGTGATGGAGACGAAAAGACCCCAGGGGTGAGAGAAACGGATACACACACCATGTATAAAATACAATTTCGAATACGGGGGGAAATAATGCAACCCTTTTTTCTTTTGTCATCCCTGCAGTCCTCTCGAAGGTCAAGGCGAGCAGTTGACTCCATGAACGAGATATTGGAGTCCATGGATGTGATTGCTCTTTGCTGTCCGAAATACAAGGACCGGCCGCAAATAGCTCGAGTCATCCAGAAGACCTCCAATGGATACAGCATCCACTGGATGGCCGGCTCCTACTCGGGGCCCTGGGCAGACGCCAAGAAACGCGATGGCCGCAAACAGGTGCCTTGGGTGGACACTATTAAGGAGTCGGACATCATTTACAAGAAGATTGCCTTGACCAGCAACCACAAACTGAGCAACAAAGTAGTACAGACTTTACGCTCACTGTATGCAGCGCGGGAAGGAGGGGCTAGCTAATGGCTCCCGTGTGATGTTTTTTTTTTTTCTTTTGGTCCCCCTTACCCATTTCTACTTTATCAAAAATCCTCCTCTTCCCTGCTCCTCCTCCTCCTCCTCAACCTGCCACCTCCAACAACACAGCCAAACTTCACTGGATTCCTACCCTGCTCCTCTTCTTCCTCATTTTTGTAAGAAAGACAAGAGGGCAAGAATATTTGACACTACATACTTTTACATGAGTTATTCTTGCAGAAATAAAAAATGACACAAAAGACTTGTTATATTAGAGGGACTGCTCACGTTTTGTTTGTGTACAAGTGCAGAGGATAGGATCCAGAAGGCATTAAAGGAATAATTACCCAAATTATCCCTTAAAAAGGCTATTAGAAAAGAGACCTGGAGGGAAATGTTATGTCAACATTGTTGTGGGAGCTCCTTCGCTGTTGTGCAGCAGATTCTAATCGCTCATTTCTACTCCCACTGTATCATAGTTTAACACAACAAAAAACTAAAATGTTTATATCTCTGAAGACAAAAAAGCTGTAAAAAAAGAATAAAACCTTAAGTGAATGTTGGAAATTAGTCTTTTTGATGTTCTTATTAAAGTGTTTTTGGAGTTTATTATACTACTAGCACCCTGATGGTTTTTAGCTTTTAGATATTTTATGGAAAACAAGAAAAAAGACCAAAAAAAACAAGATTTTTTATTTTTGTTCACTTTTATTTGTCCATGCTGTACAATGGCAGAGTCCTCTGGACATAATTTATTCTATTTCGAAATACGCATGCAGTATATGTGGCCTATTGCAGGAAGATATTTTGTAAATGTAGATTTTGTTGTATTAGGTCACCCTAGTAATAAGAGGAAAGGGGATTCATACCCTTTTGGTGGAACAATACTGCAATAAATTTTTCTACTTCTCTTTGTCACTTGTCTGCTCAAGGTGTTAATCTGATCTGTTCATTATATAAATGAAGAAAAGTGTAGGAACTGGATACTGCAAAAACACAGATAGGTCTCAGAGGCTTAATCTGTTCCATCTGAGGGATGGGGAAAGCTTAAAAAAGTATACCAGACAATCCTTTTCTGAATATGTCTGTACAATTTAAAACAAAGCAACTACCAGTACCACATTACAATAAGACTACCTTTATAAAGGGTTTACGAATAGTTTATAATTCATTTATTAATTAGGTTGTGAACACTTTATCATTATTAAGCTTTTATAAGACATGAGATAAACAGGGCACCTGTGACCAGTTGCTTGCCAAATAGTGAGCCCACATTTATCTGTACTGCTAAGCCTTATATTGGCTACCTAGCTTACTTCGTCTTCATCAGCCAGCATCCTTGGTATCTGTTGTTCACTGAGTTGATTCTCGCCAAGTAGCCAATATAAGGCTTAGTCATCTTGCCAAATAGTGAGCCTGTGTTGATGTATAGAACTGGTTTATAAAGGGTTCTTAATGATTAATAAAGTGTTTACATTACAACCTAATTATAAACCCTTTATGAATCCTTTATAAGGGTAGTCTTATTGTAAAGTGGTACACTTTTTTGTATTGTGTCCACCAGGGAATCATGCTACACCACTATGGAAAACCGTCTCCTAACATAATTTATTGCCTATGGTACTGTCATTATATTGGATAATTGTATACAAGCTGCATTTAAATCTGTCAAATCAAACCTGTCAGACACTTATTTGTATTAAGTGATGGAATGTAACTTTGTTTTCTACTTAAGTATACATTGTTCTATTTTATTCTACTTCATACTTCTACCCAACATTTTGGAGTTAAAACATTTAGTTTTACGTAATTACATTTATATGAAACCTCAAGTTGATTTGCAAATGTAGATTATCAATACAAAATATAGGCCATTGTACACAATTAGTAGTTTACTTTTGTATCTAGTTTTGATGGTCACAATTTTGTACTTTGACTTGGTTAAGATTTAAAATACAGTACTTCAACCAAAGTTTTCAATATTCTCTTGTTTTAAATACAATCCGTATCCGTAACACAAATATAAAATGACCAGGCGAGAGAAAAAGGAGAGGAAGCTGATTTCTGAAGCCACAAGCAGGTATTTTAATGGACAAAAAGAAAAAGGCATCCCCAGCCAACTTGCAAAGTAAACTAAGATACAAATATATACTGGAACCATACTGGAACACATCTAGTGATTAACGAAACACAGGTCCCACACAGAGACACCATGCTGCACACATGCAGCCAGAGGAGAAGGAGATGAACCACTGCAGCCTTCCTCAGGTCCTTTAAGGAGGCCCTGATTGGGGATTGGGAGCACCTGGGGGAGAGGCTGCACCTGGAGACAATAAGAGAGAGAGAGAGAGAGAGAGCGAGAGAGCGAGAGAGAGAGAGAGAGAGACACAAAGAGACACACACAAAGAGAGAGTGACACAAAAGCACCAACTGCGGCACGTAACAGTGACTGTGGTAAAGTCTACTTGCAGAGCTAGTTACGGAGCATTCTTGGACCTAATGGCTCTCCGTAGTCTGGTGATATGACAGCCTTCCTGTTCCTGCAAAATTCGTATTGTTTTGGCGGGGTCTGTTACCGTTTGTGTCTTCCTCCCTTCGGACGTTTTATCCGATGTTGTAAACATCAACTTTCTTAATACGAACTATGGAGCGGTACGTATTATATTTGCAGTTGGTTTATTCCTGAACGTAATCAGCAAACAGACAGAAAATATGTAATGATTTTTTGCTCGCCAGAGAAGGTTTTGCCAGTTGCGGTCTTTGTTGTTGACTTTAGCTATAGTTACCTATCGTAACATTAATTGAAACGATGTTATCAATCCTAATAGGTTGTTTTGAGTAAACTTTACTCCATAACAACTATTTTAGATTGAGCAAGAAACCAACAATTTCGGCGTGTAGAGTTTTGTCTAGTTATGTCACTGAACGAGTTGCTAGTTAGCTTGTTAAGCTAGTGCTTACACTGACATCCGTTACGTTAGCCAGCTGTTGCTCCTGATGATTATTGTTTTAACTGTGGCCAACATTTCCACAATAAAATGCACTTGTATGTATTTTGCGGACATTGTGGAACATACGAATAATGTTTATAAATGGTATCTGTTTATTTTGTTCTTGATCACGCTACGTTTCTAGTGGAAGGCGGAGTCGAGCAGTAAGCGGCAGAACATCGGATCTGCCGATGCGCGTGCAAGAAACCAACAGAATGAGCATGGTGTATACAACACCAAAGAAGTGGGTTTGATGCAAACACGTGTTTACATTCATTCGTTTAAGTTGTATAGTTAGCAAAGATACAGGTTTCTTGTGTCGTTTACGGATTACACTCTTATTTGTATGAAGCATACATGTAGTTGGTATAACCTGATGTTAGCCACACCCACACAACTACTTTACAAGATACTTTACTTCTAATAATGGGTTGTATCCACAATATGATATTATATATAAGATAACTTAGTGAGGACTACACTGTTATAGATAGATTGAGATGTTGTGGCTAGCTTCATGTTATTGTATATTACATTAAACTTTAAGAACAAACTGGGAGACACTGCAGCTTTATTTTTTAAAGGCTTCATAGATTATATTCTACTTATTTTAGTGTATTATAAACAATGTTTTATGAACCTGTGAGAACTCAGTAAAGTCAGACTAATAGATTAGTGGTACTTTGCCGTAATAGCAGTCATATGAAACATATACATTTGTTCACAGTTTTGTTTCTTTACAGCAAACAGCCTTCCTTTGGAAAGCTCAACATGCCCAAACCGCAGTCTGGGACCTCTGAGAGGCGGACCAGCTTCTTTGATGCCAGCCGGTATGTGAATAATATTGAAAGAATATCCAAAGTTGCATTACCATGTACTTCTACAATGTAAGTGCTAATACACATATATATAATGCTAAGAATAACAATATATATACATCGGCAATATCTACAGGTCCTAATACAACTTAAGTAGTAGTAAGATCAAATAAAGTGGGTCAAATGTTGACTTTGCCTTTTTATACAGGAATAAAGACTTCAGTACCTGAACATCCTGTGAATATGGCTTTAAAAAGTATAATGCATGTTCTATATGAAAACCTTAGCTGACTGAGGTTTTTATATCTATTAATAGGTT
The DNA here is from genome assembly GCF_902827175.1 of Gymnodraco acuticeps. Classification (NCBI taxonomy): domain Eukaryota; kingdom Metazoa; phylum Chordata; class Actinopteri; order Perciformes; family Bathydraconidae; genus Gymnodraco; species Gymnodraco acuticeps. The sequence continues at coordinate 4,181,491 of NW_022990947.1, forward strand.
TCTACAATACAATTTAACAGTTTTTTTTGTCAGTTAACACAATTCATTTTTGATATTGTGGTGTAATGCTAACATTTTGTCTGCAGAACTAGTGGAGCCAGCATGCCTCGCAACAGCATCATGTCAGGATTTGGAGGAAGTGAAAAGATAAAAGACAGCAGAGCTTTGCACGATAAAGCGTTTGTTCAGCAATGCACCAGGCAGCTGCACGAGGTACACACACACGAATAGTTGAGTTAGATTTAACATTGCTTCACCCTTTCATATTCAATACATCAAATCCAATGTGTAGGAGATAAAACAAAATTGAAAGACTTTGGTGGTTGAATCTAATTTGGCAGACAGCAACATTTCATTGCATTGAACTGATGACAATTAATGCAACACCACTACTTTAGCATAAAATAAATATTGGCTGATTTCAGGTATTTGTTTCATTTTTGTATCACTACACTCACACTGATTTAACATCAATCCTTATGGTATCTGATTTGTAGCTTAACCTTTTTTATGTACCTTTCTAAAAACATATAGTTAGTTAATATGAGTAGGAATCTATACCGTTGCCCTGTCCAGTCTGATTCTCTCTTTGGTCTTTCTAGTTCTTGACAGAGCACAGTTACCCAGGCCCCTTGTCAGCCAAGACCCTCGTGTCCCCCTCCACCAAGGAGTTTGTGAAGGTGTTTGAGTTTGTTTACTGTCAGATAGACCCCACGTTTGAGATGCCAAACTCAAAAGTTGAGGAGGAGGTTCCAGCTCTCCTTAAAGCCCTGAGGTAAGATGATGTCATTTTGTTGTAATAAGTACGTATTCATTAATATTACTTTGTTTCGTTTAGTGCCCCACATTGCATATTTTGATCATAAAAAGCACCTGTTGGCTTACCTTGTGTATTGGGAAGGCACTTTAGTACCACTGCAATATAAAGATTTGTCTGGATTGAAGTAATATTAAAAATAAAAGAAAGATGAAGAGAAACTATTAAACTATGCATATCAAAAATTCATAGTACAACAAGTCTGAACATGCAAGTAGCTATTTTAATTAGTTGTAGCCTTCCATTTATACATTTTTAGAACTTCAACTTGTAACCGAATATTCCTACACTCTGGTACTTCTACATAAGTACTTCTCCCACCTCTGTTGGCTTCATATCGATGTTCAGATCGCTGGAGCCATCTCCAACGATCACCTTTCCTTTCTCTCACTCTTTTTTTTCTCATACAACTCTCTTCTTTTTGGTTGAAGGTATCCATTTGTGCTCTCCAAGTCTTCAATGTATTCCGTTGGAGCCCCCCACACCTGGCCTCTGGCCCTCGGTGCTCTCACATGGATGATTGATCATGTCAAGGTGAGAAGCGATAGACCTTTTTAATTAGAAAAGAACAGGCTCATTTGCATAGGAAGCAGAATACATTATTGTAATTTGATAACCTAGTTAAAACCAGTCTTGTGTTTTCTTTCTGTGCCAGTTTGTCTCGCATATGGGTGAGAAGGAGACGCTGTTCCGTGACTTCTTTGATGGCGATGAGGACATCGAGGAAGGGTTGGAGTATAACAAGGTACCTCTTTAAGTATGTATGCTTTGGATAAAAGCATCTAACAATTGAAATGTAATGTTTAAACAGCACACAGTGTATTCCAAACCCATTCAGTGTTTTTCCTCTGTATTTCGGACCAAAATCCTCAACATAACTGCACATTATAAGGTTATTCTTATCCGTCTAAATCTAAAGCATGTTGTTTATTCATCTTTATTCTTTGTCTTTACGGTGCAGCTTGTCGAGGACTACTCGGCTGAGGAATACTCCAAGTTCATGAAGGGCGAGGACATGTTTGACGACATGGGGGATGTATTCCTCAATAATCTAAGTAAGCACAGCATCTCTTTATGCAATATATTTATTTTTAAACAATTCTTTGCATTCCATAGATGTTTGAACAGAATTGAAATGACTTTGTACGTTCAAATTTAGATTTTTAAAACTGGATTTTAGTCCCATTTAAAAGTGTTGTTTTCTAAAACGACAAAAAACAACAAGAATCATTTGTCTTCACCCCAGCCAAACTTTATAACGTTGGCGAAGCCCTGCTGGACTCGATGGAGGAGAAGTACAAAATCCTCAGCACTGAGCTGCATCTACTGGAGAACGACAGCCAGGCGGTAAGGAGACCTTCTATAAAACCATTCCCATTTGTACTGCGTAGATTAGGATTAGAATCTTGATATTTCTATTACGGGTTTTTATATAGGGTTAGGGATATTGCACTGCACAAGTGGAAAGGGTGAAAAACTATCATCGTTGTTAGGAAAAATATCACTCGTCACCGGCTAGGTCTTCAATATCAGGAAGGATATATGTATTTATTATCCTTGCAAGAATGGAAGTAGTCATCACACAGGGCTGCGTGGGACAAATAGTTCCCAGAACAGTGTCCTTCACATGCTTATATACAAGAGAGGGAGTTACAATCACAAGATGCGGAATACCGGTTCAAAGCAGTATTCAATGTTTAGTTCAGATTAGCTAAGGCCTGCGTAAGCAATAAACATGACAGTCATATGTCTATCTTCTCCATAGAGGCTGAATCATCATGTTAATCGTTGTCACATACACTGAACAAAAATATAAACGCAACACTTTTGTTTTTGCTCCCATTTTTTATGAGATGAACTCAAAGATCTAAAACATTTTCTATCTACACAAAATAACCATTTCTCTCAAATATTGTTCACAAATCTGAAAAAATCTGTGATAGTGAGCACTTCTCCTTTGCCGAGATAATCCATCCCACCTCACAGGTGTGGCATATCAAGATGCTGATTAGACAGCATGATTATTGCACAGGTGTGCCTTAGGCTGGCCACAATAAAAGGCCACTCTGAAACGTGCAGTTTTGCTTTATTGGGGGGGGGGCCTGAAAACCAGTCAGTATCTGGTGTGAGGGGTAGGGTTAGGGTTAGGGTAATGTTGTGAATCGAGTGGCCTGTGTTCGTCGTCCATAACATATGCCTGCCCATACCATAACCCCACCACCACCATGGGCCACTCGATTCACAACATTACCCTAACCCTACCCCTAACCCTAATCCTACCCCTCACACCAGATACTGACTGGTTTTCGGACCCCCCCAGACCCCCCCAATAAAGCAAAACTGCACGTTTCAGAGTGGCCTTTTATTGTGGCCAGCCTAAGGCACACCTGTGCAATAATCATGCTGTCTAATCAGCATCTTGATATGCCACACCTGTGAGGTGGGATGGATTATCTCGGCAAAGGAGAAGTGCTCACTATCACAGATTTGTTTCAGATTTGTGAACAATATTTGAGAGAAATGGTTATTTTGTGTATATAGAAAATGTTTTAGATCTTTGAGTTCATCTCATGAAAAATGGGAGCAAAAACAAAAGTGTTGCATTTATATTTTTGTTCCGTGTAGCTATCATATGCCTAAAACAGTGTCCTGATGCTCTTCTAAGTAATCATACTTCCTGTTACGTACACAGCTACGTTTATGTTTATTTAGGATCCCCATTAGCTTTTGCTCTTGACAAAAGCTACTCTTCCTGGGGTCCGACACTTGAAACAATTCAACAATAATACAACAACAATAATACAACAACATTCAAGACATAAGTCCTGACAACATCACCAACATCATCAACAATCTCATCCACTTTCAATATCAATCTCAGCCAAGGATGAGTGCACAAGACACCCACCAGTACAAAGCATGAGATTAAGTTAGGGTTCAGAGCTCACAAGGGTACATGGTCATTAGTAGATGGCCCTTCAATCTCTTCTTGAAAGAGGCTCTGGACTCTATTTCAGCAAGGTAGTTTGGCAATGAGTTCCATTCCTTTATAGCTCTATAAGACACAGAAGAGTTCAGAAGATGTGTCCTGGGTTTAGGTGCCCGTAGATGGCCTGATGTAGCTTGTCTAGTCTTATGGTCATGCTCGTCTCTTGTGTAAACTATTTGATCATAAAAATACAATGTTTTTTTGCTAAATTGGAAATCTTTTAGAAAAGTGATAACACGAGATTGCAGACGTTTCTCAACCGGAAGCCATGATAGGTTTCTATGCATAACTCCAATATGAGTGTGCTTCGAACAGTGGAGAGCTAGTCTGGCAGCCTATGTAGGGCCTTCGTTATCATGTGCTACTCTGATATTAGAAGAGTACATTCAGTATTTTCCCAACAATCGTCAACAAAATAATTGTGCTACAAAATGAAAAGAAGATATTTATGATTATCGAAGGTGCAAAAGTTTAAAGCTAAAGCCAATATACCTTGGCTTTTATGAGGGTGTGCACCCATTTTATAGTTCTATCAGTAACATGAATATATGTTTAAGCAACAATAAGTCAGATGGATAAGATTCTGTTTCTTCTCCTGGACAGGACCGTCTCACGACCAAGAGGTTGCTAAGAGTGAAGCTGCAGACAGACCTGAAGAATATCCTGATTTATCAAAGCAAACTGGATTCGTTCAAAGCAATCCTGGAGTGCAAATATTCAGAACTGAGTGATGAACAGGAGACTACTGGTACATATAACATTCAACCAGTTGTTAAGCAGGATGCACAGGATCATGGGGGAGATTTCAGTGTTCAGACACCAAGCAGATTCATGTGCTAATTATCAAAGCTCATTAAGTTACTGAAACTATGAATTTACATGTTCTTTTTTGGCCTGTCTCTACTCTGTACCAACTAAACAAGGATTCTTCTTAGGAGTTAACTGGACTTCTTGACTGAGATATTTTCTCTGTCTGAATCCTTGTAAAAAACATTTAACATTCTTGCTTTAAATAAGTCCCCAGAGACCACACTTTACTGTGGTTTTAAAACTCCCTACCGTGCGATAGAAACATATTCTGTCTCTTACTGTCAACACGGGATCATTCAATGCTAACAAAGCTCCCACTGAGCAGCATAGTTCACTACTGAGGTGTGGATGGGGTTTTGAATCCTTTTATTCTCTGTCTTCCTGCAGAGAGTCACCTGGAGTCTCTCAAACATGAGCAAAATGAACTGCAGCAACTCCTGAAGAACCAGAAGTTTACTCCAGCTGATGTGGAGAGGATCACCAGAGAGAAGAGAGAGCTCCAGCAGACCATCTCCAGCCTCAGCAAGTCTCTAGAAGACGCTGAGCAGCACAATTGGAACGAGGAGATCGCCCTGGCCAAATTCAACGAAAAGGTATGAGCATCTAATATGCATACTTAATGACATAGTTGGGATTAAAATGGTATTTTGTGTTTGTGGCTACCAAAGATTGATAATGGCAAATGCTTTTCATCATTTGAACTTGAATTCCTTGCTCCTTCTGTGTGTGTGTCATTTCCTTATATCCATCCAGGCGGAGCTGAAGGTGGCAGAATACCACAAGCTGGCCCGTAAACTGAAGCTGATCCCGCTGTCTGCAGAGAACGCCTGTGGTCATGACTTTGAGATCAGGCTTTTTGAGTCGGGCACCATGGATCAGCATAAAGTTAAGATACAGGTACTGCCAAGATTTAATTCAGATACATTGAGTATGATCAAAGCTGGCTTATTATATCTATACTAATGTCATTTGGAGCTTTGATACATTTAATGTTATCAGGTGGAAATGATATTCGATTTTCTTTTTTCGTCAAAAATGAAAGGTGTGTGTTCTGTGTCCTTGTTCTGATCTTTGCGGTGTGTTTGTAGATGCTCCTGATAAAGCTGGTCGGTAACGTGGAGGAGGAGAACAGTCGCCTAGCCAACATGAAACTTAGTTTAGAGGAGTTTTATGAACAGGTAAAAACATCCTTATTGTTTTGCGCTGCTAACTTTTTCCTTTACTGACGCACATTATTACAAAAGTTTATATTTTTTCCATCTCAATTGTCCATTTTCATGTATGTGTCTTTTTTAGGTTGGTTGTAACATCTTGGACAAGTCAAATGACCTGAAGAATCTCAAAGAGCAGATCCGCAAGGTCGATGAGCGGCTGGATTCTGTCATGCAGGTAAAGTCCATGTAGTTCACGCTTATGCTTCAAGTAGAACACATCTAGTGACCAACCACATGTCAACAAGATGAACTATGTCCGTGTCGATCCAGCATTGAACGGTTTGTCTTCAAGGCAGAAAAACAGGAATATGAAACATTTTCAAATATTTGAAGCACACAATGTTTCCTGTTTGCTTGTGTCTGTGTAGGAGTCGGCACAGGAGGAACAGGACTGGGCCACTGAGATGGAGACAGTGGAAAACCATCGCGATATTCTGAAGAAGAAAGTTACGTATGGATACGACGAGGCCGTGCTGCAACTGAAGGCAGCACAACAACAGTGAGTAACTGACGATACTGTTTATATGCTGTGGCCATCACACAACACAACATTATCAAAAGCCCCCTCCTAAATACTGTTTCTGCACTAAACATTTTTTTATTTTAAAAAGGAATTGGCGCTCCGGGTTTCTGTTTTTTCTGTTGTAGAATATAACACTTGTTTATTTTCCAGGTACCACCTGGTGCTGCAGGAGACCAATGAGGAGAGGCGAACTGTAGCAAACAACCTTGCGTCTGTATTTACCACAGCTACCAACCACCTGGCAGTCGCAGAGGTAACCTTCTTACTCTACACCCGCCTCCTAATCTATTTCTAAGGAATACTTCAATCAGTTTTAGCATGCAAATAAACTACATATTGTTTTATTTATACAGTATATAGTGTATTGGTCTGAAGCATCATTATTCAGGGTGCATCAACACCTGTACTTACATTACTGTGTGTACTATAACCCATTGGTGTGTGTGGTTGTGCTACAACAGAAGTGCATGGAGGACCAACACATCGGAGTGCAGCGTGTCTGCTCCAAGGCTGTGGAGGAAGATGACGCCGCTATACAGAAGCTGGGGGATGTTGCCAAGAGCTTCACGGCCAGATAACTCAAGAGACTATGGAAGCGTGGGGAGCTTTATCTGACATTTGTCTTCTTAAATTGTTTGTGTTAGAAAAAAGTGCTCCATCCAGAAAAAGGTTTTGAAGTCTAGATGCATGTCGTTCACTTACCCTGTTACCTACATGTTCCAGATGTTCACGTTGGGCACATAACTCAAGAGACTATGGAAGCGTGGGGAGCTTTATCTGACATTTGTGTTCTTAAATTGTTTGAAATTATTTGTGTCTTTTATATTTAGATTCTCATTCATTAGTTCATAATTGTTCACTTGCCCTGTATTAACATGTTCCAGCTTTTCACGTTGGTCTTTTGTGTCATTCTTTGACACATCTCAGTTTTTTAAATTATTAAACCCTTGTATACTAAATAAAAACGACTTATTACTTGTGCACAAAGAAACATATTTAGATTTATAAGAACACATGACCAAGCCTTTTTATGATTGGTCTACAGACAAACTTTGGGTAAGTATCTAATAGTACAACCTTTTAGATTCTCAGATCACATAAAGAATCACACTTATTAAAAGTTGTGACATTTTTCATTACATTGCATTACCTCTCTTTCGACTCCACTTCGAGCGATAGAACTATTAACAAAGCACTTATATATGAATAAAGGACTGGCTTATCTAAAGCCAGTTGAGTAGCACTTGAAATGTCTTTGCTCTATTAAGCCTGATGTACTTATATGATTCTGTTTTCTTCAAGTTTGTATTTTGTTGGTCGAACGCACTTATTGTAAGTCGCTTTGGATAAAAGCGTCAGCTAAATGCAATGTAATCTGTCTATATCAAATAGTTTCTGAGATGCAGCCATTTTCTTGTCAACAGGAAAACATTGAACTGTTTTTTTCCCCTAAAATATAATGCAATCTATAGAAATTTAAATCTAACATTTTGTCAAAATGGTGTTGTAAACTTGCTAGTTTGTGGTGTAAAGAAACATCAGTCTTCATTTGGTCGTACTGTAACAGTTGTGTTGAGCTGAAGCCACTAGAGGGCAGCACAATCTTTCGGTTGCTCAAACTGACACACATATATATATACACATTCTTAAAAGGCAATTAATTTTGTAAAAATAAGCCTGACATTTTTATTAAAATGTAATACAACTCAATCTTTAAAAGTTGTTTTTAAATAAGGCATGGAAAGTATTTAAACGTTTTCTTTTTTTCTGACTCAGTCATTTGTTTCCTCTTATGTTTGTACAGTTTACAAAATGCCTGTTGAACCAAAAACTAATTTAGTTTGTTCTAGCTAACAACTACATGTGACATGTTTTGTAACAATAACATTGTTATAACATGGGTAGTACTTTCCCTAACCGTAAGTTGCCCGTTGTAAGATCTGCCTTACATTTCATTGTGAGAAAAAATTATAAAAAGTCTTACATTTAATTAGACAAAGCTGCAACAACTTTCTTGATCAGAGTAAGCCCCACATAAGTGTTTACATTGATTCTGTCGGCTGAATCTCCTCATTGTATTCTTCATTGTTACCGCAGTCTACATAAGCCCACTTTATACCGACACAACTACAAAAAGGGAGGTTTAAAGCCGTCTGTGTTTGCTGAAAATCTCTTGGCTGATGCGTAGTTGGTGGTGAGAACTTCTCTCTCCTCAATGCTTTCTCTATTTCATAGTCAGCATCGCTCATTGTCCCTGTGTCCACAGAAATCTGCCTTTTGGGATTTTTTGTGATGCAATCCAGAGATCATGTGGCAAGCTGTACACAATTCCATTTTATGTTTTTAATATATATTTTATTTCTGTATCCTTCAATACGGGCCCTGAGGCAGTGTTTGTCAGACTGTCTTATGAAACTTTACGGTTCATACGTTTTTTCACAGAATCTTTTTAAACAAAGACATCTGTTTTCTGATTCAGCTGCTCTTGTTCAACACGGTGTCATTGATTTATGATTTCCCATCCATTTCCAATTCACTCCTTTCTCTTTAAAGGAAGACATTTCCCTACAATGTCCTTATTTTCCATTGTGTCAGAGCCGTCAGAGCACACGACTGGATACATAGGTGTTATTTAGATGCTTTTATCCAGAAGGTCTTACATCCAACGCTTCTATACAGCACCACAAGCAATATGGTGTTTTTAATGTTGCCCAGGGACACTATGACATGTTAATGCATCAACATACAGAGATTATTTTCTTGCAACAGTGTGGCAAACATTTTAACTTGAATCAAAGAATTGCAGAATTAATAAAATACAACTGGTTGATATTATTTAAGCATATGATTTGTAGAAAAAGGAATATTAAATAACTATTGCAATATTGAAATACTTCATTTCTAAATAACTTTCATTCGTGTCATCGGCCCGACCCTGAAACTCCACATTGTGTCAATACATTACATGTCACTTGTTAGATGCTTTTATCCAAAGCGACTTACATACTCAATACTGTGGACAATCCCCACAGGAGCAATTTTAGGTGAAGTGTCTTTCCCAGGGACACAACGACATGCTGACTGCAGTGGGGTTTGAACCTGTGACCCCCTGATCCGAACGCCTACGGACAACCCACTACGCCACACGCCCCCTCAATACACTACAACACAATAATCTGGAAGAAGTTTTTTACAGGGGAGCGTTTGAAAAGCACCGGTGCTGCGAGCGTGAGAGAAATGTTTTGGCAGATGTGATGAGAAAAGATGAGGTGATTGTGAGGGGCTCCATGGAGAGAGGGAATGAAAAATGTGATGGATAACTTCCACTACTAGCAGCGGCAACCCCTGTGTGTGTGTGTGTGTGTGTGTGTGTGTGTGTGTGTGTGTGTGTGTGTGTGTGTGTGTGTGTGTGTGTGTGTGTGTGTGTGTGTGTGTGTGTGTGTGTGTGTGTGTGTGTGTGTGTGTGTGTGTGTGTGTGTGTGTGTTGGAAAGGGAGAAAAGAGGGAGGGGTGGGGTGCAGGAAGAGGAGAAGAGGAAGCCCGTGCCGTGTGTTAACATTCACAGAGACTTAATTCAAACTAAACAGGGCTGACCTTGGTGTGTTTATCAGATCCCATATGGACAGGTGGCCTCCATAAATGCCATTTTAGGACTTAAGAGTGCGTGTTTGTGTCTTTGCATGGGTGAGAACAAATGAATGTCTAGATTTGTGTATCTTTGTACCCCCAGAGGCATGTGCATGGTGACCTGTACATGTATGTGTGTGACTCCTCGTGCAGGAATTTGCGTGCTTATTTCTGCACATGCCTGGGTTTGTATTTGTGTTCTTGCTTGTTTCCATGGATCTTTATATGTGTGTTTGCATGTGTGTGTCTGCTGTCCCATGTTGCCTGTGGCCCTCAGCCTGCATGGACCTATTTTATCATGGATCATTGCATTTAAAGACATGCACCATGCATTTTTAATATAATGTATGTAATGTTCCTGCTCTCACACAGGGGAAGTCAATGTGACATGGGTGAGGGAAAAGGCCTAACTCTTCCAGGAGATGTGTGTGTGTGTGTGTCTCCCTCTCACACACAGGGCCTCTAATAGAAGAGAGATGTAAGGAGGAGGGTATGTGGTAGTGTGCACATGAGACAAAAAAACAAAGTTAAAATTCAAAGGTTATCTTCTTCCTGCCCTGGGACCTGGAGAAGGTGTGTGTTGTTGCTATCCCATGTACCACAGGGCTTTCAGCAGCTAATCTGTCAATCCAGAGACAGCCAGACACAATAGATTGGCGAGGTGTTAATGTGGAGTCTTATTTGGGGTTAATCTCACCCATCCGCAACAAGAGTAATCTGTTCTACAGATGTGGGAAATGGCGGCAGAGGGTAAGATAAAGACAGAAAGTGAGGGCTGTTTTATAACTCTACGCTTTCTATTTTCTGTCTCCCAGCTCCCTGTCAAAACACCATCGTGTAGCTGAAATCCGTCTTCCTTAGCCCTACATTATGACTAGCCCTGGCATTTAGATTTCCCTTCCAGCAACTAATTGTCACCGGATTTAGAAGGCAAATCCTCTCCTGCTATGGCACAAAATACAGGCATAGAAATGATGCAACTGTTGTAACAAGAATCAGATTCTGACCGCCAGACAACTGTTGATGTCTCGACTTTAGTACAGTCATTAATAACAATAACACAGCAATTAAAAAACGAATAATGCATCCTTCTGTGCCTGTAACATATGGTGTATAGTGGGGCAAAAAACTATTTAGTCAGCCACCAATTGTGCAAGTTCTCCCACTTAAAAAGATGAGAGGCCTGTAATTTTCATCCTAGGTACACTTCAACTATGAGAGACAGAATGGGGGGAAAGAATCCAGGAAATCACATTGTAGGATTTTTAATGAATGAATTGGTAAATTCCTCGGTAAAATAAGTATTTGGTCACCTACAAACAAACAAGATTTCTGGCTCTCACAGACCTGTAACTTCTTCTTTAAGAGCCTCCTCTGTCCTCCACTTGTTAACTGTATTAATGGCACCTCTTTGAACTCGTTATCAGTATTAAAGACAACTGTCCACAACCTCAAACAGTCACACTCCAAACTCCACTATGGCCAAGACCAAAGAGCTGTCAAAGGACACCAGAAACAAAATTGTAGACCTGCACCAGGCTGGGAAGACTGAATCTGCAATAGGTAAGCAGCTTGGTGTGAAGAAATCAACTGTGGGAGCAATTATTAGAAAATGGAAGACATACAAGACCACTGATAATCTCCCTCGATCTGGGGCTCCACGCAAGATCTCACCCCGTGGGGTCAAAATGATCACAAGAACGGTGAGCAAAAATCCCAGAACCACACGGGGGGACCTAGTCAATGACCTGCAGAGAGCTGGGACCAAAGTAACAAAGGCTACCATCAGTAACACACTACACCGCCAGGGACTCAAATCCTGCAGTGCCAGACGTGTCCCCCTGCTTAAGCCAGTACATGTCCAGGTCCGTCTGAAGTTTGCTAGAGAGCATTTAGATGATCCAGAAGAGGATTGGGAGAATTTCATATGGTCAGATGAAACCAACATAGAACTTTTTGGTAAAAACTCAACTAGACGTGTTTGGAGGAGAAAGAATGCTGAGTTGCATCCAAAGAACACCATACCTACTGTGAAACATGGGGTGGAAACATCATGCTTTGGGACTGTTCTTCTGCAAAGGGACCAGGACGACTGATCCGTGTAAAGGAAAGAATGAATGGGGCCATGTATCGTGAGATTTTCAGTGACAACCTCCTTCCATCAGCAAGGGCATTGAAGATGAAACGTGGCTGGGTCTTTCAGCATGACAATGATCCCAAACACACCGCCCCGGGGCAACGAAGGAGTGGCTTCGTAAGAAGCATTTCAAGGTCCTGGAGTGGCCTAGCCAGTCTCCAGATCTCAACCCCATAGAAAATCTTTGGAGGGAGTTGAAAGTCCGTGTTGCCCAGCGACAGCCCCAAAACATCACTGCTCTAGAGGAGATCTGCATGGAGGAATGGGCCAAAATACCAGCAACAGTGTGTGAAAACCTTGTGAAGACTTACAGAAAACGTTTGACCTCTGTCATTGCCAACAAAGGGTATATAACAAAGTATTGAGATGAACTTTTGTTATTGACCAAATACTTATTTTCCACCATAATTTGCAAATAAATTCTTTAAAAATCCTACAATGTGATTTCCTGGATTCTTTCCCCCCATTTTGTCTCTCATAGTTGAAGTGTACCTAGGATGAAAATGACAGGCCTCTCTCATCTTTTTAAGTGGGAGAACTTGCACAATTGGTGGCTGACTAAATACTTTTTTGCCCCACTGTATGTGCAACATTTGCTCTTTGTAAATTGCTTGTTTGAGGTGATGCGTTTCTGAAGACATTTTATTGCTGGTTTTCAATTGTCTCGGTTATATTTAGTTTCTTTCATTGCGTGCTGAAGGGTAAGGGTGTCTGCTTGTCCACATAAATTACATATGAAACCTTACAGAGGGACAGACAGAAATAAATGCTTTAGATCAGACAACCTTGCACGCCTAATATGCAAATATGTAAAGCAAGATACATCAGATATGCAAATAACTCAAAAGTATACCAGCTGAAAGTTGTTACAGCAGAGAGTCTGCGTATTGAAGGACATACTTTCTCTTACATAATCATCTGATTGTGTTGTCAAGGTATCAGCAGCTGGATAGACAGCCTAATACATTTTATATAATGTTTGATTGTGCATCAACGCCTTTATAATGTCTCATGATTTATCTGCGGTTTTCAGTTGTTATATTATGTTAAATGTATGCAGGACATTTCAATCTATGATGCTTTGATTATGATTATTCCTTATCCCTCAAACTGTCTCTTGAGAATGCCCTTTATTTATGAAAGTGCAACACTAAATGGATGCAGTACACCAATAGAAAAATGTATATTTAAAGACTCCTCAGCTTGCTCTACAATAATGATGAAACCTTTATGCAGCTGGTTGGTGATATGAGAGGAGAGTGATACCGACCAGTGTCTGTGTCCTGAAAGAAGCAGCAAAGACTATGGCCAGTAGTGTAGTAGAGGGTGTACATCCGTCACCACTTGTGTGATGCCACAGCTCCTCCCCGGGCTCTCCCTCTGCTCATGATGCATGTGTGAGGCCAGTGGTTCCTTCTTGTTATGGTTCCTTTGATCGCAGTGGTCTGTGTTGACACTACGGCAGCATCCTGTGTGACTTCAGCGCATGTTGACAGTTTCCTGTGTGTTCAGCCTCAGTGTGAGACGGTGTAATCAGGGTATCTTTTGTTGAATAATAGATTCAATGAGTGACTGGTTTAGACACAGCAGGTGTTTCCATTTCAGCCCGCTCATAATTCAGCTAAGGCATGAAACATAACAGTTCCTTAAATGTTATTCTTTTGTGGCAGAACGATTTATCCACAGTATCCACAGTATGGAAGATAACCACAGATTGAGCAGGAAAACAAGACATAGGTTTGTCCAACAGTCACACAGAGCTCCACAAAAAATGAAGAAAAAGCAGCTGGAAATCTACTTGGACTTTACACATGGTGTAGTCTGGGGAACATTCCATGTTTTGTGGTTCATCTCCAACATGTAGGCCTATGCATTTTAATAAAGAGACCACTAACTTATAAATTACTACTCAATTTTCCCTTAACTTAAATATATTGTAACAAAATAACACATAAACATAAAAACACTTTATGTCGTACTTGTCATGACATGACAGCAATTCAAAATGAAATGGACACAAACATGAATTAACAATTAATTATTGTAGCTAATGAGAGTCAACAAGCGTTTGGAAGAAATCAAAAGACACAACTAGCTTCAGTTGTTTTTTTAAGGAGTAGTCAGATTGATAGATTTTTACCTTCTATAAAGTTGGTGGACATTTGAGAGACATTAAAAGGATCAAAGGTTCTGAGGCTGAGTTTTCATGATTTTGAATCCCTCGTATGGGTCAACATTCAAAAAACGATTTCCCATAATTCAACTGGGAAACATCTTTCCGGCTAGTTGTTTCCTAATTTCCATTCTGTATGCTAAGCTAAGCTAATCAGCTCCTGGCTATAGTTTCATAAATACCGTACGTACAAGTAGTATCTATCTTTTTTTAATCAAACTATCTGTAAGAAAGACAACAATTTAATTGACCAGAATGTCTAACTCAAGGTTTAAAATATTTTGTAATCATTGTTCTCTGGTTTGCAGATTTGAGACACTGCACATCTCAATGTAAGCAATAAGGTCTTTTGGAGTTCAGGAGTAATGGAGGAAAAAAGGCTGAATCAATTAACTAAAGGTATTAGCTCTGTGTTTGGCCTGTACTCAAAGTGCTTGTGGCAGGTATTTATTTTCTACATCCTTTGAGAGGAGTTGTTTATTTTAGACCATTGCTGTTGTTCTGTGTATGTCAAAGGTTAGAGCATGGCAGGAACATTACAGAGGTCAATGTTTTATTTCCTGTCGTGGTAATCTCTGTTGAAATATGTTCACTTCACAGTGGCATAGGGCACTTTCCACCATATGGCAAAACTTAAACGAATCAAAGGGCAAATAAACATGCCATGTTATTATCCACCTTCTGCTTTCTACTCATAGTTATATAACAGTAAAATGGTAGTCTTAAAGCAGTCCGACATCAATCACTGTGTGTCTGTGTGGGTTCATATGAACATGATGTGTCTGTGGTTAGTGTCTGTATCTGGCTCTGGATCTGGATCTAGATGATGTGTTGGGATCAGGGGGGTCACAGGTTAAAACCCCACTGCAGCAGTCAGCATGTCGTTGTGTCCCTGGGCAAGACACTTCACCCCAAATTGCTCCTGTGGGGATTGCCCACAGTATTGAGTATGTAAGTCGCTTTGGATAAAAGCGTCTAACAAGTGACATGTAATGTAATGTAATGTGTTTTAGTGAATCACAGGGAAACTGAGGCTGAGATATCACATTTCCATCAGTTGTGTCTCAGCTCACTCAGGCCTGGATGGGGGTTATTAGGGTCTAAGGAGGGGTCCTCGGAAGGTCATTGTAGACTCTGAAAGTTTATAAAAAGGTCTGTGAGTCAGAGGTTTGAACTGTTTGCTCCCTGCCTTCGCTCTGTGAGTCATTTTCTGGCTTAGTAGGATCCATTTCAGCGTCCATTCAGGGGGGAAACAGATGTCTGTCAGAGGATCAGAGGCTTTCAAATACTTTTGTAGGTATTTTTGGGATGTTACACATTTATGTTTAGATTTGATCAGTAGCTAATAACTGCAACACTTGGTGGCAGTCCTTGTTTTTCCACCAATAGCCTTCTGTTGCTTTACATGAGTAATTGATGAGGTTTCCTTTCACTGAAAATGCACTTCTTAAATATTCTGGGTGTGTAATCACAATGTTGAGTCTCAATGTGGCTCATGCTCTTTGAAGCCCTCCTCTGCAACACATCTTTTTTTGTTTACATGTCATTTGTTAGTCGCTTTTATCCAAAGCGACTTTCAGCACTGTGGACAATCCCCACAGGAGCAATTTGGGGTGAAGTGTCTTGCCCAGGGACACAATGACATGCTGACTGCAGTAGGACTCGAACTTAATACCCTATGATTCGAAGTCCAGCACACTATCCACTTAGCCACACCCTCCATCTCTTGTCTATTTTATGCATATTATCGAGTAAAGCCAAACCAATATGACAACATTACAAAGATGAGGAAACACTGCTATAAGGCTGCAGCTTTCACAAAGGAATTCTTGCTCCTTTGGATGGTTGGGAAGTATTATTCCAGTGTCCTGATGAGCTGTAGTTTTATACACACATGGTTTGGTGGTATGTCAGTTTTGGCATCCAGCAGTGTTCCTTTTTTTGCATTTGGCCCAGTTCACATTATGGATGTGGTTTGTGTGGATGATAAGGACACAGTACCATCTGTTTGTATTTGTGTGTTTTATCTGAATGTTAGTTATGTTGTAAGTCAGATACTAAAGCCAAGCTGCGTGATCTATTCATCAGATTTATGACCACCTCTTGACTTTTCCCTCTGCAGATCTACAAGGGAAAACACAAACGTGCTGCATGTTTTTCCAAACAACAAAGATATATAAAGATAAAGAGGGACATTTATTAAAAATAAACTTTGATTCAGTCGCTGATGATGGAAAATTGTTAATTCAATGCAGAGTGAAGCAGGCAACTCCATTTGTAGATGCTTTGTATAATGATGTTTCTGATATTGACTCTGATTGGTTCTCTGTTCTCGTTTTTAATTGTTTGTTTCTAATTGTGCTGCTACCTATTTTGGCCAGGACTCTCTTGTAAAAGACTTGTCCTTGGTTAAATAAATAGAGAGGGTGTAGGAGTCAGAAGTCTTTGCTACAGATCCTTTGCATACCACTGAGGTGTTTATGGAGGAAGTGAGAGGTTCCTCCTTTTAACACCAGGGAATATACAGACACACACACACACACACACACACACACACACACACACACACACACACACACACACACACACACACACACACACACACACACACACACACACACACACACACACACACACACACACACACACACACACACACACACACACACACACACACACCACACACACACACACACACACACACACACACACACACACACACACACACACACACACACACACACACACACACATACACACACACACACACACACACACACACACACACACAGAGGAAGGAGGGCTGTAGACAATAATGGATGAAGCTAAATTACATCAAAACGCAGAGGGACGTAAGGAAAATAAAAGAGGTGGGAGGGTATCTGAAGACGAGTAGTGAAAGATACAGGAGGATGGAGGGAAAGTGAGGAGCAAGAAGGGGGTCAAAGGAGGTCTGCTGTTTCCTCATGAGGGGAGAATGAATTGTGTGTTAGTAGTCTGGTTTGCCTCTTGGGGCCTTGGGCACACACACACACACACACACACACACACACACACACACACACACACACACACACACACACCACACACACACACACACACACACACACACACACACACACACACACACACACACACACACACCACACGCACACGCACACAACATAACTGTGTTTACACAGGAGATTAGAGCAGTTCCACTCCGTACCTCAGCGTAGCAGAGGTGCTTCAGACCCATGTGTGTAAACGATGAGAGGAATGTACTCTGATGTTTGACAATGTATGCTATGTTCATTTTGTTATCATGGGTCAAGGGTTACTCCAATGTACACTTAATATAAAATGGGAACAACTAATACAAATGTCATTATTGCTTCAAAAAACAACAACATTTTGGCTGTAACAGCTGTTTAGAGTGTGATTGTTTGATGTTGTTTGTCATAATTGCCATTATTTAGGGACTCAGTATATTTCGAGTTATCAATGTCTGAAGTAAAATCAAGTAAACTGTCTCTTTTGTGTATTGCCACAAAATATGTTGTGGCAATATTAGAAATACTTCTTGTACTTGCAAGACAATCGGTCTCTTGTTGCAAAATAAAAATAGCATGACACTGAAAGATGTGTTTAAATGCCCTTGCCAATACACCTGTTTTTGCAGATTAAAACAAACAAATATTCCTCTGAAAACGTTTATCCGATTGGCAAAACCTTTTTCACAGATGAAAAAAAAATAAAAACAGCTTGACAGTTCGAAATCGATCTGAGAAGCAAGTGGTACAAGTAGGAAGTCACTTAACTATGTAATCTGTCTGCATAGTCACAAGCAAGTAAATAATTGAAGCCTTTGGGTTGAAAGAAATACAGTTTCAAAGAAGGGTTTAACTAGGTAAATCCTCGCTGCTCAATCTCTCTGTGAGCTTGTGTGACTTTGTCACATCATCTCAGCTGTTTCCTCCCGGCTTGATGTAGGGTGTCATACTACAGCGGACAGCTTCCTGTCCAGCAGGGCTTCAACCAGTCGGCCTGTGAGCCATTTCTTATCATTTCACCCTGACATCACAGACAGAAGTGGCCGAAAAATCATGTCATCAACCAGTAGCCACACATAGCCATAAGAGCATGTCTAGCATGGATTTTAGACAGCTTTTAATTTCACATTGAATTGCACTTTCTGGCTTTTGATAAAGGTTTAAGCTGGCCCTCTGCCACAGCACTTAAACATAGAGATGTATGCTTTTCTTGTATGATTACATGCACACACTCAATGGTGTGTCAAATGAGTGAGGCTGAGAGCGTTGTAATGCACATTCTCAGGTTGTACCTGAATATTTAACCATCGGGTCGAACACCTCGTACTCACCAACTCGCAGGTGATAGTGTTACATTCACACCTCTTGCCATTTCCTTCTCGACATCTATCATTTGTGTCAAAATATTGCATCCGCTAAAGGACTGAGCTGGGTCAGGTTCACAAGTTAACTGAAGTTCAACTGACTTATATTACGTACATTACAAATATGAAGTGTTACATCATACAGTATGTACAGTGTTGTTATATTACACCATAAACCCTTTCAATTGCAAGCCCATTAAATATTAAACCTTTGTTAAATCAAAAAACTAAAAGCTGAAAATTAGGGTTTTGATAAATGTCTCACCACTGATGTTATTTTGATGGTGTCCATTGTTCTGTCTTTCATCTCTCTGATAATTGGGTGTATGAATGTAAAGTCCATCTGCAGTTTACTTGAGAGATGACTGATAACACGTGTCTGTGTGTGCGGTAGTGATGAGTGGGAGCCTGTGGCTGGTGGTCCAGACTGCAGGTTTGGCGATAGGCCAGACGTGATGATCAGGGCAGTGTGGTTAGAGCTCCACGTTAATCCCCTCTGCTTCTGCTTTGTGTTGCAGCCAGTCCACTGTCAGCACAGCTATCCTTCCGAAACTAAAGCTCCCAGCCTGTTTCTTGCATGGATCACTAAAATATTGTGTTTTTTGGACTTTTATCTTAAAGATTTTTGAAGTTTGGAACCAAAACCCCCCTTTTGCCTTTCTACGTTTTCAAGATCCACAAAAGACAAACTACTTTTATCAATTGTGTATATGAGAAGATATGACATCTTGGAGTCTATTTTATTCTCTAAAAAGAAGTGAGAAAGCTTCAGTGTTGTCATCATACATCTGGAATTGGTAGCTGTATTGTTTTCATCTGCGATGCCTCTCCTTCCTCCTTCTGTGGTTGTCTTTACAATTGACTCTTCATATGAGTCACACTGACAGCAGTGGCACAAAGAGCTTGTGTGGTTTGACAGATCTCTGATGAAGACCCGCATTATGTCTCATATAACCGTGGATACACTTAGGTTATAATTTGTATCTTTTCTCATGCCAGCTGGCACAATGGTGGTCGAAAAGCTCTGCCCACAATTGCTTTCTCTTGTAAACAAGCTGGCCACTAATTTGGATGGAATGATGAGTGTTTGAGCTACTGCAGAGACACTTTATGAAGTGCAATTTAAAACCATCATGCTGACAAGCTTTCCTTCTGAGAAACTGACTTTTAACAGCAGTGTTTACCTTGCCTGCCCTATTTACCCCATAATAACTACTAATATATATCTTTGACTGCTCAGCTGCTCAGTTGCACAATAAAAGTATCCATATGGAAAATGAATTTAGAAAATTAAACAATCTTGTTTTTCCCTGAACATGTGCCCTGGCAACTAACAATAATACATTTTCTATTTAAAAAAAAATATAAATATATATAATATGGCATATTTCTTGTATCGTGCACTACAAGCATTATTTTATACACTTCACATTTTACTAAGATAATATCTCATATCTGAAAACGTTATATGGCTAGACATATATTATATTTTAGGTGAACCAGCCCTTTGAAGCGATCACTGTAACATACAGTAAGTGTCTCCTTCTCAGTTCTGACAGTATTTAGCACCTGTTTGGAAAACCATCCCTTTAACCGCTATTGCTTGTGTTGTATTTCACTCCACAGGAACATTATCCTCCATTACAAGCTCCTCTGACACCACGAACAAAAGAGCGGCTCAGACTCATCTGACTAATGACACTATCCTCTGACTGTCAGTGAGCACTAATGGTTTCCCCTGCTCTCCACAGGTTAAGCTGATGGCCTTGTTGTTGTGTATATTTTCTACAGGGGGGCCAATAAAGGTTTGGCACTGTCATGGTTAACTCAGTTTTATGCTTTATTGGTCCCATAGCAGCAATCAAACTACAGTCCACACTCGGACAATTTGTTAAATGTTAAGTGTTGAGTAAAACTGTGGCTTAATAACTGAATAAAGGAGAAATAGAAGTTACTGAAAGTGTTGACTCATTCAACTGCATTTCTAGGTTGCCCAAAAAGCGAGGAAGCTCTAAAATAAAGTGAACGTGGCACTCATTTTATTTCAGTATTGGTAGTGCGTAGCTGATTTATATTAATCAATGATCAACTGGTTGCAGTTTTTACTACCATAACAGTACCATGGTAATAATATCAACATCCAAAAGATGAACATGTTCAAGTACAGAGACGTAAACATCTGCAGTGCCAACAGAGCTGAACTGTAAACACGTCAGTGTAACCCCAGCTGTCAGAATCTATCAATCCCCAGCTCTGAGCTTGACTGGTGTATCAGCTCTGGTTGCAAAGCGTCTCACAGAGAATCACAGTGTCGCTTATCGAGATAATTAGTAACATAAGAAAATAAGGGAGTCTTAGCCCCAGTATTGCCCTGTAATTGTTGAACCAGGCAGCGCTGACTCACAGCTCGGGGACAGGCAGAGGAAGGGCTGTGAAATGTGAGTGAGCAGCGGATAGATCAGATATCGACCACACACATTAGTTCAGCAAGGCACATCATCTCTTCTCAAGTTCTCCTTCATCATTGTCTTCTCTGGATATGCGCCACCTTTCAATTATACTGTCTTCTCATTGTCCCCCTTTCTCTGCCAACACATACGTTATCTCTTAACTCATTAATCCATGTTGTATCACTCGTCTTTCATCCATCTATCTGCTGTCCATCTCATTTTCCTTTTATACTTGTACACTATACTCTAATGCAGTGGTTCCCAAACTTTTTGTGCCCAAGGCACACCAAAGGACAAGTAAAAATCTCAAGGCACACCTATTGTGCAAAATAGCTCTTATAACACGTGTTATCACTCATATCATGTAAAATATCTGTAAATGTGCATAATTATTTACTAATGCCAAATAAAATGTGACAAAGACAACTATATTACTCATGAAATATTTATTAACGAAATATTTCAGAAATTAATTTGAAACTTTATCAAATTAGGCTTCATCAAAGCAGCAACACACTCATTTAAACCAGACAGGTCACACAATTAAAAATGAGGCAAAGGAAACTCAGCAGAAATTCAGCACAGAGAACTGTCAATGCAAGGAAGCTGCATTGTCCATGGTCCTGAACTACACATTATAAATGTAACATTTCAGGAATCAGCATTGAAACATGTGCTATTGTAAATATTTTTGCCGACTTCACAAATTAGTGAGATACATGTGCCTGTCGGGGCGCGCAGAATTTTGTAATCCTTGGTGGCACTGAGGAGAGGGCCACTCGCAAGTCCTGTTCAACAGAGAGCCGTGACCTCCTGTTGTTCTTCATGTAAACCAGAGAACGCCAACTCCAGAGATGGGGTCGTTACTAATTTTTTTTAATATATTACATATTACTTTAAAAAAAAAAAAAGTTATATATTACACTACTTCGTTACTATCTACATAAAGTAACTCGTTACTTTACTCGTTACTTCACCCGCCGAGCACGTACGAACTGCGCATGCCTGAGTGGCAATAACTTTCCTTACCAGCAGGCGGCGGTAGTGTGTATTTGTCATTCAAAGCAGGCAACAACCGGAAGACAGAGAAGAAGAACAGACTGCGTGATATAAACAAACAACAAATAGCGTGTGCGGTAGCTTCACCTTAGCATGTGTTCTTTGCAGGTGTTTGTTGAGATTTGACGTGGTGTTTCCAGCAGTGGATAACAGCTTCTGGCCTGGACACAGTTTGCACCTCACCGTCACATTCCTGTCTATTCTTCGGACGAACTCAAAGTAATGGGCATACCTCCACCGCTCGAAAGTTATCGCTGACTCAGCCATGTTTATGCAGCACTGCGTGGAGATGTGGACGCGCAAGTCGCGCAGATTACGTACATATAAACATACAAAGTACTGATATAGTAAATGAAAAAGTAATTATTTTTGTGAAATTGTATATTCCAATAATAACGTATGGTTGTCACAAAATCCCACGGCACACCCAGACTTGCCTCACGGCACACCAGTGTGCCGCGGCACACCGTTTGGGAACCACTGCTCTAATGTATGAACAGATACTCCATCCTCTTCTGTTTGATGTCCGTTCCTGTCATTTGATAAGATCCTTCTATAATCCTTTATATATTACAAAGGCAAATCCTTTACGCCCCATTCCTCTCTCTGCTTTTCCACTTTCACACAAAAAGTGACGGAAATACAATGATTCATTTCTGTTACCTGTCTCGTTTTTTTTATCCATGCCAAGCGTATGTTATGGCTGTATGGCGTAATGTTGGAAACCTGAGTTTCTCTCTGAGCATTGGTATATTGTTCAGATGGACAATTTATGACAACATGGCTTCTTGTCTGCTAAACTCATCGACATAGATCTGAAACACAAAATCCTGCTTTAGTAATCACATACAGAATACACTGTGTAGAATACATTTATTAACAAGTAAATAAGGCATTTTTAAAGTGAATATCGTATAAAAAATATAGCTGTTGGTACATTTCTATCAGGAAATCTTGTTTCACTTACACATCAAGTGAATACACTAGGATGAGATAGTGAGGGCAGTTTTGAAGATGTCCTGTAGAGTTTTTAAGAGATGGTCCCTGCTTCTTTGTATAGTTTGAGCATGTGAGCAATGCACCAAAGTAGCAATGAATGCAACAGCAAATAAGAAGCCTGCAAGCGCTTGATCATGATGTAAACAATGCACAATTTAAATGACTGTTTTCAAATTCGGCTTCGAAAATGTTTTATGAGGAAGAAAATTATTTAGAAAACTCTTTTGTTAGACTTCAAGGACACACAATGTGCTTTGGTGAAAAGCAATAAATGAACACAGACCTTTGTTTGCAAGACAATTCCACAGGGCCTGTAAACCAGTCTTTTATACAGCTTTTATATGGAAATAGATCATCAAATTATTTGTTTTAAACCTTTGGCACGGTCTGAGATATCACATTACAGTAATAAATAACATGTATTCCTTTTATAAAAACATAATAAATATCAATAAGTTAATAAATTCAAGATTTCATAAATACATTTCATATGTGTATAACTTTTTCCATGTAACATACGTGCTATACAATAGACAGAACGAGTCTGCTGAATCATCCATTGTGTCTGACTGATTTCAGTCCAGAAAGTATAGGTAGAGTATCCATGGAAACATTTAAAATCACACTGAACATATTAGCAATGTGAGGTGTGAACTGTGAAGGAAATTGGGATATTTGGATTAAGCAACGAAGCGGATCCTTGCTTTGAGGTTAAAACTGTAAACTCCTTTCCTTCTTTATTCCTTTACTGTTGGACTGGATTCGACCACAAGTAATGTCTGGAAGTCTCCTTACAGTGGGAAAAACAGAAGAAAAAACACTCAACATCAACTTCAAAATGGGAGGGTATGTTAAACTACACAACACCTGACACCAGCTCCCTACACACAGCCACACTTCCTGGCAGAGTGCTTCCTCACGATGTGGTACACCAGGTTGTCGTCCAAAAACGAGAGGTCATCATCAAACGATATTGGCCGACAGCAGGTCTGTGGGGGCGTGTCCTTAGGAGGAAGCCTCCTGTTGTGAGCGAGGTTATAAAGGATTTTGTCATAGTTTGTCTCAGACTTCCTGCAGGGTCCGGAGCAGTACCTGAATATCATTTCCTCGCTGGAGCTGTAACCCAGCCCAAGGTCTGTCACATTGAGGTGGATCTGTTTGAGCACACAGCCCTGTCCTCGTCTGTTACCTCCCTTTACCTTCCCTCCTGTCTCCCCTCCTCTAGCTCTTCCTCTTCTTCCTCCACTCTGCTGGCTTGTCCCCTTCTTCCTTTCCCTCCTGAGTCGAGTCCTGCTGCTCAGGTCTTCTTCGGAGGGGGAAGAGGTAGGGGAGGAGGTAGATGAGGACACAGTGGATGAGGAGGAACGACGTATTTTACTGATGGTCCCTTTGATTAAATCCACCATGTCCTTAAACTCATTTGTAGGGTACTCCTCCATGGTGTCTGAAACACATTAAGACAAATGGTACTCTTACAAGGGCAGCAAGCACATTATTGTTTCACTCATCATCTGGCTATTGAACAGATGTTGAGAGGAATTTAATTTGAACTGACTGCCAAGTTACAAATGTTTTTATTTATGAACCAGACTGTTGAGTGCTTCATTAAAGAAACAGAAGCCACTCTTATAAGATATACCACTAGTTACAATTGTGGATTTACTGAAATTAAATTGACAACTATTGTCATTTACAACATAACATTGTATAAACAAAACAATTATTTGAAAAATGAATAATTGATCTATTGAAAAAGAATCGTTTCTTGCCAACCTACATAACACAATTGAATTATCTCCAAAACCAACTCTTGTTACGGCCTACCCAGTGTTAAAGGTATAAAGAAAGTAATACCACCACAACCCAAGAGCTCTGGTGCCCCTTTCACACCAGCGCTTTTTCAGCTCCGGCTCGGAGCTGGAGCTAGAAAAGCACCGGTTTTTCCTGTTCACACCGCAGCGGCGCCGGCTCACTTCCAGCTCCAAAAAATTGTCGGTCTAGAGCAGGGGTGGCCAACCCGCGGCTCTCGAGCCGCATGCGGCTCTTTGCCTAGTTTCATGCGGCTCTTCAGTTCATATCGAATTTTATATGTGTGAGTTTGGGGGAGAGACACTGACTCCTGACCAGTAGCGTGGCGTGGGAAAAAAATTAGGGGAAGCCAATAATACGTCCTTTCTTTTGGGTCGGGGGTGTGGTGGTCAATGTAATAACGTAACCAGATGAGTGATTACAGCACCCGGTATCAGTTTACACACATTTGTATCAGATGCAGGACTTACACACGCCTGTTATCTAACCGACAGGTCCGCACGCACTCTCCAGCCCAAACTCTAATAAGCATTCACAAACTTAATCAGGAGACATTTAACGTCCGATTCACTCCTTTTTTCCTCGCTGTACACAGCTCCAGTTTGGGCATTGGCCTGTCATCAGATTGTATTTGGTGTTGCTGCTGTAGCGGAAGTTTAGTACAATTATTTTGATGAAATACTCCAAATCTCCACCCTCCATAATTGCACTTGCTTCAGTTGCTTGCTACTTTCTAACGGCGGTGAGAGTGGTGCAGTGACGCTATCTATCTTCTATCGATTAGATTTATGATTAGAAAATTATAAAAGTAGGGTAGACATGTGGATATTATCCGACTGAACAAAACTTGCATTTATCTAACAGGTTCGTTTTCCACTGACCTTATTTCGAGCTATTTTCCTAAATCCTATGGAGAAATCCCATAGCTTTTTTGTCGAGGGACACCGAGCGCAGCTTACTTCCGGATTTTAGTATGCGTCACTGCAACACTATGCGATTTGATTGGATTGTGAGGCAAGGGAAGCCAGCCGCCTCTGGCTTCCCTTGGCATGGCCCTGACTAATCACAGGTTGGCAGGGGCATCACGTGAGCCTCATCTGATTGGTCAATCCCTCCATTTGTTTTCACCAAGGGAAGCCAAATTCGGCTGGCCTCCTCTCGCAACAGTGAGTGCAATCTACTGTTTCACCATAACATCTAGAGGGGCGCTGTTTGTTTCACTCTTTGTAAAATACTCAATGAGAATGGGGGAGACGGGCCGGCAGTAACACACAGCAAAGGAGAATTATCGAAACAAAACAAAGTGTTTTTATTTATTTATTTAAATTATAACAATCCGAAAAAACAGGGGAAGCCTGGCTTCCCTTGGCCTCCGGGAGAAAACGCCACTGCTCCTGACTAGTGTTGCATAGTGTACCAATACTTGAAAGGTACCGCAATACCCTGCCGTTAAAAACGGTACGATTCCTGCGTTTCATTAGTATCGGTACTTTAAGAATGACGGAGAAAAGTACTCCGGTGAGAAAGCGCTGTTTTAATAAGAGCCGTGTGTGTTCAGCGCTCTGCTCTGCTCTGCTTCTGCTCTGCACTGCAGCCCTGCCTGCAGCCCCTCCCTTCTCAAGCACGCTCTAAGTCCCTCCCCTCTCTCATGCAGGTGCTAGCTGCCAGAGCATGTGAGAAAACGAGAAGCATGGCTGCAAGTGGGAGTGCAACTGCCGCTGCGCCTCGGCCTGTCTGTAAGCAGGGGCGGATCTAGACAAATATTCATGGGGTGGCAAGAGGGTGGCAGGAGATTTTGAGGGGTGGCATCCCCTGACAGAAGTATATGCTGATTTAAATCGCAATCATATCAATCAATTAGGGGTGTAACGGTACCCGTACTGAAATTATTCGGTACGGGCCCTTCGGTTCGGTACACGTGTGTACCGAACGAATATAGCGTTAAACGTAAAAATATTGAGAACATGAACAACTTTCTGGAAGTAATCTCAGGTATATATCATAGAGCGACCAAGTAATTTCATTGGACGAGAGGCATACTATGAGAGCTGG
This sequence comes from Gymnodraco acuticeps, assembly GCF_902827175.1. Lineage (NCBI taxonomy): Eukaryota > Metazoa > Chordata > Actinopteri > Perciformes > Bathydraconidae > Gymnodraco > Gymnodraco acuticeps. Next base: position 4,208,545 of record NW_022990947.1, read on the forward strand.
TCACAGGGATGCGTTCAAATGTAGTCAGTAATTTGAGGAACTGTCGAAATGGCGAACGCAGATAAAGTGGAGCTGAAAATCCTACAGCATCATTGAAGTCTCCGGTTTGGGAACATTTTGGTTTCACAGTTACGTACAAGGATGACGGACAAAGACAGGTGGACCGAACCAAAGCTGTTTGTCGGTATTGTTCAACTAACATTGGTTACGCGGCTGGCAATACATCACACTCATTTGAAAAGGCATCACCCGAATGTGAATATCACCGGTACCAAAAGAAAAAAGACTGAAGTGCAAACCCAACTCCCACAAGCATGTAAGCCTCCACCACTCGCAAAGAGTTCAGACCGAGCCAAAGCTATTACAAACGCCAAATATCCTTATGTTGCCATGCTAGCAAAGCGCTACCTGGCTGTGCTACCTCTGTCCCTAGAGAGGGTGTTCTCCACAGCAGGAGACATTGTTAGTGCCAGCAGATCTGCCATTTCAGCAAGCAATGTGGACAAGTTAATCTTTCTTTAAACAACATGAAAATACAATGACAAGCAAGTCCTAATGTCAAGCTGGCTGCTTAGGTACTATACAGTTCAAATACAGATTATTTCAGTTCATCGAAATGCTGCACCTTAATGTTTATTTTACTATATGTTGTATTTATTTGAATACATTAGTCACAGTTTAATAATAATAAAAAAATGTTTTTAATGTTTTGTGATCATTTTTTCTGCTGTACCGAACCGAACCGTGACCTACAAACGAGGTACGTACCGAACCGAAATGTTTGTGAACCGTTACACCCCTACAATCAATGTTAACTTGGAAAGCCACAATATTCATATTTTAACTCAATCACATAGGTGATATTATTGTGGCACATCAGTAAAGCCTTACATATAAGGTGGCAGATGTAATTTAATGAATTTTAACTGAACAATAACTGAATGAGTTTGTCTCACTCTTAGACCAGCAGGGGTACCAAATATATGCAGACTGCTGCAATAAGTACATTAATTAACTGTCTCATCGATGTTTGTCTGAATGAATATGATACTATTAACAATCATATTATTCCTATCAGCTGTATAAATAAATAATAAATAATAATAATAATAGATTTAATTTGTTAGCGCTTTTACAGGTGCTCAAAGACGCTTTACAGATATAGTGAAGAACTGTTATGATTCACATATTCATTTATTATTGAATAAACTATATTTATTTTTTGGAGGAGTTAATGATGAATGTTCATCAAGATGCTTGCTCACCCTCCTTCAAATTTGAAAAACAAGTAATTATATCATTATTGATATACAGTTACAACCTTGACTTTACATCAGAAAGAACAAACATTAAAGAAGTGACTAACTGCATCAGTTAGGGTTAAAAAACGTGTATTCAGATAAAACATCGCTGCAGTTATTATCCAGTGGAAGGTCCTTACCTACTGGCCTAGTTCAATCAAAGTGGTTACTTTCTGTTGGCTGGGCAGTGTAGTTTCACACACCGTCTTATTTTACTTTTTCAGGACTTAAAATTGTTTTTTGGGGGCAGACCCCCTCAAAGAAAAAAATATATACACGCATACAAGGTCATCATCTTAACAGTTTGTTATTCTCATCGAGTCATCCGTGAGCAGAGCATCAAGTTGGCATGTCTATTACAGCTGAATGCGGCGATTCCTATCTTGTTCAGCAAAACGCCTCACAAATGTATTAAGATCAACAGCTGTAGTGCGTTTTGATTCAAGCTGAGTACAGCCAAACTCTGTCAGTGTAGACCGCAAATACCTCATTCCTTCAGTCTACTTGAGTCCGAAAGGCTTCTCGTTTTGCGCCGTCCCGTTCAAATGAATTCGCCACCAATCATATTTCCACTCTCGCGCCAGGACCGGGGGAGGGGTTACATGACGTGAATCTTGTGCTGCATTCACTTGCACTCGGACATTAGAGACTTTCTCTCATAAATGTCCGATGAGCAACAACTTTTCTTTCAAAACAAAGATGCCAACTGGGGTGGCAGCTGGGGTGGCAAGGCTATTGTTTAGGGTGGCAGTTGCCACCCCATGCCACCCCGGTAGATCCGCCCCTGTCTGTAAGACATGTATTCATTTTATTTAACACGAATTCTTGTCATTTATTTTATTTATTGTTCTCATTGTTTAAAAGTTTGTGTTATGGTTATGGTTCTGGTGTGAAATAAAGCACAATAATTACATTTAAGACTGTTTCCCTTTTTTTAAGAAAAGTATCGAAAAAGAATCGGAATCGCAATTCTTGACTTGGTATCGAAACCAAAATGTTGGTACCGTGACAACACTAGCTACTCCTGACAGTTAAACCTGATATTTAGTCGGTCTGTTAAGTATCGAATGCTGATCATTCTGACGTAATTTGGCCGGTCAAAGTGGTTTGGGCTCGGATAAAATCGCTCCGTTACTTTCGTCCCGTGTTACTTTCGTCCCGTGTTACTTTCGTCCCGTGTTACTTTCGTCCCGGCTCTCCCTATGTGTGTATGTGTGGTGTCAGTATGAGAGGATGCCAGCGCGTCTAATTTTGATGTGGCCCAAGAGCCAATCACAATAATACCTGCGATGCAGTGAACCAATCACCTTTGAGGGGGGAAAACCCTATTGTTGTTTAAACATTATCCAGTGTTTCCCCTACCATTGTCTTGGAGGGGCGCTGCACCCCGCCAACGGAGCCCCGCGCACCCCCTGAAATTCAAGGTGTTTAAAAAAAAAATATATAGCACCAAATTGCAAATAATCTATAACTACTGTCACTTTTCACATTGAACATGTGCTCTTTTATTAAATAAACTAAACGCTTTCATTTCAATTTGTGAGTTTAGTGTTTTTGACCCTAAGAAACACTGATGCATTAATCAATAACAATAATCCACAGCTCCTCTCTGCTCCAGAGGTTTTAAAAATATATATCCCAATGCCACAAAAATGCATCAGTGACGTGGTTGAAATCTTGTCTCCAGAAAACAAAAACTGAAACAAGCGGTATCAGTGTGTTTGATGTGGCTCTTTGCAGTAACATAGAAAAAATGTGGCTCTTAACCTCTGACTGGTTGGCCACCCCTGGTCTAGAGGCAAGAGCTTCGGAGCTAAGAGGTGGCGTCGCTTACGTCTCTCTTACGTCGAGGCGTGCAGGACACTAAACCCACCTCCCCTGAACATGGGTCGACTGTCATGCCTGCCTACAAGCAGTAGTGCTTATAAACACACTTTATAAAGTCAGGCAACACTAACCAGGCTTCGTGTGATTCTGTTTATTTGTACCTTACTTTGACCATCCGTTCACTGTTATTGATCATTGTGGAGAGGCAGACGTGTTGTTTTGTATTATAGCAGCTATCGGATGGAATCAATACATGGGCTGCACAGGTTGTCGTGTCCGACTATCACAAGTAGAATCATAATAAAAATACGCCGGTAAAATGTGCCTGTAGAAAACGGTTTATGCCACAATAGGATAGCAATTGCAAGTAGTCAGTTTAGCTTCGGTTGCTATGCTAACATAACCCATTTTATACCAGAGAAACTTTCATAACAGCGTTGTGATACCAAACAGCGTCAATTCAGAATGACACACATTCACTTAGGCTAAGGGGAACTGGGGATATGTATCAGCTGCTTGTGTGAGTCGGACAGTGAATACTTTAGAGCGGCCGCTGCAGTGTGAGCTAACCGGGAGCTAACGGAGGAGAATAAACTCCCGTGGAAGAGCAGCCAACACTGCAGCGGTCGGTAAATGCTGCAGAAACACATTAATAAACAATGAACCACGGCACTCTGGAGAAAAGTATAAGGTTGGAGAAGTCGTTATTCAATTTATTCTGGCTTCGTGTGATTAAAAGCAACACGATCATCGACCCGACGCAGTTCCCCATTGTTGTTGTTGTGAGCACCGTAATGCCGTTGGGGAGCAAATCAGCGATGTAAACGGTGACGTCATGACGCAGCAAAGGCAGCACCAGTCGGGTGCTGGGCGGTGTGAACAGAGCGGGAGCAGAAAATGGAAACCGGAGCTGAACCAGAAAAGCTCTAGCTCGGAGCTAGAAAGGGAAAAGCGCTGGTGCGAAAGCCGCATGAATGTGGCAGTCCTAAGGTTGGAGACAATAATGGGACACCATAAAACAGGTTTAAAAGCTGAACCAGGCACCATAAATATGTACAAATAAAATATGTGTAAATATTGATTATTCTCTGAAGTGTAATTCAGTCAAATCAGTTTCACATGTTTTGAATTGAACAGTTCAACAGTTTTTTAAAGTAGCCTATTTTTTGTTATGGAAAATAAAAATAATTCAAGACCGAGCATGCCTGCTGGAGGCTAATCTTATTGTGTTTTTTGGCACTTTGGGCACTCCATACATAAACCACACGCTCTTACTTGTTTCTCCTTCAGCCAGCGTACTTTCCCAGTCCGCTGTACCCGCCTCAGCAAGGCTCATTCCCGGGGAAGCGAGAGACAGGCGGCCCTGAATCGGCGGGAGCTCCAGGGGACTGTCGGCGGCGCGCCCTCTCCTCTCGGTGGAAGAGGACTGTGGTCGGCTCCGGAGCAGACGGCTGGCGTGCACGGCGCTCAGCAGTATCAAACAAGTGATCAGGCTATCCCATAACTTCATTGTCCAGCTCAGTCTGACAGGAGGACATGGCGCGAGGAAAAATCAACAGGTATCATCTGGCAAATGTGATGAACAACATGTTGTATACGTTTGAGAGGAACATGTGGGGCGCACTCATCGGCTCGGCCGGGTTCCTGCCACTGAAAAGGCTGAAGATAAACGTGTTCGTGCCAGCGCACTGTAAACTGCACGCGATCCCTCACATGCCAGTTGGCAAACGGTGTGCAGCGTGGCGCAATATCCAAGGAGGCACGAAACCAGAGGCAGAAGCACAAAGCAAAGACTTCCCGTGAAGTTGTAAGCAAATCCAACGACGCTTATAAGAAACACATTACTCCCAGTTTACAGTCTACAGGTTTCCACTTAGCGGTTCCTGTTGGTTTCTATTGTCACTACACTCATCCCCTCTCATCATCAGTCCTGACTGAGCCGTGAGCAAAAGGAGAGGCTGGGCAGAGGTGGTGACGTCTGAGGGTCCATCCTCTGCTTCTTCCAGTCCCCACCCATGCAGAGTACACAGAGGGATGGGTCCAGGTTAATGGCTTCAACTTCCACTTCCAGTATTGGTAATGGAATAGGGGTTTTGTTATGAAAGAGGCTCAGTCTGTCCACTCAGAGAGAAGTTTCACACTTTCCACTGAATACTGCAGATTCCGTGCCCTGCTTTTGGTGTTAAATTGATACTGGATGGGAAATGTGTTTCTTATCAGCCAGTCAAAACATACTGAATTGTGTTATAACCACAGTTATTATTATTACATGTTACTTGTTAGACGCTTTTATCCAAAGCGACTTACATACTCAATACTGTGGACAATCCCCACAGGATCAATTTGGGGTGAAGTGTTTTGCCCAGGGACACAACGACATGCTGACTGCAGTGGGGTTTGAACCTGTGACCCCCTGATCCCCCTGATCCGATCACCAACGCACTAATCCACTGCGCCACACGCCTCCACATTGTGCATCAAAGCACGCTTTTTTATAGTTAATGAACACATGCCATTTAATCAAGGGACAAACAATGGTGTGAATTATCTAAGGTGAAAGTATATTCTTTGTTCAATTTATATTTGAAGCAACATGTCAAGAACAACTTGCTTAAAAGATTAATAATAACCCGTTTAAAGACATACATGGTGTTAATATCAGTGGAATTGGCAAAATTCTTCACATGTGTTTTGCGAGTGATCCTGTTAAACAAATTAAACAACTCCAAACTTCCCTTGGAAACTCAAGCTGTAAACCAGCCATTGTGGGTGTCAAAATGAAAGTCAGAACTTCACTTTACACCAAGCTGCAAATGGAAGCACATCATGGTCTCAACCCGACAACAGTGTCCTGCATTATTTAGTGAAAGAATAGGAGGCTGTAATGCAAATGTTATTTTCTTATTTATTCATTGTGACAGATCTTCTTATAATCTAATAATTGAAATTAGACAGGCTACAAGGCACACATCTCTTTGTGTTTAATAATCGAGACCAGAGCAATTATGAGTGGAAGTAATTGAGTTTATGTGCCTAATACTGCATATAAACTAAACAAATGTAAAGTTGTTTCGTGTGGCATTAACTTGTTCCATAGTGCAAGTGTCAGTCGTCAGGGCACTATGTAAGTGGCAAAAAATGAGGTTAAAGGCGGGATATGCTTGTAGAGAAAAGTAATCCATAGAGTACAGTGGGGCAGAAGAGAAAACTCAAACGAGAAGGAACAGAAACAGTGTTATGGGATTTGTTTCTATCTCTATAAACAAGGCTTAATGTGTCAAATGCTCTTTTTCCAGGATTTGTTAAAAGTTGTTTATTTTATTTTAGTCATCACAGTAGAACTTACTCACACAGCTGTATTGCTTTAATACTTCAAGGTAGATCAGGGTAAGCACAACACATATGATATGTACGATTTATATGATTATGTATACCACGTGATAATATTTGATTGAAAGTCCAGATGTAAACAACATCCAGTTCTGTTCTAATGGAGATAACCAAGCTCAATTTAATGATCAAGTGCTAGGATACTTTGAATTCCTGCTAACATTTTAAAATCCACCCTCTCTCTTCTTCCGCAGTGCTATTTGTGGATAACATGTGCTGCTGTTCCGTTGCAGACAAACCAGACAAATCTTTCCAGGAAGAAGAGAAATGTCACTGTTTTCTCTCCAGCTGCACTGAATAAGGCTGTTTTCTCTAAGGTAGTTTAACTTTACAAGATTGATTTGAAATACAAACAGTATGTCCGCATGTGTGTGTACAGTACATGTAAATGTATAAACACACATGCACTCATGCACCCTTAAAGTGTTGTGTTTGGAAATTAATCATGTTCATGTCAGTGGATGTTAGCCACACTGTATTGTAATCACCTCACCACACAGAACATGCAAAAACCATTTGAGCATCCATGTATTCTGTAACTGACAAGTCGTACAGAATAACAGTTTTCTTCCACTTCTGTTTTTAAAAGTTCGACTACTAATCACTCAGAAGAGGCTATCCTTTCCCCTGACCCACTATAACTGAATGGAAATATCTCATCCTCAAGCAATTAGACCCTCACAAGCAGAAAATACACCAAACAGATGTCCATTCTACTTCTTGCAAGGCATGAGCGGCTAACCGGGGGCTGAACTGCAATTGAATCTGTCAGCCATTTATGGGGCTCAGTTTTACTCACATGAAGAAGGGTTAATTGCACAGGTCATTTCACCCGTCATTATCGGCCAGCATGAATCTGCATCCCCCAGAGCGACTCATGTGAAGAGGGGAGTTGACAGCTGTAATAGACGTCTGATTTGGGACACTGCTGCTGGTGCAGAAATTAGCAGGGGAAAAAATGAATATCCTAAATTTCCAAGCTGTTTTTCGGGGTTGGTGATAATATCCTGTGTTCTGTTTTCTACATTAATACGTGTTTAATCTCATACTTACAGTGGAATGTGTTTTCTCTTTAGAAGCATGGCCCATTTGGTCCAGACTGAAATGTCTCAACTGCTTTTAGATGGATTGCAATGGAAATCAGTACAGACATTCATGTTCCCAAGAGGATGAACTGTAGTGAGTGAGGATAACCTGACTTTACCTCTAGCATCACAAGCAGGTCACATTCTTCCCTTATACAGAGAAATATCTTCCCAGGCAATTAATAATTGATTTGGTCATCCCATAAGTTCCCGTACGATAATGAGTCTAATGCCCCGGCCACACGAGGACGAAAACGGCCGTTTGCGTTACTGTTTAGTGTCATATAGACCATTCGGCCATACGAGGACGACCGAATACGGCACTAAACGACTGAGGAAACGATAACGGGTCCCAAGGTGGATAGAACGGCATACGCAACGCTCTGGGGGGTCCAACGGCTCTGTGTGTACGCCCTCTACGATCATTTTCTGATAATGATGAGGCAATAGCCCCACCTCTCCCCACCTTTGCTGCTCACCCCCGCGTCAAAGTAAACTGCACACTGAATTCAGATTATTTATCTTTCTCTCAATATGGACATAAACGCGAGTGAAGTCTAATCTGACAGGACGGAGACACGCAGCTCTGCTCACCTGCAGCTCTTCCCGCCGTGATGCAGCGGTGAACGGAGTAAAACACACACTTCAAGTCAGATCATCACCCTTAGCTATTTTATTTATTACCTCTCAAACTACCTAAACTAGTTATAAATATGTTTATTTTTACTGTCGGCCGAGTCACTCATTACTGGATCAGCTGCTGCATGAAACAGCGACACTGGCGCGCTGTCCGAAGAGAGGGAGGAAAAAGAGAGGCTCCATGTATTTTATTATTATATTATATAGAGTCGTTATTCATTTGTTTTAAATCTCAATAAATAACAAAGAAGACCTTTGACCGGCACTTTTATAATTTTGTCGGAAGATTTAAACTTTAATACACGTTGACTGGCGAAAAACTCTGCCCGGTTCCCTCGGCCCCAACAGAATAAACAGAAGGGCAACCATGACAACCATGCTTCTTCGCTGCTTTTGTGGAGGAAGTTACAGCGCCACGTACAGGCTCCTGCATATGTACTGCAGCTTCTCCAGCGGTTGGAGCTAAACGGAGCGGTCTCGTGTGGGCAGACACCATCCGGATAACTATTGCGTGTGGACGGAAGCTTGTTTGCGATTGCGTTTGCGTTCATCCTATGCGTTTAGCCGTTTTCGTCCTCGTGTGGCCGGGGTCTAAAGTTTATGTTTTTGACAAAAATGTCTAAATAGATATTAAAATAATTGCCTCAAAATGTGGTACTCGCATTTATGAATCTGATTGATTTATGGCTCGAATTTTTCAAAACCACAAACATTCTAGTCATCTTCAGCTTTTTGTGGTTAGCACAATCATTTGTGTAAGACATGTTAAAAGGCACAGTGGTAAACATTAACCAGCTAAACATCAGAATGTAAACATTGTCATCATAAGCAGTACAGCTTAAAGGTTAAAGCACTGGTGTGTTTGATTAAGGCCTCAGTGAGCCACTAGCGTGTCTTTAGACTTTTAGTCTTCTTTTATGCTAGGGAGATTTATATCAGTTTATTAATTTTCCCTGCAGCTGCCAGGGGTTATGGCTTGGTTGGGGCAGGAAAACTGCTTACATTAACCCCAAAGTGAACTCTAAATGGTCAACTCATATTAATTTAATTCAGGATGTGAAACTTTCAATTCTAAATTAAGATTTAGAATTTAAAGTTACCCAAAAAATAGAAAATTACCATAAATGATCAACTAGTTATGAGCAAATCAACTTGTCATTAACCTTGATGGACTTAACTCGTAAGGGCCGATTGTCGAACCTCAGATTGAGGAGGAACAATGCGGATTCCGTCCTGGTCGTGGAACGACGGATCAGCTTTTTACTCTCGCAAGGATCCTGGAGGGGGCCTGGGAGTACGCTTATCCGGTCTACATGTGTTTTGTAGACTTGGAGAAGGCGTATGACCGAGTTCCCAGGGAGTTACTGTGGGAGGTGCTGCGGGAGTATGGGGTGAGGGGGTCTCTACTCAGGGCCATCCAATCTCTGTACTCCCAAAGCGAGAGCTGTGTCCGGGTCCTCGGCAGTAAGTCGGACCCATTTCCGGTGAGGGTTGGCCTCCGCCAGGGCTGCGCTTTGTCACCAATCCTGTTTGTAATATACATGGATCGGATTTCGAGGCGTAGTCATGGGGGAGGGGGTCTGCAGTTCGGTGGACTAAGGATTGCACCACTGCTTTTTGCAGATGATGTGGTTCTAATGGCTTCATCTGTCCTGCGACCTTCAGCACTCACTGGATCGGTTCGCAACCGAGAGTGAAGCGGCTGGGATGAGGATCAGCACCTCCAAATCTGAGGCCATGGTTCTCAGCAGGAAACCGATGGATTGTCCACTCCAAGTAGGGAATGAGTCCTTACCCCAAGTGAAAGAGTTCAAGTATCTCGGGGTCTTGTTCTCGAGACACACACACACACACACACACACACACACACACACACACACACACACACACACACACACACACACACACACACACACACACACACACACACACACACACAACACACACACACACACACACACACACACACACACACACACACACACACACACACACACACACACACGTATGACTTGCATGGATGAATGCCGCCACTAGTGGACACTGTTTACCATTTATATTTACTGATGTCAATGTACATAGTAATGGTAAACATGTACAGCATTAAACACCTCAGTGTTGACAACCGAGAGTAAAATGTTCTGTATTTCCTTTTTTCTTGTTTAACTTACAGAGTTGAAATGAATTCAGAATTCTATATTTTGTCTATGATTTGTTATGACTGAAAGTCCTTATGGTTGAAGTGTGACAGCAAACAAAAACCACTGATGCAAGTGAGGAATAAAATCAATGTATCTTGATATTTTTAATGATCTTGTAGTGTGGTGAGAAAGAACAAATTAGTTCCCCCAACATCCCAAAATCCTGTCACATGCCTATGACTTCCGACTGTTGTTCTTCTCCTTGAGAGGGACAATTTTCTAAACCACCAGTCTGGTTTATTAGCTTGTTTTAAAAATAGAAAAAAACAAACATTTTAATTAATTTACAAGGCTAATCAGAATTTTACCTTGTGATTCCCTTTTATTTTTGAGTGAGTTCCCCAGAAAAGTAGATGGATGGTCTGGTTGTTTGTATGATAATGTTAGATATATGATTTTGTTTGTGCTTTGGCTGCCTGCATCTCTTTGTCCAGTCTGTGCGATTATGTGTTTGTCCAGGAGATGGAACCAGTGAGTTTGTTCATGCAACAACGTGACAATCATCTCAGACACTGCTCTCAATGAATAGTTGTGTTACATCGTGGAAATCCCCCAAAGCTTTTGTGCTGATCTGACTGAGTTTTTACAAGTTAAATCAAAGCAGGAAGTCTTGTCGCTGAAATTTGGTCCTATGAGTAAACATGTTTTTATTTTACAACTACATGGTGACAACACAATACACATCAGTTATGCTAAATAATTTTCTTTTGTTTGAACATAGATGAGCTAGAAATGTAATTTAGATGATACAATATGACAATGGGATCCTGCTCCATTGAAGTCAAAATACTAAATATTTCACCAAATACAACTTAAAAACAAACAAACAGAGGATTTAATTGATTTAGGGCATATTTTAAAATTGTAACTTAGTCTTTGCCAAAATCAGCTTATATTATTTGACACAGGGTAGAGTTTTCCAAAAACAGTAATGATGTTTTTTCTCACAGTATTTCCCTCTGACCTCTGCAGATGCTTATCCGGCTGTTTGGGTCATATTGTGTGATTGTTTGATAATTTCAGGTGAAGAAACTTGAATAATCAGATCACATTATGCCTCTGTGACCCAGAGAGTTTATGATAAATACAATTGACAAATGCGAGGAAGGTTGGAATCAAGTTGAAGAGAAATTATGTATTTTCTGCATAGTGCAATAAGACTAATATCGTGTTGTATTTGTTCTAGGTCTTTGATGATGATTGGTGGCATGATTCTTTTGGTTTCTTTTTTTATCTTTTGACAATCTGATAGATGCATGACATGAAGGAAAACACATGTTTGTAATCTTTAAATAGAGTATTATTATTTAAAATGTGTTTGTCTTTAACGCAGATTTAGGATTAGGTGCTTATTGATGCACACTAGTTATAACTTCTCCCATGAAGATGTATTTTTATACTGTGATGGTCATCGCCTGTTAGTTTACCAGCATCATTGATGAATGCATCAACAGTGACAGATATCCTTAAAGCAGCTTACAACTACATTATACTGAGTGCTATTTATTACATTTTACATTGCATGGTTAACCGCTGCTATTGGTGCATGCGTCTGGAATGAGAGTTAAATTGTAAAGCAGACTATTGAAGCAATTTACAATTTTACAAAGGGGATCATAAGGAAATGTCATTGTTATGTCACACCCTCACTCATGATAATAAAGTCATATACTTTGATACGTCTTACTTACATTTCACCTTCACTCAGTCCTGGCCTAATAAAATCATTCTCCCTAACAAAACATGCTGGTACAATTTGTACTGTAATGACGAAGTCTTTATGAAAAGGACTATAAGGAACATGTGAAGCTACCTTAGGGGTCTCTGCACTAGTTAATATTATATTTTTAGTTTTAAAGACTTACAGTAACTAATAATGTGGGTCTCTAAATCTTTTCTTCTATCAATAATAACGAAAATGAGGCAGATTTTTGCAGGACAAGTGATGGATGAAGTGCACTTTCACAAAGCCTGAGAAAATATGCCCAATCATTGCCAGGTATAATTTGTGTGTGCATTGTTCCCAGTCGTCTTTCACTCTCCTTTTCTTTTTCTAGCTACTTGATAAGAAAAATGCCTCTGAAGTGATTTGGCTGAGCACTCCTGCAAACACGGCTCTCTCTCTCTTACACGCACACGTGCACAAGTGCACAACACTCAAATAGCATTCATTTCAAACAAACGGTATGTCATTATAGAGACTTAAAAAACATTATCAGTAAAGAGTCGCAAAATAATCAGTACAGCAATGTCTTTGTGGGACATTAATTAAGATTGAATTGTTTTGCCTTGTTTAGTAATTGTTACACACCGCCCCCCCCCCCCCACACACACACACACACACACACACACACACACAACACACACACACACACACACACACACACACACACACACACACACACACACACACACACACACACACCGTACAGTTACTCTGCTTCTGCGTCTTCATGATCTCCATCTGTGTCCGTTGGGCGGATTAGAGGCTTGTTATCCTCTTAGCTCTAAATGGCCCTACGTTCCTGCATTCCGCTGTCCGTCTCATCTGCTGTCTAAGAAGCGGACCTGAGCGTGACAAGAAAGCGAGATTCATGCTTAAAAATGATCGAGCCCACTATTTAGTTGTTTTAGTCATTGCGCATTACGCGCGACTTGTCGGGACAACCCTCTCTATCGTTTGTCAGCGCGCGTGGGGCACAGTGGATGTCTGTCCGTCCGTCCGTCAATGTGTCCAACCCACTGATCTTTCGTAGACTGTAATCTTATCAGTGTCAAACCGTACCTGCCTTTTCCTCTCGGGCAGTTTCTGTCTGTCTTCGAGTGGCATTTGCAAGACAAATCTGGATGAAAAAACGATTTTGATCAGAGAGAAACTTTATTATCACAGAGGTCTGTTTTTATTTACTGCTACAGGCGCGTTTGCATGTGGGATAAAATGATAATTTGACCGTTTTAAACTTTCGACCTGCAGAAGACATGGGATCTAAAGAAAGGATTCTGTTACTTCTCTTCGCAATATGCACAGCCAACGTGTGCCTTTGTGCAAGAAAATCAAGTGCTCGGAGATCTGGTGAGTTTACCTGCTGACCTTTATTCCACATTTGACATGGTGTAGTAAATATCATGATAATCCTTTGTATTGAAACATTGTGGATCAGGGCAGAATTTGTGTGTGTTCATCTTTCCATTTGTTTGATTACTCCAGTATCATAAAGCCAGCTTTTGAAATGATTTTTCAGTACATGAAAAATACAATTTAAGCCTTCATTCCCAAACATCTACGTGACTAATTTAAACTTTAAAGTCCTTTTTATTGTGATAAAAGCTATACAATATGAACATTGCTGTTCAAAACAAGCCCTTCCACTTAACACCCCTGTTCATAAAAGTGATAATTCTACAACAAAATCTACAGTTTAGCATGTTACTTATAGACCATTTAAAGAAGTTCCCCTCACTTTTGTACGATGTAATTGTAACACATTATATGTTCTGATACATTTTAGGCAGGAACTTGTGACTTAGAGGAAAATAAAAAGGATATAACGTGGTAACATTTTGACTAAAACACATATTTTAGGGATTCTCCCAGATATGAAATGTTTGTCGAATAAAGACAGGGAAGTATCCAGCTTTGGATAAACTGCATACAAAGGAAACTTGCCAGTGGATGTTGATGTGTCCTTCCCACAGTGCCTTCTCTCTCCTCCACCCTTTTCTGATATCCTGTCACCCTGTACACTTTTTCCGTCACAGTTTCTTCCCTTTCCTCCCTCTTTCCTTCTTTCAATCACTTCCTTTCTCTCTCACTGTCAGTCTATCTGATGTATTTCTCCCTCAGCCTAAGACCCACAGGCTAACTATCACATCTGTCTGTCAGCACAGACTCACCACAGTGGGGACTGCTATACAGTGGACGGCTGTGGTTCTGTCTCTATGACCTCCAGTGACATTTGTACTTGTTTTTTGTTTGTTTTTGAGGTCTCTCAGGCTTCCTTCTGAGGGACGGGGAGTTGGGGGTGTCAACAGGGCTAGATGTCCAGATGAATCACATCAGCCTTTACACAACAAAGCTGATAGCACTAGGAAAGAGTTAAGATTGAATGACGTCTTTCCCCGAGATTGTCTTACTTTTGCCAGATTTTGACAGCCCTCTCTGGAATTATTCTGAAAGACAATGAATCTTTCTTTCATATTATACAAGGCATTTTCACCTTTATTTGAAAGAGTAAAAAAGCGGGGAGAGAGAGGAGTATTACAAGCTAAACAAACGTCCCAATGCTGGAATCAAACAAAGGACAACATGGTAATGTAGCATCCACTTTAAACACTGCTACCAAGGAGCTCCAAAACAATGACAATATATAATTTATTTTTCAGGAGATGACATTTCCCAGTTAATCCTGTCAGATTCAGTTTACATTTCATTCAAATATCTTATATCCTTCCCTAAGCCATGCTGAAGGGCAGCACATGTCTTGGTGGATGAAACAGACCTGGAAGCAGTGTTTTTTCACATGACTGACTTCAAAAGTGGAGCCGGAAAATCAGAGTCAAATGTGCAGGTGCTTTGCTCCAAAAGATGTCTGGCTGCCACTCAATGTCTATGTGTATTTGGTTCTAGAGAGCCAGAGAGTACCTGCAGCCAATCGGTAAACAAAATCCTGCGACTCCTGTGTCATGTTGACTTATGTTACAAAGAATTTCTTTCTGTCTGTAAAACATGAAAATGCTACTGACCACTGGAAAGTGTAATTATTGCATCCACACTTCAGCGTAACAAGGGATTTCAAAGGAAACACCTCAGAGTGGTAGTTTGACAACCTGGTGTGTTGAATTTTGGGATGGCCTGTAATACTGTACGTGTGTTCCTTGATGTGTTCTGCATGAGAGGATGCAGATGTTTTTATTTAATTGTTTTATCAAGAGAGAATGACAATGTTTTGGTAGCTGACAGTGTGCTCTCTTGTGGCCATTTTCCAAACAGTGTGTTTATACTGTACATTGTAGAAGTTTGCACCTCGCATAACCTCTAAAGTCTGGCCTCTCCTGTCCCATTCATGTACGAGGGCAATGCACCCATTAGATTTGACCATTCAAGTGGGGTTTCTGGGTGGTACGGCCAAGTTGAAGACTCAGTAGCAAAAGCAGCTTATGTGGCAACTATAACAGCATAAACAGTACCTTGAAGAGTAACCAAAAACAAGGTTGACGGAAAATAATTCTGTCCCTCACTCATGGTCAAAAGCTTAATGTACCCAGAGCTACCTTGAAGCACCATTGTAAGCTGCTGTACTCAGAGAATACCCTGGAACAATCAGATAAAACAAACTACAAGTGTGTGTCTACAGAAGGTCCAGTTGTGATAGACATGGTTCGCCACTGATGATCATGTACATACAAATAATGATTTAAGCATTTCTTTCTCCATCAACTCTTATTCTGTGAGTTCAGCTCACCCGTACACATCCCTGGGGAGATATGGATGATCAGGGAATACAGCTGACATATTGAATTACCCGCTTGGATGGAAGAGCAGGGGAAAGGGTTCGATAAAGCAGAAGAGATGTTCAGTGTATTTAGGAGAGAGGTCGGCTTAGGAAGTAGAAGAAGGGAGTCACAAGAAATAAAGAGGAGAGAAACAGGAAAATGGAAAAGAGCAACACTGTAGCTACATGATATTTCAATTTACAGAGATCTGCCTCCTACATTAACGTTTGTTTATTCCTCGTGTCAGTGTATACGAGGGACTTCTGTCCTTTTGTCAACTAGACCAGATCAGGACATATACAAGTCTACTCTAATAAGGTGATAAATAAAAAAGAAAGGTGTTTAGCTATTTGTATGCTGCATTTTCACGTAGCCTCTTCATTGTTTGAATGTAGCATGTGTTTGTGTAAATGGTATGACATAAAGTGCATGACTGCGAGGCCATAAGGGTCCTTGTCTGCTCCTCTATCTCTATTAAAGCCAGGTGATGAATATACAGCAGGTCATCAGAGGTGTTGATGATCTACTCCTCTATAGCCCGTTCTCTTTCTTCTTCGTCTTCAAGAGGGTTTTCAGGCCGCAGTCTGAAATGACAATCTCTTGAAGTGTCACACAAACACCCAGGATTTTAATAACTCCAAACCAGGAAGATAATGACATATGAAGCGAGTCAGTTGATATTAGAATCCCCCCCAGAGAGCTATGGGTTATGCCATTTAAAAAAAATCCTTTTGTAACTCTAAAAAAAGGTAAGGTAATGTTTATGTAATCATTGGCTATTTGAAAACCTTTTGCCAAAGACCTGCTTTTGTTCAAACCTCATGGTGGTATTGACAAAGCATTTATATATAATCGACAGGCAATTCGGTCGCAACTGAAAGTAGTATTCAATATATATCATCTTCACAAGTTGTAGGGTGAAGGTTGTAAATATAAATTAAAATGTATTTTTATATTTATGAAACCTCCCCTGACACTTTGCACCATTGTTATCATCAGAACAAGCTGTGAACATTTGCATTGATGAATGTTAGCAACAAATAAATTATATATAATAAATATTAGACATTGAGCATACAGAGTAACACCATCATTTATTTTGACTTGAGTTTCTTTTTGTGGGTTGTTTAGAGCATCCTTTGACACATTAGCAGATGATTTGGTGTCAGGAGCAGCACCTTTCACATAATGATCCACTGTTAACATTATATTATATATATCATTTATTTATTTTAAGGATGCTGAGATGCTTAATTTGCTCATTCTATGTTTCATTGGTCAAAAGCTGCCATGTAAATCAAACAGTCTTGTTCAATAATCCATCAGCACTAAAAATCAAATGAACAATTTGATCACTTGCGCTTTTATTTATGTTTTCTGTTGCCCTCACTGATTTTGTCTCTGTGTGTATTTGTTAGATCGCCTGAGTCCTCCATTAGACATCCAACTGGAGACAGTCAACTGCACCGCCTTTAGTGTACGATGGAAGATGCCCCGGCGACACGTCAGCACCATCACCGGATACAAGGTAGTCACAGAGCATGTCTTTTACATTAAATAATAACACAGATATTTTAGTATTGTATGTATTATTTTTACATATTGTTTAATTTGGTCCAAAAGGGAGATGCTTGATACAATTTATATCAGGGTTTCCAGCAGTGATTTCATTGTGATGGCTTCCTTGCTGGGTACCACCATAGATATGGGTACCATCCACACATGTAAATGTGAATCACTACACAGAAAAACTGCTAAACCAAAAGGAAAATAAAACATTTAGCTTTACAAACAGCGGGCTTAAAATCCTGCCCTTCAAACTCCTTTTCAAAATGCATTGAAAGGTTTTCAACCTGGTAAACATAAAAAGAACCTCTCGGATATGTCATAAATCATTTTGCCTCTCTTTCTTCTAAGCCAATGCCCATTACCTCTGCAAGCCTTTCAGTTGGGGCCCCCATCTTTTATAAAGTGCCTGTCAAATACACTGTCCAGCAAGATGGCCTTGAGGGCTAGATTGATATTTCAACATTTCTTGTGTTTTAAAGGAACCCCTTCACTTTGGATGTATGCTTTTAAGGGGGCAATATAGCTATGAAAGATGTCACAAATATTTGTTTTAGCGTTTTGTCAATAGATGTTTTGCTCCGCTCTGTGCTTCGAGTACTAAAGTGTGATTTGTTTTCTTGGTAGAAACATATAGTAAATATATATTTTATGATATGCAAAGGCAGGTCAAGAGATTGTGTATAGTCGGTGCACTAATTGACAGGATGCTGAATAGAAAAAGGAGTACCACTTTTCTTTTTTTACACAGTCATTACTTCTAAGAGCCAATGTTCTCTTATACGTACATTTAAAAAAAATAAAAATCTTTTGAATGAGATATTATGCCCTACTAACTTCCTTCCTTCCTTCCTTCCTGCCTTCCTTCCTTCCTTTATTTTGTTTGTTTTGAGTCAACCATTACCAAAAGTGTGGATCAGTACGAGTGTTGGTGTGTGCTCTGCTTTTGACCATATGTCCGCACTAAGAGGATTAGCCAGCTACCTAGCTTCCCCAATGCTCTAAGATCAACGTATGTGTTCATTTAACCAATCACTTTGGAAATCATTGATGATCGGGTTTCCTCACAGTTTTTTCCCCATATCTATTAAGAAACCATGACTTCATACTGGAAGAGGTTAAACAAAAATGGTGCTTTAATCCAAAATAGCAAACATGATATTTATGAATGTCAAATCCAACACTGACAGAATAGGTTAGATTTGTTATGAAATAATATGAATCTGGACATTTTTCATATACAAATATAGCTTTGTATGCGTCTTTTTCGTTGACAATGTGTGTGGGTTTTTCAGGTTTTCTACACAGAGATGAGGAATGGTCGTCCGATGGATACAGGGTCTCTGATGGAGGTGCCTCTCAACTTGGACATGCTGACCACTGTGAGCACAATGACTTTAAACTTTAAAGAGCATCTTATCTTTAAATCAGTGGTGAACATGCTATAGAGCATGGGTGTCAAACTCAAATACACACTGGGCCAACATTTAAAAATGGGTACTAGTCGAGGGCCGGACTGGTTCAATGTTTATTGCAAAACTTATTGAAATGAACGTATTGCACATATTAAACCTGGAACTAACAAAGCTTAAATTATTGCCTATAAAAACAACATAAAATAATCAGTTGCATTCATTGCTTATGGCTCTATCAGAGTCATTTCTTATGATTACATTTTTCCACAGGCCAACAACAGCTTCAAAAAAACAATTTCCCTCAAAGAAAAAAACAAACATGCCCTGTTGTCGCAAGAAGAAAAGTGCAAAAGGAAACATCCATTGAAACTCAGTGTGCTGCTCTGTGATGCTAGTTCAAGCCAGATACTTGGCATCTCATCTTGGGTGCAAGTTCATCAATGTTTGGGGTCAGGCTCTGAGCTGAGGAAACCCTCAGGATTGAGTGAAGGTGTGCGTGCAATATACCGGCGGGCCAGACCTAATAGTAATTAAAAATTATCCTGCGGGCCGAAATTAAATCCGGGCCTTGAGTTTGACACATGTGCTATAGAGTATCCCAATTGTATTCACCACTCAACTTTGATCCATCTCTAACTTCCACTGTGGGAATTATCAGCTGTGGTAGCCAACAAATCTTTGCAGAGCTGCTTTATCATTGCATGAAGAAAACATGCTTCAAAAACACAAAACCCCTCCCCAGAAAAGATAATAAAAAACTCTTTAGCCAAAGCCTGACTCATTGTATCCCTCTCTAAGTCTCTCCTCTATGCCAAAGAGCTCCTTTTTCTTCCAAACAACTATAGAAAACACATGAATTATTCCCATAGTGACATGTTGCTGCATTATTGTGAACATGGACACTGATATATATTTAAAGTTGATCCCGCATTGTCCTGCTACTAGAACACCAATTGTGTGTTTATCTGCTGCTGAAAATATTTATGCGCAAATGCCCTGTTTTCTGTTTTATTGATATATAAAAAATTGCAGAGCCCAGTTATTTTGGAGAACTATTTGCTTTTTTATAAAATACAACTTTGTACTAACTAGACCATTACATTCCCCATGTTTCACATATCACTAACATCAAGTTGAATATTAGAATGTTTTGGACCTGCAATTACATCTGTCATAATATCTGCCGCACTGATACACTTAAACATTTAGGTAACCCTCTGCTCTTCTTTTCTCCAAAGGGCCAATTTGAAGGACAAGCAAGCTTTGTGAGTATTATTTTCTCTTTTATAACAAACTAAATTGGACTGGTTTATTATCAAGCTTGACATTTACAGCTGTATTTGAACTACTTTCCACTCGGAAAATCTCAAATATTAAATTATTTGTTATTTAGTCTTTCGTCCTCTTCCACCATCTTCCCCGAACTATCCTTGATGCGATCTTAATCCATATCTGTCTTTTTCTCTACTCTACCACTCTCACATTTGTAGGATGTGGAGATCAGTAATCTTAAAATGAACACTAAGTACAGATTGACAGTCGGAGCGTATGGTTGGGCAGGGGAAGGCCGACCCAGCATGCCTAGAGACATCAGCACTGCCACACATGGTAAGAATATGTCGTAGTGACTTCATTTTACAGCTGATTCTAATGTTCCTGCAATGGTGTATTGTTAATATCTTCTTCTGAATTCAATTTCTCTCTGTACAACTAGATAAGTGCATGCCCCCATCACCCCCCACTCAGCCTGTCGTCATGGCTGTATCTGACACTGAGCTGGCGTTGTCATGGCAGCAAGGAGAGAGCGAGGGAAGCGCACCTGTCCTTCACTTCCTGGTGGCCTACATCAGGTAAGTCGTTACAAAACTCAAAGAAACATGTAATGAAGCTTGATGTTTATAAAACAAGCCCATTTATTTCAAATCATATCACTCATTTATAGTCTTCAATGGTGGATATTGCTATTGAGATAGGCCAAACTGCACCTACTACTACGTTGTTAAATTGGTTGTTAAAATGACAGGTTAAATAATTAAATCACACATGTTAAAGTTTGAAACGTAACGTTGTGAAAAAGAAACACCCAGACATTGTTCGTACCACAAGATGCAAACTACTTGGTGTGAGTCCTGTGTTTTGTGTCTTATCGATAGCACAACTTTCACCCCTCATGGTGTTTTTAGTTTTTAATACTAAGTCAACTGACTTGGCCTTTGCTCCTGTCATAGATTTTATAGTGGCTACAGGTCGGTTTCATCTACTTGTATTCCTTCTTTTGGTCATCAACCGTCTGAATAGTTCATAAAACCAACTTTTTTTCAGAAGCAGGCACCTTCTAACCTACATCTATAAGATAACAAATATCTGATAATATTCTAAATGGGTGACCTGCCTCTTGCGACCTCACCATCAAAGTGTTGCTGCCAGAACTCACACTAACACACATTGGCAGGTTTATAGATTTGCAGATGCACTTAGTTACATTCAGGTTTCACACAAACACTAACCCCAACCCATATAGACACTGACGTGTCCAAGTCACAGAGGGAAAGAACGGCCTTAAGTAAAAAGCCTTGTATCATAACTGGCTGTGGGAGGAAAGGGAATAGGCTGACTGGTTTGATCTTCATCGTCATTCTCTTAATTGATAAGCCGTCTGTCTCTGGATAAAACTGAACGAAGACCACCATTCTGAGAGGTTATTTTGCAGAACAAATACTCTTAGGTATTTTCTACAACCATACAGATAGTACATAGTCATCATGCCAAGGTATCCAAGGATACTAAATGTAAAACATTTTCTAAGAAGATGGGTTTGGGTATGGATTAAACAAACTAGAAACAACATTTTTGTCCTTTGGGCTTTAGTTTCAAATCGTATAAGCAGAGCAAAAGCAAATAAGTGAATTGACAATATACAGAATACACAATGGCTACACGAAAATTTAAAAAAGCTTTTTTCCAAAAAGCTTTCTCTGTAAAGCTGCTGCACATTCAGCCTTCTTATTCAGACCATCTGCAGACACTCATCACTCGTCACATTACTACAACACAGAATACAAAGATCCTTTTAACACTGAATTTCGTGAGGCCTTTGCTGGTCTGCTTAATCTAATCACTTGTGTTTTGACATGAGGATCAGCTGGGACCCGAAAAATAAGGAATTTCATTTTCTGACCAGCCTCACACTCAAACAAAAGTACACACACAACACCACACACACACACACACACACACACACACACACACACACACACACACACACACACACACACACACACACACACACACACACACACACACACACACACACACACACACACACACACACACCGCACCACTGGAGGACCGCCACTGTCTAGACAAGTCTTCAGGCTAAAAATTCAAGGAAGTCGGATAATGATCCTCCTTGTCCTCTGTCTGATTGCCAGACCATAATGAAAGAAGAGAGATAAAATGTTTAAATGCCTCCGTAAGAAAAATACAAATAAACAGAAAACAGTTCTAAAGATATAAGACGAAACTAAGTTAAATCACAATAGTGTTGCCTTTTGCAGTAGAGAGTTAACTCCAGACTGCGTAAAGAGAGCGGGACAAAGACAGAGAGACAGAGGCAGAGAAACTGTCACTTACTGTGACAGCGTAGACATGAATCAGCGTCTGTGTTTGCATGCAGGCGCTTTTTCAATACAAAAGGGCCTTATCAGAGGCAAATATTTCTCCCCCTACTTCAAAAGAGGCCTTGCTGAAGAGAGACAGTGATTGGTGGTGAAGATGACTCTGTTCAACAGATAGCCGTGGCTCCAGGCGCAAAGAATCAGCACCAAATATGGCAGCTGGAGATGATAGGCAGAATAAATTAAGTTCAGGAGTTCATCATTTTGTTTTTTTGCTCTACTTTTCAAAACAATGCTCTGATTAAAGAAAAAATAAGAAAGCTTCTAAAGAGCCTTAAAAATAGTAATGTCTCTCTCTTTTGCGACTTTGAATTACTTAGATCTACAGTCTCTAGTTATTGTTATATTTGCAAACACTTATAGACTTTTTCAAGGAAAACAAAGATAAATATCAACATCGACATCGTCGTCGTCATCATCTTCATCATCATCATCATCATCATCCTCAATACAATCACTTTTAAGATGTTTTGAGAATTTTTGTCAAAAAATAATTATTTGTGAAATGTCATAAGGAAGTGTTTGTAATTGCAACATTTTTGATAAATTAATCCCAAATCATTTATTTTGTGTATCTTGTCGTTCACAGGCCAGAAATGGACACTGAGTGGACATATATCCGTGAGCCCATTGAGACTAACTCCATGGTTATGAAGGGGTTATTACCGGAAACAGAGTACCAGTTTGTCGTCAGGGCGACCAACATGCACGGAGTCAGCCCACCCAGCAACATCAACAACCCCGTGCGCACTCTCGGTAAGAAAAAATGTGATCTTTGAGCCAACGTGCTGTGACGGCCAGGAAAGCTCGCTCGTTAGTCTGCTTTCAACCACATTTCAAAGCAAATTGAACAATACACCCACACTGAACTAAACAGACTGTGGTTATTTTTTCACCAAAGCTATACAATGTTCAACCACTATGTAAAACCCCAGCATTACAGTGGAGAAGAATCTTTTCTTACTCACTGCGCTGGGAAGCAATGAAACTTGGAAATGATTTTAATACAAATAGATGCATTGATTATAGTGAGCGCCAACATGTAAATATGATCTTAATAACTTAATTCAGTATTGCTTTATTATATAGACAGTTTCTTACCTTTGCTCACTTACCAAATCCTAGTCTAGCTTTCTAAATGAAAACATTGAAGCTGGTAATTAAAGTAAATTATGTTAAAGTCTCATCACATATTATCCCACAGTGTAATATTCGGAAATCTTGCCATTTTAGATGCTTTTTCCAAATGTCTTTAGATGTTAAGATCTCCGGCTCAGGAAACCTTGGAATAAATAAAATATATTCTATGAATTTTGACACAGAAACACATTTTGCCTCCCTAAGTTTGGATTTGGGACAGCACCTGACAGCGTGAGAGTCTGGGATGATGGAGATCAACGGATTCATTTACATTATTATATTTGCTGTAGTCAGCTGCTGGTGATGGGGATGGGTGAGAGACGGTCAGCACAGATTGATATTAAAACACACACGCACATTCACACAGGTGTGTACTTCATATACACACACATACAAGCAATGTCCTAATGCTTTAGGGACCATGACATTCAAACAATGTACTTAAAGACGTGAAGGCATAATGTCATGCTCTGTGAGAGTGGATGCTTCTTCATGTCAGACTATTGGGAGTAAAGTCAAGAGGACTATTCATCAAATAAATCAAACAGCCATGTAGACACAATCACATTATCCAGACTTTTTTCTGTGACCTACAGACCTCACTGCTCACTCGCTGCATGTGGGCGGGCGGCTTGAGCGTCACACGCTATTAGCTGTCAACTGGTGTAAACTACTCTGATTAAATTAAGTGCCCTAAGTCCTGCTAGACTGCTCTGAGACACAGAGACAAAGCTACAAAGCCACACAGCAAGGGAGGTAATGATAGAAGGAACTTGTAAGGAATAATGTCAATGAAAGTTACATGAAGCCAAATCAGATAAGGCGGTTAGACAGACATACGGACAGACAACAACGAAGAGATGGAAAAGCGTGGTTCCTTAGCGGGGGATAAAAGCGGGTTACGCTCGATTCTCATCAGACAGGATTAAGGACGGGATGCCAGACCCCTTCCCTGCCAATGCACAGCTCTGATCAATGCACACACACACACACACACACACACACACACACACACACACACACACACACACACACACACACACACACACACACACCACACACACACACACACACACACACACACACACACACACACCACACACACACACACACACACACAGCACACACACACACACACACACACACACACACACACACACAATGCTCCGCAGCCTGATCGAACAGTGGGGGTGGGCTTGACTGACTGACATACTTTTCTTGTCGCTCTCTCTATGACAGTGTTTATGTGTGTGTGTTTAAGTGTGTGTGTGTGTGTGTGTTTATAGCAGTTTGAAACAGGGTATGGACTGAGGGGGATTGTTACACAACAGAAGATTAGTGGAGGGCTTTTTTGGGTGCCCCCCCCCCCCCTCCCTGTATGCCAGCAGTCAGTATTCAGGATTTAATGTTATTAGGCTGTGCTAATTGGCTCTTTAAATCTTGATATCCATTAAATAGTCAAGTTTCTTTGAGATCTGAGAATGTTAAACAGTTTATTTTGTTGTATAATTATGATGTGATTCAATCCATAACTACAAATTATATTTTAATTCCCTAACTTGCCACACACACACACACACACACACACACACACACACACACACACACACACACACACACACACACACACACACACACACACACACACACACACACACACACACACACACACACACACACACACACACACACACACACACACACACACACTTAATTTTCTTAACTGTTAAAACCTGTTTTAAACCCCGAGCCTGTTTTTCAGGTCTGGCTCGAAAATGACATTCCCAGAACAAATGACCATATCTTCCCTTCTAAAAGGGTTACATTAATAATCTTTTTTCTCAAAGCAAGGTTACACCTGTGAGTTGGATGTAGAAGTGTCAGAATCAATATAGATGTTTTTATTTTAAACTAAATTCAGATTGAACACAGTTCTTTGGGGCTTTGGGGCTTCACAGGTTGTCAATGTAAAAATTACATATTTTCTATTGTCCAACACCAAGTATATAAGATAAGATAGATTTTTCAGCCTTTTCAACATAATTAATATTTTCAGCAATACAGCATAAACATTTGGCAGCATATATAAATATAATTTAAAAAGGAAAAACACATGATAAACACACATTTTGTTGTCTGTTGTCTTTCTAAATAAATATTTGAATGAAGTAATAACAATTTAACATGTCTTTTATTTATCTTAACCTAAACCACACCAGCTAAATCTTTATAGGTTTATTAAGCAATAATATTTGTGCAGCTTCAGCTAGAGCTACTGACCAAAAAGGACCCAGGTGTCATGCTATGCTCACAGTACTCACTGTCTGCTTTTGTCTTTGTACCTTATGAGCAGCCGTTGTGTATCGAGGAGACACGTTTCAGTACGTGGTGCCGCGGCCTGGCTTCAGGCGAACAGGTAGACCTGCTGGGCCAGAAGCTGTTTCTACTATTCAATATCTGTGTCCCACCATCAGTGAAATGTTTTCATATTCCCCAGTGATCGTTTATCATTGGGAAACAGTCACCCATCCAGCCACATAGGAACCATGCATCTTCAATCTCTCCATGTGTGCAACTTTCATATGAATTTGCCATGTTGTTTGTTGTCAGGGCCATTTTTATTGTCTAACAGCTTACTTGTGTTTTATTATTCCACTAACTTAGTTTGACCCCTAAACCTGCAGTCATGGTTTATTTTATAATCAACAGTTATAAAGAAATGTAAAGAAGTATGTAATAAACATCATGTATCTTTATTGACATGAACAGGTGCTTCTGAAGTTGGCAGTGGGTATTACGGCCGTTACATCACAGACTCAGGAGACAAAGATGAAGATGGTTTTGACATTGATGACTCTGATTATGACATCTTTATTGAGGAGGTGGGTGATTGCATACTACAGCTTGACATGGATACCAATTTTAGGCACATCTATCATTATTAATCCTCTTATTTTTTCCTAGTTAAAGCCATTCCCAGGAATCAATAAAGACAACAGGAAGTCCCAGCTCCGTTCACGCCCTGATAGTCCATCTGGCCGTAACGTTGTTTATCGTATGAACACCATCGCTCCCCGCAACGTTACTGCTACGCCTGCTTCCTCCACCACCTCATCTATCTTCCCAGATTTCACAGATCTGGTTTTCTCATCCACCTCAGAGCCCAGGACCACCAGTTACACAAAAACCACGGCCCCACTTAGCACCACCAGGTAAGATTTAAAACCTTATTTTACCTTGATAATCGATTTTACTGAAGGGTTTACATTGATTATACTATTGATGTTTATCAGCAGCTGGAGGTCGTTATGGCCTCTCTTTTAAATAAATGATTTCCTTATGTTTCTTAATGTTTGAACAAAAAACAGGGGTATGAGGATGGTTTTCTTTTATCTCAGCAAAATCACAATTCTTATTGCAGATCCTCTTGCTCTTGGATTCCTAGATTGTCCCTTCTGGCTTTTTTATTTTCTCCAAAGATCCACCTACCGTTTTTTGTATACTCTTACACATGTGATAATAGATGGAGAATAGAGCAGTAACATGTCACACCAATTAAAGCTGCCATTCTGGTTGTGATGTACTGAATGTCATTACCTGCAGCAGAGTAAAAAAGGTATCACTCTTAGTTAAAACTTAGGAAAGAGCTGATAGATACATTATACAACTGCTTTTAAAATAGAAATATCATTATTTGCTAAACCACTGACTATACTGTAACATCACTAAACTTCTTTCTTTCTCTTTTGATTTTAGCAACCCTTTTCCCACCACCACTACCGCCCCAACATTGTCCCCCTGGAAAGGTGAGGTACCTCGTATGTACGAGCTGACCTGCGATGACACTGTGTGCCCCCCCGACAGCTTCTGTCTCAGCGATTTCGACAGCGGAGGCTCCCGCTGCCACTGTAACCTCGGACGGAGAGGGGACAACTGCTCTGAGGGTGAGGGAGGTGTAATTGAGTTCAAGCTTTAGTAAAAGTGTGGTGATGCTAAAGAGGCAACTATCAATTGTATAATACTTTCGTCTTTTATCCCTCCCAAAATAAACTTATGATGACTTTTTTTCCTCTTCAGTGGTATCCGTGAACTTTCCCAGGTTCCATGGCTTCTCTCACATGACCTTTGAACCCTTGAAGAACTCTTACCAGACCTTTCAGATCACTTTGGAGTTCAAGGTAAAGCACCATATCTTTTTTTGATTTGATTATGGTTTAGGGTGAACAGATCTTTAATCCAGTTTTTTCGGTGGTACAGGCCGACTCTGAGGATGGCTTGTTGTTATACTGTGGAGAGAATGAACACGCACGTGGAGACTTTACCTCTTTGGCTCTGGTGCGAGGCAAGCTGCACTACAGGTGAAGACAACTGTGACTCACTGAATGAAAGGAGTAGATTATTTTAGATAAAGTTTACAAGTCTGCTGGTTTTAAGAGACTGGATTGTTAAATATGTGATTTAAGGAAATCTGAGAATTTAATGAATGTAATTCTTCAAAAGCATTCAAGAAAAATATTTATTTGAACCATCTTAATGTGGTTGTTAGCATAACATTGATGACATTTGTAACACTGTATTCCCATTTGATTTAAGGGTGAAGCCATAAAGAAAATGGTGTGTTTAAATGTTCAATCTATAGACAATATAGCTGATAATAATATACAGTATATTTTGTATTTACAAATGGCAAATATAATTGTATAGAATCACTCATCCTTTGTGTAATGTCAGCATACTTTAGGTAACTGGACATTTTATCGTTTTCCCCTCAGGTTTAACTGTGGTACAGGAGCAGCTCAAATAATAAGTGAGAGTCGTATTGTGGTCGGTCAGTGGCACACAATCACTCTCTCCAGAGATGGCATGAGCGGCTGGCTGCGAATGGACAACGACAACCCATTATCTGGACGCTCAGAGGTAACAATAACACACATAATCACTTGCATATTTGTATTATTTTTACATAATATATGTGTTTGCATAAGACCTATTTATCAATTTATTAAAGTGCAGTACGGCTTCAAAAAGGGAAAAGCTTTTTGCAGTATAACTATTTTGATATTGTGGTTTGGATGAATTTTGTGTGGAACATTGCTGCCAAAGTGGTTTTACAGTAATGAAGCACATTTTGTTATCCTCACTCTTTGCTTTCAGGGCCAGTACACCAAGATCACTTTCCGTTCCCCGCTGTATGTGGGTGGATCCCCGAATGCTTATTGGCTGGTCAGGGCAACAGGTACAAATCGTGGCTTTCTGGGCTGCATTCAGAGTCTGACCGTGAACAACAAGGTGATAGACATTAGACCCTGGCCGCTGGGCAGGGCTCTGAGCGGAGCAGATATAGGTGAGGAGGCATACTACCAGCAGTATATGATTCTAACCCATATTACCCATAATGCACTGGTTTTCATCTTGGATATTGATGCTCAGACAAGTAGTTTAGGAGCAACTCTGGAGAGGGAAACAACTCATTTTGGACTCTGTACATAAGTAATGTAATGAGGTTAGAGGGCTCTATTTGAATATATATGGCAGTATTTCTTCATCGCCCAGTTTTTTCACTGTAAAGATTGACATGTTTTGATAGCAATTATTCTTCTGTTCAAGGTCCTGACAGTTCTAACCAAAAACAAAACAGGACAAACAAATATGTTAATATTCTTTTTTTTAAAAGAAGCTAAATGTTGTAAGTAGTCATCACCTAAGATAATAATGGTTAATGGTTGTGCACAATACCTAAGAGGATTTTGCGGAATACAATTGCTAAATACTACAATACTAATACTAAATGGGGGAAGAGCCTGAGCTATTAGTTGCAGCAAAAACTAAGTGCATCATAATAAATAGAACCCTAACCCTGTCTAAATCCCCCCCTTGCCCCCAGGTGAGTGCAGCGACAGTGTGTGTGACCTGGTCAGCTGTGCCAATGGTGGAGTTTGCTTTGCAAACCGTGCCGATGGCTTCATCTGTCTGTGCCCACTCGGCTTCAGGGGAGCACTTTGTGAAGAGAGTAAGTCAACTGTATTTCTCAAGCCTACTCAATGCGTTTGACTCATACCTAAAAACACACACTGTTATCAAGAGTCATATTTCTTTAAATCCCTTTGTGATAGCTGTCATAGATTGTCACAGAAACCTTTTAAAGTAATTACTGACCAGTTGAGTGCAATATAAAGGAACATTATTCGAGATGAGGATTATTATGTGTTATATAGAGGCAGGGGGATTGATTGCATGTGAGACTAGGTTTCAAACATTATATCCCCACTTTCTCTCCATTTGCTTTTCATTATTACATTATTATTACATGTCATTAGACGCTTTTATCCAAAGCGACTTACACACATTCAGTACTGTGGACAATCCCCACAGGAGCAATTTGGGGTGAAGTGTCTTGCCCAGGGACACAACGACCTGCTGACTGCAGTGGGATTCAAACTTGCTACCCCCTGATTCGAAGTCCAGCACACTACCCACTGAGCCACAGCCTCCCTCCCTTTTGTTCTTTTTGTTCTCATCAACTCCTTCTTCTTCCACCTCTTCATTCTTAATCATCTCTATGTGCTCACACCTCTTCTTCCCTCTTGGCCCAAATCATTTTTTGTCTTTCTATCCTTTTTATATATTTTCTTGTTTCCTCTCTCCACCCTTCAGGTTTCTCACTGTCCTCCCCTCTCTTCAATGAGACAGTGTTTTCGTATGCTGTCATCCCATGGCCCCAGTCCTTACAGAGTTATCTGTCCTTCATGGAGTTTGAGCTGACGTTTAGGCCGTCGTTGCCTGACGGGACGCTGCTGTACAGTGACGACGCAGGCAGCGGAGACTTCCTGGCTATCAACCTTGTGGACGGATATGTTGAGTTCAGATTTGACTGCGGCTCTGGAGGAGCTACTATAAGGTATTACATAGATTTATTCTTAAACTGTTCCCCGTCTGATTTACTTTCTCAGTATATTTTCAAACTAGATGACTGAAACTGTGTGTGCTACAGGAGTGACGAACGGATCAGTCTGGACAAATGGCATGAGCTGAGGGTGTCTCGCACGGCAAAGAGTGGCATCCTTCAGGTGGACAGCCAGAGGCCAATAGAAGGAATCACTGAGGTATTTTGTTTTTGGTTGAGGAAAGCTGCAGTATGTCATTCTTTTACTACAAGAGGGCAGAACAAACTCACACACTTCGAAAAGTGTGTTTGTACACTATTAGGTTGTGCGGGTATGGGTAAATAACATTGGACAAATTATAAATTCAGTTGATGCAAAGCAACATTGGTGTACCATTGGAGTCACCTGTTGAACGTCAGCCCAACATGTACACATACTATTTTTACATCTCATATGTTCTTTAATGTGTTCTTCTGTTTATTTGACAACAATTTAGCTTAAACCTTCAAATTGAAGGAAGGAAAATAACGTTTTTACAGTAGATTATGAAGACAAATCAAGGCAATACATTCGTAAACAGGACAAGATCTTTCTGTCGAATTCACAATTACATTTTCAACATTTTTTTTACCGTAACTCAAAATGGCATACATGTTTTTTTGTTTTAGGGGAAACATATATACAACGTTAATCTTAGTGTACATAATTGCTAAGAGGGCATAATTACATTAATTTATTTTGTAAATCACTAATTTATTTTTGTTCGATATCCTCTATAGGGAGCTTTCACCCAGATCAACTGCAGTTCACCTCTTTATATTGGCGGAGTGCCAGAATACGATAAAACCAAGAGGGCATCAGGTGTGATAAAGCCTTTCACTGGAATTATTCAGAAGGTAATTCAGTTCACATTTATGAACAATGTTGAAATGACTAAATGCTTTAAAGTTAACATTAAAGTCAAAACACTTTGTTCTTTCACATCACTAGACATCAAGTTTCTATTTCAGTGTGTAACCCTTTCTTGACCTCTCTCTCTTCCTCCATCTGGTCTCTCTCTGTTTCTTTCCTTTCCCTTCCCCAGCTGATACTTAATGATCGCACCATCCCAATAATAACTGGCTCAGCTGGTGGAGTTAATGTAGCAAATTCAGCTCACCCATGTGTGGAGAGTCCCTGCGCCAACGGAGGGTCCTGCAGGCCGAAGTGGGACGGTTATGAGTGTGACTGCCCCCTGGGGTATGACGGGAGGCACTGCCAGAAAGGTCAGTCGCATAGTTGCACAGTAAGCATAATAACAATTTTTTACAGAACTTGCTGTTTTAGCATGTGCCTTGAGTCTTCTTTAGTCTGTACCTTACATACTACGACTAGTGCAGCTATAAAATGGTGGCAGTCTAATGAAGTGAGAAGGTTTGCAGTTCAATTTTTCTTCTTAATCAGCTGTGAAGAAGTTAATGATTACTTTTTGTGTGTAATATTTTGATATAATTATGATGCATGATCCTTCCTCTCAGGGATTAATTGTGTGTTTTCTCTTTTAATGTAATGTCATATTTAATGATATATTGGAATACCTAATCCCTTAAGCCTATCTATGCTTTCTCTGTTTTTAATGCTTTCCCTGTACAGAATGTGGGAATTACTGTTTGAACAGTAAGTTTTTTTCAATGACTTAAAAATGCCATTAGAAACACCCTGCGCATCAATGAATCATAATCTATCATGGCCTCACTTAACTCATTGTCCTACATCTGTTTCCCCCTCGTACATTTCTCCTCCCAAAAATACCTTTTAGTCTTCTAGCTTAGTTTCATACATGCTGATGCTGCCACCTTTTGATGTTATAAAGTAAATACAATGTTTTCTCTGCCCAGCTGTGACTGAAGCCATTGAAATCCCACAGTTCATTGGCCGAAGTTACCTGACATATGACAACAGAGATATCCTGAAAAGGTGGGTTGTGAAGTGACTGTGAAGGGCTGCAAAATGTTTTGTGATATAGATATACTTTTAAGGTTCTTGTAATGATGTTCGTTATACTATCTGCACAGTTCTGGTTTTAATCTCTTTTGCTGGTAACTTTGTCTGTATTTTTTAGGTTGTCTGGTTCTAGGACCAACCTTTTCATGCGTTTTAAGAGCACAGCCAACGACGGCCTGTTGTTGTGGAGAGGAGACAGTCCCATGAGAGCCAACAGTGACTTCCTGTCTATGGGGCTTCAGGATGGGGGACTAATCTTCAGGTATTTGTTGTGTATGTGTTTGTAAAATTTGACCTTTTTAGAGAGGTTCAGCACAAAAAAAAACACCTCTGGGGTCATTTGGGTGTATTTGGGTATATTTGCCGTTTCTCTGGAACCCATTGGTCGATTTTGGTGATTGACATCTCGTTTGAACCGTTAGACCCAATAGAATCGAAGGGGAAGTTCCTATATCCACCTACACGTTAACATTGAGGAGTGAGAGTAATGCGCACGCAGTTTGCCCAAACCGAAAGCTATGTAAAGCTCTGAAAACTGAAAACTGAAAACTAGGCTTATTACTGATGGATTATCAGTAATCATTTGAAAGTGACACAGACACATTGGAGTCACCTATGGATTAACCTTCAGCAGCGTTTTTATTGTTTTAATGCCATTGAACACAACTTTTGATCAGAAAAACAGCAAAGGTAAGACTATTTGCCGTTTTTGCTCGCTAAAGCTACGTCGTGTGTTGTCTGGGTTTGCCTGAGCTGCCGTGAGTTTTGCGGTCGCACAGTGATGATATTTATACCTCTAGAATCTGTGGAATATCAGCTTTAATCTGATATCTTGTCTGTGCAGATCCGATAAGTAATAAAGTATTTCTACCGTGAGTTCTGTGCTAAATGCGTTAGCATCTTTTTGCTCAAGGCTCATTTAGACGCTTCTTGTGAGACTTGTGTTTTGTTTCGGTACAATTTTTTCGTATCTTCAGTTAGCTGAGTTTCTTCCCGTTAAGTGGGTATGACACATTAATAGGTTGTTAAATGGTAAGAAACCCTGAGACACAGTTTCGTGAAAAAAAAGCCTGCAGCCCCTGCTAATAATAATGAGCAACTTCCATTAAAGAAAGGTCCTTTTACTGTACATCCTATTATTTGTATGGATCTGGGTACATCCCCACTGTGTACTCTTGTAACTCCTTGTATGTGTTTCCATGTTGTTCTAGTTATAACCTGGGCAGTGGTTCGGTTAATATCGCTGTCAATGGGACCTTCACAGATGGAAAGTGGCACAGAGTCAAAGCAGTGAGGTAAGGTCTAAATACATATAAAATAAAAGGTGCACCTTTCACACCAACGCGTTTTCAGGGCCGGCTCGGAGCTAGAACCTGAAAAGTACCGGTTTTTCCTCTTCACACCGCAGCGGCGCCGCCTCTTAGCTCCGGAGTCCGGTTAGTTTCCAGCTCCAAAAAATGGTCAGTCTAGAAGCAAGATTCCGTAGCTAAGAGGCGGCGCTGCTTATGTCTCTCTACTACCTCATTCACGCCAACGCAACTCCGGTTCAAGCTCCGTGCTAGAGCTTTTCAGGTTCAGAACCGGTTCTTCGGTTTAGCTCCGGCTCTTTTCACACTGCCCAGAGTCCGACTGGTGCTGCGTCATTGCGTCATCGTTTGCGTCATGACTAACCGTTTGTGTGCCTGCTTCATAAAGCCAAACCACGCGGAAACCCCTCACAGCTGACACCGACAACAACAACAATGACCGATTGTGCTCCAGCTTCCTCTGTACCTCTTCGGAAGACCAGATTCCCAGTAGGTAGCTGGTCTCTTCAGTGGACCACTGCTGCTTGTTAAGTTTCTCCATCGTTGTGTACAAACTGGATAAAACGCAGGCTTTTTGTTGTTGTTCAGGAGTTGATCTGTCTCTGCCTCTGCCCCCGCCTCGACGTAAGCGTGACGTATGCAGTGCTTTTGCTCTAGCCGGACAATTTTTTGGAGCTTGAAACAAACCAGATTCCAGAGCTAAGAGGCTGCTCCGCTGCGGTGTGAACAGGAAAACCCGGTGCTTTTCAAGATCCAGCTTCGAACCGGCCCTGAAACACCGTTGGTGTGAATGAGGTATACGTTGAGGCGGGGGCAGGGGCATGGGCGGGATCAAACTCCTGAACAACAACAAAATGCCCGCCATTTATTCAGTTTGTACACAACGATGGAAAACCTCAAACTTAATAAGCAAGTAAAGTCGTCCCTCGTAAAGTCGTTCCTTGTAAAGTCGTCCCATGCCTTCCATTTCGTTTCGTAAGAGCATAACCAAAGCGAACAGCGCTTCAATACAATCGGCCATTGTTGTTGTTGTCGATGTGAGGGATTTCTGTGCGGTTTGGCTTTTATGAAGCAGGCACGCAAACGGTTACGTCATGACGCAAACGATGACGCGATGACGCAGCACCAGTCGGACTCTGGGCGGTGTGAAAAGAGCCGGAGCTAAACCGAAGAACTGGTTCTGAACCTGAAAAGATCTAGCACGGAGCTTGAACCGGAGTTGCGTTGGTGTGAATGAGGTATGTGTGGTGTGAACAAAGCGGGAGCAGAAAAGGGAAACCGGAGCTGAACCAGAAAAGCTCTAGCACGGAGCTAGAACGGGAAAAGCGCTGGTGTGAAAGCCGCATTATATAGATGTTCACTAAAGAGATCTCTTGCTATATTTTTGACTTAACTTGACAACTCAGACAATGAAGATGCACCAAGGTTGTTCTTTGTCCACTTGGGGGCAGCAGAACATTCTGACAAATCACCTTTAAAGTTGATTTATATGCGATGTGTTATCCCCATACAAGCAACTCCCTACTCATAATACATTGTACTTTGATTGTTGATATTATTTAGATGGATTATTTTAGTTTTAAGGAGAGGTATTTGGTAAACCTGCTATTCTTTCCAGTGCATGACATTCAGAAACAGGTCAACTTTCAAACCATGTGGAAAATGAAAAAACGAATACAAGGACAAAGATAAACTTTAAAGACATTTTTAATTACTTGGGTTTACCTTCCCAATACGTTTTCAGAGATGGCCCGTCAGGGAAGCTGACAGTTGATGACTATGGAGCAAAAACAGGACGGTCACCCGGAAAGATGAGACAACTCAATATCAACGGCCCCCTCTATGTTGGTAGGTGGTGCTGACAACTGATCATCTCAAAAAGCTTTATATCTACTGTAGACAATAATTTTAATTTCTTTTTTTCACCCTGAAGGTGGCATGAAAGAGATAGCCCTTCACACAAACAGACAGTACATTGGAGGCTTGGTGGGCTGCGTGTCCCACTTCATACTCTCCACTGATTATCACTTAGCTCTGGTGGAGGACGCTGCTGACGGCAAGAACATCAACACCTGCTCCAACTAAAATAAATCGCTTCAATACAAGAAGGTCTGTTTTCAGCTATGTTTTTCAACTGGAATGAACAACTCGACCAGTTGAAAACTGAAAGAATAAAGTACATTTTGCTCTGCCAATTCTAGGCTGACATTGTATAGACTGGAAGTGGGAAAAGACTAACAACATTGTTACTTCAAGTCACAAGATGATTTAAGTGGCAAGGTTTCCAAACCAACTCTAACCTGCCAAGTTTTATGTTTTATTTTCATGTAACAACTTGTTGATGAATTGCTCTGAAAAACCGTTTGGACATATGGCAACAGCAAACGACCAAAGGATATTACAAAGCACAAGTTCTCTGTGAAAGGAGATACAAGCTTAAAGTTATGGGTAATGGAGGTCTTTGAAGGAATTTTTTTCCAAATCGTATATTTATTTTTTCTAATGTTAATCCTGATTTGATTGCTGGAAGAACTGAGTGATTCGAAGGATCGAGAGTCATCACAACTTTTTCATGAACCTGACCCACAGCAGCTAGCAGAGATAAACTTGTTTGTAGAGGATTTAGGTTTTGACCCTAGAGCACTTCTTGTTTGTTTTTGTGGAATTGTGAGGCGTGTTCTTGTTGGTGACGTATTATCAGTCTGTAGACAAATGTTTTTTTGAAAGTCTGATTAAAGGTTGGTAGTTTTAAGGGACGTAGATGTAAGCTGCACATAATATTTAACCTTTATAAACTCCTCTTTTAGTTTACATGCTCCTTTATTTGGAACAATCAGATACTGGTCACATGAAAGTCATGTTGACACGGTGAAGCAGCCAAAATGCTGGTGGTATTGTGCGTGACCATATTTGACTATCATCTGACACAAACCAAATCCCTATGGACTTCAGCCTGCAAATTGAGCTTCTTTCACAACAGAGAAGAAATTGATTATTTCTCTTAGTTAAGCACTTTAAGTGCAAGATGATACATTTAGTGCTTTCTCATGCTTAAGCCTGCCTATTTGAATTACTCTCGCTTAACAAACAACAAAACCAATGTTATAGTTATAACAGGAGTTTGCATCTTGGATTTGTTTTGAGAAAATAAAATGTCTAGTTATGGTGACATTTTCGTTTTGAAGTCTGAAGGGATCTAAATTAAGCAAATCCACACCTGTGTAACGTGAATAAACATACGTTACGTGATTTACCACTGGGTAATCAGAGGGGTTGACCATCAGCTGTACACAACGTAGCACATATTGACTGTTGAACCATGTGTGTAAAATAGCTGTGTACCATAGACTGTAGGAAAATGTCGGTGTAGCATCTGTGATGTCAGCATATGTGTCAGTTAGTGAAGCCAGATAATCTACATGTGTGCATGGGAACTGACCTGGGTAGAGCTGGAGTGGGACGAGCAAGCAGGAACCATCACGGCTGAGTGTGCTCATCCCAAAGCTGACTGCTAAATCAAGCCTTAAAACTGTATCTCCGTTAAGATCCCCTAAAAATAAAAGAATCATTTACAGTACTAAAAAAGTGTATAGATCACCATTTGTTATATGATGAGAAGTTGATTGTAGGCGAGTATAAAGGAGTATACCTTTCCATTACATTTTTGCAACCATGAAATAAACTAGGGAAGATAAAATAAGATTTGAATGGATACACCACCATCTTTTTTTAAATTATTAACAAGAAATGTTCCCTGTATTTGTATTTGGTACACTGTGACAATTGCCTGTCTAAAACTAGAGGCTGTGATAAATGCTAACCAAATTAAATAACTGAATAGCTGATTCAATAACACATTGTCATGGTTTGTAATGAATGGTCGTGCTCTCTCGATTTATCTGGGAAGTGGAAGTCAAAATGTCCAAACAACATTTGTTATGGATTGAATAAAGCATTATGAACAAGATTTCTGTTTAATATGGTAAACTATTCTCAAAGAAACCAACATCTTTTTGTTACAGTTTTTCAACTAAAAGGCTGTTCATGCCTCTTACTGACAAACAGTATCTCACTTGCTGCACTAACTGAGGTTTGTTTCACACGCAAGAACAAGTTCTTTAAAAGATCTCCAGGAATCGACAAAAGGAAACATTATAATATAAAATATACTATGTTGTCATCCATCTATATTCAGGGAAATATCGTGAATCGATATAAATATTATTCCAGCACATCATTAGTGGTCCCCATGTCAACAACTGTCAACATTTTTTTTATAAAGGAGAGATTATTTAACAAATGACAAATCCCTGTTGGAAGCAAGAAGAAATTCAAGATCTTAAAAAACACGAATTAAGCAAAGGTTGACCCTGTGTTGACTCTTGTGATGAAAGTGAATATCAAGTACATGAGAAAAGGAGAAAACATTTTATAACCTGGCACTGTGATTCACAGAGGCAGAAGATTGTCAATGTTTGTATGAACAATGTATATACCACACAATAACTACCCGGTGATAACTCACACAGCACTGGATACAAGAGAATGTATGTACAGTTGTGTAAATGAAAAATTGTTCAACCCCGATAAACAAAGAAACACGCATTTCAGGAGAGCAATGTTCTGCACATAGGAAAACACACATTGAATTCTTGTTTCTTTCCTTGCTTCAATTGTATTTCCCCCTTGTCATTATTGCCCTTTCCTGGAGGTCCTTTCAATCACAACTAAGCTTACAAGATTTGAC
Organism: Gymnodraco acuticeps; assembly: GCF_902827175.1. Taxonomy (NCBI): domain Eukaryota; kingdom Metazoa; phylum Chordata; class Actinopteri; order Perciformes; family Bathydraconidae; genus Gymnodraco; species Gymnodraco acuticeps. Next base: position 4,247,200 of record NW_022990947.1, read on the forward strand.
ATTACATTTCAGAACATGCTGGTGGTTTTGTAACATCTAGGTTGCTACAATATATTTCTACCGTGCTGTTGAAAATAGGGCAGTCTGATGGACTTTTGTCATACAGCAATACAACTATCTATAAAGTATTCAGTTGGTCATTGCTATGCTTAAATCCAGCACATAGCTTCGTCATATGTAAGCATGTCACTGGTTAATATTGTCATTTGATGCAAGCTGCTAAAAGCTAAAAAGATACATTGTCTTGGTACATCGTACCATCTCCGTTGCTCATTGCTGGACATGACATGACACATTTTGTTCAGGACTGAGCATCTTTCAGAGGAATTTTACATTGAATTTGATTGATTTTGTTCCCGCAGGTGTTCTGTTCCATCACCTCAACACACGCAGTAACTTGTGTACACACACACACGCGCACGCACACACACACACACACACACCCACACGCACGCACGCACGCACGCACGCACACACACACACGCACACACACACACACACACACACACACCACACACACACACACACACACACACACACACACACACCACACACACACACACACACACACACACACACACACACACACACACACACACACACACACACACACACACACACACACACACACACACACAGACAGAGCGCACTCCAGCTCTACATTATCTACAGTACGCCTAGCACCCAGAGTTCACACTCAAATGAACTGAGAGCAGGGGGGACTAATGAATTGAGCTTTTCATTGAAGTGAAACCATTTAGTTATTGAGGTCATCCGCTTCTTATCGCAGTTTAGAGTTAAAGGTCACCCCTGAGAGATTCACTATAAACCTGCCACATTCAATTCACTTGTGATAACTATCCAGTCTGATAACTAGTGGTTTATGTTTGGTTTTATCTAAGCATTCAGTACGTTCTTCTTTGAATGAAAACTGATAGCAGTACAGTTACCTAACCTGTACCCTAACTCTAATCCTTTTTCTCACTCTGATCATTGACTTGAATAACACATTGTGTTACATACACCAGGACCCTGTAACCTCATCCTGCTCCACTTGCAGCTTATAGTATATTTAATGGATTGACTCACCCAGAAAAAATACATTGTTCCCCTTACAGTCTATTCGTTTGTAGAGGTTATGTTCAGTTTATGCTTTATAGTACCTCCAGGTTGTCAGCAATCAAAACCAACCCTTTAAATAAAACCCTTTCCGATTCTGAACACCAAAACTATTTTAGGCAAAACAGCTATATAAACGAACTAACTCAGAAAGCACTTTAAGAGCCTCATCAATAGATATAGCCAGATTAGAAAAAAACAGGCTTCAAAAATCGTGATTGAAATGGAAATGGAGGGTTTACATAAATCTACGTTTAATCTTCGCAGCACTGCACACACAGTCAACTTACATGTAGCATCTGCATTTAAAGCAGTGGACAACTATTATTTACACTACACTTTGGCAGCAGTGTGAGGGTCCTGTGCCTTGCTCAAGGACACCAATTTTAGATACTTTGCTTTTTTGTGTGCATGAAAAAGTTGATGAACAAAGATGTGATAATGTGAGAATCAGTCTGGAACAGGAAATGTAAACACATCAATTAGTACATAAATGGAATATTTAATGCACTGAGTTGTTTCGCCCAGTCTGAGAGCCTGGAAGAGAGGATGGAAATAAGAGGAAAAGTCTCTTGACCATTGTCTATGTGCACAATTCAGTCTTTTCTCACATTAGCCTTAAAGAACTGTGTTACCAAATAAGGTTATGTTCTGTTGGATCTCTATTCCCCCATGTTCAATAGCACAAACGTTATTTATGGGAAGAGGGGAAGACAGTTTTCAGTCTTGCCAAATAGGGATTTGAGTTAGTTTATTGGTCTCCACTTATTCTGATTTATAGTGTAGAATCACAAATGGAGGAGGCAAAGAAGGAAAGATATGCACAAAGCAGATTATCAATATTCCTTAAATGTAATTTATAATTCATCGGTTACCTACTTATTCTCTTGCTGGATATTCATTTTCAAGACATTTTTTCTAAGTTACAAACAAATCAAGGCAACACTTCTTCAGAATGATCCTCACATTGCCCATAAGGACTTTTACTACAGGATATGGATTGATGTTGAAAACAGAACACATTGTGCCATGACTCTGCAGAGCATTGGGGATTTAATCAGTAAGCATGTGACCAATTAATGATTCACAATTCAGCTGGAACAAAACCTTATCTGACCAGAGTACATGTCATAATGCTCCTCAAAAGATTATATTTTAAAATCACATTTCCCCTGATAAATGTTGAAAGGGTACAGTCCATCCTCTTGGGGAAATGTACATTTAAACAGGTGAAAGCCATTGAGAACATGTCACGGTGGAGTTCTCTGCTCATGCTCATTCTCCGCTTCTTCCTCTTAGTGGCAGGTTCACACCGGTTGATCCTTTTTATGTAAAATAAATCATGCATATATTCTGCAGACAGAACGTGTGAAATGCTCTGTGATATTAATCAAAAGTGAAGAGAGATTCAGTCGTTTTTCATGTCTTTATTTTTGTTTCATTATTCACCAAATCCTTTTTGATAAACGGAAGATTACAAAGTTAATGACACTAAACAATTCTCTCACAAATGAAAAACTAATCCTTTAAGAACAAAGAAAAGGAATTTTTGTACAGATTTAGAGGCTTGGTATATGTTTACATAAAATAGAAACTGCAGAATAAATATAGGCATATGTGAACTTAAAAAATATATTTTTGACCAAGAAAAACCAGTCCATTGCACTTTAATGATAAAGATTGCTTTACAGGGTCTTGTCAGTTAGTATTGCATCCAGCCGGTTTCTATGTTGGCTGACAGTGAAGACAATGAGGAACAGGTTGAAACGAACCAATTACCCTTCTAGTCCATGTTATTTATGCTTAACACTTCAGCTTTACTCATACAGTGTAGAAACACTTGTTTTGCTATTATAGAAAACAGTTCCCCATCTTGTGTGGGGAATAATGTGCCTGAGTGCAAACCCACTCAAATGCTCAACATCCAGTTTTGTCAAGGCAGGGCTTACACATTAAGTAATCCCTTTCACGACACGTGTGGTGCCCCTACAGTGATAATATAATTCAGTAAGAGTGTTTTAAATCCACGGTCATTATGTAGTGCAAATGGATCAATCAGACAAATTCAAGTGGTTTTCTTCCAAAGTGTTTTAACTAAAGGTAAAATAGAAGGTCTTTGTGTTTCTCCTGACAGTAGGTCAACATATTCTCTAGTGAGTGACACAACGACGTAACATGTATGTCATGATGAATAATCCCTGGAATAAATATGCATTCATAACACTTTGAGTGACTTGGACGATGGTATAATTGCCAAGGACTTTAGATTTCATGAAAAACCTTTAAATGTAAGACTGTGGTGTTAAATAGTATATGCGTAATGTGCTTTTCTTAAAAAATGTCCTTTGATTATGAGAAAAAAAAATGAAACCATTTAGTTTTCTCTGGAGAATAATCAAGCTTTGTTTCAAATCACGAGAGCATTCACGTAAGAAGCACATTACATGGTTGAAAAAGGAATTGCTGAAGAAAATTAGAATGTTCTGCTTGTGTGACTCAGCATCAGTACTTCATATTAGTCCATCTCTTGGCTCACATTGTGCGTTTCATCCTCATCATATATACTGCTATTTTAGAATTGTAGCTCATTCAGCCTGATGGAGCTGTCATTGCCTGGGTTAGTTATGCTTCAGATGCTCTGTTTGGCTACTGGATATCCCAATGGGGCTCCTATTGGCGCCTGTGAAGACATGACGCCTCGCCACACTGGTGTTCTGCCGCAGCCGTCCCCAGCGCCTTACACTCTGCTGGTCAACACTGGGACCTTTCAGCCGGGCAAGGCCATTACTGGTAAGATATCTATGATCCCTCTTAGAAATAAGAAGAAAAACCTCACATAAACATTACAAACTATTAATAATCCAGACAGAAAGCTGTGAGTCATGGAGGAGAACATTTATAAAGAAATTGCTATTTTTTTTACAGATGATAAGGGATTTATTTTTCAAGTGGGGAGAGCAAGAACAACTTTTATTGGAGCTTTGTTACAAAAGCTTTGTTTGTGTTAATCTTGGACAAGGAACACACTTCTTTCAAGAACTCAAATCTGTGTTCACGCGGTGATTCAAATTCTTACAGAGCAACCAAGGGATACTATTGTTTGAGCCATTATAAAGCTGATGTGAGAAAAATGTTTGAACAAAGGGACTGTTTATGTGTATGCGTCTGTTATGTCAGGCAACAAATTATTGGTATTTGATGGAAGTCACAAACAAACTTGGATAAGGTTATTTTACTCATACCCACTTAATTGTGTTGAGTATTATTAGAAACTATCATTCTGGTTGGAAGTAATTTCCTTTGATTCTTTTCAAACAAGCTATTTGTTGTAGTTTACCAGCATACCGAAAGAAGCAAGGGAAAGGGAGACTGAGAACACTTTAATATCTGTGAACTTATTGTCAGACATTATTTCAGTATTAAACAACCTAAAGCATATGGCATTTCCCTCTCATATCGTGCAGCATTGTGAACTTCTTACTCCTCTGCTGGTTTGCAAGTAATTTTGGTTTACTGGATACATCAATAAATGAGGAATATATCCTGTTCATCTGTTTTCATTCCATACTTTTATAAAGCAAGTGAAAATGAAGAGTACATATAAATATTACTCTATATATCGGCTCAGCTGTATCTGTGTACTCCTGCAGTGACTATCAGTGGACCAGAGTATCGTGGTGTGCTTCTGGAAGCTCGGACAGACGGCAGCACTAATGCTCTGGGGAGCTGGCAGCACCCTGCTCCAGACACAAAGTTTCTTCAGGCGAGTTTCATAGCTAAACTCTCAAACCATCCGACACAGAGGAAATAGGAGAGATCTCTTTGCTAAATCCAGTCTTGTAGAAAATATATTGTTTTACATTCTTATGTCTGAGAGATTTCATGATGTGATTTTGTGTTTTATATTAACAGTGCACAGGGAATCCACAAGGTGCTATTACTCATGCAAACACCAACCTGAAGAGCGAATCCACTGCATACAGCTGGATGCCTCCTGACTCTACGAGCCCTGTCTACTTCATGTAAAACAAACACATTTTTCCTCAGATTTTTCAATCACAAAAACAAAACACTTCTGCTCTCATACTCTGTGTTTCTTCAGGGCCACAGTAGCTCAGCAGCGCGCAGTCTTCTGGGTAAATGTGAGGTCCGCCGCTCTGAAAAGAGGTAGGTAGAGCAGGCGGAAACATCAGAAATAAATTCAAAGAGAAAAACTGTAGTGATGATTTGCCCTTATCTTCTGCTTCTCAGGGAAACCAGAAAGTCTGGGATTGGCTACAGAAGCAAATGCAGGAATGGCTAAAGAAAAACCTGTGCTTCTCCTCGGGATATGTTTCCTGATGATACTGGTGCTGGCGTGAACATCATGGGAAAATAACATGTTTTCCTGCAATCTATTGGGCTCTGTATAATGCTTTGAATTAATCACAAAATTGTTTTTGACTATCTCCCTTTAAAAATACACACTTTTGCAGACATTATATCATTAACTCAAGCCACAAGCATGAACACAAAATAATTTTCCTCGCCATAGACATCATTTATAGATGTTTATTTTGTGTCATGCAGTCATGTCCACACCTTTTATGGTGTGTGTTCAGTCCTATTTAATACATAATAAAACACGTGGACTTCTGCAAAGAGAGGAAATGGGGCACCTTTAGAGACATTAACTGACATTTAAAACATTTCAACTAAATGCATTCAAGTTTTTATAAAGAAATGTATGATTACATAAGAAAAGGTCAGTCATTCTGGTGCGTCATCCCTCTGGCTTTTTTGAAATATATACTCTACTACAGAACAATGATATTGTTTAACAACAAGCACGTCACACTCTTGCTCTCATATATATGTGCATGATTTACACGGTAAACCCCTGCATGATTAAAGACTTGCCCTGTATGTTAAGTTTAGTAAATGGGTTATCAACCTTAATTTTTTTCACCAGACTTTTCTCTGTATTGTATGTCTCTCTGATGATAAAAAAGATCCATCACTTCACATATTAAAAGAAAAACTCATCAAATTAATGTTATCCCTTTAATTTCAGAGAGAGAAAGAAATGGATTGATAGATAGAGGTTGGTTGTTATTGACAGCAATTCATTCCACTTATCGAAGAGCGTGTTATGATGGTGATGGACTTTTATTAATCCCTCATGGGGAAATTGTTTCTCTGCATTTGACCCATCCTAGTGTTAGGAGCAGTGTACTGCCATTTTGAACGGCGCCCGGGGAGCGGTGCCTTGCTCAGGGACACCTCGGTAGCACTTGGTCTTGCCGGGACTTGAACTGGTGACCTTCCAGTTGCCAAGCCAAGTCCCTATCAACTTCGCCACCACCACCGCCCCTATGAACTGCTTATTCCACATCGTTTGATCTATAACCTAGATTCCCTGTATGTTGATGAACAAAAACCTAGGCAGATAGTAAAGAGGCTTAAGGCATGCATTACATGTGAGATTTAAAGCTCAATATTCATCATGTCCTGCTTGACTCACATTTTTCAGCTCCACATGCTGCAGCACCTCCTGACAGCTGTGCCATAACCAGAGGAGCAGGTGCAAAGTCTACTTTACTTAAACAGGCGAAGGATTCAAATGTTATATATATATCGCCCACAATTCAAATAAACAGCAAAAAAACACATGTGAATGTTGAGGATCTTTCCATTTGATAAATTCTATCTAATATTTATACATCTTTCGAAAGATTCATATAATTATCTTGAGCAGTGAGACAGCAAACATGACAGAAATACATGCATGATAAAGTTGAATTGCAAAAGGTTTAACCGCTCAAGTCAGATCAGAAGAATGATCATCAGCAGAAATCATTTAGCTTTATATTTCTACTCCACTCCAATATCAGAAATATTGAAACATTTAACCTCACTACATTTTTTCTGTCGATTTAAGAGACTTTGACAAATCAGATTGATATTACAAAAAACAACAAATAAGTTCTCACGTATAATTTAGCTTACTAAAGCTAAAGCTTACTTACTTTAGCTTACAATTTAGCTCGTAAATCAATTAAGCTCCTCCTCTGCCAGCGACTGTGGCTCAGAGAGGGTTGTGTGTGTGTGTGTGTGTGCGTGTGTGTGTTTGTGCATGTGTGTGTGTGCATGTGTGTGCGTATGTGAATGACTGTATGTATCAGTGTATGACTGTGTGTGCGAATGGTTTAATGTTGGCATTTTTTAAAGCGCTTTGAGGGCTTGGAAGACTTCGAAGGCGCTGTATAAATGCCAAGTCCAACATTCAACACATTAATGCATCACTATTTCTAATTCAATTATATAATAGTATTATATAATTGAAATATAATTGAAAAAACGGTATTATACCGTTTTTTACCGTTTTGAAAAATGTGTACTTTTTTGTACATTGTGATGCTAATACTTTTGTTCTCTGCTTAGATACAATTTTATATGGAGGGCTTTTACTTGAAACAGAGCATTTCGTCACTCTGTCTACATGTCCATGTCAGGGGATGGGCCAAGTAACATGTTATTGGAAGTTGTTGCCTCTGCAGAGAACTTTATAAAAGTATAAATCTACTGCACTGATTTAATACCTGATAATCATGCTGGTGCTTTGTCTATAAATGGGGCGAAGCCTGCGAGCTAGTTCAGGCAGTCAACTCGAGCACTTATGCTGCATTCATAGTACATAAGGCCCCTTGCCACTCTACAACCAACCAAACAGTGTCTCCTTAATATGCCGCTCTATTTAACCTGCTAGATATCTCTCCATGCATTGCTTGCTGCTGCTATTGCTGCAGCTACCTCTACGTCGCTGCTGCTTGCTGCCCCACCACCACCCCAGCTTCCACCCCAGCTTCCACCTGTAGGCTTGGGGGTTAGTTATTTAATCATCACTCATCGTGCTATGTATATCTATGGAGTGATGATGCCCGAGCCTATAGTCGCCAAACTCAACTATATGCTGCTTCTAATAAATATGTTAAAGAAACACGTGAGTTGTCTGACTGAACTGATATGCCTCTATGTAGTGAAGTATTGATCTCCAGCTGACTTATGTGCCCGAGGTTGCAATTTTAGTCACAGCGCCAGTACCACTCAATAATATATTTTCCACTGCAGGTCAAATGCCAGCTAGAACAGGGGATTCAAACCCAGGATTTAAGCACCAACACAACCAGCTGGTTCAATAGTCATTGACTCATGGACATGTGGAACACCGACCTCCTTTGTTCAAGTCAAAGTTTATGAATCCCACACCACTGATGTGTTTTTCCATAGAGACAAGGTCATTCATCCAGATGGTGTGTTGGGGTAAACAGAGAGGATGATAGTTGGAGATCTGAGATGAGAGACGTGGGCATGCCGTATAACCGGACAAACTACAGTTGAATATCTGAGTAAAGGAAAACACATCAGAAAACCTTTTACCCCAGTCAATAAAAACATGGAAAAGACAAAAATCAAAGCTTTCCAATTGGAAAGCAGGCAATACATCTCAAAGGATATTTACTATACTTTTCAAATGTTGCTTTCCATTCTGAAAAAGTATAACAAGTACAACAGCTGTCAACAGTTTGTTATGTCCTCTTCAACAGGCCTACTATTTCCACAAAAAAACTAAATATGATCAGATGCTATTGACCTTTAAATTGTGTCATCTTAAGTCAAAGCATGTTGTGTTGAACGCTATTTTTAATTAAGAAATGTACACATCAATGAAATCTCTTGTAAATGTTTTTAAATATTACATTTAAAGCAACCTAATTTCTCATTTGTCCAATTTGCTTTTCAAGTAAAATTTGACTCGTGCCGTCATCTCGTGCAGACAGAGTTGGATGAGGAGGAGGACTTGCCCCTTTTTCCCTCTGTAACTCACGTGTGTTGCACACACTGCATTAACATGAAGAGTGGCCTTGTCAGGCACAGTCAGTGTAAGGCTAATCAACATCACATTTGACCTTGTTTGTGTAATCAAAAGATCTCTTAAAAAATCAAAGTTTAAAATCTTTTGGAAGTTTGCAATATGCTGTTCTTTTATTATAACTTTTTTTATTTGCAACTTTATTAGTTTACAAACTAAATGTATTTGACATTTTTGAGATGGCTAGGGTCATAAATAAGGATTTACTGTATATACAAAACAAATCCTGAGGTTAATGTAGCACTAGATGTCCTAGTTGTATGTTTCCCTGCTGTGCTGACATACTGCAAACATAACAACTGTGATTAGGTCACCCAGCAGAACCCGGCCACAGTAATCCCATGACACATCTGTGTGCTCTGTGTGATATTGTACACAAATACATACTACATGCATGCGTATAATATGTATACATACATGCATGAATGCAAGCACACACACTCACACACACACACACACACACACACACACACACACACACACACACACACACACACACACACACACACACACACACACACACACACACACACACACACACACACACACACACACACACACACACACACAAACACACACACATGCACATGTGGAGTATCATGTACATTAATAATACAGGCAGATCAAACAGTGATCCACATGCATGCACAGTTTGCAGATTAAGGCTATCCCTTGCTGTAGGGGCTTAGTTGACATCTCTGTCTAAACTCTGCATTCTTCACCTCCCTCTATTCCCTTCATCTCCTTTACACCATGTCCAGCACCATAAAAAGCAATGACCAGCAGATGAAGCATGCTTCCTTTCCATGTCCAGTCAGCAGTCGCAAGAATATCATTTAGAACAGGGCCCTATAATCCTCTTATTTGCTCTTTTAAATCGATCCGGATTTGATTAGCTCATAGACAGTATGCACCCGCTCAGATTCACTGTGTGCATTGTTCAACTAAAAGTGCCAATTCATATTATTTACTATAATTGAATGGCTTCAAAGATGCCAATTGCTAATGTGTTCATTATATTTAATCCATGGTGATGCATATTTATTTTGGGACATTGCCTAATGCTGATATTACAGATTTATGACAGATTTCTATGGAGCCATTATAATTGATTTGAGTGCTCTTTTAAAATATTTGCAGCACAGTATTTTGGCTATGGGGTAAACTTTTTCTGTGCTATTTTAAGCTTTCTTAAAGCTGGCCCTTTTGCACATGAATAACCTTTTCCTACAGCTAAAGGGGAGGTAGACATGTTTGATAAGTGTGAAGTAAAGGATAGTGTGTGTGTGTGTGTGTGTGTGTGTGTGTGTGTGTGTGTGTGTGTGTGTGTGTGTGTGCGTATGAGTGTCTGTGTATGTGCGTGTGTGTGTGTGTACTTGTGTGTGTTTGTGTCTGTGTGTGTGTTCTGAACCATGATGTGTGCCTTGTTGCTTAGACTGATGGTTGATTTCATGAGAAATATTAAATGTGTATGATGGTAACTGTATAGCACAGTGATGTTTCAGCAGAGCGTGCACTCTTTGGGTGAGAGAACCAGTGTTGCAGTGAATTGCAGATTAGCAGGAATCATTTAGAAATGAGAGGTGAAAAACATGCTTCATCATGTCAGTTTGATCTAAAATGGCAGTTAATACTGGTGTTAGTGAGCATTATGACTGTTATGTAAGGATCTTATAGTTAAAGGGTTAGAGCTCAGGGCTGGGCCATATTACATGGAGGGTGGGTAAGGATGAGAGAGAAAGAGAGAGAGAGAGGGAGAGGAAAGAGAGAGAGAGAGAAAGAGAGAGAGAGAGAGAGAGAAAGAGAGAGAGAGGATGACAAGAAGGCATGGCTGAGAGAGCAACACAGAGAAAAATTGCATATTGAAGGAGAGACCAATAGAGGGAGAGAGAGGGGGGGGAGAGAGAGGGGGGAGAGAGAGGGGGGGGGGAGAGAGAGAGAGAGGTTGAGAGTCTCCAGTTGGTAAGACAATCAGAGACAGGCCAGTGATTTAGAGCTTGGTGCACAGCTGGTGTGACGGGTGAAGAGGCTGCAGGCTAGCATTGAGTGTATGGACAGTGACATTGTGCAATGGCTGGGGGATTTAATATACTGGATGGAAATCATCAACTCAATAACTTAAGTATCAAACAGGAAGCATCAGGGAGAAGACAAGTTGTTGAACTGCACACCGGAGGGGATCAACTGGATGGAAAGGATGTTGCTTTTACCTTTGGTACATCTGGAGATAACTAATGCCTGCACGGCTTTGGACGTCGTCTAGATTCACAAAGAAGTCAAAGAGGATTGTTTTTCCACATTCACGATTATTTCTGAGTAATGTAAAAACGTTTTTTGCACAAATAACCCCTTTCATCCTTTCAGCTTTTACTCCAGGAGGATACATATGGACATTTCACATCTTCAAAAGGCAGCAATCACCTGCTGCTTCATATTTGGTACTGAATGGATGGTTTACGGTGGGAAGAACAAGGGATTACTCAGTGAAGTGAATCTCCTCTCAATTTAGTTCTTAGTAGGATCTAAAGGAGATGCTGTACGTATTTTGCAAATGAAACTACTATGGAGACCAGACACAGGCAAAGCAAAGTTTACACTCCGGTTAACCCACTGCATCCTGCCAGGTTATCACTCCTGATGAGGTGTTTGAACCATGTGGTCCACTGAGAGCATGGAGCCAGAGAAAGCTCACACCCAGAGCAGCTTCATAAACAAGGTGGATGTGCCTGACCATGCTCACTACATCATCGCTATATTTGTCTTTGTCATCGGGATATTGGGCGTCACTGGCAACGCGCTGGTTATGTTTGCCTTTTACAGGTTGGTTTGAGTGTTTTTTCTTCAGATTTTCATTTTAAGTCATTGTGTGTGCCTGCTCTTTTCAGTGGAGCCTTTACCAATGTTCAACGTGGGTCTCTATTTGATTCAGAGCCCTGAGGGGGTTTATGGAGATTTACGGATGGAAAGTCATACATGGAGAGACAGACAGAATCACAGAGTGCGTGGATCTGTAGGCTGGGGGGTGTTGTTGGTTGCGTGTGGTCGCTGTTTGAAACACATGTATATTTACGAATAAGGAGCCAAAAGCCTCTCAATCAAAGTTGAGAAGTTTTTGCTCTCTTTAATTCACTGCAGGGGGAGGGTCAGTATTTGTCATATATTTTACTTTCCAGGGGATCAAAGGGGTTTCAAAAAGATCTGGTGATTACCACTCAAATAATCCATGTATCTCCATCCTGGCCAATGCATGGCAAAGACGTAGAATGAGGATCACTGGAGACAATCTGTCTTGTATCCTCATAAACAATGTAAAATGTATTGTATAGAAAACATATTTGTTTCCATTGAATGTTTTAAAACTTCCCCAGCCTTTTTGGTGCTTTACTGTGTTTTTACCCAAATGTTAAAAATAATCATTGTGCATTGTCTGCAAGTCCATTTAGAGTCACAAGCTCATTCTGATATGTGACTCTTAAATTGTAAACATTTTTGATAAGACAAAGAAGAATATGTATGTTATTAGTCGTGTCATTTGGACTGCCATCGACCTCTTATTCAGCTAGTGACATTAAGAGTTTCACAGAAACTGGGTCAGAGCTAAAAAGTGTGTGCGTGTGTGTGTGTGCACATGTGGTCAGTGTGTGTGTTCTCGGGATTGTCAGAATCTTTTATAGTTCAGTTGTCCATTACCGTAGATTTCTCCATTGTGTTGTGCTGATCATTTGTGTTTACTGAATCAAAAATGCACATGATGTTATTATTGGTTCCAATCCATTAACACACAAACACACACACATGCAGGGCCACCGCTTGCGAACAAGCAAGGCAGGCAACTGCTTGGGGCCCCGGACCAGAAGGGGGCCCCCAAAGAAGGTAGAGTAAGAAGGTCCACAGCAACGACAACATGAAACACTCTTTAATTAACTGTGCCTCAAGACTGCCCCATGCATAGCGTGCCGTAAAATGCTGCTTCTTATCTTAAGTTGCGTTGCCTTGCCCTGCTCCGGCGGGGGCTCCCAGTGAATGTCTTCCTAGGGCCCCCACAGACTCTAGAATCGGCACTGCACACATGCACGCACGCACGCACGCACACACACACACACAAACACAGAGGGAGATAATTGTCTTTCAAGTGTTATGTCACTCGATATGGTGATTTTCTAGGAAGTATATTCTCTGTATGTATATGCATGCGCAAACCCTTAGAACACATAGAGAGATCTGCAGTGACATGAAAACAGATTAATGGTGTGATACACATACAAATGTTCAAAAGCAGACCCAAAGATGTCACGTATTCACAGGGTGACCTTGCATACACAACCCGATTGTTTGCTGTTTGATGAGAGAGAAGCCACTTTTGAGTCAGTGGACCCAGAAACCGAGTTAAATCAATAAAACGTCAGTGGAGGTAGACAGCAACTGCCTAATCAAGTTGCTGTCTAATGCAGGTTCTCACAGAGTTGACCAGTTCAGCAAAGATAATTGGTTATAATAATATATAAGAACAATAGAATATGTTAAAAGTAAGAATAAACAAAGGTAGTGAAATTGTGTTAAAGGCAATGCTGTATACATATTTTTTCTATTTTCCTTTTCAAATGTCCCGATGGAAATTAAATTGTTTTCTTGCAAAAAAATATTTTTGTGTGTGATAGTTTATATTTCAAAGAACGACAGCAGAATGTCTCATAGGTTGTGAAGTATTATAGAATGACAAAGAGTTATAATTGTAGTCCAGTCCTAAACCAGTAAGTCATTAATAGCCAAGTAAACAAGTAAAATAGCTTTGAAACCATTCCTAAAAAAACATTTGTTCTAAATGAATTGAAGAGTTATAAATTAATTGTTTTAGAAAACCTGTGAAAAGAGCATCACAGTGGTCCAACCTACTTGTAATACAATACAAATTCGATAACACAGGAACATATTCTTTGGATATGAACAGCTGTTCCTTCTTGATGTGGGATTTAAAATGTAAGTCTGAGTGAAGGCTAAAGCCCAGCTTGTAAAATAACATGTAACATATTTATGATACTAACAGTTGTGTTTTTAAAGTCTTGTTTTGACAGTAATTTATTCATATCACGTTTGTGTGTGTGTTTGTGTGTGTAGTAACAAGAAGCTTCGTAACCTGCCAAACTACTTTATCATGAACCAGGCCATCAGTGACTTCCTCATGGCTTTCACACAGTCCCCGTTCTTCTTTATCAACTGTCTCTACAAGGAATGGGTGTTTGGAGAGATGGGTAATGCTCTTTTTCTAACATCTTCAGACTACTGTGCACTTGTTGTTGTTTAGTAATTCACATGTCTGTATGTGTTTCTTCTCTGCAGGCTGTAAAATGTATGCCTTCTGTGGAGCCCTGTTTGGCATTACTTCCATGATAAACCTACTGGCCATCTCAATTGACCGCTACCTGGTGATCACTAAGCCTCTGCAGGCCATTAACCTCAGTTCCAAACGAAGAACCACGGTGGCCATCATCATGGTCTGGCTGTACTCTTTGGCTTGGAGTCTGGCTCCTCTTGTTGGATGGAGTAAGTTGAGCTACCTCAATGTCTATTTCTATCAAGTTCTTGTACTTGCTCTGTGATAATCTGAGAGAAACCGGCAAATCACTTGCACTGAAGAAAAACTGACATAGGGTTTGCTGTGATCTTAATCTACACTTTCACAGACATCAAAACAAGTACAAGTCTCATGTGAAAGAAAACTCAGAACTGCTGATGTTTTATGTGATATCTTAAATGAAATGATGATGTTCTTTATCCCTTTTAGGCTCATATATCCCTGAGGGCCTGATGACATCTTGCACATGGGATTATGTTACATACACAATGGCCAATAGGAGCTACACGATGATGTTGTGCTGTTTTGTTTTCTTTATTCCACTGGGAATCATCCTTTACTGTTATATCTTCATGTTTCTGGCTGTACGGCAGACTGGCAGGTACTGTAACTCTTATATCAGCAGGAGTGTTGTGTTTTTTTGAGTTTATGTAGGTGGAGATACATGCAATATAAATTATTTTGATAACACTCCAAAATGAAAAAATACCACACTTAAATAATTTCAACTGTTTTTATCAGTACCATATGTCAAAAGGAATGTGTGTTTAAAAAGCTGGTGTACAATGGCACGTTAGGTAAATACTGTAGTAGTTAGCTTGATAGGGCTATACAACACAGGAAAGGCAGATTATCTGTGTAAAACAAAATATGTAAGGTTAAGGTGCATAATTCATGTGCACATATATATATATATATATCTTTATAAACCCCCAACTACTTTGACCAGAAGTGAATTCTTATATGAATGCTTCTTTTGGTTTATCTTTCAGCTTTAATAACTTATTTTTGGGCAGAGATTGGTCTTGTTAAAGATCATATCCTAATTGTTCAGCAGGACATGTATTACCTGAATCTTGTTTTATGGTCTCACTTGCTCTAACTGTACCACCCTACTCCACCCACAGGGAGGTAGAGCGTCTGGGGACCCAGGTGAGGAAGTCCACCCTGATCAAGCAGAGGTCCATCAGGAGCGAATGGAAGCTGGCAAAGATTGCCTTTGTCGTCATTGTGGTTTATGTCCTCTCCTGGTCACCGTACGCCTGTGTCACAATGATTTCCTGGGCAGGGTAATACTTCTTTCATACATGATTAGTTTTGTGCTTGTACATTTTGGGATAATATTTTTGAAACAAAAACCTGCTGTGGAGTTACAAAGGCAGCACATGTAGTTGGATATACAGCCTACATGATTTAGCTTCAAGTTTCTGCAGGGCTAAATGAAGGATGTGCTGGTTTTCCAGGACATCATTGGAAGTTTAAATGGATTTCCAAATTTCCACTAGGGTCAAAATGTGCCTAAATCTTTAATGAATGAACTACTGTGTATATTTAAAGACACTTGTACATTGAGCATTGGTCTCTTTGATCATAGATTCAATGCATACATTTATTTTCAATTTCTTTCATGTAAAAGTTGCATACTTAACTGTAACATTCATATAAGTAGACATTTTGTATCTAATCATATTTCCATCTGCCTTCGCTTTATAAAATGCTTGTGGACACATATTTTTATTCTAACCATTTTCAAAAATAAAAAAACATTCAGCAGACATGGCAGTCATGCTACACTTAGGAGTGTAGATAGTGTGTTGGCCATTTGGATATAAATCTCCCCAAAATGGCATTGATGTTGTTACGGTGTGTGAAGCAGGTAGGACCCAAATGCAGATTAACGTGAATTCCTTTATTTCAAGGCTATACTAACAAAGACAGAACAGAACACTCACCGAGGACAAGCCAAATCACAAGACGAACCGACAAAGACAGACAGAAAAACCAGAACTTTAATACACACAAGACTAATCACAGAAACAAGACACAGGTGAGGAGGGAGGAGAAAACACAGGGACACCAGGTGAACACAATCGGGTAAATTAGACACACCAGGGAAACTAACGACCGGGAACCACAGACAGATTTAAACAAGACACAACGCAGACAGAAACAAGACAGGAAGTGAAGACCTTTCAACATAAAACATGAAACAAGACGAGACAAAATACAATACAGGCACAGATGTATCATTATATAATGTTGTGCCCTGGATCAGTGACATACAACAGAAGGCGAAGCTGCTCATACATTCTCAGCTTATCACAGAATTCACTAAACCCCATGTCCCTCCTGTGACACACAGTAGGATGAGGTGTACAGTAGTTATGTAACTTAGAAATCGCATACTTTTATTTATTTCATTCACATTTTGCTCTATCACTGGGGAAAGGTGGCGTTACACACAAACAAACACACACCCACCCACACACACACACACACACACACAATGAGACAGACTACACACCCCCTTTGTGGCAGCTGGCACATTTAGGCTAATCCCTGGTCCAGTACAACTCTTCATCAAGTTGCAACAAATAAAAAAATAAAGTTTTACTGCTGTTGTCACGCTAGAAAAGCCAAAGAACTAGGCTACAAGATTATTTTTTTTTCAAACTACTGTTGTTCTGTCTCTTTCAGTCATTCGAAAATCCTGTCGCCATACTCCAAGGCCGTCCCTGCAATCATAGCAAAAGCCTCCACCATCTACAATCCATTCATCTATGCTATTATACACAACAAATACAGGTAAATATATACTTTTTTAACCTAAACTGCCTCTGAACATGTATGATGTCATACATTGGGACTCATAGTTCATCACATTAAACTTAAAGCTTTTTCTGTTGCTTTGTACTTTAAAAGGATGACTCTGGCAGAAAAGATTCCCTGTCTGAGGTTTCTGTCCCCCACTCCTCGAAAGGAATGCATGTCCTCCTCCATCAGCGAGTCCTCTCTCAGGGACTCCATCATTAGCAGACAGTCCACAGCCTCAAGGACTCACTTCTTCACAGCTTCCCATGACATGGTAATCCTTTTTTAACCAACATTTTGTTGTTACATAACATGGCTTGTATGGGCTATCACTGATCAGAAGGAACCATTACAATTCAGTTTTGTTAAGTCTCCTTTATTCTTGGTGACTTTTACAGTCTTTTAACACTAATCTGTGAAGAAACATACATGTAATCTTAAGGCTTTAAATTGATACATTAAAGATTTAGGTATTTTTTTGTATTCATTCCTGTGCCTTTTTATTCAATTTGGTCAAAATTGTCAAATTGAATGTTATAATTTGTATCATGTTCCTACTTTATGAATGCACACCTGAAAGTTAAATAAAAAGTTGATATTCATATTTTCTTCCACCAGGACTGTTACGTGACAGCATCTTTTGTCATGCATCGTTCACTTTGCAGGCCAATGCTTGAAATGTAATTCAATTCAAGATAAAACACTGGGATTAAGATCATTTTGGCCGCAAAATCATAGAAACCTTGTTTATGATTATGTTGCTTCAGTTTCTTTTCAAATGTATAGTGTTTCTAGAATCCATTGTTGAGGTCTACTAGAATATATTTACATTGTTCAATGTTCCAAAATCAAATCGGATTGGTCCATTTGGACCTGGGTATCGTTACGTCACTATACTCAGGAAGAAAAAAATGGAAAAATAAAATCTCCAACGAGGCGTTTTGGGGCAGCATCGACAGGTATTTTCTGTGTTAGAGTTTTACTCGCTACAGGGTGTACTTTGAGGGTTTGTGACTTTGCAGACCGTTTACATGCATAAAAAGCTACATAACACACAAGGGGACAGGTAATAACCGGAAAAGCATGACATGGGACCTTTAAATCACATGCTGATTTGAATTGATTTAATCTTGATTTAATAAATTGTTGTCCAATTCAGCTCACATTAGTTCTGTTTTGTCCTGCAGGTATTAAGGGATGTTGAGATGGAGCCGTTGGGAAGGAAGTCCGGTGCTTCCCTCAGAAGCATGCCATCGTACAGACAGCCTTCCAGAAACAGGACTTATAAGAAACAGTTACAGCGAAATACAGCCAAAACCCAAGCAGCAGAGAAGGTGAGAAAACACAGCAAAAAAATAGTAACTTTATCTTAAACGTATTTTATCTCATTGAGGAAACTTGTATTTTTTTCTCATTGTCAGCACCCATCTACCATGAATGAAACATACTGTGACCATGAGCTGGTTTGCAGTTCTCTCACCATCGCCACCCTCCCCCCTACTGGTCCTCACCAGGAAACGCAGTCAGAGTTTATCTGATGAGATTTCAGACTCAAGCGAGAATAAAGGCAGCATCAGGGATCACCACAAGAGCGACTCCTTCGATTCTCATTTTGGAAAAATACCAACCAATGATCCTAGATCGCCTCAGGGTGTCCCTCGCATAATTGTCATCAGTCCAACATCTGAAAGCAGTCTTATCAACCATGACAGTGTCTGCTTAGAAGACAGTATTGAGGCGATGGAGAACAATGTTTTTGTTAGCTTAAACTTCTCATCAGAAGTCTTTGAGGCAGTGGAGCTGCTGCCTTGATCAGCTGGACTTTGCTGGACTGTGTAATGTTTTTCCTCTGAAGTTATATTATTTATTGTGATTCTTCACCACAGACATATTCTTCTTCTACTTTTTTGTTTGTTTGGAGTAATAAGGGTTGGATCTCAAAATGAAACAATATGACCCGGCTCTGGTATGCAATGTGCTGTGTTTTCAGACGTTGGCAGAGGCTGGGGCACCCCAAGGGACAGCATGGGTAGAAGCATGTTTTCATTAGATCCCACAAAAAGGATTTGAATATATATTTTCAGGAGTTCAGGGCCAATCACAAACTGTCTCTTAGTTCAGCTATGTGACCACTTCATGGATTATATGCTTGAGACTGAAGGGAAAATTGCATTTCAAATTAGATCATTTTATTCAACTGATATTTCCACGTGGGAATAGGAGAAAACAAAAATCTAGTTGCTGTTTATTTTCCGTTCAAATATCACACAAACACTGCAACAGCATAACAACTTAGGAAGGAGACTAGCACAATGACTTTAGGTTTTAAAGATGTAAAATAGTAAAAAGGGTTTGTATATTCAATTATTGTCTTGTGATAGTAGTTGCTTTAGGGAATGTGCACCTCTCAGACTTTGTATTAGTTGCAAGACAGTGGTAAAATGAAAATGTGAGGCTCTTACGTAATGCTGGTAAAAAAAAAACGACAGAGCAGAGGCAGGGTCAGATTCAAAAGCGTCTCATACAAAAAAAAGTTACAATTGGCAGTGACTTTAACATGTCTTGCTCAATGTGTGGACACTGTGCTTTATAACAAATGCTCCAATGTATTATTCCTATTCATAAAAATATGACTGTTGTGTTGCTTATGAATGCTACAGTGTTGTTTCCAGTGATCTGAGTCAGTGTTATTCCAAGTCACTGACACAAGTAACACGGTTTATACACAGCACAAAAGTTCAATAATGTTTACAGAATTATTATTATTATTAATATCCATCCTTTAAAGAAACAAAACACAATCGCTCCAGTCAATTAATAGTCTTATCGACTCATTACTAATATTAAAGGAAAAATAAGCAATTTTTTCACACACTTATGAAACATCTTTGTTGTAATATCTGTATCATCTGCGTTTTAACATTTGATACTTGTGCATCTGTTGCTTTTGAACTCATTAGTTCAGTTCATTTGCACTATTATTCAAATACATACAATAGGGAAAAAATAAAGTTATTTCAGTGCCAGAGAGGAAGCAATCCTGAAAGGCTCCTCCTTTATTCAGATACATACATCTAGAGAATGACAATGACTACAAACATTATAGGGAAATTATGGTAAGAACATTTCTTTTTCATGTTATGTGCTGATTAAACTTTTTCAATCCACTTTTTGTTTAACTTTTTGTTAATCTGAAAAGAAAACACATGATTATACTGATAATGTAGGTATTGCATAAACCCTTCAATGACAACGGCTAATTTTTATTCCAACGTTTTTTTATTTCCTCAACAACCGCACTTGCAGGCAGCCAGAAATTGTGGCTATTTTGGCTAAGGCGGGGTAAACTTACTCTAAATTTATTTTTGCATGATTGTTGACATAATAAGTAATATTGCTTGTTATATATTGTGAGTCTGAACGACGTGAGTCAGACTGATACAATATATTTTGATGTATCTGTATCTGTGTGTGCTTTCTATCTTCTTCTTGTCATTTAGCAGAAGTCCAGTATTTCAGGGTTTGATGAAAAGAGGGAAATTATATATAGGTAGGAGCATATTACACCTACAACTGCCATATGGACGAACAGGGAAGAGTAAACATCTCCTCACAAGGCTCACTGAAGGTTACTGCATATTTATTTGAATGTCATACCAAATAAAGGTTGTTATTTTTGCCTAATCTTTTATTATTATGTACAATTAAACAGATAAGAGTGAGGGATTATTGTGAGTGTTGTTGTCGAGGCAAGTGTGACTTTTGACCAAATTAATCACTTTATCTCTTATTTCAATAGAGAACCGCAGTGACGCGTCCTAAAACCCGGAAGTAAACTCCTTCCGATTCCTTCGTCAAAAAACAATTCAATTTCTCCATAGGATTTTGGAAAATAGCTTGAAATAAGGTCTGTGGTTGACACACATTTAAGAGACAGATCACATTTTGTTCAGCCAGATAATATCCACATGTCTACCCCACTTTTATAATTTTCGAATCATAAATCTAGTCGCCAGAAGCAAAATGCTAACGTAATGCTATAAACGAACTACAGCAGAGTCGCTGCTTTAACGTCACGCAACTTAAGATCCATATTCAAAACTACAGATTCAAAATTGTTCAAGTTGAAGCGTTTGTTTTAACAGTTTGCAGGAGGCAGGTACTTGCTTTCAAGCAGAACAGGGCAAACAAACTTAGCGGGAGTGTTTACGTGTTTGGTGTAATGACGTACAACGGCCTCGACAACTTCTGTAGTCCTATTCAGCCACATGTTAACAACCATTGTTTTTCAGACACGTAAACTCTTCAAAAATCACCAGTGGGGTCACTGCTGATGTATGTAATGTCGTAGAACAAAACGTGATCTGTCTCTTCAATTTGTGTCAAACACAGACCTTATTTCGAGCTATTTTTCAAAATCTGGAAAAATCTCCATTAAACCCCATTGTAAGTTCAGCCTCATCCCCACCACAGCAGCCACACACCTTTAGTTAATCTGCCAAAAAGGCCACATTATTAACCCGAAAGTACACAAAAAGTACACTTCATATGCTCAAGTTCCTTGACCTGCTTCACGCTTTGAAATTTCACCGATATCTGTTACGGTTCTTCAACAAAACGTTCACATGTAAGAGGTTTATCTCTCATTCAGAACAATGAAAATGCTCTCCTCTCACTGATTACTGCACATCACCATGGAAACCTTTGATCTCTGGACACGTTGTTAGCTCAAATATAAACACCTGTGTCATGGAACACAATGATGTCATAACTCCAACTGATATGCTCAGAGCAGCAGACTTCAGATAATGGTTAATGGTCCTCAACAGCTCTACGTCAATAACAGCTCTACGTCAATAATGGGGTGTCATCATACGCCGTTTCCATGGAAACGCATCCCTCGTCATAAAACACGATGTCGCTGTAACTCCAATGGACACGGTCCGATCGTCCCCCAAACTTCGCTTGTATATCACCGGTCCATGCCTCAACAGCTTTACGTCAAATCTGACATCTCACCATAGGCTGTTGCCATGGGAATAGATCCCTCGCCATAAAACACGATGTTGTCGTAATGCCTATGAAAAGGGTCAAAACAGCACCACACTTCAGATAATGGTTAACGGTCCAATCCTCAACAGCTTTACGTCAATTATGGGGTTTCATCATATGCCGTTTCCATGGAAACGCATCCCTCACCATAAAAGACGATGTCGCTATAACTCCTATGAAAATGTTCAAAAAGTGCTCAAACTTCACATGTGTGTTAACAGTCCAGCCGTGAAGACATCTACAGGACAGTTTTGAGATTTCTTCAAATGTCGTTGCCATGGCAACACAATGCTTGCCATGAAACACGGTTTTCTCATAACTTCAATGAAAATGCAGCCATCAACGCATCTAAGCGTATTATGGGATGTCATCAAATGCCGTTGGCATGGCGACAGATAATTCGCCATCAAGTTAGTTCAAAAGTTTGCAGTTCAAATATTCTGCTGCTTTTCCAAGCCTTTTTACTTTCTTTTCTTCCCTCATCAGACATTCAAGCCCCCAGTGTTCATGTATCATTTCAATCTAAATTCTTCACTTTCTTCTTACACATTACATTTCAGCATAGCAGTTTAGCGTCAGCTTTTCAGCATAAAGCATTCCCAATAGCAATTTCTTCAGGAATTGCATTCTCTAGTTTGTCTTAATGTGCTGTGTCATGTACTGACCTTCCTTCCTTTATGCTATTGTGATAATGCATCGGACAATTTCATTGACTCTTTTGTTGAACAAACAAATTATTCAAAGTGCTCTACAAGTATACACGCTTTCCTAGTTTGCATAAAAGATGTACTTGTTGATGTTTAGTTAGGAAGTGATATTAGATGGTTTTCAAATATATTTTATTCATAATAGAACTCAGTCTTTTCTGAGCTGATTTGAACAACATTTTAGATTATGGGATAATTAACCTGTTCTACACCGCCCCCCCCGATACCGGGGGGGAAAAAACGCGTCATCTGCAGGAAACAGCGTCTGAGGGCATCTTAATATTCAATAAACTATGAATGTTTTATATAGAAACTCAGTTAACTGATCTTTTTTTTTTTTTTTTTTTTAAACACCCACAAAGCTAACGCTCTGCCTCTGAATTAGCCACGAGCGAAAAAATGCTGATGCATTACTGCACAGAAACTCACTCATAACACCCTTATTCCTTATCGTAGCTGCACGTCCAACCCTATCAATTAGCATCGCGAATATATTAACAAGAACAGACATCAAAACATGTGGCAAAATGGCTTACCTTTGTCGTTGTCTGGTCAAAAGTGGTCTTCAATGGCATTACAACGATAACAACGCTGCTGAAGGTTAATCCATAGGTTAATCCAATGTGTCTGTGTCCCTTTGAAATGATTTCTGATAATCCATAAGCAATAAACCTGCTTTTCCGTTTCCAGATGTCAGAGCGGTAGGTTCGCTCTCATGCAAAACTGTGTGCGCATAGCTCTCATTTCTCAATGGTAAGGTGTGTGTGTATGTGGAAATCCCCCTTCGATTCTATTGACTCTAACGGTCAAAAAGAGATGTCAATCGCCAAAATCGACCAATGGGTTCCAGAGAAACGGTAAAAACACCCATTTCCACCCAAATCAGAGGTGGAGTTATTTTTGCTAAACCTCTCTAAAAAGGTCAAATGTCACTTGTTTTGCATCAATCTTGATACAGGGTATACTTATATGTTGTACTTTGGATTCCTAAAGCTTTTAGTCTACCTTACCATCATCCAAGGTAGGGCTGCTGGCTGCACGATATTGAAAAAAACTGACATTGTGATATTATATTGCGTTTTTTTTAAACTATATTTAACCAGATGAAGGATTTTAGTCACGGACGTCTGGATCTTAACTGGTTGACTCATCATACCTTAAGTCATGATCTAACATGTCATGATAATGCATGTTGCTTACCCTCAAATAAGGGGGGTTCATCTGTGAATGAAGAAGAGAATAACCTTTTCGTATCCAAAATAGTTCCAGATGGCAGATGTTGCTTTTCTTTTTGGAAGTAAATCTTCATTCTCGCCGGTATTGTCCTCCTGTTCCTCGCTCAATTTTTACCGGTTGTTTTGATGGTCTGCAAACTAGCGGGGCGGGGCCTGCTGTGATCTGATCAAGAATGATTGTGATTGGTGGTTTGCTGTGCATGCAGAGCCTGCATGTCACTCACTCAAGTACCCCCTGACATGAGAGCCGCGCAAGTTTTCCTTCTTGTAGCAAGCAGCAAAATAATTATAACATGACGTGTTTGAGTTAATTTACCTACTTAATATCGCACGTCCTAAAAAATAAATAAATAAAATCGCATGTCCCTGCGATGTGAATATCGCGCATGCGCATATCGCGGTTATCACCATGACACGATATATCGTTCAGCCCTAATCCAAGGGTAGTTTTCACTATAAGTAAAAAAATATTTTTGGACGGACACTATCATTTACAGTTTTTTACTATGTTCAATCTGAATTTTCTTTAAATAAAAAACATCTATATTGATTTTGACTTTTCTACATCCAACTCACAGGTTTATCATTTACTTTGAGAAAAAATATTATGAATTTTCCCCTTTTAGAAGTGTAGTTATGGTCATTTGTTCTGGAAATATCATTTTCGAGCCTGAGACCTGAAAAACAGGGTCAGTGCTTAACAAGTTAATGATTAAACAGCAATGCATCATATTTTATAGCAGTGGTTCTCAACTGGTCAGGCCTCGGGACACACTTTTTACTTGGTCAATACATCGCGACCCAACATTTTGAAGCACTCAAATCTATTCAACAAAAAAACGTGCTGTAATATATGCTTTTCAGCATACAATATTAATAAAAGTGAAGTACAGTGCATATATCCCTTAACCGAACTAAAGTATGCTTTTTAAAAAGGTTTAATGAGATGATGGAATCAAAGCTGAACTATATAAAAAGGCACACATGCTGAAAACCCAACCCCAGCAGGGGGGTCTGGGGGGATTCTCCCCCAGGAGATTTTTAGAAATACTAACATAAACTATGCATTCTGGTACACTCTGAGAAGAAAATAAATAAATCTATTACTACCCGACATATTTTACATAGTTTGTTTTTTCACTTTGTTCTGACATCTTGCAGAAGAGAAGAGTAAAGAGGAGATAGTCTGTGTGACTTACTTTAAATTGTGGGTAAGGGTAGATAGCTCCCATTGTTCTGTGACCTGTCAATCATCAAACCGGGGGTCATATTTCATTATCTGTTCATTTTTATCTGAAGTTGTATCCATAGATGTATAAAGAAGAGTTCTACCGCTAAGTTATTCTCCGTGGGGACTTCCGGCAACAATCTTGATTCTGATTGGCCAGAAGACTTGAAAAAACATCAGCAAAGATATTTTATTGAGCAGTGGCGAGCCGTCAGGGCCCCTTTAGGCTCTCTGTGATGGCCTAAGATATTCTAAAAATAATATTTGAAACATAAAAAAAAAAAACGTTTTTTTAAAAAAATATTTTGGAACGTGAAGGGTTAAATGCCGTCTCTGCGAGTTACTGTGAAGACGGGAGGGCTTGTTGGTCCCTCTCTATATTCACAGAGGGCCAGCTATAGTAACTCAACGAGAGAGTAATGTCACATGACAGTACAATTGACCAATCATATCTTCCCTCTAAATGGGCGGGCTTTATTTTCGCGGACTTTATGACAAGTTCCGCCCGCTGTGAGGTCTATGCGGTGGTGCAGTGACGCATCCTAAAACCCGGAAGTAAGCTGCGCTCGGATTCCCTCGACAAAAGAGCAATGGGATTTCTCCATAGGATTTTGGAAAATAGCTCGAAATAAGGTCTGAGGAAAACGAACCTGTTAGATAAATGTACGTTTTGTTCAAGCCGGATAATATCCACATGTCTACCCTACTTTTATTATTTTCGAATCATAAATCTAATCGATAGATTTATGATCGATAGATTTATAATTAGCATCAGTTCGTTCATGATGGCTCACTTCAGTGATAGTGATGACATCGTTGCAAAATTATTAACCGAGTCATTTTCAAGATTGAGTTACATGATAAACTGGAGTGGCAAAGGATCAGCTGAATGACCCGCAAGTGCTTCATCCAAAAGGACAGGAGGATGGACTTTGTGTTTAAGTGATTTGATCATCAAAGGTAGGCCTAAGTCATTTTCAATGCGGGGCCGCCGTGCCGACTTCATTCATTTGTAATTGTTACTTGGCTGTGGGTGCCCTGTCATGATAGGTGTTTATATAATTGTGTTTGGTGTGGTAGAGGGTCGCTGTCATTGATGCGTTTTGCACCCCGGGCCGCTGTTTTGATATTCCGCTGAAGTATACGCTGTAACGTAATATCTCTTCTTTTTTTTCTCGAGGGCCTAGGTATAAAAGTCACGGCTCGCCACTGTTATTGAGAAGATGATTACTATGTGACAGAAGTTTTCAAAACCGTTTATGGTCTCCGGTACTTCCAGTCCAACGCCGACTGCTTGCACAGTGTTAGAACATCGGGCCTTCAAAATAAAAGTTTGACTTTTCCCCCCAAAATAAATTCCAATTTTTTTTTTTCACATTTTTTTTTTCTTCACTCACACATCCGCGACCCACTCGAAACGGGTCGCGACCCACCAGTTGAGACCCACTGTTCTATAGGATCCGTCACGTCTACCTTATTGGTGTTTATTCTGCCCTATTTGACATCTCTGTCCCTATATTTAGTCACTTCTCAGGACCCACAGGCCAATATGTTTTCTTGAACTCTGCAGACCTGCCATTTTCCATCCATCCACCAGATGCCCTCAGAACCAATGGTCTCAGTCACATGACTCAGTCACCTGAATCCTGTATCCTTCCTACCAATTCCTCTTTCCCCAATTACCCCAACAGTATTTATACCAGCCCCTCTCTCCCTTGCTCTTGCCAGATTGGCATTGTTGCATCATGACTTGTCTTGCAAGCCTCTTTGCCGGGAACTCTGTATGCTTCAACTTGTTCTTGTTCCTGGACCCCTTAATGTACCTGTTCTTCCTACCTGTACCTCCCCTGTCCTTGCCTTTGAGATACCAAATTGGAAACACGGAAAAACTTAAGTTAAGTAACGACAATCACCTCAAGTTTGTACAATTCTTGAGTACTCTAAATGTAATTTGTTTCATTCTATCACTGTATATGTACAATGGATGCAGGATAAGGTGTTAATATGTGCAATATATACAGTATTATTATTATTGTGCTGCTGTGTTTATTGTATTTTTGTAACTCTGGCACAGCAATTTCCTTCGGGATGAATAAAGTCCTATCTTATCTTATCTCTTTCCATGTGTAATAACTATAAATGGCCACTAGATGGCTGTACAATCATGCACAGCTTTTAGCTCGTTTGAAATGGTTCTAAACTGCAGGCCTCATGCTGATGCTAAATCTGATGTCATTGATAGCCTGATAACATGTGAGGTCGAAGGCTGCCGGTCAACAAAACGTTATGATTATTTCCAGTGCATTTTCTTTCTTGAACCCAACAATTCTGTGACAGACAGATGTTTTGTATTCTGAACCATTCCTTTGAATATGAATACATTAATTAATGTAGATTCCGCATAGTGTAGGCTTAAATTATTTTATAAAAGTTGTCACAGAAGTCCCTTTTAGTGAACTATTTCCTGTAAAGGGGTTTCTGTCTTCATAATAATTAGTAACAAATACTTTTGCAATCAGGATAAGTGAATTGTGTTCGGTTGACCCACTATCCTGCTAAATGCGTAATGACTTTCATTACTGACGGACCTATCACACAAAGAGCTCAATAAATTGCGGCGGAGGTGTAATAAACTGTAAATTATCTGAGGACATCGGGAAGGACAAACTAGAGTACAGAAGCAGGGGCGAGGCACAACGACACGGTGAGTAGGAAACGCGTGCTTAACCTCTTCTACACCGCACCCCCGATACCGGGGGGAAAACGCGTCATCTGCAGGAAACAGCGTCTGATGGCATCTTAATATTCAATAAACTATGAATGTTGTATATCCATGTAACAGGAAGAAACTCAGCTAACTGATCTTTTTTTATTTATTTTTTAAACCCACAAAGCTAGCGCTGAGCCTATGAATTAGCCACGAGCGAAAAATGCTAACGGCGTGTTGCACAGAAACTCACTCATAACACCCTTATTACTTATCGTAGCTGCACGTCCAACCCATCGATCTGATCGTGAGATGACACAGAATCAATCGGTACATACATCATCACTCCCATGATAAGAACTGGCGAAGATATTAACAAGAACAGACATCAAAACATGTGGCACTAGGTAGCTAAAATTGGAATGATAAACCTGTGAGTTGTCTGATCAAAAGTGGTCTTCAATGGCATTAAAACGATAAAAACTCTGCTGAAGTTAATCCATAGGTCAATCCAATGTGTCTGTGTCCCTTTGAAATGATTTCTGATAATCCATAAGCAATAAACCTGCTTTTCCGTTTCCAGAAGTCAGAGCGAGAGATAGGTTCACTCTGATGCAAACCTGCATGCGCAAGCCCCATCTTCTTCTTTTTTTACCATGTGTGTGTATGGGGAAATCCCCCTTCGATTCTATTGGCTCTAACGGTCAAAAAAGAGATGTCAATCACCTAAAATCGACCAATTGGTTCCAGAGAAAACGGTAATAAAAACGCCCATTTCCACCCAAATCAACTCAGAGGTGGAGTTTATTTTGCTAAACCTCTCTAAAAAGGTCGAATGTCCACTTGTTTTGCATCAATCTTGATACAGGGTATACTTATTATATGTTGTACTTTGGATTCCTAAAGCTTTTAGTCTACCTTACCCAGAGGCGCGGGAAGGTATTTTGAGTGGGGGTTGCTGAGGTGCTGGACTCCAGTGAACACTATTACGGGCACTATAGAGCACGCACAAAAGCAATCCCCACACGCAAACACACAGTACACCATTACAATGAAGGCTCGATAATCAGCTCACGGCATATAGGCAGGGGTAAAGTGCTATTTTTTACGAGTGGGGAGCGGACCTCACCCGGGAAGATTTTTTTTAAATATTGAAGTTAAAAGCATCAATCTGGTGCACTTTAAGAGCAACATTAAGAGATCTATGGATACATCTCTCAACACCCAGATGAAACACAACTGTAAGCAGATGTTCTTTTTCTTTATGGATATTTTACAAATCACTCCCCTTTCAAACTGTATTCTTGTTTTACTGCCATATAGTATTTCATAACTGTTTTTCCTTTAGTCTCTTATTTGTTTTATAACTATAATGATCATATGAAGGTGTGCCGCGGAAATAATCTTTTGAATAATTTGTGACCAAACCGTTTGAGACCCACTGAGATAACTTAGAATAAAGTTAACTATCTAAACACTCAGAGTCCTTTAGCTCACCTGAGCCTCTCAGTCTGAGAGGAGAGCTCTCCTCCAGCTTGTGGAACCAACAGCAACAGCTCCGTATGTCCGTTAGTGCAGCTAGCTAACCAGATGCTAACAACACGGTCCCTGCTGCTGGCACCGGTCCCTCTCTCTCTCTCTCTCTCTCTCCCTCTCTCACACACATTAAATGCGCTATGTCCGCACGCACGCACGCACGCACGCACGCACGCACCCCCTGCCTGCCGCTAGGGGTGCTGCAGCGCCCTCAGCACCCCCCCTTCCCGCGCCCATGACCCTTACCATCATCCAAGGGTAATTTTCACTATAAGGAAACAATTATTTTTGGACGGACACTATAATTTACAGTTTTTTACTATGTTCAATCTGAATTTTCTTTAAAATAAAAAACATCTATATTGATTCTGAGTTTTCTACATCCAACTCACAGGTTTATCATTACTTTGAGAAAAACGATTATTAATTTAACCCTTTTAGAAGGAAAGATATGGTCATTTGTTCTGGGAATGTCATTTTCGAGCCTGATACCTGAAAAACAGGCTCAGGGCTTAATTAATCATCATCATCAGCTTTTATTGAAGAGACTCTTGGTCCATTATTAAAAGACATACAACACTCAAATATAAATAAAAAGGCAGTTATACCAATGTTTCCACAGAGGTGACTGGCATCGTACAGCACAGAGACACAGATTTGAAAGCAGCATAATTACAGAGTTATGAGAAACATTCAATCGACAGATGAATTTGTATATCAGATTTCACAAGAGAGCATGGAACGTGTTGACATTTCACTTGCTCTGCACCACCTTGGTTTTCTAAGCAGTATACACGCAGACAATCATTATTGGAGCTTCTGGAGGCTCGCCTTCTTAACTTCACCCACAATGGGGCAGTATGGAGAGGAGTACAATAAGCTCTAAAGAGGTTCACCAAATCATCATCATCATCATCATCAGGCATTTCATATGTAATGATGTGTCCCAGATACTTTGTTTTACAGCAAACAGACAGCACCTGTCCTGACAGATAGAATGTTGGAAAACAAAGGTTCTTATCCCCTTTTGCTCTGCAGATCATTACAGCGCTCTTCTTAGCATTGTATTTAACATCAAATTTTACTCCATAATCAGAACATACATTTAGCAACTGTTGAAATCCAGCATTGCTAGGAGAAACAATAGCCAAATCATCAGCATACATAAGAAGGTTTACAATCACATTACCAATCACACATCCTGTTTTACAGACACATATCAAAAAGATATTAAAAAGGCATGGTGAGAGGAGCCCCCCCCTGGCGAACTCCATTACCAACACCAAATGGCGCCGAGACTGCATTCCCCCATTTTATCCGCATGCTCTGGTTGGCATACCAATAAGCCAGGATCCTAATTATACTGTTAGGGTACACCCCTTTGTCTCAATTTTAAAAACAGTTTATGATGGTTAACTCGGTCAAAAGCCTTAGAGCAGTGTTTTCTCAAACTTTTTCATACCAAGGACCACTTAACCAATAAAAAACACTTGCGGACCACCTTACTCCACAAATATCCAAAATCACAGATTCAAAATCACCTGAAAATAGTACAAACAAGTGGCTATATTAAACTTAAGCTTGCTCCATTGCGGGAGATATTCCCGTGACAGTGCGAGAAAACTCAAATTAATAAATGTATTTCAAATGTGACATTTTACCAATATACTCACGGACCACTATGGCGCTCACGGACCACACTTTGAGAAGCACTGCCTTAAGGCCCGGACACACCAAGACGATTTTGGCCGTCGATCGGCCCTACTCAGATTGGTGTGTCCCGCACCGTGTCTTTTCAGCCGTGCCGACCGTGCCCTTGCCCGTGCCCACCGATTCAACATGGCGTATCGGTGGGCAGTCGGCAAAATAAATCACTCTGATTGGCTGTTCAGCTAGCGAATCAGTGCATGAGAAGCTTCTCTCAAATTATTCTCTCGGTTATCACGCAGTCTGTCTTCCGGTTGTCGTCTCTTTTGAATGACGAATACACACTACCGCCGCCTGCTGGTAAGGAGAGTTATTGCCACTCACGCTATGCGCAGTTCGTACGTGCTTCTTGGCCGTCAGCTGAAGTCTTTGCGGTGTGTTCCAGTGCGACACATGGCCAAGACGCAGAGACGCGAGGCGACACAACAGTCGGGGGTCCGTCTGTGTCAGTTATTTATTGTCAGCTTGGTGTGTCCGGGCCTTTAGAGGCATCGATAAAACCAATCAGAAAAGTTTAATTCTGTCTTCTATATGTTTCTACCATTTCCTTCAAAGCATAGATGCACAGCTCAGTACCATGCTTAGCCTTAAAGCCAAACTGGTTATCTGAGGTACATAAATAAGAACATAATCTATCCAACAAAATTCTTTCCAGGACTTTGGATAACACACTGGCTAGAGCAATTGGTCTATAATATCCAAGCTCCCTACCTTGCCCGCTTTGTCCTTAAAGGTGGGGTAGGTAATTTTGGAGAAACCAGCTCGAGTGCGCTATAATTTGAAAAAATCTGCCACTTCCTTTACAGAGCCCCTCCTCCAACACACACAATGCGCACATGACCAATGAGGGCACAAGATAAGTTTGTGCACAGATAGAAGGCTGACAGGCAGGTAGGCCATCCAGTTATTTTAGCCGGGCCGGCCTAAAATGATTGGTCGTGCTTTTTACAGTGCTACGGCTTCCACAGATGAAATTTTGTTATGGATTTTTTGTCAAAGCACTTAAGATATTCATTGCTATCGGGATGTTAGAGCATTCCATGGAATATAACAAAAAGTGTATCTCGAGCCGGTTTCTCAAACTTACCTACCCCACCTTTAATGACAGGCACCAAAGTAACAGTCAACATGAGGCGCGTTCACACCGGAGTACTTTTACCCGTACTTTTCCCATTTAGTTCCACGTTCACACCAAAAAGAGTACTTAGTTCCGAGAACTTTTACCCCCATTTTTAGTGCCTGCTAGAGAGAGGTGGTACTATCCTGGGGAGAAAAAAGTACCAATTTCGATTGGCTGGGCGAATTGCAAACCACGCCCCGTAAAACTCTGAAAAGTGTTGTATTTGCTGGCATTAGCATTAGCCCCATTAACGAAGAGAATAACTTATGGCAACACAAAAGAAAACATGGGGAGCGGGTGGAGTGATGAGGAGGTGTCGGCGTTCTGGCGATTTACTCGGAAGGCTTCAGTCTACTGAAGCCAGTCCCCAACTCTGGGGACTCCCGGCCGGGAACTTTGGGTGGCAGTATACGCCGTGAAGTGGTTTGCGGCCTGCCAGTAAACCCAAAGCAGAAGAAGAAGAAGTGACGTCAGTGGCTTCATTTGCGTAATCTTCCCTCAGGGAACTTATTGTGGTGTGAACGCGATCTGTACTTAGTTCCATGGGGGTACTAAGTGCTGGCACTAAGTGCTGGGCACAAAGTACGGCAAAGTACTTTGTGTGAAAGTGGTTATGGAGTCCGGCAACACACCATGAGTCATGAGGCCGGGAAAACAAAAGGCAAGATGAACTGCAATCTTCAGGTTTGCCAGTTTAAGTTGCTCTGCAGTGATTCGGTCAGAGCCGCTTGCTTTGTTATCAGCTAGCTGTGTGTGGAATTGCTTGATAAAACCTCATTAGCTGTGACTCCCACTGTCACTTTTCACAACATTACCAATTAACCCACAGTGACAGATTTTCTGCCTAATGTAAAGAAAGATAATAACCACTAAATGTATCCTAAAAATTACAAGTGTTTTTACCACTTTAGTACGCTAGGCATTGTCACTAATTGGTGGTATTCTAGTTGGTTTGCAAATATCTATGTAAACACAAACACAGTAGCAACTGCCAAGATACATGGCACATGGCTTTATTTTAAGGGTCACATTTTTTTTTTTAAAAGTGGCAATCACTTTCATGCAGTCCCTGATAGTTTGTTAAGATGGCCTACATATTTAGTGTATTTGTTTAAAATTGTTGTTGCAAATAGTTGATATGGGCTATTCTAAAATATCAAAAGGTAAATAATATCATTGCAAGCAAAACATATAATTAAAAATGAGATGAGAGATGAGTGTACAAATCAGTTACATTGAGTCGAATAAAGCTTACAAATACAGGGTTGCCAACTATCACGCATCTGGCGTGTGACACACGCTTTCACTCTCAATCTCACGCTCTCACGCTGCCCAAACTATTCTCACGCCAAAACAAGAATACCGAAGACCAGAAACGGTTTTGAAAACTTTTGTCACGTAGTGATCGTCTTCTCAATAGAACATCTTTGATAATGTCTTCTGGCCAATCAGAATCAAGATAACGGCGTGGTGTTGTTGCAGGAAGTCCCGACGGAGAATACTTTTGCTGTAGTACATCTCTATATACATCGATACAACATTACGTGTTGATAGAAATCAACACGTAATGAAATAAGACCCACGGTTTTGATGATTGATAGGTGTGTGGGCTGTCTTTCATTTTGACACACAGAACAATGGGGGCTATCCACCCTTATCCACAATGTAAAGTAATTCACAGCCTCTTCCCTCTTGTCTCTGTGAGGAGCAGCAGGTTCAGCTTTCAGAACAAAGTAACAAAAAACTAAAATGGCATTCATTTTTTTAAATATGTCGTGTAGTAATAGATGTATTTATGTCTCTTCTCAAGAGAGTACCAGAATGTGTATTTTATGTTAGTATTTCAAAAAATCTCCTCGGGGAGAATCCCCCCAGACCCCCTGCAGGGGTTGGGTTTTCAGCATGTCAACTCTTTCACCTGTGGGGAAATTGCAGGATTGGCTCGAGCCTCCAGGTCGCCCTTTTTATTTACTACAAGACAAATGTGCCTTTTTATTTCATACAGTTCAATTTGGATTGAGACAGGGAAATAATCTAAACCTCACGCGTGGCGTTTCACTGTCAAGGGGAGCGTGTATGTAATTACATTGCAAATACTGACTTGAGCCCCACCACTGTATGGGTTTAGCCCTACCATAGATTACCCGACACAAATACTCCGTGGCCGCACTGCCGCCCCGTATTGCGCATGCGCAGATCTAAGATCCAGTAGAAATGATAAAAAGTAAAAGTTTGCTGCTTATTGTTCTACTAGGCCAAAATAGAGTCAAAGAGTATGAGAGTGAGAGTGTGTTAATTCATATATTTGGCAGTTTGGAGTAAGTCTGTAGATGTGTTTGTGTGTATAGGCCTCTCACGATAATTAATTTAGTTGGAAACATTTTCCCGGAAATTATTGCAATAAACGATAATATTGTCGGCACCGTTGTATGACCATTTTAGACCACTGACATAATGATAATATATAATAATAATTTAAGTACATCCTTTCAAACTGCTAGTCACATCTTCATGTAAATGGGAATTTATCGAGTTCATTTTTATTTATCGTACGATAAGTCAACTAATTTCTTATCGCGACAGGCACACAATAAAACAGTGGAAACAAACATGTGTTTGACTTTCATTAGTGAATGAAACTGTGTGCCCTTTATAGTCTGTGTCCAATATTGTGTATTTGTATATAATATATTGTATATATCCTATATATATGCTAAGGTCCCGCTACTGACACGATAGCAGTTCATGTCGTGCGCATATGTGTAATCAAACCCATGATACCAAAATCTCACTCCAGCCAGGTACCCAAAGTTGGCAACCCTGCAAATATATGGGGGAGATGGGTACATACAGTTTAACCATGCACAAGAGAAACAGGGAGAGATGTGTAGGAAGAGTGTATGGGGGGTGGGGGAAGTATTGACGTCTGGTCATGCTTAGGTCAGGCCTGAATAGAGCAGATGCTTTGATGTCCCCTTGAGACCCTGCTAATACTGAATGGGCCTCTGAGTCTGGTCACTGATATATGGCCAGCAATGGAAAGTGTACAATGTTATATACACACACACACACACACACACACACACACACACACACACACACACACACACACACACACACACACACACACACACACACACACACACACACACCACACACACACACACACACACACACACACACACACACACACACACACACACACACACACACACACACACACACACACACACACACACACACACACACACACACACACACCACAGCACTTCATTTAATATAAGTTGAGGTTTTGTTTAATTGCGATTAATTTGTCTTTCATCAATTCTTTAGCACCTCTTATTCATTTTTCTCCATCATTTTGTGATTTTTAGCTGCCCTTATCACCTTTTCCCCGTTATTTCCTGTGTTCATTTCTTACAGAGCAGCTGTCTGCAGAGAAAGGATGTAAAGCCTTTGGAAAGGTACAGATGTCACTGCACATGTCTGTGTCTTATTTATACTTCTGGGTTAATATTTGCCTCAAAGTGATAGGAAGCTCACATTCATGCATAATTCATTATCCACTACAGCCAGGGTCATGACACTGGGGCTGATATAATGAATGCCGTCTGAATGAGGCACTCATGTCACAAAAGATTATGACCTACTCCCAAGCAAGAAAGCTGTAGGTAATGTGATGACAAACACAACTATTGTTTTGATATAGTCAGTACTCAAGTCTAAATCTCTGTCCAAACTATACCCCCGTACACTACTGAACACTGTAAAACAGGTTGTTGACGCCATGTTGTTATGCCAATCAATATTTACAAAAATATGTACTTTGCCATTTTGTATGAAATAAATTATACTAGATATGGTTCAAAAGACGTCAGTCATACCATAATTGTGTAAAGCTTATTCCAATGCCACCAACAACAAAACAAAAGCCTTTCTAATGATTCTCACTCATTACTCATGTTTTCCCCGAAGATGTTCCTGGAGCTGTCTCATCACAGACTAGTTTGTTTAATTTTTCCAACTGCAAGTAGCTGCTCCATTTCTGACATGCAATACACTGTGGGAAAAAAAGTCGCCAATACTGCAATGAGAACCTCAGCAACAGCTGTATTCATCGTGCCATCCTTGAATAAGTACGTTTTTCATTTTTTCAGGCTGAAACGTATCTCCTGCCGTGCTGCTGACAGTGCTGACAGCCAAAACATCAGTCACACTATAACAGCAGCAGAGGAGGATGAACCCAGCAGTGTGTTCAAAAGTAGTTTAGCCAA
Source organism: Gymnodraco acuticeps (assembly GCF_902827175.1). NCBI lineage: Eukaryota > Metazoa > Chordata > Actinopteri > Perciformes > Bathydraconidae > Gymnodraco > Gymnodraco acuticeps. The sequence goes on from NW_022990947.1 coordinate 4,283,961, forward strand.
ATTCACTGACATCTAAAACTGAGATCGTCATAACGGAACAGAAATAAGTAGACCAAGGGTGAAAACAGATGATGACTCAAGTTGTCCCACTTTTAGGAGCAGGCACACACACTCACACAGGTCTCACACACTGCAAGCTAAGATAGAAGTTGAAATAGGTGGATTTTGTTTACCGCAGTATGGGACTGGGACAACATTTCCAAATAGGAGATGGTTGTATGTCATCTTTGTTCAATCTTGTTCCTCCGGGGAGCATGAATGAATGTTCAAAGTTCAACAACCGGCTCATTATATTTTAAAATGAAAGACGAAAGGTTGTGCTACAAAAAAGAAGAGATCAGTTACTTTTGTTTATCGTTTATTCCTCTGCATTCAAATCATGGGTTGGTGGACGATGAAGAGCAGCTGATCTTAAGTGCTGGATGGCCTCAGTTAAATGTTTCTGTCTCAGAGGGAACATTACACTTGGCTCTTAACATTCCTTTCTTCGATTGACCCAGACTTGACTCAAACATTAAGCAATGTTGTGTAGTGTACATCTCTCTCTCTGTGTGTGTGTGTGTGTGTGTGTGTGTGTGTGTATGTGTGTATGTGTGTGTGTGTGTGTGTGTGCACCTGTGTGTTCATGTCTCTGCGGGTGAAGCCGGATTTCTCTCAGTTAATCTCTCTTAGGATAGACAATCGTTTGGGCCGAGCTGTCTGTCTCCCTGTGTGTTTGTTTGTCCGGTGACTCGTAAGCAGGGAGGAATATTTTCCACTGAAAGCAACAGATATAAACAGTGACTGAGCTCAGAAAGGAGATGGTTCTGATAGTAAGCTCATCTCTGGATTCCAGACAAGTTTTCACTTATACTTAATATAGGATCAAATTAAGACCAAATGTTATTTATAAATGTTAAATACATTTGTTCCACTGTTTATTGTAAATATAAGAGTTAAAAAACTTGGATCCTTTGACCAAAACAATGGGAATGTCATAGTCTGCTCCATCATTCACCAGTAGTTTTCCATTCACCTGTCTCACCTGTTTTCCACACCCACTCGTTAGCTCACTCTCTTTCTCTTCTGCACCCATTAGCTTCTGCCAGTATTTAAACCCGCACCTTACACACACTCTTTGCCAGATTGTACTTTGCCTCATGCTTGTCTTTCCCGCGTTTGAAACTAGATGCCTACCCGGTTCCGACCCTGCCTGTCCTCGATCTGCCTGCTCTGCCTGTTCCCTGATCCTGCCTGTCCCTCGACTAGTGATGGCAAAATGAAGCTTTGAATGAAGCGTCGAACCACTTGGACAATTGTGTCGGAAATAGGTTCATTTCTCGAAGCTTCAGTTACAGCGACCTCTCCTGGCGAAGTGCAAGGCTGCAGTGGGTTTAACGTATCTTTGCCTTGAAAAATATTCGATGCCACACACACACTAAGACTGAATATCATGTTCTATTTGCAATTAAAGATTGATAATTGTGTGTATTGGGTTATTGAGAAGAGAGAGTACTAGACATGTTTTTGGGCGGAGAGGGCCTTTTATCAGTTATTAAAGTTGAAAAGCAATGATTAAAATACGTCCATTCCGGGATTTGAACCAGCTGCGCGGAGGACATCGCCACATTCGGGGCCGCCGGCTCAACCCACTGGGCTATCTATTTCTTGAAATATTTAACTGTTTTTATATTACTGATAATTGTCTTTTTGTTCACAACTTCTCCACATTTCGAAGTGTTTCCCGAGCCAGAACGACCTATCTTTCTTCCTGGCTTGCTCTATAATGATATCAAATGCAATACCAACAACAACTCAACAGCAACAACGCAAACTACGACAACAACCCACACATTGCGCATTCTTTAGAGCGGTCATAAAGTGTTGAAGCACTCAAGTTTGAAACTGTTTCAACCTGTCCCCTGTCAGAATCGAGACGAGGCAGTGCATTGAATCGCGTGAATGGTGAGTGATTCATTCAGTAAATGAAGCAGTTGCTGCTTCGGACGTCACATGTCACGTGATTTGAAGCAGTTGCTGCTTCGGACGTCATATGTCACGTGATTTGAAGCAAGCTTCGAAGCACTGCTTCTATGGAATAGGAAGTCCAGGGTTGAAGCTCCGTTTGAAGCTTCAGTGTCAAACTGCCATCACTACCCTCGACTATCCTGCCTGTATCTACGCTGACCGCCTCGATTACTCCCTGACTCTCTGCCTGTCCCTGACTCACCTTCTGCCCGCTGTCCTCCGGTGCGTTTTAAACTGCTCGGTTGGTATTCCTCAGATCTAGTGGAATCTCCAACAAAGTTTATTACCAATTCTCCTTGGTTTCTCGAGTGCTGCATTGGGTTCTCCTTGATTGATTGATTGATTGAAAAGTTTATGAACAGCTTGTATATTGGGTACAGTACAGTACAGCTCAAAACATACAATTGTTAAGGGGATGCAGACCAGAGAAAGACTTTCGTCTTGTTTACATCAGGGTCCCCCATTTCCAATTCATCATGTCATTTAAGACATATAAGACATATTTGACATACAGATGGCTTATTTACAATTTACATACAGGTGGTTTTTTTACATACAGATTGCTTTGTTTACAATTTTCATTTTAGATTTCGTTCTAATACATCCTAACCGGACATTTAAGACATACCAAGTCTACAGATATACAGTTAGTAACAGAGTCTAAAATGCGAGTATATACATAGATATATCTATATATATCTCAACCTGTCCATTGAACGACAGGTTGAGATTTGTACCATTACCGGGGCCAAGTTTTGCAATGCTCTCCCCGAAGGTGCTCTTTAAGAGAGGTTTTGAAGGTAAGTATAGTTTTACTTTCCTTTACAGTTGTGGGAAGAGCGTTCCACCTTGATGTGCATAATTGCGAAACGTGTATCCCCCTTTTTTGTGCCAAATCTGGGTTTCACATGATTTGTGGAGCTCCCTCTGGTGTTATGATCATGGTATTCCTTGACCTTTGGGAAGAATTTTGACATGTACATGGGTACCATAGAGGTGTAGTGGATCTTGTAGACCAGGCCCATTGCAAGTAGCTGTACTCTGTCGTCTACTCTAAGCCATCCTAGGTTGTCAAAGTGGGCAGAGGTGAGGTGGGTTCTAGATGAAAGGTCAAGCAGTAGTCTGACCAGTTTATTTTGCGATGTTTGAAGTTTTATTTTAGCGCCTTGGAGGTGCTATGGTACCATGACGTGCAAGCATAGTCATTAGGGATGCACCGAATATTCGGCCACCGAAAATTATCGCCGAAAGGGTTTTAGCACCGAAAAAATATCACCGAATGTCAGAACAGGCTTACGTTGGTAACCTAACGTGTTGTTGTGATGACGTAAAAAGACGCGGCGACCATGCTCGCGGCTGGCCCCTAGGGGGGGGGGGGACATTGACCTTTGTCATCGAGATTGCCCTGAGCCTTTAACAAATCGTATTAAATAATCTGATGACAGACTGTAAACAGAATAGCTGAAATTTTAACAAACTAAATAACTCAGTTACCTCTAATCATTAACCCATGTTTGTATCCGTGTGTTGCTGCTAGCATACATAACACCTGAACGTGGAAACGTTACTCGTGGATGTGGGCTACAGAGCTGCTAGAAAGACGGTCGAACCCGGGTACATTCCTCCGTCTGCATGCGGTGCACTTTTGCTAAATGTTTAGACAAATTGCTCGTGCTTACATGCTAAACTCTTATTTGCACTTATGGTAACAAGTATTCTCCACATCGAGACGGGTAAAGTTTAACCACACCTCGGAGCGCGTTCTCTCCGCCATCTCCGCAGTGTGCTCCGCTGCATGTAGCAGCTGCGTGTATGTAAACTGCCCCGCCCCCTCGCACCACAGACGGGGAGAGAGATCTCGTCTGATCGAAAATACATCATAGACGGCATTTGTTGTCTTTGCATATTAGAACGAGTTGGCGATACTAAGACTGCGATATAATGTTTTTTAGCAATAATACATGACATATATAAATGTACTGTATGCATTCAAAAGTGCTGAATAAATGTTTTATGGACCCATAATAGTGATTATTATTTAAGTTAAGTTTTGCCATAATCACGTCTATTTCCATAATCAGGTAGCTGAACAACATTGGTAAAAAAATGTATACATTATATATATATATTTCTATTAATCATTTTCGGCCTTTGGTTTTCCGGCCAACTGTTTCCTATTTTCGGTATCGGTTTCGGCCAAGAATTTCCCATTCGGTGCACCCCTAATAGTCATAGTACCCTTGAATGAGTGCTCCTGCCAGAGTTTTCAGGGTGTTTTTGTTTACCAGAGAGGAGATCCGGTATAGGAATCTAGTTCTTTGATTGACTTTTTTATTACATTGGATGCCATTTTGTCACAGGAGAGGTTTGCCTCAAGAATAGATCCTAGGTATGTAATTTCCTTCTTACTTGTGACAATAATGTCGCCCACTACAACTGAGAAGTCGTCGGATTTGCTGAGATTATGTTTCGAACCGAAGAGAATGGACTCTGTTTTACCCAGGTGTAATGATAATTTATTATCGGCGAGCCAGGTGCAGATTCTGCCGAGCTCGGAGCTGAGGGTTTTTTTCAACCTGCAACCTGTTCCTGTCAGAGACCAGCAGGGCTGAGTCGTCCGCGAACAGGAACAAGTTGCAGTCACATGCTGATGACATGTCATTTACATAAATTAGGAACAGTAACGGACCCTAATATGCTTCCTTGTGGAACACCACAGCTCACTGGGAGGGGGGGGGACAGAGTACCGTTTACCTCCACCATCTGTTCTCTCCCCTCCAGGTAGGATTGCATCCAGCTCACCGATAGTTTATCAAACCAATTGCTTTTAGCTTGTCAATCAGAATGGGGTGATTGACAGTGTCGAAAGCCTTTTGTAGGTCCAGCATCACCATGCCGCAGAGCTACTTGCCCTGTCCACCTCTTGTTTGATGTGGTCGCTCAAATAAAGAAGGCATGTGTCAGTGGAGTGGGATGTTCTAAAGCCAGATTGAAATTCATAGATTAGTTTCTTTTCCGCGAGGGGTACTTTTCGACCTGTTCATATACTATTTTTTCCATGACTTTTCGAGATGGAGGTAAGTATAGAAACAGGCGGTAGTTGCCTGGGTCCCAATTTGCTGCCCTTTTTGTGCAGGGGGGTTACTCTTGCAATTTGAAGTCTTTGGGTACTTTTCCCTGTTTTATGGAGAGGTTAATTATGTTGAGCTATGACTGGTGAGATGGCGGTTGCTGTGTCTCTGAGGAATTTGGACGGGGAATATTGTCGTGGCCAGTGGCCTGTTAGGTTGGAGGGGCGCCTCAGTTTAATGAGTACCTCTGCTGTTGTTCCCCTTGCTAGACTGAAATCATCTTTGCGTACCCCTAGGTTTTTGTAGTAGGTCATGATTGTGATCTACTCCAAAAAGCCCTGAGTGGTGAGGGTAATTTATTTACAAGAGTTGTGGCTATGTTTGTGAAAAAATGTTCAAGTACTTGGCCACATCCAGTTTGTCTGTGATGAGCCTGTTATCTGTCTTTATGTTTAAGTTAGAAAATCTCGTTTTGAGTTTTTACTGCAGCCAAGCTGGTTATTGAGTAATTTCCAAAGTTCACGGGGTTTATTTTGTTTTCCTCAGTTTTGACATTGATGAAATTCTTTTTGGCAGTTTTGATCATGGAGCTTACGTCATTTCTTAGTCTGTTTCTTTCAATTTTGGTTCAGTCACGGTGGGCCTGGAGTTCACTGCTCGTGCTTTTGGAAGCATTGACTGACTTTATGAAACTCAGAGCATTTTTTGTCTCTGGTTTTCATGGGGGTCAGGAGTGCTCAGCGCGATTTTTTTTACCCTGGTTGTTTCTTAGGGGGGCCAACATCATTGAATATTGCAGAGAATTTGTTTTTGAAACCAAGCCATGTTTCTTCAACTTGTGTACCACTGAGCTCATCTGACCAGTCCAGGCTCTCCAGTTCTAGCATAAAGGCCTCGCTAGAGTAGTGTTTGAGGTCTCTAGATATGACCTGTTTTGTTGACAGCCGGCCCTTTGTTTTAGCTTTTTGCGGGTACAGAATATCATATAATGATCACTTAACCCGCATGCTATAACCCCTTTACTGGAGATCCTGGACTTGTCAGAGGTCAGAATGAGATCAATGGTAGTTTGTGTTGTTTCTAGGGATGCACGAATATTCGGCCACCCGAAAATTATCGGCCGAAATGGTTTAAAAAGGCCCTTTCGGCTTTCGGCCGAAAAAATATCACCGAATGTCAGAACAGGCTTACGTTGGTAACGTGTTGTTGTGATGACGTAATAAAGACGCGGCGAACCATGCTCGCGGCTGGCTCACAGGGGGGGAACATTGACCTTTGTCATCGAGATTGCCCTGAGCCTTTAACCAAATCGTATTAACTAATCTGATGACAGACTGTAAAACAGAATAGCTGAAATTTTAACAAACTAAATAACTCAGTTTCCTCTAATAATTAACCCCATGTTTGTATCATGTAGTTACCTCCGTGTGTTGCTGCTAGCATACATAACACCTGACGTGGAAACGTACTCGTGGATGGGGCTAGAGCTGCTAGAAAGACGGTCGAACCCGGTGCATTCCTCCGTCTGCATGCGGGTGCACTTTTGCTAAATGTTTAGACAAATTGCTCGTGCTTACATGCTAAACTCTTATTGCACTTATGGTAACAAGTATTCTCACACTCGAGACAGGTAAAGTTTAACCACACCTCGAAGCGCGTTCTCTCCGCCATCTCCGCAGCAGTGTGCTCCGCTGCATGTAGCAGCTGCGTGTGTGTAAACTGCCCCGCCCCTCGCACCAGACGGGGAGAGAGATCTCGTCTGATCGAAAATAATCATAGACGCATTTGTTGTCTTTGCATATTAGAAACGATCGTTGGCGACACTAAGACTGCGATATAATGTTTTTAGCAATAATACATGACATATATAAATGTACTGTATGCATTCAAAAGTGCTGAATAAATGTTTTATGGACCCCCATAATAGTGATTATTATTTAAGTTAAGTTTTGCCATAATCATGTCTATTTCCATAATCAGGTTAGCTGAACAACATTGGTAAAAAATGTATACATTATATATATATATATTTCTATTAATCATTTTCGGCCTTTCGGCATCGGTTTTCGGCCAACTGTTTCCTATTTTCGGTATCGGTTTCGGCCAAGAAGTTTCCCATTCGGTGCACCCCTAGTTGTTTCACATACCCGGGTGGGTTGGGTGATTAGCTGGCTGAAGCCGTGCAGATCACAAATCCTACTGAAGGACCTGAAGACGGACGTGTCTTTACGTTGCATATCCGTGTTCCAGTCTCCAATAATAATTGTCTCTACATCCCCACATCAGCCAAACACCCATCTAATGTATCATAAAAGTCACTCTGTTCGGTGGTCTATAGATTGTCCCGACTATTACAGATTTAGCATTGTCAAAAATAATTTCAACCCACACAGATTCAATATTTTCATGATGCAGGTCAGTACGGTTTTTGAAATTGGTGTCTTTATGTATGTCATGCAGACACCACCTCCATTCACGTTCCTGTCCCTTCTCACTACAAGATAATCTTCAATTTCAATCTCTGAATCTGTAATGGAATTGTCCAATTTGGTCTCAGAAAAGCATAATATGCTTGCCTTACCGTTCATGAATAGCTGCCTGAGTTCAGCCAGTTTGTGTCTCAGGCTGTTAGTGTTCAGATGAAAAATATGTAGTCCATTTTTGTTGCTTAAATGCACAATGTCGTCAGCTTGCAGATATTTGTCTTTGTCCGTTACAGCAACCGGCTTGTCGTGGTGGGGTGGTGGTGGGGGGAGGGAGGCTCCGTTGTAGCTTTAGCCGTTGATATGCTAGCAGGGTGGCTAACAACATGGCGGATATTTGTTCCCTCGGATCTCGGTTCTCTTCCTCTCGTCACTGCCTCATGCGTGTCTGTCTGCCGAGGCGTCCCCGGGGAATCTCGAAGTCTCCGTGTATTCCTTGGTCTCCGCTGTCTCCACGGTCTCTGTTGTCGTCGCGTAGTTGTTGTTGCAGCGGAAGAGATGCTAGTTCTGAAGCTAATTGAGATGCTAGCTTCTCGAGCCTGCAGGACTGGCTTCTTGTCTGCACCGGGCCCGGATTCAGATGGATGTCTCCCGCTAACAATAAGACCAAGACGATCATACTTCTTCGGTCTAGTTTGCCTGACGGGGGTAAGTACTTTCGCGTCGGGTTTGCAGTTAATAATGCATGAATGCTTGCACTTCCAAAAGCGAGGTGTTTCCTTTCCCAGCCGTTGAGAAGGTAAAAGTCATTGTGGTTCATTTTATCCCCGCTTTCATTACTCTCCTTCTCTAAGTGATGTTGCCTCATTGATGAGTTGAGGTAGGAGTCCATAATCCATATTGTCAGGAGGATGAAATATGTAAAAAATCGTGAGGAATAACCGCCAAAGCGGGAGCTCTCGAAAATGCGACCACTCATAGTGAAACCGGATGTGTCATGTGCCTTAAGATTGTGACAGAACAATCTGGCCAGAACATGGACCCAGCTCACTCCTCTTCACCGAGACCGTTTCGAGAGAGTTGAGGACGCTCTCCAGAGGCAGGAAGCCTCGATAGCCGCCCTGGCCACCGAGGCTCATCATGCTAACTCTTCACATGACCAGACGATAACCTATTTAGCTGCGCAGCTACAGCAGCTAACGGCTACTGTGCAGCAGCTAGTGGCAGGAGTGGCCGCTCCAGCGCCTCTTCCTATACCGTCGACACCAGCTTCTGCATCACCTCTGATGGGATTTACCCCGGAGCCTCGGGTGGGAACTCCGGAGCGCTACGCCGGGGAACCGGAGGGCTGCAGCCCGTTTCTTACGAACTGTTCTATCCTGTTTGCGCTGCAGCCACACACTTTCGCTTCTGAAGCTGCTCGTGTGGCGTTCACGGTCAATTATTTGACTGGGAAAGCCCGACTGTGGGGCACAGCGGAATGGGAGCAACAACACCCGCCTGCTCTTCGTTCCCCGCTTTTTCTGCGGAGCTGCGCAAGGTGTTTGGACCCGTGTCTGTGGGTCCAGACGCTGCAGGAGGACTACTGAATCCAATTTATGATGAATTGGAAATGGGGGACCCTGATGTAAACAAGACGAAAGTCTTTCTCTGGTCTGCATCCCCTTAACAAGTGTATGTTTTGAGCTGTACTGTACTGTACCCAATATACAAGCTGTTAATAAACTTTTCAATCAATCAATCAATCAGCCAGGGTAATGGAACTGTGGTGGATTATGCCATTGAGTTTCGCACCCGGAGCCGCCTCAGCAACTGGAATTCTGCAGCCCAGTGTGACGCCTATCTGCGTGGTTTGGCGGATTACTTTAAAGACGAGCTGGTGTCGTTTGATCTGCCCAATTCACTGGATGGGTTGATTGAACTGACTTCCCGCATGGATCGGCGCATCCAGACACGGAGACGGGAGCGACGATCGGCGGGAGTTCAACATGCCTGGGCGCCCCGACGTCCGAGTTTGGCTGCGACTCCTCACCTCACTCCAGACCCGCACCCAGGGGGGGGATGAGCCCATGCAGGTGGGTCGCACCAACCTCACTTTGGAGGAACGTGAGCATCGCAGACGTCGTAACCTGTGTCTCTACTGCGGCCGGGCCGGCCATTTTGTTTCTCACTGCCCGGGAAAAGGCAAGGCTCAGCAGTAATGGGGAACATACTGGTGAGCCAAACCCCTGGATTTGTTCCCACTCAGAGACCATTGAGCCATGCCAGGTTGCTATTACCGGATATCTCTCAGGCTCTTGCTGTTTGTTTTTACTCTGGTTCGGACGCGAATATTATGGATGAGAAGCTTATGCTGCCAGCGACGTGCAGTCAGTGGAGGCAGGGGAGGCAGAGCCTCACCTGTCATACTCCAATGTAACGGAAAAACAACTAAAGAAAACTAAATAGTAATAATAATAAAATGTCTCCACTGATCTGTGTTGTAAGTGTGATTTCTGTTTGATTCCAATCGCTTTTTATAGTCAAAATCAGCAAATTGGCCGAGCTCCGCTACAACTACATGGGAGTGAGGCAGGGACGAGCTCTGCCTCACGTAAGCCCACAGTAACTGGCTGGAGCGCGGGCCCTACGCGCATGCCTGCACCATCTCACTGAATGTCACCAATGTAATGTTTGTAGATCCCTTTATTACATTTATCCTCGTCATCCATAGTCTCTAAATAACTTATTTCACGTATATATGATATTTAGGCCCGCTGGTCTCATCATACGGCAATGAAAAAAGCACCAGGGGAGGCAGCCATAACCTCTGCCGCACTAAAGGGGGCGCACGTGAGCCCACAGGTTCTTGTTGCTACTGTTATTATACGTAGAGACGGTAGACATGAACAACAAACTAGACTTTTGTTTTGAAACTACAGGAAGATAAGGAGGACTTTTACAAAAATATAATGGAGATTGTTTCCAGAAGGATAGCATGGACTTAATCTTCAAGTCAAGGTAAGACCACAATTGTAATGAAAATGGGATCTTACTAAGAAAGAACAATCCAATATTTAGATTTTGGGTATCCTTTTGTTGAACAGTCTGTTTAAAATGAATCAAAGCATCAGACTAAAAAAGCTTTTGAAAATAACCGAATATTTCGATTAAGGTCAAAATATAATATTTGTAAATCTGACTCTGAAAGAGTCAGTGCCTCACCAGCCATGAACCTCACCGCACTGGGATTATTCACCCGTCCTCATCACCTGCTGGCGCAGGGTTCTTCTTTGTAGAGAAGAAGGACAAGACCCTAAGACCCTGTATCGACTTTCGGGGTCTTAATGACATTACATCAAGAATCGATACCCATGCCTCTTATCTCTTCTGCATTCGAGTTGCTGCAGGGAGCAACCATATTCACAAAGCTGGACTTGCGTAACGTACCACTTGGTACGTATTCGCGAGGGGATGAGTGGAAGACAGCCTTCAACACCACCTCGGGGCACTACGAGTACCTAGTCATGCCTTTTGGGCTTACCAACGCCCCTGCAGTATTCCAGGCGTTGGTAAATGACGTGCTCCGAGACATGTTGGACCGACACGTGTTTGTTTACTTGGATGACATCCTGATCTTTTCCAAGATGCTGAAAGAACACGTGCACCACGTCCAGGCGGTTCTCAGGAGATTGCTCGAGAACTCGCTGTTTGTTAAAACGGAGAAGTGCGAGTTTCACACATCCTCTGTCTCTTTTCTGGGATACATCGTGGGACAGGGGAGCATCGAGATGGATCCTTCCAAGGTTGATGCAGTCACTTCCTGGCCGGTTCCAGAATCCCGGAAGCGGCTACAACAGTTCCTCGGGTTCGCCAACTTCTACCGGAGGTTCATTCGTGGATACAGTACCTTGGCCGCTCCTCTCACAGCCCTGACCTCCTCTAAGGTTATGTTCCAGTGGTCCTCCTCGGCTGAGGAGGCGTTCCAGAACCTTAAGGCCAGGTTCACCTCCGCCCCCATCCTCCGAGTACCCGATCCTGTAAGACAGTTTGTTTTGGAGGTGGATGCTTCTGATATGGGGGTGGGAGCCATCCTGTCTCAGCGAGCAATGAACAGCCAAAAACTCCATCCCTGTGCTTTCTTTTCAAGGCGTTTGACTCCAGCGGAAAGAAATTATGATGTGGGAAACCGGGAGCTGCTAGCAGTGAAGTTGGCAGGAGTGGCGTCACTGGCTCGAGGGGACCAGTCAACCTTTCCTGGTGTGGACCGACCACAAGAATTTGGAGTACATCCGGTCGGCCCGCAGACTGAATTCCCGACAGGCTAGATGGGCCCTTTTCTTCACTCGGTTCAATTTCTCCCTCTCCTACCGCCCTGGTTCTCGGAACATTAAGGCTGACGCTCTTTCTCGTCAGTTTGGAGAGGGAGGTAACATTCCCAGGGGCTTGGACACCATCCTTCCGACTCCTCAGCTCGTCGCCGCCCTCATCTGGGAGGTGGAGGAGAGGGTCAAGGCCGCCCAGCAGGACCAGCCGGGACCCAGTGCCTGTCCTCCGAACCGCCTGTTCGTTCCGCAGACGTTGAGGTCTGATGTTATCCAGTTGGCTCATAACTCCAGACTCACCTGCCATCCTGGGATCCAACGTACATGGGAGGTAGTCCAGCAAAGGTTCTGGTGGGCAACACTTAAGGAGGACACCAGGGAATTTGTTAATGCCTGCCCTGTTTGCAATCAAAACAAGTCTTCTCACCAAGCTCCTGCTGGTCTCCTACGACCTCTGCCTATCCCTCATCGCCCCTGGTCTCACATTTCTCTGGACTTTGTTACTGGTCTGCCACCGTCCAACGGACACACTGCCATCTTGACGGTGGTAGACCGATTCAGTAAGATGGCTCATTTTGTGCCGATACCCAAGCTCCCCTCAGCTAAAGAGACGGCGGAGCTGGTCCTGCTCCATGTGTTCCGGCTCCATGGGCTGCCTACTGATGTGGTTTCCGATCGTGGTCCTCAATTTACCTCAGTGTTCTGGAGGGAATTCTGCACGCTCCTTGGGGCCACGGTCAGTCTGTCATCCGGTTTCCATCCGCAATCCAACGGTCAGACAGAAAGAAAGAACCAGGAGATGGAGACGACCTTACGCTGTATAGTCTCCAAGAACCCAGCGGCCTGGGCTAAACAACTGCTCTGGGTCGAGTACGCCCACAACACTCTGGTCAGTTCGGCCACCAAGCTGTCCCCATTTCAGTGTGCTTACGGGTTTCAACCCCCTCTGTTTCCAGCCCTGGAGAGGGAGGTTACCTGTCCGTCCGTCCAGGCTTTCATCCGTCGTTGTCGACGGACCTGGAATCAAGCCCGGAGAACTCTCGTTTGTTCGGCCAACCGGTACGCCTCCTCTGCCAACCGCCGACGTTCCAAAGCACCTGTCTACCAGGTGGGCCAAAAGGTATGGCTTTCCTCCCGGGATATTCCTTTACGGGTGGATTCGAAGAAGCTTGCACCTAGATTCATTGGACCTTTTGAGATTGTCAGGATAATCAATCCCGCAGCAGTAAGGCTAAGACTGCCTCGGACTCTGCGGATCCATCCCACCTTCCACGTTTCCAGGATCAAACCTGTGCGAGAGAGTGCCTTGGTTCCTGCGGTCCCTCCCCCACCACCGCCCCGGATGATTGACGGCGGGCCTACGTACACTCTCCGACGACTTCTTGTTCCCGTCGCAGAGGAAGAGGAGGTTTGGGTTCCAGCTCGTCATGTGTTGGACCCCCGGCTCATCAGGGAGTTCCATCGGCGTAATCCCGAGCAACCGTCTAAGACCGTCACGTCGACGGGCAGAGACACAGGGAGAGTCTCTCCTCTTACCGTCAGCTCTTCAGAGGAGGACAGCGAGGGGCCGGCTTCTGATGAGGACGCAGATTCCGACAGGGGGCAGGAGAGGGAGGCCGAAATAACTTTTTCAGATGAGTATTAATCCCACCTCCCTCTGTAGATTAGCATTTAGGGACGTCAGGAGCGTTTGAAACTAGATTGCCTACCCGGTTCCGACCCTGCCTGTCCTCGATCTGCCTGTTCTGCCTGTTCCCTGATCCTGCCTGTCCCTCGACTATCCTGTCTGGCCTATTATCCGACCCTGCCTGTATCTACGCTGACCGCCTCGCTTACTCCCTGACTCTCTGCCTGTCCCTGACTCACCTTCTGCCCGCTGTCCTCCGGTGCGTTAAACTGCTCGGTTGGTATTCCTCAGATCCAGTGGAATCTCCAACAAAGTTTATTACCAATTCTCCTTGGTTTCTCGAGTGCTGCATTTGGGTTCTCCTTAAGATTGTGACAGGGAATGCTCTATCGAGTGTCTCTGCTTACAATTAGAATGCATTCCAATAGTTATAAATAAGCAAATAACTTATCTGGCAAGTAACCTATCTGGGTAGAATACAATTACTGGTTTATCA